>NW_026947487.1:47837500-48437500 GCF_034190915.1 Cavia porcellus | reverse complement strand
GACTGCACAGCTCAAATTGTTTTCAGAAATTCTTAGTAAAGCTGAAACAGGAGGACAACACTAATATGAGGTTTATACAGGTAGAGATGCGTAGATGTGTAGCTACAGAACTACACATACAGGGAAACATAATATAGATCTATCTATTGATTATCAGAAATCACTACAAGGATTGTGAGAACTGAATGAACAAGCTCAAAGATCAAGGGTGATACTCAGGACAAAAAAATCATAGGCAGGTCAGTGCTTGAATTTAAGGTTGAAGCCCACAGATTGGGAGACATGAATCAGCAGATCAGCAACAATTAGGTAGCTCAGCAGATCATTATATCAAGATGATGGTGAAGGTGTCAGAGTGAAGCAACTTCTTTTTCTGCTTTTCTGCTGGTGGTAGGAATAAGAAGGGAAGACAGGACATGATCGTAATGCACAAATTGTTAGATAAAATATAGGGCTTCAAAGCTAACAACTACATTCTCAGTTATTTCTTCAGGGAACTGACCAAGAGCAAATAGCTGAAAAAGCATACCAAGTTTGTAACGATGTTATATTTTCAAAGAATCAGAAGGCTTGCCATAGAAATATCTATATTTTTCAACTCTGAAGTAGTTCTTGAGGTTCCAAACCCAAATCCTAGGGAAACCATTAAGCTCTAAAAAAGTCAAGTTCCCATTTGTGCTTATGATGGAGTCATGGAGGATGATGTGGGGGGGTGGGATTCAAAAAATACAAACCAGCTGTTCACAGATGCCAATTATAGAAAGCTACCCTGCCAGATTGCTGAAATGTAAGAAGTCAGAAGGTCTTCAATGGTTCATTTTACTGCCAAAAAAGGAAAGCTCACAAATCCATCCCAGCATGATCTACGTGGTAATGGCTAAAGTGATGACCTTTCCAGGTCAGAATTTTTAATTTTGACTAGTCTATTTTTACTCCATAAATATATATTGCTATGGTTTGTGTTTGGATGCCCCCCAAAAATGCCTCATGCAGCCCTGGAGGTGGCTGAATTTAGCATTTGTGACTGGTTCCTTGTCTAGCACTGGGATTGGCAGTGTGCATGCTGCACCCACCCAGGGGTGGAGCCAGCATACTATATAAGGGGAGGAAAGAGTGTGCTTTCTCTCCTTTGCTCTTTCACTCTTGTCGCTTACAGCTGCCATGAACAACTGCCCATCAGCCAGGCCATGGTGCCTCAGAGCCAGGTGAGTATAGACTGAAACCTCCAAAAACTTTAAGCTAAATAAACCTCTCCTACCTTAGTTTTGAACTTCACATATTTTGCCTCAACGACAAGAAAAAGTAACAAGACATATATGGAAGTTGTGACAGTTAACAATTTTTCTCCACATTTTCTCCACAACTGTAGACATTTGTGTACAGTTGAATAAGGATGTGAAAGCAGGTAGTGCCCTAACCAAGAAGGACACTTTCCAGACCTCCTGGAATCTGACTCAAAAGCAAAGTGTATGTAGAAGGTGGACTCTCCATCAGGCATGGCTACTTCTCTTCTTTCATATGATAAAAACATTAGCTACACATGTAACTGAAGAATAGAAGATTGTGTCTTTGTCCTGTGTGCAGATTAATGAGCTTTTTAATAACATCTGGCCCTGAACTCTGTTGCATTAGTGCCTAAGAAAAATGAGCAGATAGCTGTTCTTTACCTTTTATGTATCTTCATCACCTATTCTCCTATCTCACTGTCAAAAATGCAATTTGATGGTGAACATCAGTGACCATGAACGAGTTGAATAACCTGTCTAGTAAAGGCAGAACAGTGACCTGAGGGTAGCCTGGATCCCAAAAGTTTATTGAATTTTGGAACCTTAATAGCATTGGCCTGGCTAATGCAGGCCTTTGTACTAGTCAAAAATAACAGAATTCTAACCCCTCCTAGTAAACTTTAATGATAGTGTATCTAAAGAGGCAGTATTCATCTCTGTATATAGTTTCACATCCACCCCCAACTTGTTTCCTTCATAGATATGCGTTTTCTATCGTGATAAATTATGGTAGTAGTCCATTTATTTTGTCCACTCTGTGGATGTCTCAAACAGCTTTCCTATGCATTACCAGAGGAGCTGTGCTGAGGTGAGTGCTGATTTAATTATTCCATCTGAGCTACAGTGTCATCGCACATTGTGGCCCCTCTCATGCTGCATCAGTTTAGGTATGACTCCTGGGTTGTGCTAACTCACAAATGCTGAAGCAATGTGACCCATGGGACACGTGCCTCCTGGCTGGAGGAGTGATAAAACCAAGCACAGGTCTACAGACTTTGCTAGGAGCAGACTCCGCAGCAGACTATCATTGTGTTCATCTTTCAAGCTTCCAAAATTCAGTACAGCCATCTTAATTCACTTTTCCACTTGACCCTATTAGGTTGCATTATGGAATACTGAATATAGAGGCCCAGGACTACAATCCACCATTAAACACAATCTGCAGGATAATAGAACAATTGCAGGAAACTATATTGTACATCAGCCATGTCAAACTTTAGAACAAACACTGCGTGCATCTCCTATAGTTTGTCCTAACAACAATTCATTCAGAAAGAAGTTTCATAAGGCAAGAATTTTAATAAAATACTGTAAGCTTTAAGTTTGTGAGAACTTTTCTTACATGTCTTGATGGTAAGTATAGTCACAGCTCTGAGCGCTCAGTGTAGGCCACAGGACAGATCTCAAATTATTTTGACTACATTTCCTTTTAACTTCAGTGCTCCATGACTTATAGCACACTATTTTAAATATACTGTGTTGCGTTATTGAGAAATAGATCTTGTATGACAGAACAGCAAGCTTGACCGCCTAGTATCCTGTACCCCATACTGGAGTTTTAGTCAAGGCTTGTTTAGCAGCAACTTCTTAGTTCTGCTTCTTCATTCAACTCATGAAACTATGCCAAACGATGGATCTGATGAAATTAACTGTGTTGAGAAATGCTTGACACAGTATAAAAGGCCTGTGAGCTAGTATTAAACTCCACCTCTGACCCTCCAGAAAGCGCTAAGGATCTGAAGAGTTTCCAGAGCATTCTGGGGGCTGCTGATTCCATGCAACGACCCCAGGATGTATAATAAATCACGGACCATTTGCCAAAGATGCCAAAAGAGGCATCTTTGATTCCAATAAGTGATTCCAATAAGCCTAGAGTCTGAGTTTAAAACCTCATGCATCTAAGACAAGTGACAGAGAAAGATCCTCACTGATGCTGCCAGCCACCTCTGCAAGATGTGCACATGACTGGGAAAAATCCTTGCAATCACAACTTGATAAAATGGGTGCTGTCTTTTCCTAAGTGTCTGTTCTCCTCTAAAGCATAGCTTTCAAGGTTGTTATATATTTTAATAAAAGTCATATTAATTTGGAAGTTTAAAATCACAAAGCCTCTTGAAAGAAATTAATTGCAATCACACAAGAAATGACCCTGAAACTCAATTTGCCTTACCACCACCATCAGGCAAACATTAAGGACTCAGCACTGACCTCACGAGGGCTTTCTCAGCTGCAGAGATCAAAACTCATGCTTCGTTGTGTTATCTGCTGTTCATATTTGGGGCCAGAGTGCTCAAGCATTTTGGCTCAAGCATTTGGCTCAAGCAAATTCCAGGTTCCCATTATTTATTTGTAACACAATATCTACATAACTATGCTGATTTCAGGTTATTAAACCACTATTTTTCCAAACTACACATCTTCCCTCAACATGAAACATGTTGGATTTCCAGATATTCCTTTTTTTTTTTTTTTTTTTTGTACAGGAAATTGAACTCAGGGCCTCATACTTGCACTGAGCTTTATCTCTGATCCCATTTCTCTAGCTTGCTTTCAGTTTTCTAATCTTTGTACTCATCCCAGAACTAAGAAAGCAAGTAGCAAAATTATACACCTAGGATTAAAACTCTGCCTGAAAGACATTATTGACACGTGACAGCAGCTCTCCTTGGGACATTCAAGTTCCAGCCCCCCTGCTGAAATGGTTCTAAAGTATTGTCCAAGGCAGGGAGCTTTCACCCTTGGCTAAATAAATTGTTGCAATACAGTGGACATCAATGAGAAATGCTTCATAACCAAAGTCTCTGGAAGAGTATTTTTCTCTTCGGTGTCCTGATCCTTCAGCCATTACTTTATATTAAATTCTGACCATGTCCTCCCTTTCAAAATCACAAATCTGGAAAGAAAGGACAAGAGATGGGCTCTGGGACTGACTGCATCCACATAAAAAAGAACACCAGTCCATTCCTTATGTCCATGCAGGGCCATTACCCAGTCAATTAAAATCACTAATAAAATGCAAATCTAACGATCTCCACGTAACTTTCAAGTTTCACGTGTGCCCATTATCAGTGACCAGCATCATGCATAATATATACCTCATTCATGAGTTATAATTAGCCAACAATTTGTCACTAGGATAAGAATAGCCTGGTAGGTGATCATCTTAGTTACTTCTCTTACTGCTGAAACAAGATACCCAATACCCAATGTTAAAAAAGGGAAGACTTACTTAGCTCATGGATTGCAGAGATTTCAGTCCACAGTTGGCCCAAAGCTAGCTGACATGCAGGGGGAATTATGGGGGAGAAACAGTTCACAGAAAGCAGGCAGAGAGAGCACATTAGCTCTCTTTCTGTCCCTTACAGTTTATGCAGGTGACCTGCCGTAGGCTTGGTGTAGCACTCTCGCCCTTAATCCCAGTCAGAACCAAATCAAACCAATCAGTAGCTTGACTTAGAGGTCACATCCTTTGATCTCAGCACTACACTGTAGACCCAACCATTGCTAAAAATGCTCCCAAGTGACCCAGCGAGGCTCTGCGGGGACATCTAGACACAGCCATAACAGCGATGTCACTATTTTCCCATTTCCTTGGCTACTGGCATGTCTTCTTTCTTGTGTTTTCAATCCAGATGGCCCACTTGTGATTCAGTGTATGTGTTGTTTGTTATTGAGGGCTTTTTTAGTTCCTTATGTACTCGGGGCATTAATCCCTTCCTGGACGATTGGTTCACAAATATTTTCTTAGACTCTCCAGGTTCTCTTTGCTCCATTGACTGCTCTCATCAATACTCAGGTGTTTTGTTGATTATAAAATCATTTAATTAGTTTTTCCTTCTACTCACTGGACAGCAGGGCTTTATGGAAATCGTGGGTCTCTAAAGCTTTGTTGACGCAGAGAAAACCGAGTCAGGCTTTGTTCCCTGCTCAAGCGTCTCTGATAGCTGCACATTCACCTCTCTCCCCCTTCTCCTCCTTCTCCCCTTTCATCACTTCTCCCTCCTCTTCTCTCTTCTTCCCTTCATCCTCTTCTCTTCCTTTTCCCCTCTTCTCACTCCTCATTTTCTCCTGTCCCCTTCTTTTCAAATAAAATATCAGGAACTTATTAAATGCTCTGTTTCAGTTTTGTAAATGCTTAAGTCTTTTTCTTGTTGCTTTGATGTCTGCTCCTCTTTCCACCTAAGTTCAGAAATCCTGGCCAATTTTGGCCCCATGCTGTGGTGCCCCGCAGAAATGCCAAGCACAGAGGGCTGCTGCTGGCTTCTTTAGTCCTGTGAGTGTCCACTGCATTTGTTTATTGGCTCTCTTTCTTATCCAGATATTAAGGTGCATGGGTCTTTCTTCCTTCTAGGTGCTATCTTCATAAAACTCCCTTCTTTTTTTTTTTTTTTTTTTTTTTTTTTTTGTGTGTGTGTGTGTGTGTGTGTGTAGTACTGGGAAGTAAACCCAACACCTTTGCTCCTAGCTCCACTCCTATTTTTTTTTTTTTAATTTAAGAGGTTTTCACTAAGTTGCTTTTTGTCCAGGCTGGGCTGGAACTTGCAATCCTCCTGCCTCAGTCTCCCCAGAGTGCTGAGATAACAGGCACCATTCTAGCCTTAACTCATATTATCATTCTCTTTCGGAAAATGGAGAATTCTGATGAATGGGAATTCTTGTTTCTTTTTAGAAAATGTTGCAATAAAGGCTACAATACTACCCTTGATATTTCAGCTCCAGCCAGATATTATACCAAGCTTTATCTTATGAGTTTTTAAAATTCTTTGCAAACAGGAGACATTAATGATGGCACCTAGTAATCAGTGAGGTTCCAATTACCAGAGAGATCAAATCTCTTATACCCACTCCAAATAATATCCTCAGTCACTCAGTGTCTGTTAAATATTGGGGGTCCAGTTCTTTTTTCTTACTTGTATTAATTAATTCTATTGAACTGTTGCAGTAAACTGTTGTAGTAAATACAAGGTTTCAGGGGCTGACAAGTTTTAAATTTAGTTTCTACCTGTAGGAATAGCTGACCTGTCTGATAAACAGTGGATTTGGCCATGACTGTTTTTATCTAAATGTATCCTGCATGGAAAAGGAAGTTTGGACAAATTATCATGTCTCTGGAAATGTGTGCAGGAGAGAATTTCCTTAAACATTCTAATTTACACAGTGCTGTAGCCTATTTTTAAATCATTCATGAAAACCAATCATCTTAGAGATTCATGTAAAATAAATATTAATTTTTTCATGAATATGACAAACACTCTTCTCCTCCTCTCTACAGGCCTTTTCCTAGCCCTTTGTAGTCCATTGAATTTTCTTCTTCACAGATGTGGAAAAATCCTACTTTTAGATTGCTCTTCACACTGCCTCACCCTAACTGAGGGATTTTCACAGCAGGAATTACTTAACAGAGATAATATAAACAGGAAAAATAAATCAGTACACATTTCTGTATAAATATATGCTGATTTTTGTGACTTGTTTAAGCTCTTTACACCTTACAAGTTGTTCACATTAATGCAAACATTGTAATGGTTTTGTGAATTATTCTGGGTTTTGTTTGTTGGTTTGTTTTTGATAAAGAACTGAAAACAGGTACCAGGGATTTAGCTCAGCAGCACAAGCATCTGCCTGGCATGCTCAAGGTCATGAGTTCGATCCCTGGTACCAAAAAAATAAATAAATAAAAGAACTGAAAACATAGTATTCTCTCATTTCCATGAATCCTTTACAGAACATGTTCTGATTCTTCTACTTTTCCTTTCTCTGGTCAACCCAGACTAAATGGAGCAGTACGGAACTTCTCAGAGCCTCAGGAAAGCCTTCCTAATTCACTCATGGAAGTGGTGCACTGATCATCATAATTCAGTATCACTACCTGTGGGTTATACTATGCAACACCTAAAATTCAACATGCTGAGAGAGGCCACAGTAATGGGAAAAGGGAAAGACCTGAAGAGCTTAAACCTTAGCACATCCTGAGAGGATGTCTAATAGCTGAGATCCAATTAAAAGACAGTGTTTGCATGCAAAGGCAGAAAAGAGGAAAACACCTCGTGGGCTGTTTGAGTGACATCGCACCTGCTCCCAGTGTGCACACGGGTCTCCGCCAGGGAAGCACAGTTCCGTTTCCAACAGTAAGAAGCTCTGCTCCTCTTCCTTCCTTCCATAGATGCCTGGCACCATATTTTTAAGAAAAATCCAATTGTATATTCAAAACAAGTGGACCAGAGCTTACCACACACCACCTGCCTGTTGCTCAGTAAGTACTTTAAGAGCAAGTAAGGCATTTACAGATAATTACTGTGAAAGCAAAGGTTTGCTGACAGCAAATTCAACAAATGCAAGCAACAACAGGCTGAATCTCTCTCCCACAGACACTATCCTAATGTGATTGGGTCAAATATGTCTGACTTATCTTTCTTTACTGACTCACTGATGAAGAACAAAATGACACTAATAAAATACGTGTAGTACATCCAGACAGAGAAGTGCCTGATGCTCCCACCTGGAGAGGCGACTTAACTTGGCTCAGGGCTCTGGTGCCTACCCCTGGATCTCCTTTCCAACTCTCACAGCTAACCTTCCAGAAGATCCCCTGGCTTCAGCCCCTCCCCCTTTCTGCCACAGGCCTGCAACTGCTATATAAACTGCCCCTGCCAGCCTCTTCCTGGCTTTCATGTGGGTGTGGGGCTCCCTCCTGTACACTGACCCCCGTGCTGCAGCTCTGACCCTGCTAACATAAAGACTCACTTTGGTGTTCCCGTAAACCTGCTCGAGATTTATTTCTCAAACAGTAGGGGCTTCAAAGTCATGTAAATACTTGGGATTTTTATCCTAAGTTATATGGATGGAGAGGTTGCTTCAAAAGAAAGAGCAATAAACATTAGGAGCTGTTAGCACCAAAGAGCTCCCGAGACCATCGGCCGCAGAAAGCAGCACCAGGGAGAGGCCACCCACCAGCACAGCCAGCCTGGCCGGGGACAGCGGAAGTGACCAGCAGTGGGCTGTGCAGACTGCTGACTACTGGCTCCCAGCATGGTCTGCATTTGGCCAGTTCACAATTTCCGTCTGCACCCAGCAACAGAATGCTAGGCCGACTGGCAACAGTAACTCTGACCCTGCCATACTTAGATTCATCTCCTCCTTCCCACTGCGGAGGGAACCTTTTCAATCTCCTGCATGGGTGCCATGTGAAGATCTGCAGGCTCCTAACAGTCAGTCTTTGATTTTGTGGAAGTAACTTAACTCCCTAGGATTTAAGGGAACAAAGACTGTGTGTTTTATTTTTTTTAAACCCCCACTGAGTGTCTTCCCTGCGAGAATCTCTGTGATAACTATGTAACTGAAATAAGAGTATAATTCAATCCTTACCAGTAAGAAATAATTTGATATGAGAGTCAGAGAGGAAAAACTGACCATTGTGGTGTGTTGTGTATCAGGCCTGGGACATCCCTCCTTATCTGACCCTCTATTCCAGGTTGTCCTCTACAGCACAGGTGTTCCCATTCCTATAACTTCACCATTTCTGTGAAAATCCAGAACTAAAAAAAAGTCAGTTTCCCATTGATTACTGCATCTACTATCATAATTATTTGGTTATTAACATAAACTGGCTCATTGGCCCTTTACGTATGCCGATTTACTTGAATTATGGTATAGCTAGTTGCATCAAATCCACAATAAAAAACAGAAACTATTAAAATAGTAAATAAGCATTCAATAAAAATATTTTAAAAATTCAGAGTATGCATTTCAGTAATAATAAGGGTAAAACCATAATAAGATTATTTGAGGAAGAAAAAACCATTAAGCAGGGCTGGGGATTTAGCTCAGCGGCATAAGCACCTGCCTTGCAAGCAGGCAGTCGTGAGTTCAATCCCTGGTACCGATAAAAAACAAAAAAGACAAAAAAAAAAAAACATTAAGCACTTGTAGGGAAATAGAAAATCCAAGCCAAAGCATAGAATCACAAGTGAGATTTGATTGGAGGGAAGATTTTTGTCATGGAAAATGATAAACACTTGGACCTGGTAAGCAAAATGGTTGTGACATGTGATTATCATATTTTTAATACATCGGGAATACATGCATGAGATTACAGCTAGTCAGTGTCAGATTGCATGCAATGGACTTGCAGATATGATCCTCTACCAAACAAATACACTAACTGATCTCTACAGTTCCATGCAGGTGTGATTCTAAACATCAATTCCAAGTCTTGTAATATACCCTGGAGTGTTTTGCTGTCTTGCAGCAAAAAAAAAAAAATTATCAAATAGCTTATTGTATTATAAACCAGATGACAAAGACTATTAAATCCTTCCTAGTTAACATGAAGCACTGACAAAGACTATTTCCAGCCTAATAGGATGATTATAAAAGCTGATTCTTATTGAAAGAATCTTTTAAAAAAATCTCAAATTCTAGGAAATATTTTACTTGGGAATGTTACTGACATTTTATGTGAATAAGAACACTATATGCATATAGTGCATAAGTGGATTACAGATGAAAACTGCGTACTCGCAAACCAAACTCAATTCAAATTCATCACCATTCTCAATTGGTCCCCAATTGTTTCCCCACTTGTGAGTTTGTACCTTAGTAAATGGTACTGCTGTTACAAAGCAGTGCCAGCCAGGAACACGGAATCACCCTTACTGGTACGCTCTTACTCTGCAGCAACCTCCAGACCGTCTACCCCTTCTCCCACCTCTGCTCAGTACCCCCTCGCTTTTGCTTCTCCGCTAATCAACTTTTCAGCCCTTCCCCTGGTTATTACAACTCCTTGCCCCACTGGCTTCCCCCAACTCTGACCCTAGAGTTGATCAGCACTCAAAACACATTGCTCTCAGAATAAAGGAGGAACTCCTTTAAATGGTTCACAAAGCCTTCGTGGTCTTGCTTCCTCTGACTAGGTCATTAACCTCATCATATTGCCTACTCCGTCTACTTAGCCTGCAATATTTTTGCTACATCCGCAGGATTCTGGGTTATTTCACCTCTGTGCATTGGTACAGAGCATCTTCTCACTTTGGCATAGCTTCCCTATTGTATGCTGGTCCACCTCCAATTGACTGATCGTTCAAAAAGTCAACTTAGATGTCATCTCTTCAAATTAGCCCTTAGCAACCCATGAGAAAGAGCTAAGTTCACTAAATAGCCAACATAGCCTCAAGCCCGTCTCTTTCACAGCAGAAGCAGTAACACTCTGCTGAGGTGGCACAGTCCCTCATTCATCTCCCCCACCAGACATCATGATTCTTAAGTGACAGAGACACTGGCTTAGTGGAGGCAATACAGAGATGTTACTTGAAGAAAATAACTGAATAATAAGCCACCAGAATATTTAAAAACAGCATGTGAAAACTTTAGTAGAAAAGGAAAGATGAAAAATTATCCTATTGGAAAAGTGATATTTTTTTTTCCTGTGATAAGAAAAGTCACTACCAATATTGCAGGTGCTTAAAACAGCATAACCACAGTATAGCTGCAATTCACCACAAAGATTTTACTCAGTTTTGTGGTATTTGAAGTGCTTTCACTCGAAAAAAATTAGCAGTACAAACTCAGACTTCAAGCAGAGGGTAAATGCAAAAATTCAGACGTATATTTCTGTAGAAAAATTCCAAAGTGTTGGACATTAATTAGGAAAAATGCTTCAGTGGCTTTGAGAGGACAGAGGATGAATGGACCTAGACACAAGGTCAGAGGAAGCACTAACATCAGTCGTTCCTTTAGAAGTCTTTGGCCAATCCATGAAAGGGACTAAGAAAAAGGAGAAAAGAAGAGAGGAGAAGAAAGGGGGCAATTCAAGAAATGAAGAAGAGATAAGGGGAGAGGAAGGAAGCAAAGAAAGAAAATGAGATGGGAAAGAGGAAATTAAGAAGGAGATGGAGGGTTTGCTTTTGTTTTTCCTTTATCCCCAGAGAACTCTCTGTGGAATAAATAAGGTGTATGCCTGCCTTCTTTGTAAATTGAATTTTTCACTCTCTTGAACAATGCCGAAATTGAAAAAAGAAAAAAACCTTGTAACAACAGTCTGGTCTGATGAGGGCCGGATTGGAGAACACCTACTTCTTTTTCTCCCCGACAAAGTCTCCCATGAGTGGTAGTAAGATCCAGTTAGCTTCAAGTACCCTGAAAAATCCTCCTCTGGTCTGTATTGCTGTGTACCTTTTATTTTATTGGGACTTATTCACACTTTTTTCTTTGTCTCACAGAAATGTGATATAATTTTTGTGAAATTTGCAAGTGTGTACTTTATTGCCATGAGATATTCACCAGCTCATTTTCAAATCACCAGCATGAATACTGCCAGAAAGAACTCATGACTTTGAAGGTGACAGGGTCACTGCTATTACTCAGTGACACAGACTGCAAAAATAGGTTGTGGGTGACCTGTCTCAGGTACTTGCCTCAAAGTCACCAGTGGTCACTGGTAAAAAGCAATACAGAGATGTTACTTGAAGAAAATAACTGAATACGTAAGCCACCAGAATATGATGTCTGGTCTGGTTGCTGACCTGCTGAATTAGAATCTCTGCATTTTCCACAAGCTTCTCCAAGTGACTCCAGATGACCCTGAAGTCAGCTCTGAGGGAGAGGTTGTACGAATGTAGATGTAGAACCTCATGGAAAAGAACTAAACGTCTACCTTGTAGTACTAATATCATGAGCGTTCCATTCCAGAAATGGCTTCTGGATATGGACCTCGGAGCTAAAGTCCTGAACAAACTTGGAATTCTGTAAGAAAAATTACGGGAGAGGAAAACTACAGAAAGAGGAGTCAGACATCAGAGTTATTTTGCATCTCTCTGAGCTCCAGGATGCTTTCCAAAGAGACCCAGGAGTTATGCTCGGGGAAGCTTCCCTGTTGGTGTCTCTTTTTAACTCATGGGTGCTTATTATTTCATTTTCATTATTACTCTCAGGTTTTAGTTTATCATGGGTACTTTCAGGTATATGGCTGACATTTGTATGACTGTCTTGGTAGATCACATAATGGAGCCCAAGATCTTCTGCCCAGAACCTCTGTACATGTCGCCTGCCAAAAGAGCCTGGAATGAGTAATAAATAAAGACAGAGATCTTGCAGTGGAAAAGTTATCTGGAATTACTCAGTTTTACTAAGGACCTTGTTATCACAAGGGCCCTTAATAAATGAATCCTGGGTAGATAAAGAAGAAAAAGTAACGCGATGACAGAAAATGAGAAAACCTAGAAGATACAATGCTTCTGATTTCAAAGGTGGAGAAGGAGCCAGCATCCAAGGAATAGGACAGCCTCCTGGAGACCAGAAATGACTGCACACACATTCTTCCCAGAGGCTGGATAAGGAGCCACTGTGGACGCCTTGGCATTACCCACTGAGAAAGAGCTTTCACTGCTGACCTTCAGAGCTCTAAGATAATGCATTTTTGTTATTACAGGATGCTCATTTTGATAATATACTGTAGAGACAATAAAAATTATGGACACAGTTTTTTTATAATCGGTACCATGGATCAAACTCATGACTGCCTGCTTGCAAGGCAGGCGCTTATGCTGCTAGCTAAATCCCCATCCCCAAGACAATAAAAATTATAAAACTGGTGCTGACTAAAATTAGTAGGTTGCATTTATATATCTTATCAATTAAAATGAAATATCATATCTTGTACATGCTTAATCAACAAAATGTGTGACAGAAATATTGTAAAACTATCACCAATTACCAAGGACCATTTTTTTAATTTTGTGTCATAGATTTCTTGGGCAAGCTGATGAATTCTACCTGAGAATCTCCTTGTAATACATAAACCGAAGTCTATGGGAATAGAAACCAATTACATTGTGACATTGTTTTTAAGCCTGAATTAAGGACCTTTGAGATTAGGGGAAAATCATCTATAGGAGGGACAACCTAGTTCTTTGAGTCAAAAGTTTCATTTACTTAATGAAAAATATGAAGAGTGTACAAACAAGGAATTTTCCTTAGATGCAATGTTGAAGCTCCCTGGGAGACTGTCACCAAAATAATGATACTGCCTGAAATACCTTGTTAGCACTCTTCTGACCCCTACTGAGCTGTGGAAAGGCCTGTCTTTATTCAACCGAATCTCAGACACTTGCCTTGCTAACAAAACTTGTCTTATGATACCCACAGGCACCTAATCAGACTTTCTGAGATTACTTCAGTCCAAGACACAGCAAAACCACTAATGCTAGGGATTTTAAGGAAAACAGTGCCACACTGTTTGCAATTATATACAGTCCTAAAAGTATGTGAATGCTGGCTTATTATTATATATGATGTGTTAATGTAACTGATAAATCTAACAATGCATCTTCCTGCATTAGGGAAAATTCCCTGTCTTTCTCTAGCTGCAATAGTCAATACTGTCAGTTTGCAGCTTTAGAATTTATCTTTGATAGCTGCACCATTTGTAATTAGAAGAAACTGTAAGGGGAAATGCTGAGTTACTTAGATTATATATACATACACATAATATGACTGAGCATGCTAAAATGTGGGAAAATAGGGCAGGAATTTAGCTCATCAGAGTAAGAGTAAGTGCCTCCCTGACAAGCACAAAGTCATGAGTTCGATCCTCAGTACAAAAAAAAAAAAAAAAAAAAAAAAAAAAAAAAAAAAAGGAAAATAGCCAATGTCTACATAGAAAAAAATAAAATTAGGTCCACACTAGGCACCTCATGTTAAACTCATATTAAACAATACAAGTAGTTTATAACAACAAGTGTGGTTATACAGTACAGAAAAAGTGATATAAAAAGAATACATATCTAATTATTTGACAGAAATGTCAAATGGCATCCTAACTAGAGACAGAATAAAAAGAAAATTGATAGACCTAACAAAAAGAATAGAAATATTCATTAGAAATATAAAATCAAAAAATTATATGCATCATTTTAACAAGTATTACATGGAATTGTGTTTCAAATTTTTTAAATGCTTCAAAAACCATCAAGAAGAGGAAAAACAACAAACAGAGAAACAAGTTAATAAGTGGTGCACAAAAAAATTATACATGAATGCACTTATGCTAAATTCCATTTTGGTGTTACCTAAGAAACACAAATCAAGACAAAAGTTATCAGAAAAAAATGTTTTAAGAAAACCTTACTTTCCATAACTGGCATTGAAAGGAAATATATTTGTTGGGTGCATTTAATTTTATTATGTACACCAAGAAACCATTGTCTAATTTTCATAATTGTTCCGAAAGAATTATCAGCTATGAAGAGTGTTAATTGCCTCACAAATAAAAAGGTTCTGTACAAGGATAAGCATCTCCAAAGAGGAATTAATAGGCAAAAACTATTTCAAAATGAAATGTTCTCATATTTTATGTGCAAAGAGTAATCTGGAGAAGAAAAATATGAAAGCGGACATATGCAGACAAAAGGCGAGAAGCACTGCAGCAGAGAATCGTGAGAGACTTCTGCTTCCAGGCAAGATGGAGAAAGAGAATCAACACTTGCTTCCTCCCCCTCGAAAGGACTAAATATGAAGACAGAATATGCGAAACTTCCACCCTCAAGATGAAGATGAGCAAAGAGAAGAGAGATTGCTGAGAACTGGAAAAAAGTCAAAGTGAGCCTCAAGACTGCTCCACTTCCTGCAGGGAGAAAGTTTCAGGCCTTTCTGTAGGGCCTGGGAGCCCAGCCCCAGCTGTGGCTTCCAGCACAGTGCAGGTGAAGAGAATGCTCCAGGCAGCGTAGTGGAAATCAGCACCACTTCACAGAACCACTGCAGATCTCCAAAGGGTTTTCCTTCAAAAGCCAGAGACCATTGCTCATCTGTGATTTCCCACGACAAAAAAACCTGAAACCAGGGAAATTAAGATTAAGAGCAACAATTCTTGCAATTCAGATGGGGCCAAGAATGGGGCCCAGCACCCACACTAGAGTAATGAATATCCAGGGAGACAGTGAGGGAGCCGGCTGGGTCTTGGGCCTTAGAAGGAATGAACAGGCCTATGCACAGTGGCTGCTGTACCTAACAAAGCTTTAAAGAAAGATGTGGAAGAAGCTAGCTGTTTCTGCCTAGCTTAACTACACCCAAAACTAAACTCCAGATGCTGGGAATGAAAAAAATAGGAACAGCAGCATGGTACATTCATGTACCATGTTTAGTCAAATCAAAATTAAAATATCCACTAAGAAGTGGAGCAGTATTACTGAAAATGAGGAGAAAATTTAGTCAACTGAAAGAGATCCAGAAATCACAGGGATTACAGTGTTAGAGAAAGGCCATGAAAATGGTTTTCAGCATCTGATTCCATAGATTCAACAGATAAAAGTGTAATTATTTAAATACAAATATGAGGCTATGAAAAGCACTAATTAAACTTTTGAGTTAAAATCTGCAATGTCTGAGATGAAAAACACAGGGTGGGCCTGAAAGCAGAGCACACATGGCAGAGAGAGGATGAGCAAGCGTGATGCCTAATTTTGCTTAGCTTTCCATCACTATTACGGCAAATTATCCCATCTGAATGGCACAAACACACAGGCACACTTATATACACATTTATCCTTATAACTGAGTAGATTAGAAGGCCAATATAGGTGTCACTGGGTTCACATAAAGATGCTGAACAGGTTACATTTATTTGAGTGGTTGTGGAAGAAAATCAGTTGCCCTGCCGTTTCTGAGTTCTAGAAACTTCCCTCATTTCTTGGTTATGGCTTCTTTCTTCTATCTTCAAAGTCAGAAAGGGTGGATAAAGCTGATCTTATACGGCGTATCTTTGATCATTCTACCTTCCTTCCAATTTTAAAAGTTCCTATGCTTAGATTCATCTTACACAGATAAGTTTCTATTTTAGAGTCAGCTGAATAGTGATAATAAGTCTGTCTTCAACCTGAATTCCTCCTGTCATGCAATAAAGCATATTTAAATATAGGCATATTCTACATTTTGGATATAGACAAACTTGGAAGGTAATTATTCTGCCTACTACAACGCCATAGTGATGTATATAGTCCATGCAAAACAGAACATGAGAAAGAGACAGGACAGAAAATACATGGACAGATCATCACTGAACTGTGAAAAACATTCATAGCTCTGAGTGGATAAACAACTAATGTCCCCAAAGGAGAGTGGAGCACATCGATATTCAAATAAATTAATAATTGAAAGGCTTTCAAATTTTCTGACCCTCCTAATCCCACAGATCAGAGAATCACTATAAAGTATAAGCAGAGGAAACATGAAGGAAGCTCTTCCAAGGCTGACCATCCCTACCTTAGTCTGAGTCAGTGGTAAATACACATTCATAAAAGAAAGAAAAGTTAACAGCACACACAGAGGAGCAAAGATAATGAAGACAGCAACTTTCTAACTGAAGACATTCAAAGTAAGAAAGATGCGTGTAGCAAATCTTTAGGTTCTGGAATAAAAAGTTCTCACAATTAGGTAGAAGTATTTTAATGAACTGAGAAGGACAAAAAGAGTCGTTCTGACACATAAAGGCTGAAGAAATGCATCTGTAACATTCTACACTGTAAGAAATGTTAAGGAAAATCACCTACGCAGAAGGAAATTGAGACAGTGTAGTTTTATGGATCCCTGGAAAGGACTGCACAGCTCCAGAAATATACCTGCATGGGCACAGATTTCCTTACTTAAATACAGGTTTATAATATTCTTAGAAGTAAATATAGCAAAAAAAAAAGAGCCCAAAGCTGGAAGGAAACAGCAGAGGTGTGTGAAATCGTTTAGCATCATTTAAACCCAGCTGTGACCTGTAAACCCCAGAGGCAGCCTATACAGCAGAACACAGAGAAAGAGACAAACGTGGAAATTTAAAAGTACTTTGAACCGAAGGATGATGAACACATTAGATATTAAGACGTGAGCCATGAGGCCGAAGCAGTGCTGACAGAGGTGTCTAAGGCCTCGAGAGCAACAGTACGAGAGACCCATTCAATTTCTTAGCAAACAAACAAAAAAGAAATTAATTAAACTCAAAATAAGACTAAGAAATAAAATAATTCATGGTTAAAAAATTTTAAATGGAAGTGTACAGATACATGTGTGTGTTATATTTATTGTATACACAATTTATTTACTGGGTATTTTAAAAGAAACATTAACAAGATTTGAAATTACATTTTTCAAGTCTTCAGGCTACTACATTTAAAACAAAGATGATTCTGATAAAATACTTTCAGTTACTCAGTATTGGAATGTAATTATGATCAAAATCCTAAGGAAATCAAAACCATATTTGAAATGACAAAAAATATTATTAAGGCCTTTTTTAGCGATGTACACAATATTATACTTCAGGGCTCCTTTTGTTAGTCCTACAAATATGTATTAAGCACCCACCTATAATAAACTATCTGAATACTGGGGACCAAATATACAGTTGGGGATCCACACAATGGGAACCAACTAGCCAACATCCAAAGCAATTTGGGGCCACTTTCAATGGATTTAGACATTTGCCACCTGATGATTCTCCAGTCACCCACCTGACTCAAGTGCTAAGAAGATCCTTACGTTGCTATCCATGATATGAAGAGGGTGAAAGCCAGTATACAGAGAGTTTTTCAGGAAAGAGCAATATGGAAGATCAACTGTGAGCACCTTCCGTGTCAATACCATCACCCCAAACTCCACTGAGTGCAACATAGGCTGTTAAACTGTTCCTAGTAAAGTATCCATTTTCAGATGTCATGGCTCATTCAACTGTCTATCTTTTGTAGCTTATAAAATGTTTATCAAGTAACGAGACATTGGCAATAAGAGATTATTAAGCAAGTGGCAACATCCATTAATTTCATCTAAAGGCTTTGACCTTTCTTCTGGTGTTACATCTCAAAAGGAGGGCTCTCACTCTCCAGTCTCAAAAATTGCTGAGAAAGTACCAAAACCCACCTAAGCTCACTCAAGGAGATTGTGAACTCTTTTCTATAGCCCACATTAAGAAACCTTGATAGCTCTCATTTTTCTTTATGAGCCGTTTAAAGATTTATAATTTAGTTAAAATGACTTGCATCTTGGATCTTTCGTTCTGATCATTTTACATGCAAAATGAGACCATT
Organism: Cavia porcellus; assembly: GCF_034190915.1. Lineage (NCBI taxonomy): Eukaryota > Metazoa > Chordata > Mammalia > Rodentia > Caviidae > Cavia > Cavia porcellus. The sequence continues at coordinate 48,419,154 of NW_026947487.1, read as the reverse complement.
TTAGAAACAGCCTGTGTGGGCTACATTTAAATTTAAATTCAAATACTCTTCTTAATCATGCTGATTTTGTCCCAAGTATAGAAAGATAAAAATCACCTTTAACCCACTCTGAGGGAGACTGAGGCATGAATATAACAAGTTAAAGTGTCACCTGGGTCTCTGCACATCCAGGTTCTGTCACCAGTACCAAAAATAAATAAATAGACACATAAATAAGTAAATAAATGAATAAATAAACAGCAGTAGGTATACCTTGGTGATAACTGAAATCTAGTCTTCTGTTGCAAGAATTTTTTTCCCTTTAGTGTTCATCTGAAACTATCTCATTAGTTTATGGAACCAAATTGAGAAATCCTTGTTTATAGTATTCCACAGTCAGTTTGCAATCTTGTTTCTTGACCCAAAAGTTGATTCTCTGAATTATTCCTCATTTGATGTTAGTTCTTTTTGTTTTACTGTGTGGTGGACACTTGTAAACACCCAAACTTCTTTCCCTTTGAATTTCCCCAGGAGAGTGACCCCACACCCGAGGTTCCTTACCAACACTTACTGGCCTTCAAACATAAGATTTGTCCTTCAAATGTGAGATTTTCTCAAGCATGCTAAGCCATGAGCTTGCACTGCACCCTTTGCCTTGGGAGAAGAATAACTGCACTGAGGCCCCCAGGAATCCTGCCGAGGATGTGTCCAGCTGTGTTCTGTGAAGAAAATCATTCCTGAAAACACACGCAAGGTGTTAGCTAACCTTTCTTCTGAGGATAAGCCAAGAAGTGTCCTGAGCATTAGACAGAGAATGGAAGGTTGCCTCCCAGGTTTGGGGTAAGGTGCATCTTGTTCCCACGCACAGGCTCCTTTTCCCCACCTCACTGGCCTCCACCAAGCAGGCTGCAGATGACATTAAGCGTCAGATGCTTGCTGCTGACAAGGTGCCACTTAGTGTATGCCATGGGGCCTCCTGGAGCTGGGACACCCCTGATGTGGTCCATAAATCATATCATCTCCTTCTTCTGTCACCGTAGACATCAGTCCCTTGTCAAAGAGCAAATCAGAAGGATGCAATTATGTTTTTTGTCTGCCAGTTCATATCATTATGCTCAGTCTGCAGCTCAAGCTGTGTAGAACTGTGGTACTACTGTCACTATCAATACCAAATGCTTTTGATGTTTTGATTTGTGAAACTGTTACTTATAAATAGATGTGTTATTTCCATTACTACAACTTCGCTAGATGAAGCAAGAATAAAACCTCGTTCAATTTCATGACAAGCACAAAACTTGATAGTAATGTTAAATTGGACATAAGTAGTATAAATTCAATTTTAACTAAAAGATCAGCTAGAAATTTGATCCACATATAACCAGAGAAATATAATAAATGTTTGAAGTAATATAGCATAGATTTAAGCAGGGAGGAGAGATCAGAGAGACCCCTGGTGAAAACCATCATTAATTAATGCTACATTTAGTCTCCTTGATCAGATTATAGAAGAAATTATGAAAGATTTACTGAGTTATTTAGCTCATTAAAAAATCAATGCAAAAGAAAATAACAAATGTGTTACAATTTTGAGTACCAATATATTTGGGGGGGGGAGTAATATTTTAAAATATGTGGATTTAGAAAATGAGAAATATTTATTTAAGACTACTTAGTTCTCAAAAATTTTCCATCTTAGTTCTTAATGTCAAAGTCACACATATGTTCTATTGTTAATCATTCATTTAGAAAATAAACTACACTAGTAAAAAATGTTCCAAATGGCTTTGATGCCAAAAACTTCCATATAACACTAGTGTCTATAAATATTTACAAGGACATATATGACTGTCTTACAACGTACCATTTAAACCATTGTAGCAATGTTTCCAAAATATTCCATATATGCAAAATATAATATAGAAGAGAAACCGTATATGCATGACCCAGGGAATTAATGAGAGCTTCCTTCTTTTACCACATCCCTGTATATTTCTATTGTGAATGTGAACTATGAGGTTTCTATAATTCTTAAAACACAAACCAGCTTAGAGCCTGGCTACGATATTAAGGAGGTAAACTGGTTGACAGCTAAGGTGGAATTTTAATTTTGTATGTTTTTATGAAATTGGAAAGCCTGTACAAGGTTGGGACCAAGCTACGTATCCACGCAGATGAACGTTTATTTAATGAGATCTTAGGTCCCAGGCCAAATACTGAAGGAAACAGCCGCGATCAGAGCTAAACTGACCAGAGGAGAGAGGACAGGAGTTTGTGAAGATAAGACTGTTTCCAAGACCTCCAACTTTGAAAAGAGGAATTAATGGCTAGAGAGGATGTATGACAGCAGAATTTTTCACACTTTGCCACATCATTTGTCCCAAACCACAAAATGATGTGTAAGCACTTCAAGAAAACCTCAGGAGTAAAAGAAAATGGTTCCTACTTGCTAAAAAAGGATCTCACAATTTGTCACTTTGGAAAGGTTCCATTCCATTTTTTTTTTCAAAATGTATTTTTAAGTGTAAAGTGCAGAATTCCCCCTTTACTTTCTGCAGTGTGAACACCTCTCCCACACAGACTGAGAATCCATGCATGTGTTAATTGATCCACCTGTGCGGTGAAAAAGAACAAGATAGTCTCTTTTGTTACTAGCATTGATTTTGTATTGGTTTAAAGATGACACCCATTTTCCGAAAGTCATCTTGCTTCTATATTTTCATTTTAGTGCTTTATCAGTTATACAGATTAGGGGGTTTCATTCTGGCAAATCTGTACATGCACATACCACACTTTAATCATTCACACTGCCATCCATCACCCATACCCGGCTCCCCCTACAGTGCTGTGCAGGGTTTCAAGGGTTTTCAATGCACTTAGTGTATTTTAATCATATTCATGCCACCTGTTACCTCCTTTATAACCTCTCTCCTTCTTCCCTTTCTCCCCTCCCGGAGTTAACATGTGTTTGCTGTCACCATGTAGTGGAAGTCTCTATAACTGTTGGCCCTGTCTTTTAACCACTGGGGCATCCCACATGTGGCAAGTGTGATCGGGCATCCTGCATGCCTCTTTTTCATCGTGCTTTTATTTAATTTGACTTTTAAAAATAAATTCTGTCTTCTATCTTACATTTCCTGTGTGTTTTAACAGATGTACATTATCAAATGCTTGAAAAAGAGAATTTGTTCTTTCATTTCATATTATCTTGCTCCTGTGTCTAGAACACAAATGGACACAACAGTTGCTCAGAAGTGCTAGAGACCAAGCCGATTAAGACAGAAATACTCAGTGTCTATGGAAGACTCTATTCCTTTAAAAATTAGTTTGCAAAACCCACTTCTTTCATACATTTTTGTTTTCTTTTTTTTTAAAGATTAAGATAAAAGAGGACATAACAACACAGGTCAGAAAAGAACAATTTAAGCAACATAGTATTTCACCACATGACAATCCAACATTTTTGTTTTCTTTACATTTGATGTCTAGCACAAGGGTGATGGTATTCTGAGTTCCATTCTTCATTGACTTCCTCCAGCAACTTAGCTACACTCCATGTGTGAATACTGTACACACACACACACACACACACACACACACACACACGCTCATCATTTTGCTTAGGATGCAAATATTTTATTCTATGTGTAACACTTTTTGTTATGCAAGTCAGAAGGAAGACTATTTGCAAATAATGCATAACTATAGCTAAATTATGTGTCCCTATATCATATACCATTTTAAACAGCTTTTAAGAAATGAGTCAGTTACCAAGGGAATACCCTCTCTCTTTTGAATGTAAATATTCAACAGTTTGAAGACAAAGAAAAATCAAATATGCAGGAGCCTTCAAATTCTCCGACTGAGTTTGATCTTACCTTGGGATTCTAGAATCTTTATAGATGTCCTTAGAGATCACTTAAAAGGAGGACCTGGTAGAACCATGTAAGTATAGTCCATGTAAGATCACAGTCTTACATTCAAGGCCTCCCAAAACATTTATTTGTGTGTTTTATTAGCTCATGTCCAGCACGTAATTTATGCAATCACCATGGAGAGTTCGAGCATGCACACAGTACATCTTCGTTTCTCGCCTTCTTTTCCCCTCTTTTCCCTTCCCTTCCATCTCTTCATATTCTCATTTGCAAAAGATGTATTTCCCTGTCTCCTGTCTTTCACTTCACTCTTTATGTATACTCTTAGTTTCTCATGTAAGAAAAATCATGCACTATTTATGTTTGTATATCTGATTTATTTCATTTAACATTATGAGATGAAGCTTCTTTCTAAGTACTGTTCATCTAATCTGTTACATTGCACCCTATCAAATATGCAGTTGAAACAAATTTTATTGCTACACCATTTATGAAATATGTGTGTGCGTTATTTCTCTTCAGTAAGGGGCATCATTGTCAACAGCTGTGAAAATACATCCCCATCTCAAGGTGCAAGCAGCAGACTACACAAGACTTCAAGCATACAGATCCCCCAAATATTCTGAAGGTAGACTTTTAATTTTATCTGCTGGGGTTTTAACAAGTTGAGGAAATGTATGTTATACATTCGAAATGCACACTATCCTCCATACGTGTATCTCAAGTTTGGGTCTCAATCTGCAGCATTTTTTCTTTCTCTTACATTGCAATTCGATGACTTACGTTTCCTTTACTCCTAAGTAGCACCAGTTGATGTGAGATGAAACAAAAATTTAATACAAGGAACAAAATGAAGTTTTCATTTGGGGGAATGATCTTCTACACTTACTAAGGAAGTAAGATTTTATTGGTAAGGTTAAAAAGTCGTCACTGAAGACAATTTCAGGAAAAAACAAGGTGTAATAGCAGTAACCTGGAACTGCTGACCTGAAACTATCCCTAAATCTTCTGATATTTTACTCTCTGCCTAAAGGGATTTAAAGGCATATTGCTTACTTTCTTAGGTTTTCTTTTCACCTAGTGTAAATGTGACAGATTCTAATCCTGGAACTGTGAAAGGAAGACTTCTAGAGACATTTCTAGGGGAATAAAAAGGCAGTGAAAAACAAGTGTAGGGAAACCACATTTCTTGCTCAGTGTGATGCCTAGAATCACAGCAGTTATCTTAGAATAGTGAGGAAAAGGCCTATAAAATTATAGTCATCAGACCCATGAGTACTTCACCACTCCACCAACTCCAACAAAAGCCTTGTTACACAAAACTCTTGTTACGTGAAAAAGGTAAACCATTATTTAAACCACAGCAACCTAGGTGTGTGTGTGTGTGTGTGTGTGTGTGTGTGTGTGTATGTGTGTGTGTGTGTGTGCGCGCTGCTCTGTTACTTGAACTCATTCTTGATCAACATAAAGAATTTTCTTAAAAGTTGGCATTGTACAATAAGAATAGAGGGCAGTGCAAATGGCTGTGAAGAATAACATATTTTTACATCTGTTATTTTTCTGTTCTGCTTATATCCATAATTTCAAATTACTAACTGAAAATCCTGCCAAGCTTAGTGGCAAATGCTTCTAATTCCAGTTCTCTGAGAGACTGAGGCAGGAGCATTGCAAGTTTGAGCTCAGCCTAGGAAAATTTATAATTTGTAATTTACTTAGACCGATCTCAAAAATAAAAATAGCACATCCTGGGAATATATTTGAATACAAGGACCTTGGATGCAAGTACCAATAACACACACACACACACACACACACACACACACACACACACATACACACACACACACAAATAAGTAAATAAATTAACAATAATCCTTAGAATCAAATAAATAGTTATCCAGGAAGGGTTGAGTCAACTAGAATACAACATTAGGTTTATAAATGACACATTATTATTGATTTTGTGATTGAATTCACTGAGTTCTAGATTGAATTCATTGAGTTCTAGATTTTCTTATAGTTGTAACAAATCTTTGGGCTATATATTTTGTAGAAAAACAAAATTAAGATATAAATGCTTAAATGAAATTTTTTGTTAAACAAGAGTGATTTCACACATTTTAAAAGTTAGAACCACTGGTATAGGTAGCACATTCAAGATATATAAAGAATTTCTACTTTAAAGGCATAAAAATATCTAGTGACAATCTATGTTCCATACATAAAAATGGTTTTCAGTAAGAAGAAAAGTGGTTATGGTAACCATGGTTGATAACATTGTACTCTGTTTTTACATCATGTGCTATGTCTATCCTTGGTTTTGACTGACAGCTTTATTTTGCCATATTTGACTTTATTCTCTTCCAAAAAAAAGTAATAAGAACTAAGGAGTAATAAAACCCAAAATGTGTAAATTTTGTTGTAAAAAAGAGAGGGAAAAAAAGAGCTCTAAAGGATACAACACCAAGTGTGTTTAGGGGTGTTAAATAGCTGACCATATTAATGTTTTTGGTTGGATCATTGAACACAACTGTTTGCAGTCTCACTGTTTGAGTGTCCACTTTGTATGCTTTGATACTGTGACTTGAGCAACTATCTCTAAGACGATAATGTGTAATCTATTAACTGGTGATTTCTTACTGTTTTTTTTTTTTTTTTGTTTGTTTGTTTGTTTTTTGTAGTTCTGTATTACTTGTACCCTTACACTGCTTTGTTTTGTTTTTTCTCTTTCTCTTTTTAAATAAATTTTTTTAAAAAATTGTAAAGGTACTGCTAGGCAATTTTTAATTTTTTAAAAATAAAAAAGGGCCACAAATCATTAAAACCAGGAATTTCTAGTTTGTGCTGCTCTATTTGCTCATGATCTATAAAATTCCATAGTAACTAATTTTAATATTGAATTACTATGTAATTTTAAATTAAAATATTTAAACTGCAACCTTCCAACCTTTGTAACCTTTTCCATCCAGAACCTGATATTGATGATTAAAGGATAAAATCTGCATGTTTCTACGTGCCAGCCTCTAGGCATTACACAGAATGGAGAAGCCTTTCATCACAGAATGCTTCTTCAGTACACCTCGCTTCACTTCAGAAAAATTTTTGAGACATTTATCTCAATGTGAACACAACTTTTCTGAGGAACTGGAAGAAGAAATCATTTGTACCTTTCACCAAAATATATGACAGCTACTGAAAGATAAAAGTTCCAGAGCTAGAGTAGTTTGTAGTTAGTTCTGGAAGACTGCACTTCTCTTTGGTATTTTAAGGAAGAAAGACTGTCTTTCAGTAGCGCCACACTGGTTAAACAAACTTCAAGAAATAAGATACATTAAAGGAGACTGTCACTGCTATGCACTTTGTATAAGTAATTCAGCTACTTTAAACTGTTTTCCAAAGTGAAGAATGCAGGGAATAAAAATTTCTGTCTGAGCTTTGAATCTATTCTCTGCTAACCTTTCTCTGAAAAGACAGGCCAGACATTATTTTCAGACAATTGTTCTGTTCAGAGAAACACTAAGAACAAATAAGCATTTGCACCTGAAGTGCAAAGAACATTTTAATGGCATTAGAAATAATTTTGCTTTGCTAGCTGCAGGGCTAACAAAAATAGTGAAAGAAAAACAGTCCAACAATGTGATGAAAAGATATTTAGATTTATCACTAAACTTCATCTCCTGTTACTCAGACCTTTTCTTTCGCCAGCTGATAATAAATGTCATGTATCCCTCACGGCTCTGTCCCCAGAGGACAAGTATCTCTGCAGTGAGACATACGGCATTGCATCTTCTAAGAAATGACAGACATTCCAAATAAAAGATTAAAGGTCTAAGACGTTAATCCTTCGGAGTTGAAGAAAAGTTTCTAAATATTAGGTATTCTATTCACAGTGATAAATCGTCTTCATCTCACCAGCACTATTACATCTTAGCTTCAACATAATAAGTGAAATTACAGATAACTTGTATTAGGCCACATTAATTCATATTAGCATGTATGTGTAGGAGATCTCCATTGTGAAATTTATGGCACAGCAAAACTGAGTTACAGGTAAAGAAATTCTCTTGTTTCTTACCCCAACCAGGCTGGGCCTTCCCTACTTTCCATATCCTTGGAGAGTGGAATATTCATTAAAACTTTGAACCTACATTGTCACATTATCAGCCTGAGTCCACAACTTACATTTGGTTCAGTCTTGGTGTTGGACATTCTGTAGGTTTGGGCAGATGTAGTATTAAATGCACCCATCATGATATGGCCATATAGAATCCATTCATTACCCTAAAAATTTTCTATTTCCATTTACTTATCCCTCCCTTAACCAGCCTTTGAAACCTACTGATCTTATTACTGTATCCATAATTTTGTCTTTCTTTGAATACAATGTTTCCTATAATTCACATCATATACTATGTAAACTTCACACTGGCTTCTTTCACTTAATAATGGACATTTCCATCTCACCCCCCATGTCTTTTCATGATTTAACAATTCATTTATTTTTAGTCATATGCCCCAATTCATCTACTCACCAACTCGGGAACATCTTGATTGTTTCCCAGTTTGGGCAAACATGTATTAAGCTGCTATAAGTCTCCATGCACAAGTTTTCCTGTGGTCATAGTTTTTAAATCCTTTGGTTAAATGTTAAAGAGTGTGAATGCTAGACCACATTCTAAGAGTTTGTTTAGTTTGATAAGAAATATGTAAGCTATTTACCACTGAGACTACCATTTTACACCTTTACTGTCAAGGCACAAAAGCTTACCAACATTTTCTGTTGTCAGAATTCTAGATTTTGGTCACTCTGTAAGGTTCATATATTGTTGCTTTACTCTTCACTGTATTTTTTTTCTGCTTCAGGGTATTTTCAGTTAAGGAATTTTAATCTTATCATTAAAAATATAACCATGCAAGCATAACTGTGCAATGTCCGAAGCAAACCATCACAAATGCAGCAATGGGACATGCCCTACCCAGGGAGCTGGCTCCATACAATGGTAAAGAATCTGTGCTATGTGCTCAGATATTCTGTATTCAAACATTTCCTGTATCATCTGATTCTGACCTCAGGAAATTGACTGCACTGGTTCTGTTAATCTTTAAAACTGGACTCATAGCTATTTTTCATATTTTTCCTAGAGATACATTATAGTTTATATTCCTGCCAAATAAATTTTCTCTATTTTTTCTCCTTTCTTCAAGCTCTCACTCCTTCTCTTCTTGTAGTCTTTTTCTCTTTTGCCTTCTACCATTTTTTTAAAAATCTGACTCTGAAGTTTGCATAGGTTTCTGCATGGCTCAGTAGCTCAGAAAAGCCCTTTCAATTATTTTTTGCACCTATATTTCAGTGGCTGCGTACACTTTGTGCTTTTTGGCCTCTATTTGCTATTGACACACGCACACATCCCACACAAACTCCCCACACACACATCAGCCCACTGTCAGACAGGCTTCTCACACAGGAGCACCCTGGAACCCAGGGCTCCATTCCTAACTTGGAGCCCTGGACATCTCCTGGGCGATCTCCAGCGGCTCCTTGATGGGACTGGTCTGCTCCCAAGACTGGAACTATGTCCATCCACCCAGAAAGAAGCCACTAGAGAATATGTCTTGTTAGGGGATCCTGACAGACCTGCAGTCACTTTGCAGTGCCCCATGGAAGTGAGCATTCGTGGGGAAATGTATCAAATTTTAGACATTTATGACCTAAATAGTCTTTTGCTCTGCCAAACATTTCTCCGGTTGTCGAGCTCAGACATTTGTAAACCAGTCTCCCTTTTCTGGTCTTTCATCAGGAGCTCTGCTCCTTCAGGTCCATGGACATCTCTTGACTCTACCACACAGCCTGAAGCCACCTCCTTCCAACCCTGCAGAATCCTGTGATGATTCCTGTCACTGCCTGCTTGACTAATCTCACCCTCTGCTCACTCTTTCTGATCATCCCGAACAACCCAGTAAGAATTATGTTCCTCTTTCCATCACCCAAATAGGTTCCTGCCATGTCTGACCTACTCCATCACCAAAATCCCAGAATGAGTAATGAAACAGCTTCTAATCAGATCTGACATCACTGTGCAGTGTCTTTCTCAACACGTTTCCTATTCTAATGTCCCCAAACATTCCAGTGCCTTTTCCATGCCACCTAAACTCCAGGCAGGTGAAACTGCACACTGACGTTTCCCACTCTGATCTCCATGTTACCACGTAGGGTTAAGATGTGGGTAGGTCCTACTGCTAACCAGAGTCAGATTCTCTGGGAAATTCCCTGCTAAATTCAGTATGCAGTGACACACGGAGTGGTCTGCAAATTCACATATGTGTTTAATCATTTTACATGTCAATCTCACCATATAGCTCTAATAAACTCGTGGACAGCAGGGTTCTCCCTTATCTGCCCTAATATCTGCACACAGCGTAGATCTGGATTTCCTTTGGAATATTTACCTTTATGAACATGCTCCAAGAAAGGGTCACTATATGTCTTCAGGCAACACTTTACATTTATCTCCTTGACACGTTTTGTCTGCCTGTGACTAATGTTTTTTTTTTTTCTTCTTCTTCTTCTTCTTCTAGAGTGAAACCTGCTGAAACTTTGTCTTTTCCCCAACCCACTTCTGTCTCCATCCTTGGAGCCAGGGAGCTCTACCTCCTGCTGGACTGAGGAAGATTCTGGAGCTCTCACTACACAGCATTTCTTCAGGTCTGCCTCAGGTCACCAACTCTTCCTACCTGTCTCTCAGGGAATATTTTTTTTTGTATTAAATGCTTATTTCTTCTCTGTTACCAAAGCTTTTCCACATACTTTTTAAATATATTTCAATAAAATACTATATTTTTTTCTATACAAAGATTTCATAGCTTGGTTAAAATAAGTGAGTCCAAAGTGCCATATTATTGTTATTTTAAAGTACAACTTTATATAAAGTTACATTTAGTAAATTTTCATTTCTGGGATACAGCAATAAATTGATGTTATTACACCTTCATGCAGATCTTCCTTTACTTGCTGTGGAGTTACACTGCAATAATCATACTGTCCATTGAAAATATAATATGTAAAATATATATATATATATCAAGCATCAGAGCTTAGCCCAGCCCACTTCAACCATGCTCGGAAAATTTATATTAATATAGAGTTGGAAGAAATTAGGTAAAATCTTGCTTACTGTATAATGAAGTATTGAATATCTCATGCTTCTTATTGATTGTCATGCCAAAAGTGAAAACAGTGACTACTTTCATCACCAAAACCAAAATACTCTAAGTGAAACCATCCAAAGACATGATTCATCTGTATGAGAGGTGGTCAAAAAGTACAGCAAATGTTAACATTAAAAAATCTGTCGTAGTAAAAGGCGCACTGACATTGATCCTCTTCAGAGACTCCCACTGACTTCAAACACATTCCCCCCATCATTCCCGCCACTTTCTCAAGCAGTTCTGGAGGTCTCCCTTCGTGAGTGGCTTTTCGCCAGTGTCTCAGTGTTCTGAATTGGTTTGAAATGTGAATAGCAGTTTCTGCCAAGAACATCGTGATGTGTTCTCAACAGCCTCATTCACCAGATCTAACACCACGAGACTCAGGGCCCTTCCACAACATCTGACAGACCATGAAAATGGTAGATTCTCTGACTCAGTTCAGGCCATTGAGGCACCAAGATAGCACAGCTAATGACACTCAGGAAAGAGGACTTCCAGAACTGTTTCAGAAAGTCACAAAAATGATGGGTTACGTGTGGGGAAGTATTTTGAAGGGGATTAATAGTGATGTGAAGTTTGCTGGAGCTTTATAAAATGTAAGCACTCAATATATACTAAGATCTTACAATGTGTATCTGCCATGCATGAGAAGATTGATTACTTTAATTTCAGTATTTACACTGAATTTTTTCTCAGATATTTAAAGTCAAAATTATGCTGACAGTGAAGAGGGACTTTCCCTACCTTTTCACCACATCTTGAACATTTTATTTCACTCCCTTTTTCTTTTTCTCTGGCTAAGATCTGCACGGCAACACTGAAGACAAATGGCGGTTTTAAGCATCTTTGTCATATTTAAGTTTTAACTAGACTTCTCTTTGTATTTCACTTTAAGAGAGGTGCTAACGATGAATTCTAGTTAGGAACTAGATATCACAGATTCTTCAGTTCTTATTGCTTAAATTTTCTTTTGATTTTTTTTAAGCATAGCAGTGTGCGACAGGCTTGATGAAATTTACTGATCTAAATAAAATTGTCATTTTGTATTTTATAGTGGTAGTGAGCTTCATTAGTGACTTTATAACGTTAACCCAACCTTGAACTTGTGAAGCAAGCATGACTTGTTCATAGAGAATATTTTTATGTTGCTAAATTTTGATTGATAAAAAATTTTAAATTTTACGTCTGTGTCAATCAATATCTAGAATTATTCTTTTCTAATTATTTTTCTTTTAATAAAATGAAGTACATCATTTTCATCATTTTAAATGTAAAGTTCAGATCGTTAATTACATTTGCACTGTTGTTCTAACATCCCCACCCCCATCTCCAAATCCTTTCCTTCTTCCCTAATTGTCACTCAGTGCCATTAAGTAGAAACTGAAGTTTACATTTTGGTGCATTAATTTTTTTCTTTTGGTTTTAAGAATTTTGGTTTCAAACACAAATGCCTTCTGGACCGAGAGAAAACATGAAGGAGAAGAATGGAAGGCATTTTATTTTTTATTTTATTTATAACAGATCACACGTTATTTTCACTGTTAGGAAATAACTAGAACCCTTAAGTCTTCCTCTATAAGTACTTATCTTTCTTTTTAACCTAAAATGTGGAAGCTACCCTAAGTAAGGTCCTAGGGAAAAATGGAGCCCAGAAAGCCTCTTGTTGGACATTTTACATGGGCTCAGTGGAGGAGGACTCTGCATTACAAATTGAGTTGAATTATAAAAAGCTATATTTAGATTCCTTCCCAGTTAGAGGTGGGGCATTGATATTCACACCTATTCCCTTCTAATTCTAACAACAAATTTCTTTTGATAAACTATTCTCCCAAAGGCTGGGGCAAAATTTTCTCATTACATGGATTCTCCTCCTAGAAATCATAACGGGAATATTGGGCAAGGAAATGCACTCCCAGTATTAACCTCATCTCAACTACAATGAGGATATTTTTCTGGTCCCAGGTCACAGCCTGATGCTGTGACACCCAAAGGGCAGCCCAAACGTGGACCCTGGTACCAATCACACCAAGTCTGCAAATCCATTCGGGTATCCTCACCCTGTCTTCTCAAACGGCTTCATCTTTTCTGCACTAAGATCATAACTGACTGGAAGACACTCATAGTTGGTCAAAGACAGTAGAATGTGACCGAAGTACTGGGTCCTCCCATTGCTTCTCAGTGTGTCTCTAGCTTGTGACTTTAGCAGTGTGTTTAAAAAGGGATTGCAGAAAATCGATCAGATCTATACATGAATATCCATACAGAAAACATGATCATCAATGCAGGTGCTTCCACGAGTTTCTGCTTCCCAGAGTTTCCTGGTTCATTCGCTATTCTTCAGGGCCTGGTGTCATTGGCAAGTAAATTCTCCTCGCACAGAGTTCGTGTGGCAATGTGAAGTTTCAGACTGAATATGGGAGTTTGAGCACCATGTGATTCTCTTAAAATTACTCAAATCGTTATTGTAGGTCAAAACAACGCCAGGAGAAATCGACAAACAGATGAGCACAGTTAGGCTGCAATAAAACTTCATTTACTAAGTGGGTGAAGACTACAGATTGCCCAGCCCGCGTTAGTATAAACCTTTCCCTCGTATCCTCATGGAACCACAGAGACAGAGATAAGGAGAGCCCGCCCTCTTCCACACTTCCCAATACAGTACCTTCTCAGGAGTACAGTCTGAAGCCATCTTCTCACTTAGCAAAATGATGTTTGAGAGTTCTCACTGAAGTGGCTCTTTAAAAGGATAATTTTTATATCTGAATTTTAGATTTGGAGAATTTTTTCTCTTTTTGGTCTTCATTCTTAGACTATATTTTATTTTAGCTTTGCCTCATGGCCAGAAAATGGACAAGGAGAAATATATTGTTGAAGAAAAGTCTATAAGCCCTGCCAGGTTTATCATACATAAGTGATTTTCTTTGAAGCAGGCTCTTTCCAAGTCACTGAGTTGCCCAGGGTAGGCTTGAACTTGCCCTCTTCCTGCCCAGCCTGGTGGATTTATAGACAGGTCCCACTATTCAGGACTCTTACACCCTGATCTTAAAGATAGCAAGAGTTCCTGTCAAGGAGGGGATATTACTGCAAAGGCAGCTTGATTATGTTAGACACAATCATATTTAGGCACAATCATACAACCTGTCCACAGTGACAAACTAGCAATGCTATTGTTTCTAAATAAGTATGCTAAACACCTGAATATTACATCAGTGTTACTTGACCTGTAATCGTGTCACAGATCTCAAACTATGTCAAAGGACCTGCTATCCTGCTGTAAATTCACTAGGATTCCAGGCACATTTATATTTTCAGAGAAAAAACAATACTCAGTACAACCCATCTACCTCCTATGAGTCCCATATTATTCCTGACTTTTCTTTTTGATCCCTTTTATGCTAAAGTGTGTTAGTTTAGTTCAGTTAGATTTACTTCATTTATTACGCATTTTTCTGTTAGACAATTCTTTTGCTCATCTCAGAATTTTTAGTGTTCAAGCAGCATCTATTCTAAAATTGTCCAGAATGATTTAATTTTTTGTTCTTTCTGAAATAAATCTCTGAATTATTTATCTACATTTAAAATTTGCTGCTCTCTTTTCAAACTTTGCCTATAACTTAGCAGATTTATTTGGACAAGCGTGTTTGTCTTTGGGAATTTCAGTTTTCTCTGAGGGCCAAGTCTTCCTTACAGAATTCCATGTCAGCTAGGAAGTAGTGCTGTGAAAGTCTATGATTCAATCCACCTGTCTTTCACGAAGCCACTAGAATATTCTTTATAAACCCCACTTTACTTGCACTGTAACTCTGTTTAATAAGTAGGTAGTGATTCATGTGAATTAATTCCAGTTGAGTCATTCATATCCTCACTGTGATTCTTTTAAACTCTACTTTGTCTCCCAAAGTCATTTTCTTTATATTTAGAGAAATAAAGAATACATGCCCCAGAGAAAAGGCTCCAAAAACAAGCACACATGAAAGACAAGGAAACTATGTGTTTCTTAATATAGAATTTATTTTGAACAAAAACAGTTGACAACTCAGGTTTCTAATATTTAAAATCTATGTAGAGATAAAACTATGAGAACAACTGAAAAAAGAAGAGCAAATTCAAGTTTCTTTTTTAATATAGAAAAATGTTATCAGTTACAAAGCAAAAAGTCTCATGAACACTCTTGGATCTGCCTACCTTATAATCCTTTTGCCCCAGTAGCTAGCAAACTGAGAATTTCTGTAATGAAAGATTCTGTATTCTGAAAGTGTCACTTCCAAATGGTATCCAGAAATAGATGTTGTACATTCCCCAAAGAACAAATAAACTAACTCTGGTCCTGGCTAAAGTAATGAGGGTCTAAAGTATGTGAGGAGAAAAAGATTTTGTTAAAATATTCAGCTCCATATCAACCCCAGAGCTGTCCTGAATGCCTTTACTGTGTAATGTAGCATAGATCTGCTTCAGTACTCAAGAAGCATAAATCCTCCATCTGGATTATATTGTAGGTGTGAAAGTTTGTAGATGAAAGACATAGCCTTGGCACAAACCTAAAATTACAGGGAGCTTTTTGAGTAAGTGAAAGGTGAGAAATTACTACAGTCAGAAGATTTGAATATCTGATTTCTTCATTTAGAATTTTACGGTTTTCTTTATGGCACTTGGAAACTTAAATGAGTCTGAAATCACTATCATTTTATATGTATTATCCAAAAAGATCTTCTTTAGAAACATTTTGCTCACTGATATTGAAGAATATTTCTTTATAAAAAGCTTTCTGCATAGTTTATAAAGTATGCAGAAAAATTATTCCATGACTTGGAACTTACTGGGAGCGCAGACCAAAAAGAACAGAATGAAGAAGAAGGAGGAAGAAGAGGTGGAGGAAGGGAGAAAGAGAAATGTCCTTTACAATTCAAAACTTTAAAGTAACACCAGGACTGGGCGGTCCCTGTGAGGGTGAACTCTGTGACCTTGCACCCATCCAGAGGGAGGAGGCAGGTACAGGCACCTGTCAAAGCTCACTCCCATCTCTGTATCACCCACATGACTCTCCCACCTCCACTGCAATGGTTTCCAGTTTGTGAGTCCAGGTCACATAATTCCTGGACATAATTTCTGAACCTGTGTATTGAGAACTCACAGAGAAGCCTTCCTCTGAGTCATCAGGAATAACTGTCTTCCAGGAGGTACCACATGGCGATCTCCTTGTGAAGATGTCTGAGGAATAATGTGCTTGGAAAGCCCATGACCATGAACGTGACCATGACCATGACCAAGGCACACTGCAGGGTCTTGATGAAAGCTGTCACATAACCAGTAAGAATAGCTCTCCCTTCTCCAGGGCCCTCCATGCCCCTGTTAACAGAGCTCAGTATTACTTAAAAGAAGAGGATATTCTAGAAACACATACAGGACTGGCATTAGGGGTGCACTTGGACTTCAGAAACTATCATTCAGTTTTCCTGTTGCCAGTACACAATACCAGACTTAAAGAATGTTTAATTTGGTTCGTTGCTCAGGGGATTCAGTCCATGGTCAGTGGGCCCCAAGGCAGGAGTGTCATGGCAGAAGGAGGGAAGTTTCTCGCCTCATGACAGCCAGGAAGCAGGGAATGGGAGGAGCCTGGGATGGAGACATACACTCAAGAAGAATGCTACCAGTGCCACCCTTCTCTCAACTGTGTCCCACATCCTAACAACATCTGTAGCTTCCAGCTCATCAATGGAGTGAGTGTAATGTCTCCATAACCCAGTCCCTTTTCCCAAATGCTGTGTATGGACACACAGACTTTAGGGGAAACTTCTAGATCTAAACCATAACAACTCTGTGACTGAGGCAATAATCAGCAAACTTGGTCTAATGAACACACAGAGGAAATTCCATCCACAGAGTATTCACTTGTGGACTTCCCTCCATGGGACATATGGAACAGACCTGCAAGCAAATTTGTAACAGCTGATTAAATTTGCAAGGCAAAAAATATAAATGAATATTAAAACACTTGAAAATTTGAATTACTCATATTTAGGGTGAGTATAACAAGGATACAACAAATAAGACCTCAGAATGCATAAAAATTGTTCTTAGAGTTAAGTTAGTAGCTTAGTTTATGAGCAAAACCTCAAAATTACTGAGTTGGACAGCTAAATTTTAAAATTTAAAAATGTTATACAAATGAACCAGATCGAAGTATAGGAAAAAGGAAAATAATAAAAATAAAGAATGACATGAATGAAAATTGAGAATTTTTTTAATACAAGACCTGCCAAGTTTATAAAAAGAGAGAGAGAGAGAGAAGGAGAGAAAGGGACAGAACGGAGGCCAGGAGAAAAGCAATAGGAAGAAGAGAAGGAAAAGGAAGTGGGAAAATGGTGAAGAGAAAAATGAGGTAAGAATGAAAACAATGTGGTGATTTTTTTGCTTTCAACTATCACGACTTCCTGTAAAATTAAGCCATTTAGATAAAGGCAAATTGGGACTGGACGTAGGTAAATTGCTTGCTGGAATAGAGCCAGGGTCTATGTCCACCGTTACTTGATTTACAGTAGAGAATCAGTGGCAAATTGGTGGGAAGATGACTGATTGTTTAATAAATGTTCATCTGATGATTCTTTATGAAGAAAGACAAAATGTGACTCATCTGCACATTGTAAAAACATCAACTCTGGTGGATTAAATATATAAATATGAAAGGGAACTATTATTTTGCGTAGGGAAAGATCTTTTAGAGATATTGGAAAGCACACTAAAATTCAGCTGTATGGTTGTGTTCTTAATAAAAAGAGGGCCAGAAAGGATGTAGAAGACAGAGCAGTAACTAGAATACATTTGCAATGCTCGCAAGAAAACAACTGCAAGTCAGCAGCAATAATTTTTAAAAGAAATATGGGCAGGGAGCTTCTCCAGTGCTGAAAGAAGGAACCCTGCAGCCCCTCTCTCAAGTGAAAAAAAAAAAAAAAAAACCCAACTAATTACAACTGTTTAAAAAATAACAACAATAAAGTATACAAAAGTGCCCAAAGGCCATACAGTAAATTTTAAGTGATAAGACAAGGAAATCTATTTCACCTCGAGACACAATCTTCTCACTCATCACCCCTCAAACACGACATGGGGGAACCAATTCAGGGCAGGTTTGCTCAAAAACCCAGGGTGTCCCCTCCCTCAGCAGCCAAGCAAGACGCAGGGTCCCTCCATCTGGGAGGCCTAACCACAGCATTGCCTGCTCCTGCCACTCTTTCACCGTGCAGAGATTGATTTCAGATGACCAGGGCCGTGCCCTGGTCCCTCTTCCCTTCCTCACTCACTCCCTGTCTGGGTGGAGCAGCCTTTTGCATCCAGACCCAGCCCTGGATCACCTCATTTCTGCCTACACAGAAACGATGGGCCACTGACCCCACCTATGAGAAAAAATGTGCAGAACCCCCAGCCCTTGTTTTATGCCATGTAGAAAAATCAACCTGGAAGGGATCACAAGCCTCAGTATAAACACTGCAATTTCCAGTGGGTGCGTTGAAATTCAAAAAGAGCACCTTATTGTGAGCCTGAAGAATGCCCTGATTTTCACACCAAACCCTAAAAGCTAAAAACAAAAAGAAAACTGAATCAGCTTGATATCCTGAAAATTACAAATGTCTGTTCTTCAAAGACAATACCAATAGAACAAGGAAGCTCGCTACAGACAGAAAATAGTTGAAATTCTACTGCTAGCAAACAACTGGTATCCAGAACATATTGAATTAAGATGCCATCATCTCAGTAATAAGAAAGCAAGCCACCCAATTAAATTTAATCAAAAGATTTGAATGCTAATTCCCTAAAACGGGATATAGAAGGAGAGTAATCTCATAAAAATGCTCTTAGCCATCATAGAAATGTAGATTAAAGCCAACAATGTCATATCTTTTCATACCCATTAGAGAGCTTGGATGATAAATTCTGACAGCACCAAACCTTAGTGCGTATGGCTAGGGTTGGGACAGCCACACACAATGTAATATCCTACTAATAATTTAGGAAGCTGTTTTTATGAAGCATCCACTCACCGTATAACCCAGTGGTTCTAGCTCTAGAGATTTTTCCAACATAAATTAAAATGTGCATCCACACAGAGGCAGCAGAATCCAAATGTTGGTACCATTTCTATTTTTGGTAGCTAAATAGTGAAAATACATCATAAATGTCTACAGAGGTATTGCTGGATTAACATCTTGTTATATACACCTATGGAATGCTACTCAAGAATAAACAACACACATATAAAAAGATAAGATGAAAGATGAGGACAGTTTCACTTACTCGAACTCTAAAAAAACCTAAACTTGTCTTCAGCAGAATATCAGAAAGCAGAAGAGAGAAGCCAGCTGTTGGGAAAGATAATCCCACAACGACATGGGGGAAGTTATTAAGAGCCATGAAAATACTTTATGGCATGATTTTTGTGGTGGTTATATTCATCAAGATTCCTCAGAAATGTATTCTAAGACACACAAATTTTGTGTTGTATAAGTTATTCCTCAATAACATTATTTTTTAATAAAAGAAAGCATAAACACAGAATTTGCAAGGAAATCTAGGTTCTTAGGTTTCTTAGCATTCTCTGTAGAATCACAAACACAAATTCTGAAGCCATAGAATTGAACTAAAAAGAAATCATATGAAAAACATACCACAGGGCAAGAAGCTTACTTAACAACAGATCAAAAGGCTCAGGAAAGATGGAAAATTGTTTTTTAAAAAAATAGTAATTTGTTTGTTGAAATAGAAATCTTTATGATTAAAAATGTCAGTTGCTATCAAAGTACATATTGCATGGAAATTATATTCAAAGGTTGAGTAATAAAATGTCAAAGTGCAAAAAACTTTCTCTGTACAACTGCAAAATATCTTTTGCTAGTATAATAATTCTGTGAATGGTAATATAAACATAAAAAATTTATAAATTTTGAAAATCAATTACATAAAAATAAATCATTTGAATCTCAAAATTAAACATGAAAATCATAATAAAAACAAAGCAAAAGGAAATTTGTGGACTTCTGTATTATAAAATCAGAATAAACCATGCGTACAGGAAAAATGTGCCAATGTATTATACTACACTGAATTCAAAACAAATCCTTACGTATACTGTATAAGGCAATAGTCATATGAAATGCAGGAGAAAGCATACAGATTATAAATATATGAGGACAATTAAAATTAGAAAAAACAGTGTATTCAAAATTTTTGCAAAGGGCAAAAGCCAACATGCTTTGGGATCACTCTTACTATTTAACTAAGTGACCAGATTTCAGCTCACTGGTGAATGCAGTAATAACCTCACTTCGATTTTTTTTTTATTTTTTCTTTAATGCTTAACATTTTTCTATCATGGTGACTTATACAGATAAATCTAAAATACAAGGATTTGTATTTTATAGGGGTGTGTTTTAAAGTAATTTGACTGTCAAAATATTCAGGTGAAGAAAAAAAATGGAAAGAGACATAATCTAAATGAGTGAAGCGATATAAAAAATATATATAAACCTGGAATAGATCTGGAAAACAAATTGTCAAGTATATTTTTGTTTTAATCTGGAGTTGAAGATACATTGTATGAGATATTTAAAATTAAAACTAATAACCAGGTATTAATGATATTTTGGCTATGTAAAACGATGTCTTTATTCTAGATGTAACTGGTTGAAAAGCATGTATGTGTAGTGCCTATAAAAGAGCTAGAGAAATAAAAAATGCTTAATAAATCTTAGCTTTAGAAATGTAAGTTCATTGTACTATTATTTTTTTTTTTTTATCTTTTTCCTTTTTATCGGTACCGGGGATCGAACTCATGACTGCCTGCTTTCAAGGAAGGCACTTATGCCACTGAGCTAAATCCCCAGCTCGCTCTACTATTATTTTAAGTGTGAATTTTTTAAAGAATTTTTTTAAAATTCTTACAATAAATAAATACACTAGACAGATAACATAAGATACAATGCTAACAAATTATAATTATAACATTGAACCCCAAAATATGAAGTATTTGAGGTAACTTAATAATAATATTAACACTCATTATTGCCAAACTAACATGTTTAGATTGAGTGCAAGATAAGTAACTGCTCAAATTAAAAAGTAAATATTTGGAAAACAAACTTTAGCAAATTTTCATTCATTTATGAATAATAACTTTTACAAAGCAATTTAAAACACAAAAAATAATATTTGATAATACTTTAAGATGTCCATACTGTTAATTAAAGTATCTGGAATAATACATGAAGCCATTATTGGTATGAAGATTATTTTAATGAGAAATATTGATATTAAAACTTGTTGGGTTTTGTAGATGTTGCAATCAGTGTAATGTTAATTAGAAAGTTTGAAATTTCAGTCATGACTTTAAAAATTATGTAGGTGTTTTACTTCAGAAATATTTTAATAATTATGAAATTCTCTTTTAATAAGGAAATAAGCTTAAAATCATCCAAATCTCTTGCAAGATTTTCTTAATAAACTTAACATCTGCAATTACATATCAAATATTAATCATAGAGAATTAACTAAGTATCTCTGCAGAGCTGCAGAGAGAAATAACTCAATTTGGATGGGCATTTGCCCTTTGATGTGTGGCCTCCTGTCACACCCGTGTACAGACGCACATACCTCCAGAGCCACGCTGAAAAACTAATTGAGACTTGGAAAAAATTATGCTTCAACTTTAATAAATGATTTCTAGTGCAGGGTTTAATGCTTTCTTTGGCTTTACCAGAAAGATGTTTCAGGTCTTTAGAGCTGAAAGACAGTTTAGCTGCTGTTAACAGTCCTCAAACACATAAAATTAATAGAAAACTTTGAAAACAGTAATGATAATAACAGAAAACAATGAATGGAACTATAATTTAATTGAGCCATGGGTATCAATATTACTTTTTCATTTGATGGCATCTTATTAAACTTTAATTTAATAAATTTGAATATGTATTTATTCAGACAAAAGGAGTGGACTTCATTTCCAAGAAGTGAAAATAATATGCATCTGATTTTAATTTAAACTTAACCTAAGACAGTCAGATTTATACATAAAAGACATCAAATTGGTATGCAAAAAGGTTTTTGAAATGTATTTAATATACTGAGCTCTTGGCAGCGTAGGTATTGAACATGGGAAAAAAGTGAAAAAAATCTCATTAAATGTTTTTCACAGTGGATTGGAATTTGTTTCCTTTTGATTCTACCTCCAGGTCCTGAAAGAGCGCACAAGCTAATGTATGAATGACAGGATAATAATAACATTTTTATATCTCTCATCTCCAAGGAGCGCCAGTGCTTTATAGAAGTGATCTCATTAATCCTCACAGGGTCCCTGCAAGGTAGGTGGGTAAAAAGAAAACTGTAATAACCACTGTATAATTGAAAATAGTGGGAAATTTTACAGTTTCAAATAAATTAAAAACAAAATTGATACCTTTTGACTTTGAGTATGGTAGTTTTGCTGCAGGATTGAGTTATTAACTTTGAGCTTATTTTGTAAAATAAACTCATCACACAGTGTCTCACTAAATAAAAAAGAAACTCCTCCACAGCCCACTAAATTGATAGTCTTTGATTGTTATTAGATTCAGCTAGAATA
Organism: Cavia porcellus; assembly: GCF_034190915.1. Lineage (NCBI taxonomy): Eukaryota > Metazoa > Chordata > Mammalia > Rodentia > Caviidae > Cavia > Cavia porcellus. The sequence continues at coordinate 48,396,489 of NW_026947487.1, read as the reverse complement.
TTGAAATTGGAATTGTAAGATTTTTAAGTAAAACCATGAAAAATTGTAAGACCTACAAGAATGTAGCATTACATCATGTATATGAAAGATCATCTATCAAAACTGAATGTAAATAAGAAATCTTCCCAGTACACAGTGAATCTTAGCTCATGAGTAATGAGTTCTAACCAAGAATAATTTTCTTCCCAAGATAAGTATTCATCATCATCATCATCTTCATCTTAATAATAATGCATGAGATCTTTACTACATTTTACTTTTAGTAGAGTAGTAAATTTTTGGATGGAATGTTTGGAGAAGAGCAGAGAATTATATAAAAATGTATAATTTTTTAAACATGTAAAAATCACTGCATAATTAAATTATCTGGAATAAACCATTGTAAAATACTGTCATGTTATCCAATTTGATATTCTTGTATATGTTTTAGTAGCCATTTATAAGGGATATATTTTATAATCACAATGGACATATAGTTTTAATGTACAGTTTAATATAACATTGAAAATGCTTTTCCTTAGAAAGTAGTGAGACACTAATTCTAATATCTGTATGGTAGTAGATCATAAATGCGTACAGATTTATTGGAAGTGTTTCTTTGGGGCCGTGAGAGATGACGTCTAGTCTTTGTGTGATAAATACTGACAGAATGGGTCAGCATTTCATTTATTTCTGTGTTAAACAATTTCTGTACATTATGAAATCAGGTGCCAAAGAAAAATGATAATCTAACCACATCTTTGAGAATTGGAGAGTCCCATCACCCTTGGAAAGTTGTATCCTTTACATTACCATGCCTGTTTTGATCTCACATTCAGTCAGTTGTTAACGTTAGGTCTTCCTTTGAGAATCTTCTAATAATGAGAAATGATCTCCTCTACATTCCTCTGAAAAATTCCATCTTTTTTTTTGTTATCAGTGATGTTAAATCTCACCCACACCAACTGTGTACTTTCATTCTACATTTGTGATTCCACTTCTCTTCACTGTTTATTTCTTTTTCTCATTTACCTAACATGAGTATATTTTTCAAATAAATGTTAAATGTATTTTAGAGAAGCTGTATTGATTTACCAGGAGAATAGTACATTTGAACACTATTTAAAAATATCAGGCTAAGAAAGGAAAGACAACATGTACCAACCCTGCACAATGAATGTATGCATGATTTACTTTGGATAAGCACAAATAAAACAGTGAAAGAAACTTCAAAAATAAAAGGAAACACAAAAAAGAGCAATTAGCCCTTCCCACCTAGCTCTCAAAGAAGTTTTGATATCCATGATCCTCTAATTACACCCAAGTGTAGATGTAGACACATTTAACAATGAGGGAAGAACTAGGAGCAAGATAGAGAAATAAGTTTTAATAAACAAATTATACCAAATATATTCAGTTGAATCACAAAAGAGTTTTTAAATGGAATGATGCATGCTTGAATATATTCAATTCAATTATAATTGAATTTTTAAAAGAATTGATAATGAAGGGGTTCTGAAATTTCAGATAGTGTTTGTTTACCAATGAGATTGTTCCCTTAAAAATCTACTGGAAAAGAACAGTTAATACTCATATGATTTGATCATTTTTGCATGTCTTTATCTGGTAATCTAAGCAACTCTTTTGAAGATAACAATATGCAACGTAACAATCATAGTTAAATACCTATCATCTTGTTTTGAAAACCTATATTGTTATTGTTTTGGGTTTTTATTGTTGTTTGTTTGTTTGTCTCTTGTGCTTTTTATTTTTCTTGCCTGTGTTCCCCCCTCTTTAAAATTTAAAAAAAAAAATCTCCGTGAGATAAAGAAAAGAGATTCTGTTATCTCTATTGGGTTTAAAGTTGTAATAGTTTCATTAAACCCACAGGATTATATTTTAATCACGATAAGATTAATCTTATGCAGTATAAATCCAGTTTTCAGTAGCCATCTATTTCTTTCCACCACCCTTATCCCTTCTTGATTATTGTCATTGCTTGGACATTTTTTTCTTACGTTTTATTGAATTTATATCCAGCTCAGGTATAATTTTGTTTATTTGCATAACTTTAATTCTCAACCTGAGATACTTGGCCATGAATCTTTTCACGACTTCTTTGACTCATCTATGAATTTGGCTGTATTTTATCATAGAGTTGATTGCTTAATCGGCATATAAATATTCCTGTTGGGAAACACCCTTACACCTGACATTCAAGCAACAGTGCTGCTTGGTATAAGGTTTTGGAGTCTGGTTTCTTTCCCTCTAAGTCTCACTGGCCTTTCTTTCCTGTTGCCTCCTACTGCTGGAGCCATCAGGCCAGCATGCTCTGCTCTGAGCGCTGGGCTCTGCTCCCACACTCGCGGGGTTCTTGGTTTTCTCCCCTCTTTGTGGAGCCTGCTCATCACATTTCCACGCTGAACTCCCCGCATTGACACTTTCCTGATATCTACGACGTGCTTTCAGCAGTCACATCCAGTCCTACATTGATCCTTTTCTCTCTTTGATGTCTGTTCCAAACTGCAGGCTATTCCATGTCATTAACTCACGTTTCAGCTCTGCTGTTCTGATGCGAATTCACATATTACACCTGTGATGCCACAGTTCAGCGTTTGCACGCTTCACTTACATTCACTGCACCTTTCCTCGTGTTTTCTAACCTCAGTGTCTCTGGATTGTTACTTTTCCATATTCCATATGTCTATATGGGGCACAGCACAAGCTCGCCAATCTGTTTCTCAGATTATATTTAAGTTCGTAGCAAGTTTGCACAATGTCCCTGTTCCCTTTGTCCCTTCCTCTGTCCTTCCTGCCCTCTTGCCTTTCTTCCTTGCAGCAATGTCTGTCTCATTTGATCCAATTGTGCTGACATTTCATAGGCACGACTCTGCCCAGACATTTGGATTTGACTTTGGGAAGCTGCCTCTCATTGCCAGCACCAATATGGAGTCAGTTCTTGCTGCCTCTGCTCTGCAGAGAGGGTTCATAGGAGAGGCGGGAGGGTGCAGCCTGCAGAGGCCTGTTCTCCTCACTGGGGCCTGAGGCCGACTCTCTCCCCTGAGATTGGCTAAAACTGCCTAGAGGTGCAGCTCCTGCACAGATGGTTTTGTGACGCGTTTGTCTGGAAAATGGATTTTTCCAATTTGGCTGGTGCCTTGGAAGAAGGAAAGGGCCCTTGCAGTAGGTGACCATCTCTGAGCAGGATACAGAATGTGGAAATGCTTACCCTTGACGGCTTTCCCTTGCCTCCAGGCTCTAGGGACACCTTGGCCTGGCCTGCTCCTCCCTAATTGGAGACAGGAGTATGAATTTCCAGGCTCATATCACCCCATTGTCTCAGGATATTTCTGAAGTGGAGAGTGCAGGATGGTAAACATGGAGCTCAGTTAAATCCCTAAGATTTGCTTTCACTCCTTTATTTTACTTTATGTAATAAAGACTTCTATCAGACTACTTTTGGTCAAATTTGATTATTTTGCTCATTTATCTATCAGTAATCTTTTTTTTTTATTTTGCTATATTGATGTGCAGTTTCTAACTTGAGTTTAATATCATATATTTCTTATATTTCATACACTAAAATTTTAGTCAAACTAATATCTTAACGTTATGCTTATTTGTGGGTTTATTTTGAATCCAAAATGCATATGAAATACATTTATATTGATTTTTCTTTCTTTTATTGATTGTGCAGGTCTGTGAATTGTGTACATATAAAATTTAAATACAATAAGCATAGAAATAGTAAGTATGTCAAAAGATTCAGAGTCTAAAGATACAGAACTGCTCATAAGAAAAAATGAAGCATTTTCAGAATCAAAAGCTCTCTCTCCCATAATACACACACACTCACAGACACGTGCGCACTCACACAACACACACACACACACACACACACACACACACACACACACACACACTTATACACGTTAAGAAAGACCCATGTGTGTGTTGTACAGGAAATTTCTCAATTTGTTTCTCAAAGAGTGATTATTTGCTTTATGAGATATTAATATGTAAACATCATCAAGCAACATAAAATAGAAAGTTATTTTATTTACTCATTTATTTATTTTGGTACTCGGGATCAAACTCATATCCTAATGCTTGCCAGGCAGGCGCTTATGCTGCTGAGCTAAATCCTGGCCCCAGAAAGTTATTTTAATAATATTTACTATTCCAAACCTCTCCTAACAAGGAAAGATCCAGACAGAAACTTCGCAGATACACAATTTGACTGTGAATGTTTTTAAATTGTACCTTATTAATTCAAGTATTTAAATGTAAGTACTTACCCTGCTGGCAGACTCTGAGGGTGCCAGTATCAGTAACGTTTCCATCATTTGCTGAATATTCTTCTTCACGTAGTGAAGAAACCTTAATTCTGGGTACTCATGGATTCTGGAAGCATTAGCCACTTTTCATGGCTCAGTGCACTGGGTTCTATTTTGATGTATCTCTGGGATGACTGAAACTTGTCATTTTTTGTTGTTGTTGTTGTTGTTGTTTTTCCTAATTTCCTAGGATGTGTGCCGCTAAGGAGTTTTTTATTTCTAAGACAGCATAAATTTTGAGGTCCTCAATTCCTCTACAATATTTTCAGACAAACTTCCTCTGGAACCTGGCATTTAATGTGCTGTGGAGAATTGTAAGGGTGGTTTAATATCTGACCCCAATTTGGTAACTTTTCCTCCCTGAACTTGAATTTTTTTTTTTTTTTTTTTTTTTTTTTTTTTTTTTTTTTTTGGTCACAGAGTTCAGTTTTCCTTTTAGAATACATTCTGAATTTGCTAATTTTCCACTAGTCCTGGGACTCAGTGTGTTGCTTCAAACTATGGTTTCTGGTAAATTTCTTGTTTCATATTTGTTTATGTTTTTAACTTATTTTACCATGAGGAACACATACCACTGATGCGTTGTCTCTTCCATGTTCTTTGTCCTATGACAATTTTACGAGTCTTATTTTTCTGTCTTTACTTTCTCTAGCCTATGTACCATGTATTAAATTGATTTGTTAATCTTTGTGCTGAGTTTAGAGACTTCTAATATATCTATCATTTTTAGTGTGATATTTTTCCATTTTTTTCTGAGATATGTCAGTTTACTTGTCATGTCATTCTGTATTATACTTGTGTTTTTAAAAATTCAGCTTTAATTTGCATTTCTGTATAGCCAGTGATTTTGAATATTTTTTCATATATTTATTTACCACTGGCAATTACTCATCTGAGAAACGTGTGCTCATCTCAGATGCCCATTTTTGGATTGGGTCTTTAAATTTGGGAAGTCTGGTTTTTGGTTATTGTTGTTTTTCAGTTCTTTGTATATTCTAGGTATAAGTCCTTTCTCTGAAGAACAACTTGCTAAAATTTTGTAGGTTGTCTTTTCACTGTTAGTGATTTCTTCTGCTGTGCAAAAACTTTTTAATTGGATGTGACCCCAATTATTCTTTGTATTATTTCCTATGCTCTTCGGCTTTTGTTCATGAAATCTTTGCCTATATCTATGTCTTCAAGGGTTCTGCCCATTTTCTTTGCCAGCATATTTAGTATTTGTTTTAATATTTACATCTTTGGTCCACTTTGACTTTAGTTCAGTGCATGGTAACACCCATGGGCCTAGTTTTAGTCCTTGGCATGTGGAAACCCAGTGTTATCAGCATCACATATTTAGGAGGCATCTTTCCTCCAGTGAATAAGTTTGGATCCTTTGTCAAAGATAAAGTGCTTGAGTGTGTTTTGGAGTTGTTTACACATCTTCTAATCTGTCCCATTAATCCTCAGGTGTATTCTCCCAGAATAATTAAAATCTTCATACCACAGTAATACATGCACACCCATGTTTATAACTACATAGTTTGTGATAGCTACATCTTAGAAACAACCCCAATGCCCATGAACTTAGGAACAGATAAAGATGTGGTTTTCATGGAGTATTGTTCTGCTATATAGCAGGATAAGCACGAGACATTTCTAGGTAAATGGATGTGCAACTTGAGATCATACACTTAAATGAAATATTTTAGATTTATATTTGTAAGCATCACCTTGTCTCTCTAATGTGAGAACTGAAAGAATAAATACAGGCCAAAATGTACAGTAGATAGTGTGAAATGGGAAGAAATTGTTCAAAAAATAAAAAAAAACTAAGAAACTAGAGTGGGAAGAGGAAAAGAAAAACAAATGATTTTAAAAAGGCATAAGGAAGGTTGAAAAAAAGAAACTTTGTGAATATGGAGGGGAATTGGAGCTGAAGGGAGGACAGGGGAATCAGAAAAAAGAGGAATCAAAATGTGCAAGTACGAATTCACCAGATGGACATGATCATTAGAATATTTAAAATGTACCAGTAAACTTAGCGACACAAAAATTCCATTTTGTCTCGACACTTCAGATAGCGATCACTGAAAAATTATATAGTGGAAACAACTTTTAAGAATCTTATATTTCTGTGAAAATTTATTTTCTGGTGTAAATCATTCATAAAATATTTGCTAATGTTTGTCTTTGCCTTTGTGTTTTTTGCCACCTGTGTATTTCAGTGTGATCTGGGGCAAGAGTGCACTAAATATGCTCTCATTACCTTTCTTGATTCTTAAAGGGCATATGAACAAGCATTTTAATAATTCTTGATTTTTTTTAATTTTACTTTTTTAAATAATAATATTTCAATGGTTCTTTTTCTTTGGTTGATTATTAACCTGAATTTTATTTTTATTGCTTTAGAGTACTTAATATTTTGTTCAACTAAAATCACTTGCATGTGAAAAATAAAATTTTATCAGAAAAGTAAAGATGGCACTAGAAGAAAATGAGTTCTTCACTTTTTTATAACACCTAGCTATAGGATTAGATAGTATCAAAGTAAAAGATATTAGCATAAAGAGCATGCAATATCTCAGATTTTTATAATAAATATATTTTATTAAGAAGGATGTTTAAAAACATTTCCTTTTGATACATTTGTAATGCATTTATATTTGATAATTCTGAAAATGATTTATTTTTCAGTTGCAGTGAAGTTTTTACAGAATATCTGAACTTAATTTTCTCAAAGTTAATGCCAACAGTATTGTCTTGATATAACTTCAGAGTTTTCAACTTTTAAATGAGTGATTTAAAATTGTGTTTCAATATCAATGTATTTTTTTAATTTGGTTGTTGGAAAGTTGAATGGACGAAATGTATTGTTAATAGTTCTGTAAGTTAGCATTATTTGAGGTGTTGAAGTGCTGCGTTTCAGAAGAAAATATTGTACTCTGCTCTGGGATTTGGGAAATAAAAATATAGTGAAAAAACATGCCTTTGTGTTCATTATGGCTTTGACATCGTTCCAGATGTACGTAATACAGGACGTGATGTGTAAGCCAGATGCCCCACGCGCCCCACTGCACCTGTCCAGACCTGCCCCAGCAAGTCAGAAGCCACTGCTGCAGGGGGGCCGGGGACAACTTCCCAGGCTGGTCTCTGGCCACTTTTGCTACCCCCTCCCCCCCGACAAGTGTAGGACTGCATTGCACAAACACTTATGATTTCATTAAAGAATGAATCACGGAGAGCCAAAGGGGCCCTGGTAATTGGTATTTAAAGATATAAATGTGTTTTAACTGCAAAAGAAGCTGTTTCTGTCTCCTTCCCACCCAACTACTTGCAGAAGTTATATATTCTTATAAAACTGTCCTATTAATCTTAAAAAATTTAAAGATTTCTAATGACTTCTCATTTTAAGAAGGAAATTATTTCAAGGAATATTTGTATTTATTTTAAAACATTGTACAACAAAACCACTTAAGAAAGGTGTATATATTGTTAAGTCTTTCATTCTGCATAATTTTTTTCCAAAGTTCATGCAATGTTTCAATAGTTTTTTATTGTTACACTGCCTTTCAAAACTTCAAAATTTTGTAATTCTGTAGAATTTTCTATTATGTTAGTTATAGCCAACATGTTTGTTTTCATCTAAATGTTGTTCTACATCTACAAAAGAGAAAAATATTCTTTGTGGTTCAAAATTTTGTATCTGTGAAAATACATTTGTAGTTATTTCTCAGACCTCTACCACCACTAACACTTGTGTAATCATAGAATACATGAAATTATCAACATAAATATCATTTTAATATGAATAAAATGAATGTTTTGTGAAACTCAAAAACCAATTAATTGTTTGCTAAAAGATAACCCAGCAAAACGTATTACTTTAACTTATCTACCTGTGCCATTTTATAAAATTGCAGAGCTAAAATATATAATCACTTTGTTTAACAAGATTCTATATTTCTAGTCTTTTTTTCTCTCTAATAAAAACTCTGATTGGTGCTGGGGATTTAGCTCAGCGGCATAATTGCCTACCTTGCAAGCAGGCAGTCGTGAGTCTGATCCCTGGTACCGATTTAAAAAAAAATCTGATTAATAGATCAGTCTTTAAGTGCTGGTCTGAAATGTCTTCACGAGAAAAAAATTTATTCTTTAATAAAAAGCTATTCTTCCCTGAAAAGTAAGCATTAGAATACTACACATTTCCCATATCCTTTTAATTTACTAAACCTGTTTTGATAGCAATTAATAAAATTTAGAAGTGTTACTTTGATTTGTTTTAATATTCTTAAGCAAGCATTGAGTCAACATTTAATATTTTCATTGCCTCTATCTTATGCTTATATCTAATAAGACAGTCTACAAAATTTATATTATGTGTCTTACTTTTAAGTTGCAAATAAGTATCATATCTGTGATTAAAATTGAAACTCCTATTCAAATATCACCATAAACATCAACACTTAAAAACACAAGAAAAAGAAAGGTAGACACAATAATCAGAGGATGAAACCATTTTTATATCAAATATGTGTTGGGAAATGAACTTCTATTTTACCACTACTGGTAAAGTGAAAACATGCTCAGAATTATGAAGTCAAGGACTGAATGCTGACAATGTATATATCTCTCATTAATGACTTCATTGCTTTATGTAATTTATTTTAAAGCATAATACAACAAAAGCTTTTTTTGTGCTTTTGTATATTTATCTAAATTTTAAAATTTGTACATACTTACTTTATGCTTTGAAACATGCATGTGTGTAGGATAACAACAAAATATATAGTGCAAAAAGAATATTTAAAATTTATTCTCAGCAATTTTCAAAACTGATATGTTGTTATGACTACCTTGTTATATTGCACAATAGATCCCTTAAATTAATTCCTCCTATTAAAATGAAATTTTGTATCTTGACCAGTGGCACCCAACACTCTCAGCAATCCCTGATTACAACTATTCTCCATTTTCTAAAAATTCAACATTGTTTCAAGTTTCATTGTTTTATTGGTACATATTTGCAATAGATAGTTGTTACTGGAAGGTTGCTACATGTACATAACACACCTTAGTTCTTTTTTCATCACTTCCCCTCCCATTTCTTGGTTCCCTTCCTTTCTGCAAAAGATCTATCTCCCTACTTCCTGTCATCTATCTTCTATTTTGTTCTTTATTTGCATTTGTATTTCTTCTTTCTGTGTAAGAGAAGTAATGCCACATTTGGGTTTGTGTTTATTTTATTGAACATTACTGTATAAAGTTTCATCCATTTTCCTACAATGCCTCCAGTTTATCTTTCTTTATGACAGAGTAGTGCGTGTACTTCACTGTGTATAAATAACGTTTTGTTTATCCATGTGCTGATGGACAGATTGGCTGCTTCTAAGACTTAGCTATTGTGAAGTATGGTGCTACAAAAATGAATATGCATGTGTCACTATAATATGATGTGTTGAATTCTTTTGGGAAGATATCCAGAAGGAGAATACCTGGCTCAAATTTATTTCTACTTTTAGCTTTTTGAGGAACCTCCATACTGATTTTCATAATGGTTTAACTAGTTTTCATTTCTACCAACAAAGTAGAAGGGTTACTTTTTGGCTTCAACCTTGCCAGCATTTGTTATTACATTTTTAAATTCTTGATGATAGCTATTCTTTCTGGAGACAGATGGAATCTCAGGGTTGCTTTAATTTGCATTCCTCCAGTGGTTAAAGATGTTGAACATTTTTCTTGAATTTGTTGGACATTTGTTTTTATCTTTATCCTATAAATGATATCACACAGTATTTATCATTTGTGTCTGGCTTATTTTTCTTATCACTATGTCCAAAGCATCTTACATATCACAAATGACAGGATTCCCTTCTTTCATAAATCTGAATAGTATTCCATTGTGTATATAGGTCCATTTATTGGCTAAGGGCATGTAGGAGGATTCCATAACTTGGCTGCTGTGAATAATATTACATGAACGGAGGAGGAGAGTAGATATTTCTTTGACATTCTGATTTCATTGCTGTGGGCTAGAGTTCCAGTAGTGAAGGAACTGGATCATGTGCGATTTCTGCTTTTAATTTGCTGGGGAACTTCCATACTGTTCTACATAACAGCTGCAATAATTTGCATTCTCACCAGCAGCGAGGAAAGGGACCTCTCTTCTCCACATCACCTACAACACATGCTATGTTTTGCCTTTTTAGTAACTGTCATTCTAACAAGTGTGAAGAGATGAATCCTCATGGTTTTAATCTGCATTTCCCTGAGTAGTGATGTTGAGCTTTTCTTCATATAACTGTGGAACATTTGTATGTCTATTCTTCTGAGTAATTTCCATTCAGATCCTTTGCCCAGGTTAAAATAAGATTATGATTTTCCAGTCACTGAGTCCCCTGTATATTTTGGATATTAAATCCTTAGCAGATGCATGGTTTGCAAAAATTTTCCCCCAACCTTTAGTGCAGGAATTGTGCTGGTCATTTTCTTGACTGTGCAGAAGGTTTTTAGTTGGATGTAATCTTTTCTTCTTTTTTATGTGGACATTTCCAGCTATAAACTTCCTTCTTAGAACTGCTTCTGATGCATTCCACAACTTGATATGGTTTGTGACCATTTTTCTCTTTCCAATAGTATTTAATTTCTTCACTGAACAATTGTTGAGGTATAATTTGTTTTTTGAACATATATTGTCAGCTTTTAGAAATAAAATTCATTATTTTTATTTTTCATTTTAACAAAAGCAATGAACTGTTTCATCTTTTCTTTCATTATTCTTCTGAATGAAAACTTAAGTTGCTGGACATAGAAATTATCATATCTATAATACATCATTTTTCATTCTTGGAAAGTGAATTAACTGATTATCCTCAAAATAGTAGATAGGACAAGTACCATATAATAGAATTAGGAAACTAAAAAGTAATAAGCTTAGTATAAAATTAAAACTCATGTAAGTCAAAAGCAACTTCAGAATTCGGATGTGTTCAAATTTTCACTTTAAGCATCAATTATTTCTATGCATATAAATATTACAATATTGGAATAAACTCATGTGGTTATAAAGCTTATTTTAAAACATTTATATATATTTTTTGATAATCATATATTAATTTTATTTTGCAAAAATTGCTCTTTTGAAAAAAATACATTTTTGAATTTTTGTTACTGAGTTTCCCATAAGATCTTATTTTCAATTTACCTCCACAAATTATGCCATCTTTTTGAAAAGAGAAGATTTTCAGTGTTTCCAGATGAAGTTTACATAATAAAAGAACTTTTATTTAATAGAAACTAATTTTCATGAACAATGCCCATTAAAGAGTTAATTCAGGATCATAAATTTTAATGTTTTACCACATAATATGATTACTCACACAGATATTCTCTAGTTAAATGTTTTCCTAAGTGTATAGAAAATCTGATCTTATGTGTCATAGTTTAACTTATTGATTTCCTAACCGAAAATATTCTTTATCAGTTTTTTAATAACCTAAAGATTCACATACGGAAATTTGTAATTTGCATGAGATGATATTGTTAATGAAATAAAACTGGATTTGTTCCTCTTTTCCACAAAGTATTTCAAAGGACTAAACTTAGTAAAAATAGCACAATTACCTTTAAACTTGAAAATAACATATGTAAATACTGTTGCTGTATTTTTTTTTTGTTAGGAGTTCTTTTTCTAAAGTTTCCTTGTGAAACTAACCCACAAATTACCTTTTCCTCTTTAAGTTTCATAAACATTAAGTTCTTAACATGTTGTAAAGTCTGTAATTACTTCATTCTGAAGGAAAAGTTTTGCTTTGTGTTTTACCTTCATGTAAACACTCAATAATTCAAATCAGGTAAATCCCAATTATCAATATTATTGATTTCATCAAGACTTCAATAACACCCAAAAGTCAGTTTAATTAGGAAAGAAAGCACATGTATATATACTTGTAAGTAGGAAGGATTTATAAGCTTGTGCCATGTTGATTTATGTGTACACAGGATGTTTCTTGACCATCTGTTTTGCGCGTCACACTGAGCTATATTCTGATATAAATGAAGACATCAGTGAGGGCCTGGCCTTCAGGGTTTCACACAATCTGTTAAGGAATTAGAAATTAACATAGAAGTGAAGTCAAGCGCACAAAGTGACACGCTGTGAGTGGACAGAAGAGAGTCCCCAAATCTTCACCACAGAGCTGCAAAAGCCACACAAAGAACGTTTCCCTTGAAGTTTCTAAGACAAGGTGGAATTTGACAAATAAAGAAGAGAATAGAGAAGGTACAGGTGGAGACAACCGAGTCTAAATACACGGAAATAAGAAGACATTGACCCATTCAAAAACAGCAAAACATGCAGGCTGTTTGCCTTACAGGGTGGAGGTTAAAACTTCACAGTAGGAGAGGCCACGTTATTTTATGTCAGACACCATGCAAACGAGTCAGTGTTACATTGCAGTTAATAAGTGATAAAACTTGAGAGACTTTTTTGAAAAATATTAATCATCAGATATTTTGTTTTGAAAAAAAAGTCTGGGTTTATTGGCAAAATGGCTGGGAAAGAGTAAAAGAAAGTAAATATACACAAATAATTGAAAGAATCTAGATAAAAGAGAGTGACTTGAAATAATAAATGCTAAAGAAAATAGGAAACTTCTAGGAGCTTTGGAAGATGCTTCACAAATGTTCACTGTTAATAGAGGGTGTACTGTTCTTGTATTATCAGACTGATGAAGTTAGTTTGATTTCTTGACCCAGCTAACACACAGAAACAAGTTTTGGCAACTATTTTATGGATACTTAAAACACCAAGTTTCCTATCATTTATATTTTACACTTCATAAGAGAATTGTTAAATGATTGAGAAAGGTAGAGGTTCATGAAGATTTCTTCTAGTGATTTAGTTTTCTATTATGAATTTAAGCCTTATTTTAGGCTTCTTAGTGCTTGGTATTTAAAAGATATCCTGTACCCATTTATACCAAACACCTCTCTGTCAAAATACAAACATCTGTAATTATACTTCATCAAAATCATATGTTATGGAGGATGCTGAATCAGAGAATACATGGGTTCCTGAGGGGCATTTAATTGATTTTCCTAGAGGGTAAAAAAATAGTTGACCATTCATAAATGAAAAGAAATTAGGAAGCTTCAAACTTCTGTATTCTAAACGTACTTTCATAAAACCAGAGAGGCACCAAAATAGGTTTCCCATCAGATATAGCCCAGGAAGAAGAGACGGGGAAGTGATCACAGCTGTGGTTTTGTCTCCTGAGCAGGTAGTAGATAACGAAATCATTAACTGAGACTGAGAATACACAGATGGCTTTTGTTCTGGGGAATATTGTGTCCATTTCATCGGACATTTTGAAATTTCCAGGTGTGTAAAAGTATCTATTTCTATAATGACTAATTGTGTAGATTGAATATTGGATGTAAATACACAAATATGCTTTTATGATTATACCATCACTAGTCTACACAAAGATGCAGTAAAAGCAAGAAGGTAGGTGGCCAAGGTGAACTCACAAAATCAAAGAACAAGAATATGATGGTTTAATCACACATTCACAATAACCAAAGTAATCACATAATACCAAAAGCATAGATAAGAAAAGAAAACACATATAAAACAAAATTTATGAAAACTGTGAAAGCTCGTGCATCAGGAAATGCCAATAGAGTAAAAAGCCTATCCACAGGATAAACATTTGCATATCATGTCTGATAAAGGACTAATTTCTTCGCCTATAAGGAACTTCTAAAACTATGACATGCAAAATAGTCAAAGTTCTTTTAGACATTTCTTCAAAGAAGATATCCAAGAGCAAGTCAGCACATTAAAGTGCTCAGCATCACTATTTATCAATGAAATGCAAATAGAAAATACCATGAGATACCACCTCATATCTATTAGTATAGGTACAATATAAAAAATTACAAATAAGCATGAATCAAGCGTCAGAAAGTGACATAACTGGAACCTTGTGCATTGTTGGTAGGAATGAAATTGTTATAGCTATTGTCAATAAAACCATAGTTTTACCTCAAAATATTATATGTAATCCAGAAATTCTACCTCTTGGTATAAATTGAAAAGAGAGTCTCCAAGAGATAATTGTATACATTTATAGTAGAATGAATAGACCTAATATCTTCTTACAGCTTTGACACAATCAAAATGTGGTATATACATACAATAGAATATTATTCAGTTTTTTAGAAAATCTGGACATGTGTTTTAATATGGAGAAGACCCAAAGGCATGACACTATGTAAAATAACTTGATATCAACTGGAAAAATATAACATGATTGTACTTTCAGAAATTTCCTAGAATAGCTAACTTACAGACAAAAGTAGAAGAGTAGTTGAGAGGTACCAAAAATAGGTAAAATGGAAGTTGTTTAGTGGGTCCAGAGATTCAGTTTTATAAGACAAAAAGGGTTGTGCAGATAGATTTTAGGGATGTTTGCACACATTATCATTGTAGTCATTCCTGTTTTATCATAACACATAAATTATGGGAAAGAAGATGGGACTAAGGTAGGAGGGAGTGAGAAGTTAATGATCAGAGAAGTACACATGGAATAAATAATAAAAGACATTAAAACCAATGAGAGGGAAATTCTGTGTAAGTAGTTAGTTATCTTATACAGAAATGAAATATTCAACTCTACTCTCTTGAGGCAAATGTTGATGAGTAGAAAGGGGGCAAACCTACATATCTTTCGATGTCATAATTAAACATAGTTGCTAAATGACATTTACATGCAAAACTCTTGAATGATAATAATTTTATGGTTATATGAATGCATAATAATCTTATTAATGAGATAACATGTTAACTAACTGATAAATAACCCGGCAGCTAATTTAGAATGAAAAAGTGTGTGACTAAAAATGAGTTTGTTAACTTCACCAGTAATCAAATCTGAAAGACAGTCACAGCTATACAACATTTTGTAAGTCAAAAAACAAATGGAATAAGCAAAATAACTGGAACTCAGATGGGAATCTCTGTGGTATTTGATTAACTGCCAGGAAATGACTGATTTTCCAGTAATCAAAATGAAAAAGGCAATCAGATGAGTTTATAATACACATCACCACAGGTTCTGTGATGTGATTCATAATTTTGCCTTCTTGTGGTTAATTAGCATTGTGAACACTCAGCATATATTATTGGTCTACTGGTATGAGATTATAAACAATCTACAGGTTCGAGAGATTTCAAAGCAGATGAGAGACAAACGTACAACAAGGGCATGTTTTAAAATAGCACACCTGTTATAAAAGGATTCTGTCAAAAGCAATGATTAAAACAGAAGGCATTAAAGTCTGTGGTGTTCAAGCTTGAAGGACATGACCATCAGAAAAAGTTAGGAAAAGAGCTTTTGAACTCT
The DNA here is from genome assembly GCF_034190915.1 of Cavia porcellus. NCBI lineage: Eukaryota > Metazoa > Chordata > Mammalia > Rodentia > Caviidae > Cavia > Cavia porcellus. Next base: position 48,380,786 of record NW_026947487.1, on the reverse strand, counting down.
TCTGACCTCTCTTCCAGACTGAAAGAAAAATACACTAATAAATGCTTAGCACAGAGAAAATTCTCAACACAAAACTCTGCAAACTTACTTAAAACCAAAGACCACTGGTTTTGTGGGGCACATGACACACTAATGGCCCTGCATGACATTCTGGGCAGGGGTGGGGGGGGATCAGCTCCTGTCTGTAGCTCCAGAACTCAACAAAGAATCAATTCAGACTGAGAATCCAACGTCCCACCTCAGCACCACATCCCTGGTCAGCAACTGGATGGTTTCAAGGACAGCCAGAGTTAATAGCAACTAAGGTACATAAAGCAACTAAATGCTTGGATTGTTTGGTCGATTGTGCTGACCTGATGCCAGAAGTCTGAGCATCTCTTGGGAGAATGACAGTACATAATATAGCAAATATGGGGATTTCCTTCTATCTTCTCTTTGAAGGCAAATATTGTTTTCACTGTTTTGCTTTGTTCTGATTGTTTTGCTCTATTTAATATTCTGTTTGATAGGTTTCATAATGTTCTGGTTTTGGTTTGATTTTGCTATACCTGATTGAATAGACAACTATTGTGAAAATAATGAGATTAGATGTTATGTTACCTATTACTGTTATCTTGGTATCCTGCTGTGAAGTTCTGTACCAGTTTCACTGCATTGTCTCAGTTGGCTTTGTTCTGTCTTGTTTTGTTGTATTTTACTACCTTCAAAAAAAAAAAGGAATTTCTAAATTCTTCCAGGAAAAAAAACTAACAACAAATTATTTTTCAAGTAGATTCTTATCATCACACTATCAGAAAAGGCAATGCAAAAAAAATACAGTATATTTCTTTCCTCCCAAGAAGACAAAGATGCTTGGATGTGGAGATAGTGACAGCACAGAGACAGTCACCATTGCGTGGCCACCTGGCCCTATCTTCCTATATTTGTCCAATCACCTAAAACTTTTAACTTTGAGTGCACTGACAGCATATCCTACTGTGGACCCGAACCTTTTAATTGAGAGAAGTATCTTGTTCACATTAAAAGAGCAACTTCTGCATGAATAACTTGAATTTGACCATGAAATTTGATGGTTCTTCAGAGACTTTTACTTTCACTTTGTAACATGTATTAGAGCAAACAGCATGTCTTGATATTTTAATAGCATTTTAATTAGTATTGTTGAAAATTCATTTGAACTATGTCTTAACTCAAAATTCCATTGCACTGACAAATTTTTGAAGGCAAAGCCTCTATCTTACTGATTGTGATGCAAAAATGTGAAAAAACACAGCTGAGAACTGATTTGGTTTGCTGTCCATAGAGGTGAGGTAATAACCTTTCTAACTTGCTCTGAAAACATGTTTTTGATTCCAGGAGATACTGCCAAACTGTGCGAGTGTAACATTATACAATATTTTAAACACTCTTGGCATTATGATATAGTCCCTTATCTCCCTCAAGAGCAGTGATCAGAAACAACCAATTCTGCAAAAGCTCTGCTCACACCACGGTCCCTCCTCAATCTCACCTGCTGGCTTGCAGGATGCCCCTGCAGACTCAGCTCAGTTTCTGGGACACTGACGCTGAGGCTTCCTCATGCTGGCACATGAAGGAGCAAGAGCAGAATGTGTCCCTCTGACCTGCAGCCCGGGGCTGAGCAGGAGCCAACAGGAGAGGTTCTTGGAGCAGCACTTTCAGGGTAACAGGAGCAATCACAGCAGGAATGGCAGCCTGAACAGGATGAAGAGCCACCTTCCTGCCTGCACTGGCTGGAAGGCTCTTCCTTGTCTGAAGCAAAATCTTCTGTAAGAAGAGACTCTTCTCCTATGAGGCCTTCAAAACCTGGAGGCCACCAAACTCCATCTATTGCACAAAATTCTGCCTAGAGAGGTGCATACAATGACACTTATTCATTTTTAGGTGAAATTAACAAAAATTCATGTATTTCAAATGTATGTCTGTATGCATCCCCACACCCACATTCCAGACAATCTTAACCAGTTGTTTCTTTATTATAACATATTTTGAAATTTATGTACAGCAAAGTTTATCCATATGGCCATAAAAGAACGTCCATAGACATGTGCACTTGACCATAGCCTTACACACACTGCATCTGTGTTCACAATCACCACAACACTCTCTTTTCTCAATATTTCACATTGTGTTTTCTTAAAGAGAGATTGCTACTTACCTTCTCTATGAGCAGAAGATCTAATATTAAAGTTTCCAGGTGACTACTGATTTTTGCAATGGTTGTGAAATGTTAAATAAAGGCTGTCATTTAGTTTCAATGAAGCGTTTAGGTTTAACTTTCATTATAAAACATTTATGATCTATCTTTTGAAGATGGCGTAAAATGCTGGGTCAGTCTTTACTTCTTCTGTGAATTGATTCAGTGAACTGTGACCATAAACTGCAAAGCCACCCAGAAAGCTTGGAGGTGGCTCAAACAAAAGCAGAGGATGCAGAGCTTCACGCTGCACATGTAGATAAATTCTAACCCATAAATTCACGGAGACACAATACTGGAAAAGAGATTGGAAAGGCAGCAAAAGACAATGATCAAAGAAAAATTATTGCACTGAAAAGAAGGCAAAAGAGCAGTGTCTAATGACAAATATGTAAACACCTTTTCCACTGTAGCACAACAAACTCATGTATGATCATGTGTACCAATGACACATATCCCTTCCTAACCAATCAGAACAAATACTGGAAGCATGCTGTGTGGCAAGTCAAGCCACATGCAAAAGAGCTAAGTAAATACTCAAAGATCTGTATTGTTGTTCAGAGTATTTGAGAAATTAGAGCTTCAAAATTTTTCTCATTTAGTGAAAATAATAGTTGATATTTGCATGGCAGCTTTTAGATTTCAAAGCAATTTTTACAGATCTCATTAAGTTGACACAATAGTCCTGTGAGACAGATACTTAAATAACCATGTTTATCCTCTGTACAAAATAAAGATAAAACAAAACAGAATTTTACAAAAATCCAAAAGTCAATAAAATCAGCACCACAAATCAGTTCTCGTGCTCTGATTTTAACTACCAGTTATTTCTTATACCTGGACAGAGGAGTTGTCTGTAGAAGTAGTGAACAATGACTGGAAAATCATCATGTTGAACACAATAAGCCAGACCCAGAAAGACAAAATATGCCATATTTGAGCTCACGTGCAGATATTTGGTAAAATAAAAAGAGAGTGAAGGAGAAGTGACCTAAAAGTGGAAGAGAGACACCCGGAGAGGAGCAAGGGTATCAGGGAGACAGGGCAGGAAAGACGAGAGTGTAATACAGGGTGGAAATGATCAGACTGTGTTTTGTGAGTGTATGAAAATGCCCAGTGCACACAATCTGTATAATTAATACACATTAATTAAAAGCAGAGAATAAATGAATACTTTGGGAAATTCCAAGCCCTTTCCTATCTTTCTAAACACTGCAAATATGTGACCAGAAACAAACAATCAGGAGACAGCCCTGCTCCTGGGAAAGCAGGTGAAGGAATTTGCCTTTCTTTTATGATTGCATGGTCCATGGGACACACAAGATATATATTAGAACAACACATCTTACAGAAGGTTGGGCTTCAGAAAGGTTATTTACAAATGAATCATGAAAAGTTTAGAATTTCAGTTGTTTGGGGAAGTATACTCCAATGTATAAAGATAATCGCAGATAAATAAGTGCTGCCTGGTGAAAGAAAGGTGGGCTTGGAAACGGTTGGATTTGCAATCACAGCCTGACTTATCCCTGTACTCTTGGGCCGATGGCCCATTTCAATTTCTTCCTTCACTGAATTGATCTGTTAGTGGTGCAGAGTCCACAATGCAAAGAATTAGTGGGGAGCTCAAGTGAGCTTCCAAGGGCAAATGCTTGCTGATGGCCCAGTCAGGAGTACTGCTGTGTTATTTTGTGTAACTATGCACAGGTACTCAGTATCAAACATGCACAGTTAGAGCCAGCATTAGAAACAGAGCTAACGGTGGCAGAACAGTAGACCACTAGAAATCTTTATTTCTCATACTACTTAAAATGAAGAGCCACATGGCAGAACAGTAGACCACTAGAAATCTTTATTTCTCATACTACTTTTATTTTATGTTGTTTGTTTCAAATGTCATATCAGATAAAATGTGCATGCCTGAAACACATCAAACCAACACATCAAAAATATTGCTTTGCATTTTTGCTGAATTTGTCATTTTACAGATATTGTTGAGTTTCCAAAAGGACCAGGTCATAGCTATTCTCCAGGATTCACCAGATGAAAAGTGCAAAAGATTATTTCTACATTGTTGTTGTAGGATCATTCATAATGTATGGAATGAGGTTTTTCTCTTCTACCCAGTATATACAAGTTAGTAATGATGTTCCTACATTCAAATAAATATGGAAAATACTCCTGTTGGATGACTTTTATACTTTTATCTTCTATAGGGATACAGTGTTATAAAATAGCAATAAGAATTTGACTATGATTTATTTAGATCTTGAAGATAGCCTGAATTTTGATTATTTAAATTCTATTTTTATTATTTAAAAGTTATGCATTTTGAAATGCCTTGTAGACATGCCACCAAGGAAGGCAGGAATTAATATTTTTGAGCAGCTACTTGAATTAAATAGTCTTTATACATTAGCATCAAATTCTCTCTAGGCCATGTATCAGCATTCTAAATAATAAGTATACTCAATAATTAATTGGATGGCTCAAACTTAATTTATGCTTATTTCCCCCATATATAAGAAAGTTGGTTGGATTTTCTTGATAAAATGGTAGCTCTTGCCCAGGTCAGCATTTAGGGACAGCAGTTTCTACGACATGGCTCTCCCACACCCCACTTGCCCATTACCATGTTCAAAATCCCCATGTGTCCAAAGGAATATCACAGGCTCGAGTGAATTTAATTGGTGATGAGAACCAGGTTTTGCACTTGAGTTTATCTGATTCCCAAATTAGTGCTGTGTCTCTTACTGCTTTGTAGATTTTAAAAGATTTATGTTTCTATTATTTCCTACCTCAAAAGGCACTGCGTGTTTTCCTCATTTCCTATGCTGTCGCTGAGGAAAGCTATAATAAATAACTACTCTAAACTCTATGTCTTCAAGTGTAAAAGTTTGCACTGCAAGTGTCTGCTTCAGTTTTGGTCTCTCCGGTGTGTATTACTGCGATGGGAACCAACATGTCCATCTTTTAGCAAGAGAGCTTCCTAATACCAGCAAGGCTGTGAGGACACCACCCTTCCCGGGGAAGAATTCCAGCACCTTCTCAGAGCAGAAATGCAAATATTGTCCACAAAAAATAAAGGAGACCCATAAATTATGGCAGGAGTCAGGAGGTTGTACTTTTGAGCTCTGTTTCAGAAGAGATTGCTGGGGAGAGTGGAGCACAGATGACAGGCAGCCCGGCTACTTGGTCCTCCTGGGTCCCCACATACACCAAGATCACTCTTCCTGCTGGGTCTAAGCTCCTCAGTGGCTCCAGAAAAGATGACACTGAGGCCTGCAGAACTGCTCTCCTGCGAGCTGCGCACAAACTCTCCCCATAGCAGTGGGCAGCTGTGTCTTTAGCACAGTGGTCTCAGACCCTCCCTGTCTGCCTCATTCCCAGGATCAGGCCTGAGACTGCGCTGATCCTCACTCCAGCCTCCTCCTGCTCACTGCCCCTTAGTGATCTCAGGCGCCTTTTCTGGGGGATCCCTTGTTTGTTTCAGCCTCCTCCAGTGTCCAGTTCTGCTGAGCCAGAGATGCTAATTGAAGCCGGGTAGATGCTCATGTGCATTCTCACACACGCTTACATACATAAAGACAAGCAGACAGACAGACAGGAAAACAAATCAGAAGCAGAAAGCAAGCAAGTGTAACTACTACAAAAGGAGGAGCTAGGCAAAAATGTAACAAAAACGGAATAATATGTAAATGAGAGTTATAAAAATGTAAAGGAAAATAAAACGATCAAATTGAGCCTCTTGGATGTATGCCTGCATTTACCAAAGGATAATAAAAATACTGTGAACAATTCGGAAGTGTATAAAAAGTACTTATCAAAGGTCAACATAAAGGAATTGACTTTTTTATATGCAAACAAAAACAAGTTAGGAGATATAGTGGAAGGAATGGATTAATATTAAAATGTTAAAATTGTAAAACACCTAGGAATAAATTTAATAAACTTTGTGCAAAATTTATTGAAAATGTTTATGAGTTGCTATCCATATGAAATTATATTTATATGAAAACATTAAACCTACACTGCAAAAATCAAGAGTTCAGTGAAAGGAAAGGCACACCATATAGACACAGAGGAAGATTTAAGGTACAAAAAAATGAATTCTCTATAAGTTTATTTGCTTACTTGGAACGTATCTAATAAAATGCCAAAGTCATGTTATTCAGAACTAGACCCACGTTTAAAACAGTAATATGGTGAAATAAAGACCTATTTGAAACAGAAGAGCAATAAAGAATTATGGGTGTTATTATATAATGAAGTGAATATTATAAGGCATCAATAAAAATAATATAAAGTGGTGGAACATGCCTGTAATCCTATCACCTAGGAGGCAGAGACAGAGGATCAAAGTTCCAGCTCAACCTGGCAATTTAGTGACCTACTGAGACTCTGTCCTCAAACTAAATATCTTTTTAAAAGCTGGAGATATACCTCAGTGTGAAGGCCCTGGGTTCATCTTAGCGCATAAAATGTAATGCTACTAGGTCTCAACTAGATCATCAAACATAATACCAAATGTAAAATGTCTAGGAAAATTCCAATTGAAACAGATGAATTTAGTATTAAATAAAAGTTGTTTTCTACTTTATGGAATTAATGGGCAAATCAAGACTATTTAATAAGAGGTCACAACAACTACTTGGACACAATAAGGTTAAATGAAATAAATCAGATGCACCATTTTAGAGATTGCATGGTTTCTGTTGTGTGAGATGCCAAAAGCACAAATGAAGAGCAAAAACAAGATGTTAGATAAAAGGAAGTAGGGAATTGTTTTCAAATGAAAGGAGGAATTAGAGATGGGGAGCAGAGGAAGCAAAAGAAATAGAGAATTAAAGTCAAATATGTTAGGAAGGGAACAAAGTTAGAAGAGCAGGGAGAGACAGCAGGGAAAGGGCCTGAAAAAGAGTTAAGATGCACTGTGTACGGTATGAACTGTCCCATGAGAAAGGTGATCCTTATGTCCTGCAGATAGATACTCATAAAAATAAAATAAAAACAACAAAGGGAAAACTAGTTAGAAATCATAAACAAATGAGATGTCGGTTCTTTATGCCACATTGTATGCCATAATAAATTTCCAATGATAACGAATGTTTAAGTGAAAAATCATGAAACCAAGTGTAACAGTTAATACATTGTGTCAACTTGAGGAGCTTAGAAGTTTCACTAAGTGATTCCGCAGAGGGCCAGACAATCACTTTGAAAACATCATTGTCTTATGTAAGAGAAGGGCACAGAAACAGTGTGTGTGCAACACCCCGCCTAGGGCAGGTAGCCTGCTAAGAGTATAAGAGAGGAGAAGAGGCTTGCTTGTCCCCTTTTTTGCTTTTGTTGCTTTTGCTGTCTTCTGTTGCCTTGAACCCTTCCTCCCCTGCCAAGCCACCCTGCCTTGGAGCCAACTGATTATGGACTAAAACCACCACAAAATGTGAGCAAAATAAACCATTCTTCTCGTAATTTTTTGCAGTGAGTGTTTTGTCTCAGCAATGAGAGAAAAGTAGCCAAGACACCACAGAATACTAGAATCAAGTGTGGCTGCATCCCCTTGTAATATTGAAGTGGCAAAAGTCTTTAAGACTCTAAACTCAACTCAAGACTTTAATAAATTTACATAAACTCAAGACCATCTTCATGTTGAAAGTTCACTCTAAAGAAAGTCTTGCTAACTGTAACTGGGAAAAGGATAGAAAAGGGATGTTCAGATTAATCACAAGGGTTAAGCCTTGGTAATAGTTAACAAGGAGCCAATCCAAAATAAAGGAAAAAAGATATGAACAAATCATTTGCATTTAGAAAATTAGCATTAAATACATGAAAAGGTGATCAACCTCACACGTACTAATGTAGATGAATTCCAAAGGAAAATTTTATTCAAGTGTACTATCCATAGACATTTAGGGGGAAAATTACATGTTTTGATAATGGACCCCTTCATGAAGCTAAGAGAAATAGTTATGTTCATACATTGCTCAAGGAAATCAATACCATCCTTCAGGGGGATCATTTGGTAATTGGTCAGCACTGTGAAGCTGAAATCAGTATTTACATTCTGAGAATTTGCTTGCACAAATGTGAAATGATATGAAGTTACTCAGCAAAGTTTTCTTTATGACAATCACTGACAAAGAAAAAAAAAAAACTCAAGTAGTTAACAACTGCTGATAATCCCTCAACTGAACATGTGGTACAGCCTAAGGAGAAGGAATAAAACAATTCTATGCCAAAATACTTCTTTCCCAAATAGTTCAAACAAAGAACAATGGCTCACTTTCCTGTCTGTTGTTGCTACACTTGTGATACTATACATAAAAGGAAAAAAAAACTGTACATGTGTATACATTTGTATACAGCACAGGAATCGGAAGGAGGGGTAAGAGACTAAGGTTCCTGGTCACCCACATGAGTGGTGGGGGGAACTTGCAGATGGAAAAGGAGAATGAGAAGTTTCTTTTTTGATATGTTTTATACTTCTGATTTCCTGTTCATGTATACATTTGAGCATGCATTTAATGTCTTTAACCCTAAGAAGAACACCAGAGCAAGCAAAGGTTAATGTACATATATTCATTTATTCCAAAAATGTTTATTCAACAACTACTGCGAGGCAAAATCTGCACCCTGCAACAGAGGATAAAGGAGGACAATTCTAACATTTAAGGAGCATAGAGCCCAATGAAAGAAGCTGATAAGCAGTCATGACCTAGATTGAAAATCTGAGTAATTGAGCAAAGGAAGCTGCACAAGCAGATAAAGAACAGTCAAAAGGGAAAGACACTCTATAGAATAATACAGTTGATAGGAGATATTCTACAGTTTGGTGAAATGAAGGATTTATGTAATCAAAAGCTTGTCAGGAAGTGGAGGAAAGATTGGCATTTGGAGTTGATTCCAAAAATCTGGATTTTTTTGTGTGCATCTGAGGCTGAAAATCTAGGAGAGAAGAAGAAGAAGAAGAAGAAGAAGAAGAAGAAGAAGAAGAAGAAGAAGAAGAAGGAGAAGGAGAAGGAGAAGGAGAAGGAGAAGGAGAAGGAGAAGAAGAAGAAGAAGAAGAAGAAGAAGAAGAAGAAGAAGAAGAAGAAGAAGAAGAAGAAGAAGAAATCCTGAACAATGTCCAATGTTTATTGAATGTAGATTATTTTCCTTTCTATCAGAAGTTTCCATTTAAAATTCTTCTCTGCAAATGTAATTTCCATTGGAGAAAACTGAAATGTGTTTTTAAATGTAGCTAAACAAAACACAGCAATCTCTGGCAAAAAAAAAAAATGTTTTTTTAAAAAATGATCATTTAAGAGAAAACCCAATAGCAGGACAACTGCTGTCCAGGATTTACTGTGCCTGAATTGTCTATCTTGTATCTGGTGAGATGTTTAAGATCATTTTGTGACTTATGATGCAGGAAACTTGAAGATCCTTTGGGTAGAGCACTACTGAAGTTTAAAAGGTACTTTGATTCAAATCCATTTTCTTGTATTTTTTATCATTCTGACAAGCTCGTTCGTGTTGAATATTAAGTTTTTTCCAGAGGCAGCAGATAGAGCAGGATGCTAACAGAACCAAAGTTGCTGGTTCCTTCACTGCAGGGCAGAGAGAATCCACACGGAGACACAATTTTGTGCATGTGAACCTCTAATCGTTTCCAGCTGTCTTCCAAGTTTGACACTGGCACAAAGGGACTGAGGTAAGCAAGGATGAACTCTTGGTGAGGAATCATCATCCACCTAAAGTAGTAGAAAAGTCCTACTTAGCTCATCTTACACGTCACCCTGAGACACGCTGCAAGCTCAGGCATCTGAATTTGTCCTTGAAGGATTTGTGATGGAGTTCAAAATATGCAAATCGTGCATCGTAAATGATTCACTCAAGCAAGGTAAACGGAAACATCGCACCTGAGATCCTCAAGTGCTCCTAGGTGTTCTTGTCAGTCAGATGACACTGTGCTGCTCCCATTTTAAATCAGAACATAACTTTGCCAGGCAAAAGTAGGAGTCCACATACAAAAAAGCATCTTCCCCAGTCGATCACAAACTCTGCCAAGCATGGAGTTTACAAGTGTAACAATAGCAGCTGCTCCTCCTGGTAAGAACAGCTGGGAGAAGCAGAACCCGAGTCATTATCTTTCAGATTATGATCGGTTGGAACAATGCCCATAATATCAACACAGAAGCTGAGTGACAGCACTTCGCCCCTGATAGCCCTGTAAGTGTATGTTTCGTTTCACTGAAAGAAATTAACAGCATCACATATTTAAAAACAAACAGAACATTTCAGAACAATTCCAACAAATGAAATGTAAATCTGTTTTCTTTTAAATGCTTCGAATAACCTATATTCAAGATGGACATGCATATCAGTCATAGCATCCCCTGTCCCCAAATGATCACAATAGAAAGCAGGCATACATTTCTGGGAGAGAAGTAGCAGAATTGATTCAGAATTCAAATTATCCATGAAATATAATGCAGTTTTGATCATTAGGTATATTCAGAGTTAGAAATAGGTGTCATAGTGTCTAGATGATCTAGAAGAGGGAAATAGACAATAAACTTTTATCTATGGGCATAAATTAGGATTGCACATTCAGAAAATAAATGAAATTTACATATCAATGTAACAAACATGTGTGGCTTCTCAAAATGCAAGTAGCCATAAGCTAGCAAAGAAATAATTAGTTTTCCACCATGACTGAGAAACTGAAGGAGCAACAAAGCTATGAGGCAAATGAACAGGAGAGGATGCACTAGAACCTGAGAATGATGAAGTCCTAAACAGAGGCAGCAGTGGTCCATGGTACACGGTGGACTCTTCTTTTCTTACATTGCATTTGGCCTCAACAGGTTATCTGAAAGCATCAGTAAGCAAATTTAAATACCATGGTGGTGAAAGTGTCATCGTGTAAGAAGAAAACTTCAGAAAAGGACTTAAGGAAAATTAGGAAACAAAATGAAGAATTAGGTAAAAGAAAGGATATTTATTTTTCCTTTTTTGTTAACAATCAGCCCAAGGGTCAGGAAGCTGCAGAGATTGTTGTAAACCCTGGAGAACATTAAAGGCTACAAAACCTTGATATTCAGAGAAATGAAATGTAACTGAAAAATCAAGTCAGAAAGTAAAACAGGAAGTGTCTCTGATGAGCGTGTATCTTCTTCTGTTTCTGGAATTCTATGTTTAACAAAATTATAAGTCAAAGATTCTGGGTGGCCAACAAAGTCTGCATTAACACTGATGACATTCTCACACATCTGCCTGAGTTGGAGAATCAAGGGAATCAAGATATTGCCAGTAAGTCTGGAGTGAGTGTTAATGTTTTCCAAATGATGTATATACTCCTAGCAATCTTTTGAAGGCTGCACGTGGATTATTCTGTCACAAAGTCTTTCCAAGTATGTTTAGATTTGTGTTATCCATTCAATATAGATGAAGGAAATAAGCCCCAGAAAAGTTAGAGCAAGGTGCACACACACACACACACACACACACAGGTACTAATCTATAGTCTGTTAGAAAATGGGCTGCACAGCAGGAAGCAAGCAGTAAGAAAGTGAGCAAAACTCTGTTTGTATTTATAATCACTTCCCATGGTTCACAGCTTGCATTACCACTTGGACTCTGCCTACCTTTCAGGAGCAGCTTTAACTCATAGGAGCATGAACTCCACTGAGATATGTCCATGTGAAGGATCTGGGTCGTTTGCTCCTTATGGAAATTCAATACTTGATGATCTGAGGTGGAGCAGAGATGGGGATGCTAGCACTGAGGAGTGGCTGTAGATAAAGATTAACTTTAGCAAAAAGCTTTCACTGCACAGAGAGCATTATAAATTGATTGCTTGTTAGTTGATACCAAAACGCTGTCAGTGAGTGGCAAGTGACAATGAAGTCATACCTGCTGGGAGGCTTTAGTGAATTAATGTACTGGAATTATGCTGTTGTTTCTGGTGGCAGGTTTCAAGTCATAGCCCCGCAATTATTGTGTTTACTATTTCCATCACCACCTCTTTCTGGCACTGCCCAACTGCCTCACAGTTTTGGTAAGCCCATGTGTTAAGCATAATTAAAATTATTTAAAAAACATTTATCACCAGAGAGACTCTTTTTAAAAAAAGGCAAGGATACCAAATACAGAGACAGTAGAAAACGCTAAGCAAAAAAGAAAGCTCCTTTTGAAAGAAATTACTAAGAGTGCTACTTAAATTCCAACTTCAAAGCATCAGGTAGCTCACATTCACCAAGCATGGTTTGTCGATGTCGCAACTGGCTATTGAACAAAGCCATGAAACTTCCCAAACTGCTTTTACCACATTAGTTCAAGCAATCAGCATTAAAGAAAGACCTCTGGAATTTTTTGAAGAGAAAAAATGCGAACCTGAAGAACAGGGCATCACTGTATTAAACATATTTGCATTAAGTATATCATTCTTAGTAGCTAATTGCATTGGTAAAGCTAAGAAGCCCTTTACTACTGGTGAAATGTTCATCCTGCCTGCTATGAAGGGAATTTCAGAAGAGAGAGAGCAGTGCTTCCCAAATAAAAAGACCTCCAAATAGGGAAGGAATGGATTCATGAGCTATTTATATATAAATCAAATGAACTGGGGGCTGGGGATTTAGCTCAGCGGCATAAGCACCTGCCTTGCAAGCAGGCAGTCATGAGTTCGATCCCTGGTACCGATAAAAATGAAAAAGACAAAAAAAAAATCAAATGAACTGATTTTGTTCATTATAAAAGCATCAATTACTTGAAATGGCAAATGTCCATGATTTTAGCTGCAGGTGTGACATAACTTCAAGTATCCATTCTGACTTAAAGTCAATGTGGAATATCCTGAAATTGCCACAGAAGTGCTGAAAAGTTCGATTTCCAGCATCCAATCTATGTGAAGCAGAGGTTTTCTGTAGTGATGGTAACACAAATGAGATTATGAAACAAACTTGGCACAGTTTGGGTGCTACTGTCTCCCATCATCCCCAGACAGACTATCTATTTACAGGGAAATAAACTTGGGGCTCCTATTCAGTCTACATTGTGGAGAGTTATATAATTGTTATATATTACAGAGTAATAATGATAAAAACAAAATTCACAATAATGTAATGTGTTTGAATCATCACAAAATTCTCCTCTTGCCCAGTCAGTGTGAAAATTGTCTTCCTTGCAACCAGTGCATCACTGGTATCAAAATGCTTAGGAACCAACACTGCAGCTGATGAAAAGAAAAAAAAAAAAAAAAAAAAAAAAAAAAAAAAAAAAACAATGTCCTTCTTAAACATCTCAATGGAATAAATCATCATTATGGGCGTCATCTAGTCAGTGGAGATTCTTTTAAAGTGAGCTGACATCTACACTGTTGAAAAGCAGTTAATTTCTCTGGACTTCCCCTCCTTGCTCATGTCAGCCCCATGCTGTGATTTTTCTGCTCCTCCACACAAATCAAATAAGCCAAGAAAGCTCTACCTATAAAAGGCACTAAAGAGAGGAGATAGAAAGACTAGATGCTAATAAATGAAGAAGAGGTTAGTTGGCTGCATTAACAATTGCTAGTTGAATCTCTCTCTCTCTCTCTCTCTCTCTCTCTCTCTCTCTCTCTCTCTCTCTGGGTGTGTGTGTGTGTGTGTGTGTGTGTGTGTGTGTGTGTGTATGTGTGTGTGTGTATGTGTCTGTCTCTCTGTCTCTATCTCTCTCTGTCTCTCTCTGTAGTTCAGGGATATAACTCAAGTTATTTTCACTGAACAACATTTCCAGCCCTTGTTATTATTATTTTAAAATAGAGTTTTTCTAAATTGCCTGAGCTGGGCCCTAACTTGTGATCTTCTTTCAGCCTTCCAAAATGCTAAGATTGCAAGCATGCACCACCATACCTGGCAATTGAGCTTATTTCTGTCTGCAGTGATGAAGACTACATTAATATTCCCTCAGCTGAGCTAAACTTGAGTCAAGTTTCTTTGTGACTATAGGTCTTTGACCCTCTTCACAGAAAAACTTCAAGTTAGAAGACGTGGAATTGTAAATTCTTTCTCTGCTTCTTTGAGACATAAATCTTCTTTCCACTTCTTGCCAGTGTTGCAACCCAGGAATATCTTTCTCAAGGACCTCTGAGCCATCTATTTGAAATGTAATTCTCAAGTAAAACAGAGACCCTGTCTCTCAATGTTTCCAGGAGGTGGAAACCTAGCTTCCATGGTAACAATCAAGCAGGTTCTGGTCACACTGACCAACTTTCCTACTGAGATTCCCAGCACTTTGAGCCTCTGTATGCTTGTTTGCAAGAGAAATGAGCTCAGTTTCATTCTCTTACCTCAATAACTGTGTATAAAGTTTTCATTGCCTGTAAAACCTTGCCTAGTGCAATTTCCCCGTGACAGTGGTGGACTTAGTAGTTGCTGAGGAGAGCAGACACAAGCCAGGCAGAGGGAAGAAAAACATGGAGTTGATATCCATACAAATGGACAGAGGATGCCCAAGAACTAGCTTTTCCTTTAAGGTCCCAGCTGCAGCATGGCATCCTTGGTGGGAAACAAAAAGAGCCACCTAGAGAATGCAGAAATCACAGGAAGGATTGAAAAACAGTGGGGGGAATTGGCAAGGCACTGAAAATAAATGACAGCTTTAAAAGAACAATTATAAAATTTATACTCTCAAGACATAATAATAGACTTTTATGCAGATTAAAATGCATTTAAATGCAAATGAAAAGCATTTCTTTATGCAAATTGATATGCGGCCCTCTGTCTATTTCATATATTGGGCTGTGACCTAGGAAAGACCCTAGCAAGGATTTCTTCCTATTGTTTTAAAACTGTTAGGGAAAGGAAATGCCTATTGTAGGCTCCTCTTCGTGTGCCTGGGTGAAGTTTGGGAAGGGAGAAAAGCATTTTCCTAATAAATTAGAAAGACTTAGAATATTTAGGCAGAATATTCAGGCTGCAGTAGTGTTGTTGGGTTTAAGAACTCAAAAGTCTTCCAAGTTAGTGCCCATCAGACTAGGCACTGGAAGTCAGAGCTCTCTGTGAAACCAGAACCCTGTGATTAGCTCTGGCGTGCAAAGATGACCTTTCTTTGTCAGCCACACTTTCCAAGAACAGCAGCAAGTGCCCTCGCTGTGTGTCCTCAGCTAAGAGAGCTTGAAACTGTAACTTAGATATAGTTTTGTTTAAAATTCTAGCTGAGAGCTTGAGCAAATGAAAGACTTATGTTCTCTAAGCTCGGCCATCACAGAAACAGGAAGAGCCCATTAGGACGGGGGCATGATGCCTAGTGCCACGGCTGCACAGAGAAGACACTCAATCTGAGTAGCTGTTTTTGCCCTTACAATCATCGTAATTATTGTGATTTGCCTATTTTTAAATTCCTATTACCTATCATGAAGTCATTCCCATTCAGCTTAGGCTTTGTCTGTGTTGTTCACAAACCCAATTTGTGATTTTAGTTTGAGAAATGAGTGTCAGCCCGCTCAATAAATCAATCTCTCCCACACATTTACGATTGTGGCATCATCATGCTATTTGCTCACTAAATCCTTTTTACTGAGTTGCTACACTTCAAACTGCATTTCTTTGTTTGGGCTGCTGTAGCCAAGTACCGTGCATTTGGCAGCTTAGGTACCAGAAATGTATGTGCTCGTGGTTCTGGAAGACAGAAGGTGAAGGCTAAGGTTCTCACAAGTTTGTTAAGCTTGACTTTCACAGGGTCTTCTCCTTGGCTTTGTACTGTCTTCCTCTCGTGGGTGTCTGTGTTCCAAGTCCCTCTTCTTGGAAGGACACCCATTTCAACTGGACTAGCACTGACTGGAATGACTGCATTTTAGAACAATTAGTTCTCTCAAGATCCTTTCTCCATATGTAACCATTCTGGGACATTTAGGGCTGGGATGGCAACATATGTATTTTGTGGAAAACACAAATAAACTTAAAACACAGGACTTAATTTCACAAACATATATATTTTATGGTTTTCTTACTACTGTTTTCTTTTTTTTTTTCATTTTAAACTCAGCCATTATATTTTTCCAGTATATATACTTCTTAATATTTTTCAAAGTGTAACCAAGGTGTTTTGTAATAGGCTTTTGGTGTGGTTATTTTAATTAATTAAATTTGAAACTGAAGGTGTAAATAAGGGCCAAATATATAACAGATAGACTGTGATATAAGAAGAAAATATTGAAATGATAAAAAAAATCTAAGGAGAG
This sequence comes from Cavia porcellus, assembly GCF_034190915.1. Classification (NCBI taxonomy): domain Eukaryota; kingdom Metazoa; phylum Chordata; class Mammalia; order Rodentia; family Caviidae; genus Cavia; species Cavia porcellus. Next base: position 48,364,374 of record NW_026947487.1, on the reverse strand, counting down.
GAGAGGGAGGAAGAAAGGAAGAGGAAAGAAAAATGAAAAAAAGGAAAAATGGAATCAAAGTTTTTGTAAATAAGAATGGTTGAAGGGAGAGTGGGAAAGTGGGAAAAAATAAAAGTCAAGATATACCATGCACAAGTACAAACTCCCCAAGATCCATGTGATCACTATATATATCTAAAACGTACCGACAAACTTAATTAATTCTTAACATATTTTACTACTGAAATGCACATTTAATGTAAGCCCATCCCTCTATGAATGTGCCTGATCTCTTCTGAAATGCCGATTGAATTTCTGCTACCGAGAGAACCTAGTCCACATACCTGGTATCTTTTGAGTCACTCCGTTTCTGCAAACAGAACAAGCTGTGATCCTTGATGCGAAACATGACAAAGAATGTCATTTGTAATTTATTTTTATAAGCTCCCAGTATTCCCACAGTACAGCAGACTCAGAGTAAATGCCTGCTGGAAGAATTAGTGAATCAGTGAGTAAACAAACCAAAGAGTAATAGCTAACATTCATAATCCTATTCCTCCTCAAGGACCTTAAGAACTAGAGAACTAGGAAATCTTCAGTCTGAGAAATGGTAGGACTCCTCCCTTTCTGAGGGTACCCTGATCTTACTATACCTTGAGATTTCTCACTTTTTCAGAGCCCTCTGAGCTTTGCTCCAGAGCTGTGAAGATACTTTAGAAAAATAATCAGCTAATGTTTTGAGCAGACTTTGGAGAGAAGGAAGACAAAAATAATGCACAGTTTAAATGATTAAAAACAAAAATTCCATAGTGAAATTTGGTTGATCATTGCATTTTTTTCTGCGATGACTATTGTTTGCTCACCTTGACCAGCTATCAGGCTTAGTTTATAAATTGGTGATTTATGCCAAAAAATGCCTCCATTTTTCAAGTTAAAAAAAATCCTCCTGATAAAAAAGAATCCATGAGAACCACTGCTATTTTTACAAAGAGAACTCTGTAAGTGTATAGTTGTCTTCCCAAAGAAAAAGAAGTCACCCAAAGCAAAATATTTATTTTGGGTCATGGCTTCAGAAGTTTCAGTCCACAATTACTTGACATTGATACTTCTGGACCTGTACTGATCAACCCACAATCATAGAAGCAGAGATAGGAAGAAGCTGTTCGTGACATGATGACTGGGAGGCAAAGATACAAAGGAACCAGGCTCCTGACATCCTTTTCAAGGGCATACTCCAGAGACCTAACTTCCTTTCCCTAGTCTCTATCACCTTCCACCACCTTCCAGTAGATCCACAGGTTGGTAATCGAGCCTTCAATACATGAGCCTTTGGCAGACACTGAAAATCCAAACCATGATAGCCAGACACCTATATATATATGACAGATAAATATATGCATAAATAAATATGCATAGATAAAGCAATTCCTGATTGTTAGTTAGAAATGATTATTGTTCTCCCTATATACTTAATTTTCTTCTTTTTCAATGGGAATCATTCTAGGGGCAGGTCATTTGGTTTTGCTTTTCTATTTAACAAGCACAAAAGAGAAAGAGGAGAGGAAAGACAAGTGCACATTTTTAAGTACTTGATCAGAGCATGAGTGTGGAGATGGTGTTACCGTCCCTAGTGGAAATTTGTTTTTTCCCAATCCACCTCACAGTGTGATGCAATTTATCAGGATTGTCATCCAAGGCTCAAGGGACAGCAGAAATAGAATCCTAGAGGTATGGTGTCTAAGAACCTGTGCACTCAAGAGCATGGTTAAACGGCAAGGAAATCACCCTCACCTTTAGACATTAGCATCTCCCTGTTTAGTCCACAGTCAGTTAGTTGTTGCCTTAATTGCCAAGCTAAACTTTTAAACTGATTGCTTTCACTGCATCTCAACTGGTAAATAGCTTCCTAAAAACTCACCCAAGATTATAAACACACTCCCCAAATTTAGCAGCTAAGATACTCTATGAACTTCTAAATCTTCAAGTTGACAGGCCATTTTACATTCAATTCGTTCCCCATTTCCTCGAGTTTTTTTTAACTAAATTTCAATGCCTTATGTGTGTTTAAACATCTGTTGCAACATTGACTAGGATCAAGATTTTATATTTAATTTGAAGGAGGGAGAGGGACATGATATCGTAAGAGAAGGCAATGCACTGTGTTTCCACGGTGAGCACTCTAGAAGCTGATCGGGGTGCCTTCAAGAAATCTCTAATAGACAGGGGTAAGTTAGGTGACAGCAGGCAGCAAATGAAAGCAGCACTTTGCAATTTGGGAGTCCTCTTCTGTGTGACATGCTATCTGGTAGGTGGTAATTTTGTCGTTCTTTAAACCTGGATAGCTCGCTTTTATTTTAGCTAATTTTGATCATTAGCACAAGTACACATACAGAACTGTCAGTTAAATTAACTTTGAGCTGAATTCATGCCTACTTTCCCAGCTCATCCTCCTTAAGTACTTTCAGAGTCTCCATCTTTTCTAGGAGAAACATTAAAAGAAGAAGTTAGAAAAGAAGATTACCAAACTTAGGAACCCCTCCCCCTCCCACCATGACAGCACAGCTTCACGTTCAGTTATTGGGTCTCAAAATTTCATGAAGTTTGTACTTCAGATCAGTCCCCCAACTTGTGTCTTCCTATGGGTCACATCCTTTCATTCAAGTTTCTACCAGAACTTCCATCAAGATAAAATATACCTACCTATGTACATATAGCTCATTATACAGACAATAATATTTCCTTATAAAGTACATCTCTTTCAGTGTTCTCTGTTCTTTTAAAAAGGAAAATCATCAATATCTAGTCATATCTAGTCGTTTGATTCCCAATGCCTGACTACTTTTCTTCCTTCTCTTGCTCATACTTATGAATCACAAAGTTTTCTGCATTCTTTACAACCTCTTTTATCTACCCATTTTTCTCCATCATCCATCACCACTCACTTATATCCTCCAGTTGTTGCAACACTGCAGAACTTGCCTCCCTGGCTCACTCTGACCTCAATTCTATGAAGCATCTGGTCAACTTTCTAATGCACAGATCTCCTCAGCTCACTTCCACAATGACACCACATCAAAGGAAAGGTGTGCAGATACAGTGGTGAAGCATCACAGGATGGCGAAGCAGGCCTTCATGTTTTTTCCCTAGTCAACATGTCCAGCCTCCTTTCCCACCTCCACTAACCTTGAGCTGTACTCAGAGTTTCCTGTGGCGGTCATGATTCCTCCTCCCTCTTCCTGGAGCCTGTGTCAGGCTCTTTGTGAGCTCACTGTAGAAGTAATTTCTTTTAGGAAATCTGTGACACTCACTCTTTAGCTCTACCAAAGTGCCGCAGCACCTGACTGCTGTAAGAAAACACTTATTATAAAAGGGACAAGCTTTTATTCCCCATCTCCAATTCCTTTAAAGTTTACCTAAGACCTGCAGTTTTGACTGTTTGGTCATCACTTATCTCTGAATCTTGAGTACATAATGTAACACCAGAACCACTGAAAGTTAGAGCTTCAAAAACATTGCTGGAAATATGAATGAAGAAATGGAAGAAGTCTTAGAAGTCAAGGTCGTAGCTGGATGCTATTGTTTCAGGAGGTTTTGGAGAAACCATCAGCTCAGATGGACAGCTCTAGCTCTTTCTCATTTGGAAGGAATGCTCACAGAGGATAACCTGAGTTCCTGACTATATGATGTTGAGGTGGTGAGAAAAACACATTTCATGTCTTTATTCTGTGGCGTTTTCATTATGGTGATTCCATTCATTCATCCACCATAAGTGACAAAAACTCAATACATTGTTTTCTAAGGAAAAACAGAAATACATGGAAATGAAAAATGACTTCTTTGCCAATATTACAGAGAATTCTACCTCTAAAAATCAGAAGTGACTGCTGGGGATGTGGCTCGATGGTGGGGGCTTTGCCCAGCAGGAATGAGGCCCTGAGTCCAATCCCACAAACAAACGCCAGGAGAAGAGGAAGGAGGAGGAGGGGTACTGATTTTTAGACCTCAGGACCCTAAGAGGAAGATGGCTTTTATTTTTTATAAACCTGACATATTTTGAAATAAAGCATATATAATATGGTTTCTTGGGATGCAAACTCATTGTCAGAATATTTGCTACTTACACTAAAAGTAGCCTTAGAATTTTATTTTTAAAACTCCTGTCTGCTGGTTTATTTGGTCCTTGTCTTCTTTACTTCCATGAAGATGATGTACATGCCACTTTGTTATTTTCTAATTTTCTTCCTGTGTTTCCACACTGTCTGCCTCCTTTTGTAAGATGTGAAATGAGACCACAGAGAAGTCTGAACAAAGCTGGGATGTTTTGCTGACCATGAGGACCTCATTCACCCAGCAACCAAAGCACAGCTCTGAAATGTCAAGTGGCCTTTCAGTACCGACTTCCAATTTTCCAGAGGAAAGGGGAGGTGAGATTAGCAAATGCTAAGCGTATAGGTTCTTTGCACCCATAAGAAAATGTAAAGGGGAAAAGAAATTGAATTTGTTGGAAATAAAATTTAAAAACCAAATCATAGTAATCCTCAGAGTGATTTCTTATCCTTCCAAGTCTTGAGGAGGAAAATGAATTAATGACCACATATAGGAAGCTAGAAATATGCTATTTGGAATAATACTGAGAAAAAAATTATTCTTAATACATGTGAAAAAGATTTTATACATCCCAACCTGTACTTGCATTTTTCTCTGACAAATAATGTTTTGAAAAATACACAAATATGATTATTATAAAGTAAGTAGGTAAACCAGTAAGCAGGTAAAGTAGGTAAATCTCTACTAATCAATGTTCAGCTCTAATTCATGGTGTCATATTTTGTCTTCTTATAATGTAATTGATAGAAATGATTTTCACATACAAATACTCACTGACTATAAAAGGCAGGTTGGACAAAGGTCTGACTTACATTCTTTATCCAAACAAAAACTGAAATAGTCTACTAGCACATAAAATTAATTTAGCAATTGATTGTTTGGGGAATCTGCTAAATTTACTAAATTGAAAATGTTGAATAAAGGTAATTTCCTAGAGCAGTTGTTCTCTACCCCAGTCCTGTGGGCACTAGTGACTAATTCCTCACAGGGATTATCCCTGCATCAGAAGTACCATCCACGGTCACACCCTTTCTGCAAGATGCATGAGCACCTTTCCCCAGTTAGGACCCCCAAAAATATTTCCAGAGCCTGGCCAGTTAGATCACTGCTCCAGATTCCTAATACCCAAAGTGGTCACTAAGCCATAAGCATCAAATGGTATTACAGTATTGAGCTTAAAAAAATAAGGCAGGAATAGGGGAGAAATACGTATGATACCATGCTCCTTGGTACAAGAGAAATATGAACCCACAAAGACAAGCAGGCTCAGATTTGTGTAACAAATGTCCCTAGGATCTACAAGCTCATAGATCAGATCATTCACTTTTTGTTTCTCAATTTCTCCCTATGATCTATTAATATTACCACTAATAATAAATCTTATTTTTTATTATCTGCTAATTAACATATTCGAAGTATGAAAAGATCCAGTAAAGAACTGAAATTAATCTGATGGACATTATACCAATTGAAAAAAGCAACACACGGAAGAACAGGTACTGCACAATCTTGCTGCCATGTAGAATCTTAAAACTGATCCTAAAGAGACAGAGCAGCTGGGGCTGAAAGATTGGGGACCTAAAAGTCAAAAGGTACAAGGTTCAGTTAGACGGGAAGAGTGTGTTCAGTAGATCTATGGTACACGGTGGTGACTACAGTTAATAAGAATCTTCTCACATTTCAAAATTGCTAAAAGAATAGATTTTATGTTTTCACTACAAAAAAAATGAGAAGTAATGCATATGTTAATCATCTTTATTCAATCCAAAGTGTATACAAAAATCAGAAGTCATACTGTACATCAAAAATATACACAATTTGTAAGTTAAAACTAAGTAAATCAATTGACAGATGTTATTTTTAAAGAACAAAAAGAACCAATGAAGAAACTAGCATATTAAACATATTTAATAACTGTTATCTCTTTTACTATTCATCAAACAAAACATAATTCAAAAAATAAACCAAAAATACTACAGATTTTCCATGCTGTTCATAGGAACAAACTTCCTTTCCACTATGGATCAAGTGATTTTAGATAAATGGAGCTAATCTCTTCCAGCTCTAGGCTGTCATTCAGCTCTCAGTTTTTGAAATATTTGGAATTAGTAAAATAATCCTTCTTAGCAGTAGTTTCCAGGTGATAAGATAAGCCAGTGTACAAGAACATGAGCTTTGGGGTCAGATACATCATTTCACCTTACATATGAAGTGTCCCTCAAAATCTCACGCATGGAGAACTTCGTTCCCAGTGCAGCGTTGGTCAGAGACGGGACCTGGCAAGGATCAGATCACGAGGGCACCGAGCTCTCCAATGATGAGCCCATAGCTGGCTGGACTTCTTAGGAGGTAAGATCCAGCTGCAGAAATAGAGTGATGGCTCAGGCCGCTGAGGGTGCCTCCTGTCCTGCCCCACCCTCTCTTTGTCTCTACTGCCACTCATGGCTTCCCGGAGTCATAAAATGAACTCAATGCAGCCTTCCACCCTGATTCTTTGCCAGCAGATGGAGCCAAATTGGCCTGAAATCTCTGAAATTATGAGCTACTAAATTAAACTTTCTTCTTCGAAATTGTGCAGGCAGGTATTTCATTCCAACAACAGAACACAGACTAGCGCACTCATCTAGGCAACTATCTCTTCCACCTGAGGAATTTTCTATGCTTTAGATATAAATCAAACTAATCCAGTTCAGAAGGTGAAACATAATTTTTGCATTTACCTTCTACTAGCAAGGGTTTGGAGGCAGTTCTAAAACCAAAGAAATACCAATGCTTAAGAAATATTTCATTCATGGAGTCAATTGGAACTTACGAAACATTAGAAGAAAATAAGAAGAAAATGTATTTATGATAACTAAGGAGAAAGGGAAAACCACTCATTTACCTAATGCTTATGACATACCAGGCACTGTATCAACTGCTCCTGAGAGAACTCTCTCACTTGGTCCTCACTGTAACATGCTATTAGCTTCATTTAATAGAAGAGCAGCAGAAAGGGTTGTAACTGAGTTCGTAGCACACAGCTAGTAAATAGGGGACTGAGGACAGGGATAGAAGACACTGTGACTACAGAACCATGTCCTTTAGTGACCACCATGGGGTGCTTGGGTACTTTCCAGAACTGAAAGCCAGCTACGGAGGAATCTGTGAGCCACTGATACCACACATGCCAGGTATTGTATTTTAACAAGTAAAACCTGGCCAGTTACCAAAAAGAACCAGTAAACTCAGGCTTTTTTCATAAATTCTAGCATCTTAAGGAAAGTAACCTTATTGCCTTGTTTCTTGCATTAATTTTCGTGGAATATTATCCATGTTCTGTGAAAATGATTAATAGAAGAGTTATTTTTCATTAACAAAAAAATTAACAAAAGAAATTTCTAAAGTTTACATTTTGAGGCATCAAAGATAAGTGCTACCGAGAGTAGTTTTTCAGGTAGAGAAGTGGTAAGTTTCTCATATGTTGAGGTGGAGCTGACTACCTAATCCTATTGTGGTTTTGTTACGTGGCAGAAAAATGCATGACACTATCATTTTATGCAAAATAACTTTTATAGATATCATGCTAATTTTAAAAATATTTCCTTAATTTATAATCCAGAAAGTAAAAGTTCTAATGAAGTTAGAAAAGCAGTTGAAAATGCCTCTTATAATCTCTTGTCCTGTCCTCTGGATATCATATTTATTAGAAGACAAGCATAGTTTTTAAATGAGTCATCACACACACACACACACACACACACACACACACACACGCACACACATAATGGCCTTTGCTTTGTTACTTTAAAACAAGTCATGAGCCATATAGTAATTTCTAACATGAACTTTTGGAGAAAGAATGAAATGACTTTTAATATTAGCTCCCATGTATATCTATATATTTGTTACTTATATGCAACTAATAAAAAAGAAATAGCACAGAGCCGACTGAGGCAATTTGACTAAAAGCATGCCATTATATGTAGTTTGCAGAATGAACTGCTTTCAGACTCCGACCTCTTAACATTCACATTTGTTTGACAAATTTGTCACCCACATTCCCTGGTAAAATCTTTATGACACACTATGACACACGCTGCATAAATACAAACAATTCAAGAAGTAAGTAACTAATAAAATCTTTTACTCTTTACATTAAGAGGCTATAACTAACTGAACAGAAATATGTCACTTCATCCGTACAGAAATCTTTAACAGATCAAATAAATCATAATTAGATGCACGTGATGGGTCTGGTTTTTTTAAAAAGCATCCAATGGCAGTCCTTTTGATCTGTGTAGATGTGGATAAATTTCAATAATAGAATCTCTATTCCTGCTGTATTCATGGCAGTACCTCTTCCTATTTGGTCCTGTCTTTTCATACTAAAAATCATATTTAGCATTGTTTTGGTTGATACATTGCGTCAACTTGTACACTTGAGAAGTTTATCTGAGAGACTCAGAGCCTGCATTCTTACTTTGTAAACATCTTCATCCTGTGCAAGAGGAGGACAAGGAAGTTTTGTGAGTACTATACCTGCCCTGGAGAGAGGGAGGTGGTCCAATATAAGGGAAGAAGAGAGGCTTGCTCTTCCCTCCTTTTGCTCTGATTGCTTTTGCTGAATAGTGCCTTGAAGTGTTGCCCTGGTGCCATGCCACCCTGCCTTGGAGCCAGATGATTATGGACTGAAACTTCCCCAAACTGTAAGCTAAATAAAACCTTTCTTTCCTTTGTTTTAGGTATTTTGTCCCAGAACTTAGAGAAAAATAACCAGAACAAGCATAAAAAGTTGTATAAAATATATTTTGAAGACAACTTTAGTGAATGAATGGAGTATTTATAAATAAGAAATTTCTTTCATGTAGCATTTAAAAAAATAAAAACCACATCTACTAAGTGGTTCAGTCTAGAAGTGGATGAATATTTCCTGTCCTTGGTTTAGGCTCTAAGACTGTCTGAAAAGTGGACGCAGAGGTTATACAGCACTGTTTTTAGTGCTCAAAATCTTTAACACCCGGAAGCTCTGGAACATGAAAGTTAGGATCTTGTGAGGAATCCCTAAGGAAAGCTGGCCAAGGAGAGGAGTCAGAGACCAGCACTGACTAGCAGCCGCCCAAAGGATCATCTGAGATGTGGACCCTCTGTCCCTCACCTACAGCAAGCCGAATGCACAGGAGGTCACCTCACCATGGTGCCTTGACTAACTGCAAGTTCAAGAGCAGAATAAGTGAATATTGCTGCTTTAAGAATGAGCTTGGGGATAAACTGTATTACAGCAGTAGGCAGCTAGAGCTTGTGTGAACAACAGTAGATATACTAATTAGATAGTTTTTAACCGAAAGGCAAAAATGGTAGTAAGTCATGCCCCAAAACAAGGAAATTTATTACCCTCGCCATCTATTTGGTCCACATAAGAATCAGTATTTCAGTCTTGAACTTGTGTTTTGCCAATATATAATCAATATACGTGCATGGATAAAGGATTGAGAGAAGGAAATGGTTCCAAAGCATAGACATAGTATTTTCTTTTCTGTGTGAAGGGTAAATGGAGACCGTCTGTCTTGGATATAAACTAGGTCATCTAGCCTGGCAAGGTAACCAGAAATGCACTTGCACACAATCACAAGTCCCCTGTTCCTTAGGAGTCTATAGCAGACCCGTGTTAAATATTCCCCATATCAGATCCAAACAGATCTACCTTCCAAGAGATTTGGCAGAAATCAGAGGAATGCATGGCTTCCCAAAAGTAATATCCTTAATACCAACTCATGTGGAGCAAGAAAAAAACCGCTGTTTCTACCACAAAATAATTAAATTTGTATCTCTAGAGTCCTGGAGAGGCACTCACACTAATACAAAGCCAAACGCAATGAAGAGGACCTGAATAATTCTATTCTGTTGCCAAAGCTAATAATCATTAGCCCAGCATCTCAAGTTACTAATTATTTTCTTCTATGTCCCAAAAAGTGGAAACACAGTAGCTGGAGAAAGCACTAATGCTCAACTTCCTCTTTCATTTTTTCCTGGGTCCAAATCATCTCCTCTATCAGAGAAGACAATTATCAAATGGAAGAAAAAATGAAGTTGAAAAGAAGAAGAACACTAAGTTATTTTTTTAAGTGTACATCTACTAACAATCTTATACAAAAAGAAACTTGGTAGACCAGAGGTGGCGAACCCATGGCACACGGGCTTCAGAAGGCTATTAGCCATGCTTGAAAGATCTTTTAAGGTGTGCCATCAATGCTCTAAACTGATCCAATATCAGAGAATTTATTTTTTTAAATTTTATTTAAGGAGAAAAAGAAAAAAAAAACAGAAAAAGGGTGCAAGTAATACAGAATTTCAAAACAATAAACAGTAGGAAATCACTAGTTAATAGGTTACATATTGTCATCTTAGAAATAGTTGTTCAAGTTACAAAATTAAAACGTATAAAGTGGGCATTCAAACAGTGAGACTGCAAACAGTTCTGTTCAATGATACAACAAAAACTCAGTAATATGATTATCTATCTTATACGCATAAATATACATGTGTTATATCCTTTAGAGCACTTTCTTTTCCTCTCTTTTGTACAAGGACAGTTACACATTTTGGGTTTTATTACTCCCACAGTTCTTAAATTACTTTTTTTTGAAGAGAATAAAACCAAATGTGACATAACAAAACAGAGTCAGTCAAATCAAAAGGATGGACGTAGTACATGATGTAAAAACAGAATACAAGGTGATCAACAATGGTTACCATAATGCCTCTTGCTATCTTAAAAAGAGTTGCCTGTATCATCAGTTATAATAAAATTGAACAAAACAGTAAAGAATAAAACCAAAACTTTGGAGACTTTACAGGACTTCAAAAGAAGATAACAGTCAAACTAGAATGGGCATCATGGTGGATCTTATTGTCTTCAAAGTTGTTGCCTATACTCTCAAACTTGGTACTATCCAGCAAAACAGAATAAAATCAGTCAAAACAAGATGGTGAGAGCAATACAGGGTTTCAAATCAAGTTAATAGGAAATCAAAGTGGGTTACTATAATATATCCTGCTATTTTTAATTTATTTTTCCCTTAATTGAAAAGATAAAAATAAAAAAATAAAAAGGAGATTGAGATAAAAGAGGACATAACAACAAAACAGCACAGGTCAGAACATAACAATTTAAGCAACATAGTGTTTCACAAGATATCCCGACATAAAAGTAGTTAACATCGTGTCTGAAAGCATCATACCACAGAGATATACATACACTCATGTTTATAGCAGCACAATTTGTAATAGCCAGATCTTGGAAACAACCTAAGTGTCCATCAACTGAGGAATGAATAAAAAAGTTGTGGTATTTTTATACAATGGAGTACTACTCAGCTATAAAGAATGATAACATTGAGACATTTATAAATAAATGGCGCAGCTTGAGACCATATTCATAAGTGAAATAAAGCAAACCCACATGTGTCAATACCGAATAGTTTCCCTAGTGTAAGAAATACATAATACATAAAATATATATACATAACAATATACATAAAATACATAATACATAACAATACATAAAAGTATGTGGTAATCATGATTCCCCATTATATTGCTTTGAAGATTTATAATGTTTTCATTCATTAATTGGAATGGCTTTATTCTAGGCTGTCTGATTTTATTATCTGTGATGGTATGAACGGCTATTTTGGAGAAAACAAAAGACATCATAATAGCTAGTGCTGATTTAATATCATGTTGTTTTGAAGTCCCATCAAGCTTTTGTTCTTCTGTCTCCATAGGTTTTAACATGTTGTATCTTATTGGATTTTATTATGTGAAATAATATAAACAAAAACTTTTATAGACAAGGAGATAATATAGAAACCACTGTTCATTTTCTGTTAATTGGTTCTAAATACCCTGTAATACTGTCATTCTCTTGAATGGTTTTACATTGTCTTGATATGTTTAATGCCACAGTATACAAAGTTATACTCAAATATTTCAAGGAAAGAGACAATATCAGAGAATTTAGAAATAAAGCGCTTCAGGGTAAGAAGTTCTCCCTTCTTCCCTAGATTGTCAGATGAGACAACCCATTTCTTCAAAATGGATAATAGGAAGTATTAGGGAGGAAATGGGATAACAGAAACTCAAAAGCTATTGGTGTTTAGAAACATGAACTGTTGAAACACTTGTGAAGGAAATTTAACCACAACCACCAAATATGAAACCCACGTTCTCATCCATCCAGCCATTCAGGTTCTCAAAACACTGTCCTGGAAAAATCCTGCTATGTATGCACAATGATATACTCACAATAAGTCATTCCATTTAGATTTTGAACAATTTTATAGTATATTACTATTAGGATAATTAATCAGTTGTGATGTTGTTCTATAGAAGTTATATAACCATTATTAGGACTGAGATTCATAGGTAATGGCAAGTACAGATCTTCATCACACTCAAAGAAGCCTTTTCAAAATGAGGCCACATTCTTTTTCTTTTCCTTTTTTTTCCCTCCAGGCTGCAGACAGACTGGGTTAGTCTTCTGCCTTCAGTCAGCTATCCACACCCAGAACTGTGCTTTACTGATCTGCTCAGAATGTCTTAAGTCTTTTAGGTTGGCATTTGGTTAATATTCACAGTCTACCTCTTGTCAACTGAACAACCAGATACATTTCTTTAAACTATATTTAATTTCCAAATAAAATAGGTATAATTAATATTTTTTACTTCGCATGATGTAACCATCCTCTCTACAAACAGAAATATGCTAATTCTCCCTGCAGAATGGACAGTAATATTTATTTCAGGTGGTGCTTATGTTTCTCCTGACCATCAGTAATTTAAATTAAAATACATAAGTAACTAATATAAAATCACTCAAAATCATGTTATGACAAAAGAAATAGATATCTTCTTTTTTTATTTTAAAGAGATCAAGACAAAACAGGACATAACAGAGCAGATCAGAACAGAACAATGAAAGCAATACAATATTTCACAAGGAGATAATATAGAAACCATTGTTCATTTTCTGTTAATTGGTTCATGACCTGGTCTTCCCTCTTTTGGTACAATTAGGAGACAACTCATAATTAACAGTAACTACCATGATGTCTCTTTCTTTGAAATAGTTGAGTATAACTTCATATACAATAGTATCAAACATAACAAAATAGTGTAAAAACATTCAAGAGAATGAGAGTATTACAGGGCTTTCAGAACCAAATAACAGAAAACAAACAATGGCTACTATATTATCTCATTATTTGTTTATACTTTCACACATAATACAGTCCAATAAAGAAAAAAGATATCTTCTTAATACATGTGTGTACATGTTTTCAAAAGCATATCAACAAAATAGAACTGTGAATAACAATCACAATCCTCATTTCTGTAATTGGTCATGCAGTCATAGCTGGTATTTACAACTTATTCTGCTGCCTATTCTGTATTCCCTTGACCTTCAGCAAGTATCTTAATGGATCTAGATTCTTTACCTGATAGAGGGATTCATAACCCCATTCCTGAAGGTTCTGGACCATTTAGCATCCTTGCTGGGTTGTGCTGCTGTTGCTTCCCACTGATTTTGGTAGCAGAACCTGGTAATACTAGCACAAACCCTAAGGGATTTTCTGTGCTCTGAACATATGGCACCTTACTTCCATTCTGCAGTAGCAGTCCAATTTCCCCTTGGAGGTCTAGATCAGTCACCCCACCAACACAATAAATCCCTTTTTTAGTTTGTTGACTCAAAGGCACGAGGAACTAGTTCAATGGAATCATTATCCTGCCTCCTGGTAGGAGCTTTTACATTGTGGATGTGGGTCTGAAGCGGGAATTTGCATCTTGGAGTTCCTATTTTCCTTTAGTAGTTTGTGCAGAGATGCTAAGAATAACCAACCAACATCATTATATCCTTTTAGTCTTTCAAAAGTGTTCAGAAGTGTTGTATACAGTTACTATATTGCTTGTATCTAACAATTGATAGATTAGGATAATCAAATGTATCTAATGTGTGTCCATTAAACAGTTTACATCACTGGCTATCACCTTGGAATAATCAATAAATTGTGGTGCATTTCCTTCCCAAAAACATATCTCCAAAACAATGCTTTAGAGATAATGATAAAGCAGAATTGAAGCAAACTGTATATTGTACACATATTGTATATTAATATATGTAAACATATTTATTTTCACATATATGCATGCACAGGTAGATGTTTGGGATATAGACTGAAGACCGACTGTAAATGACACAAAGTGGTTATCCCTGAGTATTGAAAAGGGTTTGCAGAGAAAGATTACAGATAGGCTAGAAAGGACAGGAAAGATTATTAATGGCCTGCCAGAGAATTTTTCACAGGATGATTCAGTGAATGGGAAGCACTTTCAAGACTGAACTGTTGTCTGTTTCTCTAGAACCCTCACTGAGGTTAAGAAATTTTGCATTTACCTGCTCAGTTTTCAGCTCACACTCGTTCCTCATCTTCCTTCACTTGTAATGTGACCCGTGAGCAAGGTGAATGCACAGTCCTTAGCACCAGCTGCCTCTTTTTTTGCTAATATTATGAAAATCTGATAGGATGGCAGTCCATATTAGTAGAATTAACCAAGGTTTGTTTCATCAGTTAATTGCTACTACTTGTTTATGAGTGTAATTTGGTTATTACTGCTTACACTAAGAAAATGATCAAATAATTCTCTGGAAAAAATGTTTATACTTTAAAGGTTTTGCACCATTGTTTCTGTCCACCAGTGGTGTATTTTCACAGTGATGGTTCCATTGCTGTTATTGCCAGCCAATAAAGGTCTATTTCTTCATACTTGATGTTCTGCAAATGTAAATTTATAGACAACTACACACTGAAACTTTGAAAAGATCATATTTGTAAGTTATCATCATTTGGAAGTATTTATTGATCATCCTTAACATACCAATATGTTCTCATTGCTCCACGAATGTTATAATCAAAGTTCCATGACCTCAAACAAGTACAAATGTACAGTAGCACATAGATTTCTGATGTCTAGGAGGCAACTTTTCATTGAAACTTAATTTTTAAAAATATTCATTAAACTCATATGATGAGTTAATAGTAATTATTGGCCTATGAGATAGATCAGAGCACAAAAGAGAGAAAATAATTCCTATCTTGTATGGGTCTCCCCTTCTCCTGACAGTGACAGACAAACTGAATAAGTAGCAAATTTTCAATATTTAGATTGTAAATGAGGAGATAATCAGTGCTATGGAAACAGAAAGTGCCAAACATGAAGAGGAAGTTGTGCTGGTCATGGGCTGTTGCTTTAGCATGGCGAGGCAGCCTTCAGTGAGAGATGAGGTGATAGCATTTGGGAAATGCCAGAAGGAACAGAGGGACACAGCCATGGAAAGCTATCCCAGGCTAAGGGAACCCAGGAGGTGTTGTCCAGGCCAACCGTGTTCCTGGCATGTTTGGTGAAGTCCATAGAGGACTGGCTGTGAACTTCAGGGAATAAATGGTGGTCTCGAAGATGATATAGGGAGAAAAAGAGGGAAGGCCAGGTCATGAGCATCCCTGAAAACTGTTCTAACAACTTACATTTGTTCAGAAGTGTGAAAGCTGATCAAAGTAGGTCCTATGGTTTGGATGTGGTCTGCATGTGGGCCCCACAGTGTCATATATGGAAACTGGCTCTGTAATATAGGATAAGGTACAGGATCTTGAAGTGGTGTGACCTAGCGGAAGGACAGCAGGTCTTGTAAATGGGCTAATCATAATCTAACAGCATGAGTTTGTTTGTACAGAAGTGGGTAAGTACTTGAGAGAACAGGTTGCTACAAAGCAACCTATAATACCAGCCTATACCTTTGCCTTCAAGTGCAGCCGGTTCCCTTTTCACTCCTTTGTGATTTGAGGTAGAGACAGGAAGCCCCTGCTGACAACATCCTGTTTGGACCCTCCAGCTGCCCGCATCACCTCTTTACCTTTCTTTAGCCTCAAGTGTTTTTCTATAGCAATACAAAACAGGCCAAGATAGCAAAGGACAGTTTTTACCAAAGGAAGTACTTAAGAATCCCTGTAGACACTTTGTTAACAAGAGACCATCAGAGAAGAGTAAAACTGTAAAGTCCAGCCCTGAGGTTATTGGAATGCTCCAGAAGAAAGATAATCTTGTTTAAGTGGCTGTGGTAACAGTGGAAAAGGAGAGAAGAGGCCTCTATTTTGGACATATTTTGAAGACAGATTTGATAAGATTCCCTCAAGATTAAAAAGACCTGGAAGAGAAAGGATTCCAGATATTTGTATTGCCATCAATACATGTAGGGCATATCGCTGGTGAAACTAAATTTGGAAATTACTGAGTTTGTAATGTTTACTTGATCATCAAGCGGAGGTATACAGAAGCATGAGACCCAAATGTGGAATTCAGAACTGATAGTCTGGGTTATTAGCCCAAACCTTGAAGTAATCCCCATTGAGGTGACAGGGTAAGCCTTAAGACTGGATCAAATCAGCATAAAGTTAACATAGCTTTGGTTCTGGAAGAAAAGATGATGATGCTTAAGTCATGAGTACTCTGGCAACGAATAGTTGAAAGAAGAGAAAGATAACCCAAAAGTACTAAGAAAGAGCAACAAGGAAAGATGAGGAAAATCAAAAGAGAAGGGAAGATAGAAACCAAAGTATTTCAACAAGGAATAAATGTTATACTGATTCATAGCTTGTCAGCTGGCTGAGTGCTATAAGGACTGAAGAGTCATGAATATACATAGCCACATTGAAGCTGATTGGCTGTGGTGGGGTGATGAGGGGTGTTACTAAGGGTTAATCTAGGGTTGCTCTAGCACTGAGTTACATCTGCAGCCCCATTTTCATCTTTTATACTAAGTTAGAGTCTCTAGAAGTTTCCCAGCCTGGCCTGGAAGTTATGCTCTCCTGCCTCAGACTCTGGAGTATCTAAAATTACAAATATGCACCACTACACTCAGCTGGTACTGAGAAGAGCAGTGATGGTAGTGTGAGAGAAATACAACTCCCATCCTTCTATGTGTCAGAGGTGCTGAGTGTGCATCCCCTGAAATTGAGTCACAAATTCCACAGAAGAATGAAGATTAAGATTGGAAAGGTTTATTGTGAGATACCTCCCAGGGGACAAGAGGGGTCTTGATTGGGTTGCCAGTAATCCCTTTCTCAGAATTAATTTATACAGCAAAGTCACAATGTGGGCACAAGGTGATTCAAACTCTAATCAACCAATATGACTACAAGTATAGCGCTTAGTTAATACTGATCCAACAGGAAAGCAAGCAGATAGCAAGGACATTCAGATGACATCACTAATTTTGGCTTGTGTATGACTCCTACAGCAGGAGCGTATTGGGGAAGGAATGTATTATGGTTGATTCACTGTGTCAACTTAAGAAGTTTAGGAGCTTAACTAATTAACTCAGAAGTTCTACCTTCTAGGGTGTAGAGGACATGCCCTAGAGAGGCAGTTCACCCTCTAGGATGCTGCGATGATTCATTGTGTCAGCTTGAAAAGTTTACAAGTTTAAATAAGTGATTCAGGGTTCTTTCTTTATAAACTTCCTGATCATGTGCAAAAGGATGTTACAGAGATGTAGCAGTAAGATGTAGCACACCACTTCAATCCACCCTAGGGTGAGTAACTTGCATACAATACAAGGGAGGAAAAAAGTCTTGCTCCCCTATCTTTTGCTCTGGTTGCTTTTGCTGTCTTTCATCGCCAGAGCACCCTGCCCCTGTGCCCTCAGCCACACCACCTTGCCTTGGAACCAGCTGATTTTGGACTAAAACCTCCACAAACTGTGAGCTAAATAAATCTTTCATTCCTTCAATTTTGGAAATTGGGTATTTTGTCTTAGGAACAAGAGAAAAGTAACTCAGACAGGATGGGTCCTGATGTTCAGGTAAACTACCTGAGTGTCTGTGGATTTGAAAGACCAACTGGGACTCAGGCTTTCTGATTGAGTTCTTTCACATAATGCTTATAGTAAACTGAGGTCACAGAAGGAACTGGTTAATTTGAATTATAATTTCCTCAAAATTCAAGATCTTAGTAAGGAGTGGTTGTATCTCTCTAGGATCTCAGTAGAGAGTAGTTGTACTCTATGCTCTTGAGGAAATTCATTATTTGTCCCAAATTCTAGTTCACTGTCTATTCTTAATTTTTATCAGTGTTACTTGCCAACCCACCCTGTCTCAGACCATTCCATGGGCTAGCTGCCTTACTCATAAGCTAACTAAATAAATTATATCCTACATAAAGACATGCTGAATACAGTGAAATCAGAGATAATAGAAATGTCAGAGAGCTCCTCAAGATTTGCTAAACATAGGGACAGAGGCCAGGGACTTAGACTTTAAAGACCTATTTCTTTGCTAATGGGAATAGTCCACTAGAGACTGACAGCATGATGTCAAAGAGAGCAGTTGGAGTCCTGAAGCAGGGCAGGGCTCCATGTCTCCCAAATGGAGGATTTCATTGTAGATAGGGTAGGGTAAGCTCATTCAGTGACAAGACAGACTGAATACAGGTGGCCCCTGTTGGAGGCTTCCAGGGGGTAGGATCCAGGGAAGTGTACTTTTGATTACTTTCTTTTCCCGTATGGTAAAAATCATGATCATGTTGAGGGAGATGATAGGAGTTTAAAAGATAAGAAAAATAAAAAAGAAATAACATAGGTTAGTAAAAAGATAGTAAAAAAAATAACATAGGTTAGTAAAAAGATAAGAAAAGAAAGGAAGTTTGCCTGAAAACGTGAAAATCTCATGTAGTTGGTGGTTAGGGATGAAAAGTACAACTAGTCAAGAAGATGTGTTACCTCAGCATATTGAACTGCATAAGAGCATGAGAACAGAGTTGGATTTAACTAAGCTGCAGTTACACAGACAGCATCAGAATCAAAGAGGAAAAATAAAGCCAAAGGGAGGAAGCATCACACTAAGGAAGGATCTAGAGCCATTCACAGTGAATGGGTGAATGTGTGAAGCACAGACTCTTAACCCAAAAATAAAAAATAAAAAATATACACATTCCAGCTGATTCTTCTCATCTCAATGCATTCAGTCCCACCAGATTCTACACCTGGAATTACAAAAAATCTTTCACAGTTGTTTTCAGAGGCTGAACACAATCTTTTCAGGAAAACAAAGGTGGCAAATCTCTGTCTTTTGAGCAGTGGTTTTGTATTGAGAAACAGTGGAAGAATTTTTGAGCCAAATATGGTGTTTGAAGTGATCAAGTTATGCAGTTTTCTCCTATTTCCCAAACGGAGTGTGATTGCAAAGTAATGAGATTTACTTCCTTGAGTGAGTCATAAACTGGCTTTTCAGAAAATTCAAGAGAAGAGAGTTACCCAGTTTGTAAGGAGGAGTCAATTAAATCAGGAAAAGGCTTCCGGAAAGAATGAGTTTCTAATTGTGCTTATGAAGGGAATGGAAAGAATAGAATGGCAGACATGCGGAATGACCTAAATAGGTAATGTCTGTGTGTCCACTAATATTTTACCTTTAAAGTTGTGGTAATATTTGCATGTGTCACCATTTATTCCTGAAATCAATATGCAAGTTAGGTAGCTTTGAATTAGGTACATTACACATAACTTGCTCTTCCTATTCTGTCGAAATTCTTAATATGTTCAGAAGGAAACAAGTCTTTGTAATTTAAGAAAGTCATTCAAAATTACAGAAATAATTCTTCTTCCTTCATTTCCTGTTGTCTGACTTCAAATATCCATAGAGGTCAAACAGAGAAAGCCTGGTATAGATCAAGGGACATAAAGACATCTTCTAAATAATTTTAGAGAAAGTAGTCCCTAGATACAACATATGAGAAACAAGGAAACAACACTAGCCTCTGGGATTCTAGAATATCAACAGCTTTTTTTTTTTTCTATTTTTAGTAATCATACTTTTAATAACACCATATATATGTATACTAATATAAAAGAATAAAGTGATATCTTTCCATTTTTATATTCTCTTCAAGCTTGTTTTTCAGAATACTGTAATTTCCAATATATAGATTTCTTTTACATCCTTTGTTAGATTGATTCCTAAGTATTTCATTTTGGGGAATGCTATTATGAAAGTTGTTATTTCCATAATTTCTCTCTCAATGAGTCTATTATTTGTGTATAAAAATGCTATTGATTTTTGAGTGTTGATTTTGCATCCAGCAATACTGCTGAATTTGCTTATTAACTTATTATTCTTTTGGTGGAATTTTTGGGGTCTTCTATGAGAGTATTATATTATCTGCAAAAATGATAATTTAAATTCTTCCTTTCCTATCTTTATTCTTTTATTTCTCTCTCTTATCTAATTACTCTGGCTAATGTTTCCTGAACTATGTTGAACAGGAGTGGTGATAGTGAATATCCTTGTCTTGTTCTTGATTTTAGAGTGAAGGCTTTCAGTTTTTAACCATATAGTATGGTACTGGCTTTTGATCTGTCACAGATGGCTTTTTATCAGATTGAGGTGGAGACCATTTTCCATAGGGTTTTTGTCATGAATGAGTATTAGACTTTACCAAAAACTTTTTATGCGTCTATTGAGATGATCATGTGATTTTTTGTCATTGACTCTATTGATGTAGTGTATCATGTTAATTGATTTGCATATTTTGAACCATTCCTGCGTTCCTGGGATGAATCCCACTTGGTTATGGTGTATAATCTTCATAATGACTTCCTGCATTGTGTTTGCTGGTATTTTACTGAGAATTTTTGCATCTATGTTCATTAAGAAATCTTAAGCTTATAGTTTTCCTCCATTGTTGGGTCTTTCTCTGGCTTTGGTATCAGAGTAATGCTTGCCTCCAGGAATGAGTTAGGAATACTGCTTCCTTGTCAATTTCATTAAAGAGTTTGAGGAGTACTGGTGTTAAACATTCTCCAAATTTCTTGTAGAATTCAACTGTGAATCCACCAGGACCTGGGCTTTTCTTTGTTGGTAAGTTTTTTTTTTTTTTTTCTTTTTTTTTTTTTTTAATTTTATTTAAGGAGAAAAGAAAAAAAAAGTACGGAAAGGGTACAAGTTATACAGATTTACAGAAAAAAAAAGAACAGTAGGAAATCACTAGTTAATGGATTACATATTGTCATCTTAGAAATAATTGTTCAAGTCACAAAATTAAAGCTTGTAAAGTGGACATTCCATCAATGATACTGCAAACAGTTCTGTTCATTGATCCAATAAAACTCTGTGATATCATTTTCTATCTTATACACTTAAATATACATGCAGTTATATAGTTTGGAGCACTTTCTTTTCCTCTCTTTTGTACCATGACTATTACACATTTTGGATTTCATTGCTCCCACGGTTCTTATTACTTTTTTGGAAGAGAGTAAAACCAAATGTGACATAACAGAACAGAATCGGTCAAGTCAAAAGGGTGGACATAATAGATAATGTAAAAACATAATACAAGGTGATCAACAATGGTTACCATAATGCCTCCCGCTATCTCTAATAGAATTGCCTATATCGTTAGTTATAATACAATTGAACAAAACAGTAAAGAATAAAACCGACAAAACCAAAACACTGGAGACATTGTAGGTCTTCAAAAGTAGATAAAAGTCAACAAGAATGGGCGTCATAATGAATCTCATCTTCACAGCTGATGTCTAAACTTTCAAACCTGATACTATCCAGCAAAACAGAATAGGGGAACATCAGTTAAAAACCAGATGGTGAGAGTAATACAGGGCTTTAAATCAAGGTAATGAAAAGTCAAAGTGGGTTACTATAATATATCCTGCTATTTTTTTCCTTTAATTAAAAGGATAAAGATAAAAAAGTAAATAATGGAGTGGAGATTGAGATAAAAGAGGGCATAACAACGAAACAGCGCAGATCAAAACATAACCATTTAAGCAGAATAGTGTTTCACCACCAGATAATCCTAACCTAAAAGTAGTTACCATATTGTCTCTTTCTTTGAAATCCTTGAGTACAACTTCGTATACTGTAGCATTAAGTATATCAAAACAATGTAAACCCATTCAAGAGAATGACAGCATTACAGAGTATTTAGAATCGACTAACAGAAAATGAACAATGGTTTCTGTATAATCTCCTTGTCTTTAAAAGGTTTTTGCTTATACTATTGTACATAATAAAATCCAATAAGATACAGCCTATTTAGACCATTGGAGACAGAAGGACAAAAGCTAGATGAGACTTCAAAACAAGATGATACTAAATCAGTATTACCTATTAAGATGTCATTTTCTCCAAAATAGCTGTTCCTATCATCCAATCTTCTCTGCCTCATTTCTGTTGAGCTCTTTTTCTGTCAGTAGCTGTCAGTTTGTCTTCTTCATTTTGTTCTCTGCTCCATTCGTTGTGGCCTCTCTGCCACATTATTTCTGGATTCTTTGTATTTTTCTTTTTTTAGAATATCCTGCAATACTCTCTGTAGAGTTGAATTGGTGGTTGCAAATTCCTCCAGTTCCTCTTTATCCTGGAAGCACCTTGTTTTTCCATCAATTTCCAGGGACAGTTGTGCAGGATATCTCAATCTTGGCTGGAGATTATTATCTTTCAAAGCTTGAATTATTTCCCCCCACGCTCTTCGTGATTTGATGGTTTGTGCAGAGAAATCTGCTGTAATTCTGATGGGTGTTCCCTTGTAAGTGGTCTGTTTCTTGTCTCTGACAGCTTTTAATATTCTGTTCTTGTATTGAATTTCTGGAATTTTTATTATTATATGCCTGGGTGTTGCTCTGTTTGGGTTGTAGGTAGCTGGGGTCCTGTATGCCTCATACATCTGAGTATCTTTACCTTTTGCTAAATTAGGAAAATTCTCCTGGATTATTTCTGTGAGTAGCTTTTGTAGTTCACTTGTTTGTGTCCCTACTTCTTCTTTTATGTTCTTAATCCTTAAGTTATGGATCCTCTTATCATCTTCTTGTCTTTGTATTATTGCTGTTTGTTTCTTTGTTATTTTTAAGAAGTTTTTCATTTCATTCTCCCATATTACAAGTCTGCCCTCCAGTTCAGATAGTCTGTCCTTAGTTTCTTTCAAGCTGTTATGCCAGTCTTCGATAGACTTCTTAGTATCTTGGTAGTCTCTTTGAACCTGCTTCACGTATTCTATGCTTTCTCTGTTTTCTCCATCAAACAATTCTCCCCTTTTTTTCTGTTCTTCCATTCCACCGCCTGTTTTTTCTTGGGTGGTACTTAGCATTTCTCTAACTATTCTGCATACTTCTAGCTTCAGGTCGTTGATAACTTCATTCCTGAATTGGTCTATGAGGCTCTCTATATGGCGCCTTATGTATATTGGTGCGGTGTCTGCTATTGCCTGTTTCTCAGAATTGGGGGCCGAGGAGTCTTTCTTGTTGCTGCCTCTTCCCATATTCTCTGTTCCTTATATATGCAAGCTTATATAAGAGGCCCAGCTTCTCTCCCCGTCAGCCACAGCCTGATCGAATTGCGCCGGTTAGGTGTTCCCGCTCACCGCTGCGCACCAGGGAGTTACGGACCAGGCAGCCTACGCGTCTCCCCTCCCAGCCACCGTCAGGCTCTGGGATCTGGGTTGGGACAGCCTACCAGGTCCGCCGGCAACGTCATGCAGGCCAGGCACTTTTCACCAATCCCGCCCGAGAGGGGGATGTGTGGCTGGAGTCGCCACCGCGCCCTGCTCCCGCAGGACTGCTTGGGCCCAGAAAGTCCTCCGCTGGAGTCAAACTGTGGTAGAGTGTCAGTTTCTCTCACTCACCTCACCACAAGTCAGTGCACGCCTCCCTGCCATTCGCAGATTGCCGTTCTCAGAGCTTCTGTGTGTCTCTCTCCTTGCTGAGCCACTGTAGAGGCAGCCAGCCGCCGCGCAG
Source organism: Cavia porcellus (assembly GCF_034190915.1). Taxonomy (NCBI): domain Eukaryota; kingdom Metazoa; phylum Chordata; class Mammalia; order Rodentia; family Caviidae; genus Cavia; species Cavia porcellus. The sequence continues at coordinate 48,340,448 of NW_026947487.1, read as the reverse complement.
CGGGAAACCCAAATCGCGGCTTACAATGGCGCGGGGTCCAGCCTCCACACTGAGGCTTTTCTGTTCCTGTTTTAGCACCAGGACTGCATTCCAAGTTGGTTTCTCTCAGCCCAGTTCGTTCCTGAGTCAGCAGAGCATATCTCCACCTGCTTATGTCTCCTTAGTCCGCACCATTCCTGGATTCTGAGCCGAGTCTTTCAGAGAGCCTCCGGTAGTTGCTGTTATCTGTCCACCATGTTCTCCCGGAAGTCCCCTATCAACAGCTTTTGAGCGTGAATATATTCACAAATGTATCACTGACTTGAAAGTCAACATCCTGAAGTAGCCCATAATATGTAGTTATTTTCCAAAGAAGTGATTTCAACTTTGGAAGTTAAACTTCCTCCATATAACAGTGCTCTTACTTAAACCCTCAAGAAAGTGGGGTCAAGGCACGAACAATGGTAATGGGAGGGATGTCAGTAGACTCACCTGCAGTAAACTTTCCCAAGGCAGGACAAAGGCTACCAAGTTATGAGAGGGGGAAATGGGTCTACCAGAAGTCTCAAGATTCTCACCAAAGAGGATGACACACTTGAAAAAGTCAAAAAGTCCAATGAGATAAGATGGTGTGACGCATTTGAGAGATCAAATAATGTATAAATATCAGATGAAATTCTGAACTTGGTAAATGTAAGTTTATGTGTATTACTGATAGCTTCCTAAATTGAAATCAGCCTCATTTTTTAATCAAATAATATTTTTGTGGGTTAAAGAAAGATTTTAGACAGGGAATTACAAATGCAATGACTTTTATAAGGAAAATGACGGGTATAGCATTTAATAATTTAAGATTTTACTTTCTATTAATTAGAAAAAATGGTTTTTTACTTTTCCAGGAATATTGAAATTAATTTTCTATTCATTAATTCTTATTACTATTGACATTTTTGGAATATTGACATTTTTGGTACAGTATTTAATAAGTAGAACATATTTACATGTGAAAGCAGCAAGAGAATTTGTTTTCCAAAGCTGTATTTCAGAACTCACCAGATTGTGTTGGTGTTGAAAATCGATTTTCCCTCACCTCCTGGTTTGCACATTCAGTTTTTATTTTCCAAGGGAAACACCTGCAATCAATTGATGAACTGCTGTTTGTGGATTCAACTGTCACCTAGGCCTTGCAGTGGCAAAAGCCTCATTAACATGACAGAAATGTGCCTGGGAATGCATCAGCAAGCTGCCAATTCTGAGCACATAGATTATTGTCCTTGCAAATTCTTTCCCTTTTTTATTTTTAAGAAAACAAGGCCCACTTTTCGAAGACGTTCTAATTCTTATCAAGTAAATACTGTGGCTTGGTAGTATGCTGATAGCTTAGACACCCTATTATTTTCCTTCCTTGTCAGCCAATGATAATTTTCTAATTCCTTTTCCCCAAAATAAGAACAGGAAACTTCAGAGAATAATACAAAAGCTATTGAGTTGGAGAGTCTACTTAATTCAGGTCTTGCTCTCAATAATTTTCTGCATTGTCACTATGGCAATATCTTTTAAAGGAACGAGAGAGAAAAGTTTTTGTCTTAGAGCATTAAAAAACAGTCTATCATCGTATCCAACGGCTGTTTCCACAAAGATGGGTGGTATATAGCTTTACATTAAAATATGCCCATTTCTTATAGTATGGAACACCATTGTTGAACAGAAAATAATTGTGGTACTGTAAGTGAGCTAAGCCAGAAGGCTCACATTGTCCCTCTTGTGATAGCCAGTAGAGATTTCTTTTGTCAGTGGCTGACATCTCCTCTGGAACTTGCAGGGGTGATGCCACTCCATGCCCAGCACTTTCCTCTGAGATGCTGTGAGTTCCTGGCATGGGCAGCCTTGTTCCCCCACTGGAGTACCACACACCACAGTACCTAAGTGACAGAAAACCCAAAGAATGGTGCCTCATGGTGTGGTGCCTGGGAGCCCACCTCTGCCCTTTGACTCAAAGGAATGATAACAGGGTTTGAACTTACCAGCTTGGGAAAATCTGGACAGCTGATCAACTCTGAGGGGACCTGTGATCTCCATAGACTAGGAGAATAGGCAGAGCACTGGTGTCTCATTCTGCCCCCAAGTAAGTGACTTCTCAAGTCTCACATTAGGGAGTGTACACATTTTACATGTAAAACCCCAAAAGTATCAAAAGGTTGAAACCCTGCTTGGTTTCTGCATGTGTTCATCAGAATATTTTTCCAAGGTGCCAGATTCATACCTACTAAGCAACTCATAGTATAGTACAAGTTACATTCTCTAGACACCCTAAACTTTGATTTCTCTATTGTCAAAAACAGATTATCTAAGACCCAAAGGCTCATGGAAATTTTTTTTCCTAAGCAATAAGAAGGTATCACTTGGCATGGCTGAGAAGTTCCTCATTGAGAGATTAGATGTTGGGAAAACAGAACAGCTTACCATGGCTAAAACTGGAGAACATACTAAATGACAAAGTCTGGGCATGGAGAGACACATGCTGCATGATCTAGCTTATACGTTACTATGCTTTATATCAAAAATATCCCGCAAAGTCCTCCTGCAATCACAGGTGTGGCTTGGGGAAGGTGATTGAATCATGGGGTGCTAGAGTTAACCTGCCATTAGGAAGAGGTAGATCACGGGGCCATGACCTGGAGGGTACGTCCTCCTGCCCCTCCGCCTCCCCGCAACTGTCCAGTTTCCCCTGCTCTGTCTGCTCCCTGAGTGCCAGGACTTGAGCAGTTTTTTCTATATCATGCCCTACTGCCATTCTGTTTTCTGCCTTGGAGCCAGCCAACCATGGACTGTGCGAGTCAAAATAAATCTCTGCTCTTTTAAATTGTGGGTGAGGGGTACATTGTCCAAGCCACAAGGAAAGTGACAAAGGCATCTATGAAATGTGAAAGTCAGATGCATAGGAGTTGAGTGTGAAAAGGAAGTTACCAGGTACTGAGGAAAGAGGGGAGTAGGGAAGTGATTGTTACGGGCACACATTTTCAACTAAATATGGCAAACACAGTCTGGAGATCTACCATTCAGCACAGCACTTATGATAAATAATTCCATAGTGTATGCTTTCATTTGTTGAGTAGATGTTAAATTATCTTTGCCAAAAAATAAAAAAATTACCTACAAGGGTGTTGTGTGTATCTGTATAAAATATAGCTGTCACCAGCTCAGTACTTAGTATATGCCACTTGTCTTTTCTCTGCTGTTGCATTTGCTGATGTCCCAGAGATACTGTCTCCCACTGCTGACAAATGCAGGACCCGAAACAAACAAACTACTTCCTCTCCTCCATTGGTTCTACTTCCTGTCAGCATGCATCCCATTCAACAGTGGTCGCTTGCTTACCCTGCTCTGGGTGACAGCGGGATTTATTCAACTTTCTCCACACCTATCTCAGTGAGCACAAATCAGCAGATGCGAGGTAAAGTTTGTTTGCAAAAGTTCATCATTATAAACTGAGTGATGAATGATTGAATGAGTTTGTAAATCAATGGGAATATATTCATCACAGAAGTATTCAAAAAGATTCCATGAGCAAAACAGCAAAGGATGAGTGAATCTCTGTCTGAGGTCAAGTCAGCCCTCGCAAGAAGGTACAGTCCTTAGAGTCCAGACTTGCCATGTTCTCAGAGTTTAGGGAGGCAAAAACCAAAACCAAACCAAACTAAACAAAACCAAACAAAAAGAGGACATTCTGGAGACAGGTGCAGAATAGAGCAGAGCACACACACACACACACACACACACACACACACACACACACACACACTCATGCACCCACAAACAGAGTTCCACATTGTTTGTGGATACCATGTGAGCTGTGTGTTTTTCAAACACTGGCAGCCAAACACAGCCCACCTGCAGGGCCTGCCTCTCTGGAGGGCTCACTACTGATCTCCTAGGATGTTCAGGCAGAATTCACTTGGTTGGCAAAACATGTTTTAAATCAAGTCCTTCCACGGGGCATCCTGTCTACATGGCATATCCTCAGGGTGTGGCTTCCTTCTTTTGTTTTGCCATAAAATCATAAACATAAACGATCATGTTCAAAGGTCAGACTGACACCAGGACATGCAGTATCCCTGGCTGTCTCCATCCCCAGATCCCAGGCTACTCAACTCCCCCACAGACTTGCACATTTGGCTTTGTCTCCTGTTGTTTCTCTACACCACAGTTCTGGAAAGTACTAATTGATGGAGAGATTGCTGCAGTACAGATACGCACAGCTGCAGTTTTGCTGTCACCAGAGACTCCTGGGGAAGGGAAGAGGGAAGGTGATTAACAGCAGCAGCAAGGAAGGTTTTATCTCCGATGAGATGCTTATGTAAGACAATCCAGTTTTTGCACTTCTTCTTTTCTGCTGTGTTTTATTAGAGGTCAGAAGGAAAGTGCATTTGTAGGTGAGGTTTTCCCCTTGTGCTTTGAATTGTTTTATGGCTCTGTGCTCTCACAAAGTGCTGGAGGCACAAAAGAGAGGAAAGAGCAAGGGAATGCAAGACAGGGGGTCTGCGTTTGGATTTCAACTCCATGAATCTGGGAAAATCAGTCATCATCTCAAAACCTCAGTCTTAATCTGAAAACTGAGATAAAGATTCATGCTTAGACTTTTCCTGCGTGCTACAGAAGGCCTGGCTGCACATTTCACTTTGGACTTGTAATCATTGACCCTTGCTAGAAAGCAATAGCATTACTGAAATACATATGAATATTTAATTTTGTGGGTCTTACACACATCTTCGTGTTTCCACAGGTCGAGTATGTTCAACACAACTAACATGGAAATGAAGGAGACTGTATTGTCTCCTTCCCTCTCCTATCTTGCTGGTCCCCTGAAGCATGAGCCCACCTCCCTGGAGACAGTGCTCTGGATGTGTTCTTATTTCTCTAAATGGGACATTTTCCTACCTAAGGTCTTGTATCTTGCAGTGCAGTTCATGAACAAGCATCATTGGCATCAAAAGAATCCATGAGCAGCGCAAAATCTCAGATTCCTCCACAGATCTGCTGAGCTGAATCTGCATTTTAACAAGATGACCAAAAGATGACAAATGTACCACCATGCTTTTTCTTCCAGTGAACATCCTTCACTGCACATAAAGAACACTAGCTCACCTTCCAGAGTCCAAGATGAGGTGGTACAAGCAGCTCTTGGACCTTCCTCTGAGCCTCAGGCCCCTATATACCACCATGAAGGTGCAGTTCAGGTACCAGGTAATTCCATGTGCCTTTCACATGGCTGTAACTCTCGGAGGTCACCATATGTCAGAGGTCTTGTCTTGATCATATTTGTCAGTGTTCCTGGTGCTCAGGATTATTCACTGCAATAAAAATTCAATAGAGCCTGTTGTTAGAATTGGAAGAGACAATGTGTGTGGGAAAGCAGGCATTTGTTTATTCATTTATTCCAGAAATGGATCTTAGGCAGCCACTAGGCGCTGGGTATGGAGGGGTCATAGCAAAGCTACTCCTACCTTCACTTCAGGACCTCAAGGTCAAAGTCAAAGAGTCTTGATATCCCTGCTCTTCTCTAGGTTATCCTGGGCAGCTCCCACCCCAGGCATTTCAGAGAATAATAACAATTCCCTAGACCTCAGGTATTCACTCTGGGGATGGCTGTTGGTCCATGTACCTTGTCCTAGAGAACGAGTCATAGAGAAATGGAATGTCACACTGCAGGGGAAGACACAGGCCACTCTGCCACCATCCTGCCCTTAGCAAAGCTCCTCCTGCAACATACTTTCTTGTCACTCTCACCCTGGAGGATCAGCACTTTATTCTTGGGTGTTCTGTCTCCAACTGCAAAATAAATGGGCTTTTATTTACTTTTTCACTGTGAAAGCCCACAAATAAATTTAAAAGGATGATGGAATAAGAATTTCAAGCAATACGAAGGTAGAGACTTGAGAGCTCACCTTTTTGTATAACGGATCCTCCCCCTAATCACCTTCTGATGATAGTTCTAGAAATTGCCTTGAATGACTAACAAATGCTTAAAATTAGTTATTCAGTAGTATGAAGTACATTTCAGAGCAGTTGGTATCATGGCCCAAATAAAAACTAGAGCACAGAAATTGTGCTGTGAGTAGCAGACTGTACCATATTTGGTGGACCATCTGTCACGTTAGAAGGATTAATCTCTAAACAAATACATTTCACTAATTCCAACAGCTCAGAGAAATAGATGCACCTTGCCAGCTGCCCAAACTCAGCTAACAGGGAGATCCGGACCCCCCACTGACAAACAGGGGTAAACAGAGGCAGCAAAGTGTTGGGGAGAAAGAACAGTCTACAAACCCACACCCCTGTGTGCTGTAGTGCAAACTTTGACTCCCTTTGACACCAGCCCTTCTAATATCACCTTTAGAAGACTTGATCCCCGCCTCACCTCCGGTATTCTGCACCGCAGATGAATTTTAAGATTCTGCCTTCCATCAATAATTTTAGTGTACTGTTTCTAACGTACCCATTCACAAGCTGACTTTTAGTCTATCAGAACCATCATTTCTTTCCCAGGGTACTTGCATTGCTTAAGTGATTTGGAAACTTGGAAATACTCTAGATGCATGGAATCTCCTGGAATGTTTCAGCACCTAACCCATTCTACATGCCACACGGTAGCCTTGTTTTCACTGTTTTTGCAATTTTGGTGTTATTGGTTTATAAACTTCCTTTCTAATTTAAATCTGTACATTTTTTCAATACTAAGTTCCTCAAAAGAAAGAATGGTTTTTCTGATGGAAACATTTAGCCACAATAACATGAATTGTGTCAATATAATTTCCATTTAAAGAGGGGATCAGAAAAGGGACTCCTTCATTTCTATGCTTCTAACCACCAGTATGCAGATCCAGCTCGGGGAGTGAGGCCAGAGCCCTTTCAATCTACCGTGTGAGCATTCAGCATAGAGAAATGGAATGTCACACTGCAGAGGAAGACACAGTCCGCTCTGCCACCATGCTGACCTTGAAGCAACAAAACAGAAATGTTAATTACCACTTGGATTATCATTCTGTAATGATGTCTTTATTATGGTAATGATCAAATTTTAAATAGAGTTAAACATATTAAATCACACATTTAGATTCCACTGCCTAAATTTGCAAATATACCTACTCCAAGCACATCTATAGCAGAAAATGGATACAGTAATTCACTTTGGATTTGATTATGAATAAATATTGTGCATAAGTAAAACTGTCATGATACATATAGAAATTGTAGTCAGTGCTTTTAGCTAAAAATGTGTCTCAATTCCACATTATCCTTGAATAAAATAATAAATATATTTAATAAATATATTTTACAACATTTTTGAGAAAATCATATACACATATTATATGTGTGTGTGTGTGTGTGTGGGTGTGTGTGTATGCATTTCGACTACATGGAAAGTTACAAACATTTTCAATAGTAACAATGCATGCAAGCTATTTATTTTTTCCATCAAGTAGAGCATGAAAAGCGGAAATTATGATACATGAAACATTTCAGTAATTTTTATCGAAAACTGAAATAAGTTTATAATAAAGTATATGCTAATATTTTAACTAACATCGGATGGCAGAGTTGAGACCCAATTGAAAATTACAGACAGATAAAACAAGATTAAATTATATTCTCCAGTTACTAGATGTAAATAGGCATCTTCCTTTATGCACGTTTGTCAGATTTTGTGCAGAAGTATGCAGCTACAAACACAGAAGGCATAGGTTACATTATGAGTAGTTTTCTAATAAACAGTTTGGACTATAAATGTGTACTCGGAATTCCTAGACATACGATCTTGGGCTCATTGTTAGTCAGCCTCCTTGGCTGTAGGATCTGAATGGAGAAATCAGCCTGGTGAAAGAGAAAGAGGACACACACCACACCCCCAGCGGGGAGCAAATCTCTGGTCTCTGACTGAGACCTGGGCCTGTCTGCAGAGCACAGCTCTGGACCAGATAGATCATCTCATCCATCTCACATCTGTTTCCCACAGATTTTCAACCTGTCCTTCTTTCTAACTCTGTTTCTAGCTTCATTTCCTGGAGGCCATATGGGGCTTGGTATTCCCTTAAATCCTAAACTTGAATTTTGGCTACAGTGAGAAACAAGGAATGCGTCTCACAGATTGCCACAGTCCAAAGATACATTGGCCTAGTTTTTTGAGCTAAAAGGGAAAATCCGCATGAAGATGGGTATTTGGACCAACATATGCCTTCTTGCCTGAGACCCACAAGATATGGGAGGAGGCTCACAGGGAGGGGCTCGGTCACAGCTAGGATCCACCTAAGCACAGGATCTCTGCACTGCTCTGCAAGTTCCTGAGATTACTCAGTGTTTTAAGGATGTTTTTGTACTACCCTGACATCAACTTATTTTTTAATTATGGTAAAACATACAAAGTGAAATTTAGCATTTTATACACTGTTAAGTGTTCAGGTCAGTAGGATTAAGAACATGAAACATACAATCCATCTCCAGAACTATTTTTGTGTTTACCATTTAAGTAAATCTAACATTATAATTCTGCCTGTGTAGTTAATGCTACAAAACAGGCCTTCTTTAATTTAAGTAAGGTGACAGAGTAGTAAGATATTCAAAATAAAAGTATTAATGCTGAATACTGATCAAGCTCATGTGTATTATTTTATGCTCAAAACTGATAGTGGTATTCCTTCATACTGTTGATGTGAATACTCCAGGATCCATTTCAGAAGATGAAAGGTAACCAAAGTTGTAAACTATGCTTTTCCAGGTGCAGCATGGAAGACTGGTAAAGTCCCCCCACCAGGCCTTTTCTACTGTGGACACTGTTTTTCGTTGTATCCTGTCTCTGTCTTGCATTACTCCAAGTTCACTTATCATCTTGTCTGAATTATTGAACCAATGCTCTCTGTGCATGCACAAGTGTTCTCTTCTTTGCCTCCCACGGGATCGATATCAGATGCCAATCCAATCAAGTGACTGCCAACAGCCACAGAGAGGAGCTCCTATAACCTTGAAGACAACTGTAAACTTTCCCATATCTTTTGACGTTTAGGAAGGGGGAGCTGGTTCAATAAGTGACATCACCATGAGGCATAAAAGTTAGTGGTGGGAATATGTAGCCTCCTGTAAAATGATCTCAATAAACAAGACCCCAAGCCACCATTTCCAGCCAACCAGCAGCACACTAGTGACATGGAGGACTTCGTCATTATCCAGAATTTTATATAAGTGGAAAACCTACAGTGTATTTTTCTCTGGTTTCTTTCCCTCAATGAATTAGTTCTGAGACTCGATCATATGATTAAGTCTATAAATTCTTGTTACTTTTTGTTACTGAACAGCATCCTGGTGAATGCATAAAACCCAACAGCTTCATCCATTCACTTGTTGAAATACATTTGCCTGGGCTCCAGCATGAGGCACAATCGTGCATAAGTCCTTGTATGAACATATGTGTTTTTGCTTGATTAGTTGTTATTGTAGTATATGTATCATATATAATATTGACACTGAATCCCTACCACACTAATGTGTATTCTTTCATTTCACAATTTTAAAATTTGTAGAATGTTCACTCATAGCATTAATACTCAAGCAGTGAATATCAAGGATTAGTTAAAGAAACACCACCAATGATATAAACTGTATTTCTATAGCCACACATTTGATGGCTTGTAGATTTATTTTTTGAGACAAAGTTTCACTGAGTCACTAAGTTGCCCTGAGCTTGAATTTGAGCTCCTCATGCCTCAGTCTCTCAAAATACTGGCATTACAGGTACGTACTACCATACTTAACGGACTGATTTTATTATGGGAACTGGCTTGGAAGTAGAATGGCCAATGCATATGTTAAACATATATTTAAATCTACGTAAAGGTTCAATAAGTTTCCAAATTTTTGGATGGAACAGTTTGTATGGTCTGTCTTTTTTTTTAATTTTTAAACTTTGCAAAAGTATATATAGAAAAAAAATATAAATAGAGATATTTGGTTAGGGCTTTAGTTTTTTCTTTAATGATACTGGTATAATTTCATAAGTTTATCATTGTACACGTTTATTAGAAGAGTTTTTATTTAAAATGTTCCTCCATTTTAAAACTTAGGTTGTCTTTACTGTTCAGTTGTAAAAGTTCTTTGTATACATCTTTCATTGAAGTTGGGCATTGTGGTGCATAACTGTACACCCAAAAATCTGAGTGACTGAGGCAGAGGTCCTGTCTCAAAATATAAATTAAGAAAGGTCTAGGGGTGTAGTTTATTGCAAAAACTCTGAGTTCAATACCTAATACTCCACCACAAAAAATAAAAATCCTCATCAAATACATGTTGCATACTTTCTCTGTCTATATTTAACTTTTCATGTTGGTAACATCTCTGTCAAATTCTTTTTATTTTCTGTTTTTTAATTTATTTTAGTTAGACATAAAGTTATACATATTTATCAGGCACAGTATATGCATTTTGTGAAATAACTAAATCTAGCCTCACACAGTTACTGTTTTGGGGTGACAATACCATTCATCCACTATCCTTTAAAGCACATAATATATTTTAATTGCCATGTGGCACAGTGGATCTCTGGGAAATTTCTTCCCACCTAACTACATTTTTGAATAATTTCCCCAGCATCTCGCAACCCTGATATCACCGTTACTCCATCCTCTGCCAACCAGCTCTGCTCTCTGTTCTCACGGGGTCAGATATTTTTATATTCTAATCTGAATGAGATCATGTATATATCATGAGATATATATCTTTCTGTGCCTATATCTCTTCACTTTATACAGTGTCCTCCAGTTTCTTCCAAATGACAATTCCTTTCTTTCTTCATGGTTGAACTATATTCTTTTGTGTTTGAAAATGAAAAATATTATCAGGAAATCAATAACTGAATTATTGTATTTATATTTTGTAGGGTTCTTTGCCCTCATCTAGGAAATTTTCCCAAACTGGAAGACACTAATTTTTTTCTCTTCTACTTTATAGTTCTCTGATTTTATTTATTAGATTTCTGTATGTTCTATGTAAATTGAATTTTTGAATATGTTATGATATTAGGCACATAATTCATCTTTTATGCATATAGCTATCAAATCATTTCAGTGCCATTTATTGACAGACAAATTATGCTTTCCAAATTCAATTGTCTTGACACATTTTTCAAAAATTATGTAAAGTCCTATTTGTGTCTCAATCTGGACTTTATTTGGTTTCACTGATTTGTCCTGAATTGACTTTAATAATGAAATGCTTTGATAATGGTAGCCATATTGAGAGGTTTGACATCAGAAAGTTAAAATTTCTACCTTTAATTTTTTAATTCAAATATGTTTTGACTATTTGAAGCTCTGTGCACACTGCGAATTTTAGAATCAGCTTGTTAATGTCTATACAAACCCTACTACAGTTTTTATTGGGATTAAATTTAATCTATAAATCACTATGAGAATAGACTTCTTAACTTTATGATTTACTATCCATTATATTATTCTATTTATTAAAGTTGTCTTTAATTTTTCTCAACGTTTTCTAGTTCTCTCATTCAAATACTGCATAAACTTTCAAATTTACCCTTAAGTAGATACTATATTAAATTTTCTATTCAAATCCAATTTAAAATGTTTCAATTTAAAAGATTTTCATATATATGTATATATATTTCTTGTATTCTAAGCTGAATTGAGAGTTGAATTTTGTGCATTTAGGTTACAGCTCTAATCCAATATTATTTTATCTTCATAAGAAAAGAAAGACATCAGGGATAATGTTACAGGCAGCTGAGTTAGTTAGAAATATTATAGGCAGCCAGACTGGGCTGGGTCCTCAAAGAAGCCATAGCTATAGTTCAGATACCTTGTAGCCTTGGAAGAGACAAACACTTCCCTCTGTGGACCAAATCTCAAGACAAAAGGCAAAGCAAATACACCCACATCCTAAGAATTGATAGTCTAAGTAGGTCTCTATCACCCTAAGGAAGCAGAGAATCAGCATCCCTAACCCTACAGTAAGGCTCACGGTTCTTTAAGCATGCCCACTTGCTACATGAATGGTTTCCCCATTTGTTTCTGATTTAATCAGTTTTACCTGAGCAACTAACCTTATTGCTTGACCACAGTTCTGTCCCGCTTCATGCCGGTCTGCCTTGCGAGTTTCCAGTTTTCCCACCTTGGATGCATCTTACCTCATGGTTTTAATACTATGTCTTTTTTAGGGGCTATAAAAGCCCCGAAAAAAGACATAGTATTTGGCAGGTGCTCGGGACCCCCTTTGTCTTTCTCAGTTTTCTTTCTCTCAATAAACATATTCTACTCTAACCTCTGCTGTTCCTAAAATTCATTCTTCTATTTTAGAGAACAGAACTCCAAACTCACATCAGACATACAGTTGGTTGGGAATTTCGTTCCCCTGCATCAATAAGAGTACAAGGACACTGGAAGGAGGGAGCATGGAAGAGCCTGAGGGAGGTCCGGAACAACCAGACACACCCACACTGTACGCTTGTTGTGTGACCCTTCAGTCTGTGTCATTTGCTTAGGACAGCCCTCCTAAACCAGCTGTAAGTATTTTAACTATGAGGGAACAAGATTGTAATGAGAAGCGAAGAAGTCTGAGTCTCTTCTGCTCTGTGAAGTGAATTAATTGTAATACTTATTTTTCTCCTTAACAAACTTTATTTGAGTGAGGCGTGATGCCACACACCTGTAATCCCAGCATTCAGGAGGCTGAAGCAAAAGGATTACTGTGAGTTGGAGACCAGCCTGGGCTACATAGTGAATTTAAGGCCAGCCTGAACTACAAGGTCTCGACCTTGTCTTTAAAAAAAAAAAAGGTTTATATGAGATAAAGAATATTTAATATAAAATTTCTCGAGATGATTGGACCTATCTGACTCATCTCTACTCTAATGGAAAAGCAAAACAAGCTGCCTTCAGTCCCCTTACCATCTCTAGTCGTCACATGACAGTTCTTCAACAGCTCTGCTCCACACAGGCTTTCATTGCCATCCTGACCCATCTACCACAGTGAGAAGAAACACAACCTGAGGACTCTCCTGAAACATCCTGATTTCCAACATGATGTCCCCTGGCCCCATGTGTATCATGATGCCTGATAAATCAGAGAAATGTATTTTTGTTGTTCATAAGCCACTCGGTCTAGGGTACTGTGTTACAGCAATCTGGAGTGATAAAGGCAGTGACATTGTGTATGCTTCTTTCCATAATCATAAATCTGAACTAGAGAAAGGAACAGGTGATATTTTTACGGTGCCCACTCTCTCGTAAGTTCTGCTCACCCTGAACTGAGCCTCCCAAGGATGAAGATTTTCTCTCTTGTCCCTCTCCTCTCTCTCTCACCTTCTCTTTCCCCCTCCCCCTCTCCTAACTGCCTCTCCACCTTTTCTTCTCTCTTCCTCTCTCCCCCTCTTTTTCTTTCTCTCCTTTCCTCTCCATCTCCCTCTTCTTCTCTTCTTCCTTTGTTGCTTTTACTGTCTTCTACAAAAAAAAAAAAAAAAAGGTTTTTTGCAACATCAGATTTTTACTGAATTGCACAAGGCCTAAAATGCTCCATATAATAATAAAATAATTATAAAATTGTACCTGAACTTGTAATCAGAATTTCTCCATACAGCTAGCTTGCAATTAAAACCTATGTTCCTAAATAAGCCAGCATCACTCTTTCTGTCTCTACGTAGATTTTAAGAAGTAAACGTGTTTAGGATTCCTTTCCTACAGTTTTACTTTACAGTTCAATAACCTGAGATGCTGGATTTTCTTAGATATTTTTGTGGCACACGATGCACCCTGGATGGACCAGATGTGCTCAGACAGGAGCCTGATGCAGTTTCAGTGGGGAGGAGTCTGCCCTGTGCGGCTCCAGTGCCCACCTTACAGTGCTTCCTCTAGAACATTCCTTCCCAGGCACATTTTCACTTCCCAGTGCTGAGGTTTTCTCTTCCCTCCAGATTACTGGTTAGCTAAAACACATTATAAATCACAAACAGAAAAGTACCCAGAGTCCATCCCTGGGCATAGCCATCCAGGCTGTGTCACTGAGGGGCTGAAGATGACCATGAGTAATTCACAGATGACTGCACCTTTGAAATGTTTCTTACGTTCTGTGAAATTGACTCACACCTGCTTCTTCAGTGGTTTTCAAATCCAGTTTGAAACTGAAAGCCTTGTTTGGGGTCAAGTACAGTTTGGTATTTCATGGTACTGAAAAAGAAAATGAACATTTAAAAATGAATAGAATTCACATTTCAGTTAATGGCATGCGAAGTGCCAGCATGTAAGAGTGTTTACATAAAATCTGAAAAGATAAATGTAACTGATGTGTTTCCCAGCTAGACGTGAGCTTTACCATGGAGCCTGAGACTCTAATGCTTTATGAGAATAAGTCCATAATTCAGACAGAGTATTTAAAGCAGGTGTAGGCCAGGCATACCTCCCTTGGAACTTTAATGCTGCAGCAGAAAACCAAACAGAATTTATTAGGTGAATAAGGAAAAGCCACTCCGAATTAAAGTCTTGTAATTACGGCTGTGTGTTTTCTGTTTTCCTAATGATGGCTATCATGGTTATACTGTTCACAGTACAGTGTTCACAAATACCTCTTTCTTTGTTAGCAATTGAAATACATTTGACATCCAATAGTGAATCTGGACACCAAGTGCTGCATGAGCTTTGAGCTCATCAGTTTACACAGCGGATACTTTAAAACTGGATTTTGTCCACACAAATGTCCCATGTGTAAACTAGCAACGGCTTCCGCAGTGACTGTATCCATGGCCCAGAACACAATGGTCTCGTATTTGCTTTCTTCAGTGGAGAATCCATGGATGTACAGCACACAGGACCCTCCAGGAATATTAATGACAGGAATCAGCCAATCGTGACAAGGTTGACTGAAAAACAGTTCAGGGAATAGGCAGCCAGACCCAGACCTTAGTTCCCATGATTCCTCAGTTCACAATAATTCGGTTTTCATGGTCACTGTTGTCTGTAAAGATGATGTCAGAACACATGCCCACATTCAAGAAACTCCCAGTTGGAAAGATCAAAAAGTCAAAATAAACACTTGCTGAAGAAGAATATGTCCTGTTTCTTTTCCTTGGCATGTATTGGGTTGTTTGTAAAATTAAAACAAAGGCACGTGGATTAAAGGTTGTAGAAATCCTATCAAGAGTGGAAAATAAGCACGCACTTTCCAGAAGTGGAGCAGGTCAGAGGAATGACGAATTGTCAATTAGTAGGAGAAAGGAACATGCAGAAACGACTTGAGAATTGTCCTTAAAACTCCTGCCCATATTCGTTTTCAAACAAAGTTTTGCATCACTGAGAATCATCCCCTAGTGATGGCCCTGTGATAGAGAACCTGTGATAGAGAACCTCTAAAAATCCTATTTAAAAGGATATTGAAGAAATGCTTTAAATGAATGCAAAATAATGTAAGTGTGGCTCTTTAAAAAAGAAAGGAAAATAGCATCAGTGGGGACTTTCCCTTCCACCCAACCCCCCTCGGGTTACCTGGTCCCCACATTCACCCAGCCACTGCCGAGTTTCCTGACATGGCCAATATGCTGCCCAGATCTGATCTCCGTCCTTGCCACAGCATACTTGTTGGATCAGACATCAGCCCTTTGCAAACTAAAAGACACCTCATCTATTCCGTTCCTTACCATCACCGTGAATTTGCTCTCTACAACACAACATCTGTCCCAGCCCAAAGATTGCCCATTCCTTCTAAATGCCAACACTCTGCCCTCTGGCATTTCCACATGGTGATCAACTGCTTTCAACCCTGTCAACCTTTTCCCAAAACGTTCCCTCCATTCCCTTTGTCATGGACAAAGCATTTCTCTTCTCCACTCTTAGAAAGTAGGAACAGAAAGTTTGCATTCTTCAACTTCTGCGATTCTTGTCCCATCTCTTTTACCCAGTCAAATGTTCTGCTTCTTTTGAGCTCACCCCACACCCTTCCTCACCCACTTCTGCTGGCCTCTGTGGTTCTCCTCACTGTGACACTCTAGCCTTCAAGGACAATGACTTCTTGGACACAAATTTGCCTTCTCCACATTCTATGTTGGTCTCCCTCACCACCATCACATTCTGGATTGCTTCTTGTTTAAATCATCAATCACAGTATGTGTTTTCTAACCACAACTTTCAAAAGTTTTGTTATACACAAGTACTTCCACAAGGCAGAATTTTAATTCAACAGGAATTACATTTTTGACTCTTGTGCCATCTCTCCCTCCAACAAATTCCGGTTGTTACCCCAGATGGTCACCCAGCTAGCCCATCATTTAAATCATGCATTTGTAAATATTCCAAACTTTGGTGCTCCTCCAATTTCCTGTACACCCACTTATCAAGTCTTAATTATTCTTGCACAATATTACACAACTGAGAAAACTGTTGTCACAGGAAATTTAGGTTCATCATTCTCACCGTCTCACTGAATTTGGAATATTTCCCAATAAGCAGTTCTGTTCCCCTCTCCATGAAGAGGTAATACTTCTCCAGTGGTAAGAAACCTCCAGGTTTCCCACTTACTTTTTCTTCAGCAGATGAGAATGTATTCTCTGAGATTGGCAACCATCATCTGAGAGTGCCTTCAGCTATCTTCCCCAAGATCTACAAACTACTGAGGTCTACATTTCAATTTTTCAGTTGAGAAAGCATTCCCATGAAAGCCCATTCTTTCTACAATGCTTCTTTCAGGAATAATATAGGATCAGTTCCATAGATGAATCTTCAACTTCTCCTTATGTACAGGAATAAATTATTCTCAGCAACATAAAAATATACCCCGTTTTCCCACAAAATCAAAGAAAAAACACAACAAATATATATTTCCTTGGATATCATAACCCACTATAGCTAAAATTTTTCTCTTTTCTTCATAGAGAAATTTTGAAAAGATTATTTTGAATACACCACCCCTTGGCTGTATTATATTCACAGATTCATTTACTCAAATAAGACCTTCGTTGGTACCAATTAACAAGTCCAAAGTCACCAGTGATATCTCGGTTTCTCTATCTAGTGAACATTTTTGGTTCTGTTTTCCAAACTTGCTATCTCTGTATTACATGGAGCTACCTATTTTGTATTTATTAAAACATTCTCTTCTTCGGTCTTTCATCGTGTATAATCTCAGCACTCTTGTCTCTGAAAGTTGCTCAATTTTATCTGAAAGCTACCTTCTGCTTCTAAGTTTTAGTAAGTTGTTGAATTAATTCTGGGTTCAAACTTCTTCTCTAAATGTACTCTTTTGGGAAACCTCATATACACCTTCATTTACATATCATCCCATGCATTCAAAGGGGTCTCCTCTTCAGATCCCATATTGGTTTACTCACCCATCTTCACACTTTCTAGGTCTCCAATCACATCAAAATTATTGTGCCTTAAACTGAAACGTTACACCAGCCTCTGTATGTACTAGTTACCCAGGCCAAAGACCATGAAGAAATTTTCTGGCCCCCTCTCTTCCCTTGACCTGCTCCCACTTCACTGCAATTTCTAACCTGCTGCTTATTCCTAGCAGCAGTATGGAGAGCCAAGCGGTGATTCCACAGTCTAGAATGCAGCATGACCTGGCTGCACTCCCCTCTAGGGAGAAGGGGCAGCTTAGAAACTGCTGCTGCAGTGTTGGAGAGGGGTGATGGGATGTCATTAAACTTGTCAGTGTGATATCTCCACACACAGGGGCACAGTAGCAAGAAGCTGAGATCCGAAGACAAGGAGAGGGCTGGAACAAGTCAAGGCATTGATCTTGTCACCAGGATACATATAGAAGAATGAGGATTAGGCTGGACTGTAATGTGTGCTCACTTGTAGTGTGAAATTGAAGAAATACCCTAGAAAAAAACTTTTAATCAACTCAAGCATAACTTTTCATGAAGAAAAAGGAGGTATAAATTCTCAAACAGAGAACAATAGATCAGAATTGAAATGCCCGGAGCCTGTACAGAGTAGCAGAAAGAGAAAGGAGACAGAGTTGGGGAGCAACAATACAATGACTGATTTTAGCAACTGCTAAAACATAGTAAACATAACGCATACCCATGTTTGATGTGCTCTAAATGTTGTGCTTCTAAATCATAAAGGGTAATTTCTATTTTATAGAGAGCTTTTTCATTACATACAATATGCCTTAGATTAATCTAGTGGCCAGACTCTACATTAACTCTCATTTCTACAGATGGTTTGGAGGGCTATAAATAATTATAGAATTTGATTTCTCTAGCACTGAATACATGAGTTAATATTTTATCAAACTAATTAAGGTAAATGGTTTTCAGTCAAAATGCTTCCCTAAAGGTTTTTAAAGGAAACATCAGAAAAACTCATCACAATCTTTGCTTATAAACTCATAATCAAAAGCAATGTCGGAGTAGAAAACAGAGATCAGAGGAAAAAGTTAGCATCCCAGAAGTGAAGTTATCACTGCTTACAATCATCATTGTCACTTACAAGGTGGAGACTGAGCATTGGGCCCTTCCTTGGTCATCTACTTCTGACCCAGATGACAGGACCACAAAGTTTTGAGCCATCAAATGGCAGACTAGGTGACTATTAAAAGAACCACATTACTAACGTCAAAAGTAACAGCCAGATAAATGACACTTACAGAAAACACAAAGTTAAAAATAAAAAGATCTTAGCAAAGTGAGATACTCAGGATAATCCCAACTTCCTTGTTATGAAACACTTGAATCCATTCAGGTTTATGCTGTGCACAAAATCCTATCCCCCCAGCAGATTTCAAGATTCAGAGTCTTGCAGATGAATTCCCCACACACAAAACAAAGGAAACCATAATGCCCAGGGCTAATGACAGTGAACCTAATAACAATTAGACCCTGGCTGTTTGAGTAAGGTTACTGAGTGCTATTCCATAAAAGCAAATGCAAAATATCACTTAGGACATCAAGATGACTTATGGTGATTATGTTCATGTTTTTGCTGTTGTGTTTAGATTAATATTCCCTGAGGGAAATAGCTGCACTGCTAGCCTGTGTGTGCATTTTTAAGACACTGCCCTCTTTTGTAACTAGTATGACAGGTTTCACTGCAATATTAAACCAACGAAAGCACTGTAAACTTAAGTCTCATCCCCTCTGCTGAAGTTTCTGGTATTTTATCTACACACATTCCAACTATAAGTTTCTCTTGAGCCACTCTCCATGCTAACATGAGTTCAGTGACCAATGACAAAGCTTCTGTATCTTTGATGACTTTGATAACTGACATACCATGAATGATGATTTCAATAAGAATTACAGCAAAATTACTTCTAGAGTAGTCCTAGTCTTGTGTGTAGATAATTTTATGAATGAGTTGGCAGGAGGGAAGTGTGTGAGATTTCATCTTAGTAAATGAACTCAGCCAACCTAAACAATGACCTTCCAAAACCCGTGAACCCAGACTTCTGTGAGTCACTGCCTCCTGGTCTCTCTTAGGAGACTCCAGAACAGCGTGGCTATTGACACCATCTATTCCATGTCCATCACTTAAACTGCAGCAGATGTGGTCCTAATCTCTTCCACGTGAAGGGAAATATCATTTATAAGTGTACTGGGGACTGCTATATCTTATGCAATAGCAGCTGGAAACTTTAATTTTCCCTATACAAAATGCATGTAAGAGGGGTGTGAAATTACAGAAGGTTGCATTAAATTCCCAGTTCTGGCACCTCATTAAACACTTTGCAATGCATTCTCCATTTTAAAAAGGCAGACTGCATGCATGAACTTGATTGTAGGGGGAGATGATTCTAAAATATTCCAGTGGGTGTTCACATGTCGCTCCTGCTAATTTTAGTCACTTCAGTCAGAGGCTATATGAGACAAGAGAAAAATGAATTGCAAGGTCAGGATGAAAGGCTTTAGAGTATAATAAATATCCCTAATACAAAATGTCTTATTAAGAATGATGCTAGTTATTTGCAGTCCTGAATTAAAAGTGACTTTTCGTACCCTCCAAAAGAAGGCCATAATGTGTCCTTAAATATGCATGGGCTCAACTAGCAGAAGCCAGCTCAATGCATCTTTCACAAAATATATCAGGGTTAAAAAATATTGCAAAATTAATGCAGGCTTCCCCTAAATGGAGCTTAGAAAATGCCACGATGGTGTTGAAGTACATGTTCTGATAGTGTTTCATGATTCTGTTCTCTGTGATCAATCAGAGAGAGAAAGAGTGCAAATAACATCGTGGTTTTCCTACTCTGTGCTCAGAATTTCTCATCTTGAATAAGGCTGAGAGAGGAGCTGAAGAGTCAGGGTGCCCTAGTGGGCCCCTTCTCTTTGCCTCTTGTGTCAGGATCAGTTTGCTACCCAACAGTCCCTAAGTATGAAGGAACTATCCACTCAGTTGAAGAAAGAGGATTTCTTCAACTGATTTGGAAGGAAACCCACTAAAACCTCCTCCTGCACACCACCTTGCTGTGGGATTTTTTAGGGTAATTTTATTGATGTGCAATTTTTCTTTGAGGCATTGATTTTAAATCTCAGCACTTATAGAAGATGAACTCTACCGTTACAGATCCAGTGGTTATAGCGCAGCTGGTTTATTATGTTCTGCTGTGAAATTGAATTCCTATCCTGAGATGAGACAAAGAGAGGCCGAATATACAGCTCCTCCAAACTTCATGTATTTTCTGAATGATCCACATTGGCACTGGCTATGATATGAAAAAAAAGATGATTTTTATGTATGTTTTCAATTGCAAAACTAATACCTGCCCCTACGTGGAGGCTTAGAAATCATAAAAAAGCTTATACAAACAGAATCAAAAGCTTCTTGAACATCTATTTTCAATATGATAATACATTATGTGCATTGCATTATGTCTTGGCAGTTTTCAGGCGACCATTTAACTAGAAAATTTTCAATTTCTATTGCAGGCCAATGCAATTTTGACCACTCTGTAATAGCACGTCTTAAGAGTATTACCACCCATTTAACTCTTTTCCTATTTTATATTCAAAGTGTGGTTTTACTAATTTTATTAAAAATGACTAAATAAAATATTGATTCACTTTTTGGAAAATTTGTGAGCGTGTCATTAAGGCAAATTCCTAGTAAAACTGCTGGCTCATGGGAAATAGACACCACGTGATCTGTCGAAGTTTGGATGCCAAACCTTTCAGAAAGACTGGCCAACTTAAACCCACAGTATCAGTGTCCTTTTCCAATCATCCTTACCAACCAACCAGGACACCTTAAGCATTTTAAATTAATGCAAGTAGAATACTAGGCTTCCCTGCTCAGGGGCACCACAGCACCTTAACAGGAAGACAACCATTTGTTTACCTCCACCAGTCATACAGGTTAGCTGCTGTTAACAAAAATTTCAAAGTGTTGTGACATTGCATGATAGCATTTTCCTCCTCACTAACACAGCAGCTCAATGCTGGGGTCAGGCAGGCGGTAACACAATCGTTAGGGGCTCAGATTTTATCTATTTGCTCTTCTTATCATGCCAGCATTCACTAGGATTTCCAAAGATTTTCCAGGATATTCTGCCTTCTGCTAGCACTGAGAGAAAGAGAGAGAAATCACACATAGGAGAAGTCTCATACCAAGGCCAGGAATGACAGACCGCACCTGCTCTTTTATTCCATTTAGTAGAAGTTGGCCAGAAAGACACACTCGACTTTTTTTTTTTTTTAATTTTTGTTGGTGCACATTTGCAGTATATAATGCTTCCATATATTTGGGGGATTGATACATGCACATAAAACATCTCAATCTTCTTCTCTTTCCCCTCTATGCCCTTTTTTTGCCAACATCAGATTCATTTATTCAAATTACAAGTCCTTAAAAGTTAATAAATTATACCTACAGATGAAGAACCAGATTGCTAGGCCAAAAAAAGCATATAAACACAAAAGACATGATACTGAATCAGTTACACTTTCAAATACGTTGTCCATGTTGAATTACAGTAACTTTTTCTCTCTTTTTTGCTGTTATGCCTTTCGCATAGCACTCGATTTATGTATTGAGCTTCTCATAGCAGACACACTATGTGACATTTCAGCCCCTGTGTCTGATTTACTTCACTTAGCATTATGGTCCCAAGGGACATCCAGTTCCCCACAGATAACTTGACTTTATCCATCTTTATGGCAACTAGATCTCTGTTGTGGATAAATTCCACATTCTCTTTATCCATTCATCTGCTGAGGGACAGGACATGTAGGTGACTTCCAAAACACAGTGTTTTGGTGTACCTGGGAGAAAAAAGCAGTATATTTTTTTAACCTGTCAAATCATCTCTGCTACAAATATTTCTATCCATTCTTATTTTAGTCTCATTCACAGTTACATTTAGTTCATTCACAGTACATTCATCACTGAATATAACTGTACACATATGATTGTACACTGTACACATATGATTGTATACTGACCCCTCCACATTTCTCTTTCAGTCTTTTTGCTGTACTTTTTCTTCCTTTATTTCTGCTGCTTGGATCACACTAGTATTCACTCCATATAGAGGACTCAATGAGATTGATTTGCCTATCCCCCTTCAATGGCTTTCCAAACATCCACTGTATCACCAACAACCCCCACCCCATGATAAACCTTTAGGATCCTTTCACTTCTCCTTTCTCCTACTCTTGCTTTTTTCCATAAATCATATGCCTCTTCTAATAAATAATCTAATAGAACTCAGACTTTTTTCCTTTGCAGGAATTTGTTTCTGTGTCTAGGGCTGAGCCTTTCAGCTCTGGCACTGCTGAAGAATCAGGTTATATATTTTTTTTGCTGGGTCCCTGTCCTGTGCATTGCAGGAGGCTTGACCACATCTCTGCTCTGTACTCACTGGATTCCAGCAGCACCACTGACAACTGTGACAACTGAAAATATCTCCAGACACTAACAGAGGTCTCCTAAGGCCAAAATTGTCCCTAATTTTGAATCACTGGCCAAGAAGCATATCAATTTGCTATCTGAGAGTTTAAAATATTTTACTAGAATAAAGCTAGTTACATGACTTTCTATAAATTTGTTTACATGACCACCATGCCAGGTTAACATTTACTGATTGAGGAGAATGGCGAGGGAATTATCAGATAACCCAGAGGGCTGTGATAGTTGTGTGCTAACGAGGGTCTTTATGTTGATGAGGGCAGTGAGGAAAGATGGCAGGTTCCTAGGGAATTTCTCCATTTCAGTTTGTCTCAAAGGGAAGGACAAGGACAGCCTCTGATATCCCCTGGACTTAATTTGCCATCTGTGGTCCCTGACACTTCCTTTTTTTCTGTTTTTGTAATTGTAGCAGTTCAACCATTGAGCTTTGTGGTCGGATAGGTCTAGGCATCATTAGGTTTGGTGTTCTCTATAGCAGACTAAGAACAGAAGCAAAAAACACAGGCAAGTTAATATCATCAATCCAGCGTAGAATCTAAGATGGCCTGGTGGCAGCAAACTTCACGATGAGTTTGGAGATTTTCTTTCTCTATGGCCATATATTCTAGGTTGGCATCTGTGATGATGCTTTATGAACTGTTAATATGCAGGCATATCCTTGTCCCATTGTTATTAGCTGTATTAGGCCACTTGATTTTTTGTTTGGACGTTTTTAATAGGATTTGTGACTTAGGTGTGCTTGTCAATTTGTCTTTTTGCCAGTGAAGCTCTGATAGAATCTGTTTACTTTTTGCAAACAGCATGGGGAGACGGAAGAGAAGTCTATCAAAGGAGTCTCAGTTAGACAGTGAAATGACTGTAAGAGAACTGTTACCCACCCTGGAAGTCTTGGTTAGCAACACTGCAGATTACACTTGAAAGTTAGGAAAAGTACGTTTTTGTTAAGGGTTCTCATTGCAGTTTGTTGGCCCTGCAAAGTCTCATGGCTTTTCAGAGGTGGCTGAATCTATAGTTATTTATTAGTTCATTTTCTAGCCCTGGGATTGATGGTGAGTGTTATACTTGTATCCTGTATACCAGGTAAAGAAGGAAAAGATGCTGGCTTTTCCCATCTTGTTCTTGTTGCTTTTGCGTTCTTCCACCAACGAAAACAGTTGTCCCTCAGCCATGCCATTCTCCCTTGGAGACGACTGAGAAGGAACTAAAACTTCCACAAACTGTGAACAAAATAAATCTTTCCTTCCTTGATTTGGAGCATCAAGTATTCTCTCTCAGCAATGAGAAAAGCAAGGCAATGCTCTCAAAAAAAAAAAAAAAGTGACAGGTTTGCATGGTGATGCATGTTAGATGGATTTGGCTACTCTACCTTGAAGGTGTGTATCATAACTTCATATGGTGCATCGTAATTGTGTTTTACTTGTCAGTTACTGAAGTTTTAAAAAGAAAACTTGCACAAAGTCAAAACATTCCTGCTCCCTTTATCATTGTCCTAAAAGTCACCTTTCATTTGTCTCCCAAGACTTTACTAAGCCCAGCAGCCCCTGCCACAGCAGCCACATGTCCCAAGAAAAGCAAATCAGTTCAGAGTGAGTAGCAGAGTGGAAGGAAGTTGCCTACAGATTGCTATGTTCCAGGGTCACCTCCATAATTTATTTTAGATTTACTCTTAGAGACTTTGCAAAAACTTGTGTAAGACTTATGAAAGAGAGTATTTTATATCTAAAACTTGCTTCGACTTATATGACCATAATCATGTCCACAAAATGAAAGAGGAAGTTTGCTAGTGGTACAAATCACAGTAAAACTCTACAGAAACCAAAAAGTATTCTATGCTACAGGGATGATATTTAATGTTGACTGTCCTTGAATTATGGTAATTCCACTTAAGGTTATTTGTGGTTTTTTAATCTTACAATGGTACAACAGCAATACATATTCAGAGGAAGCTGTACCTGGAATTAGGAAGTTTGATCTTCTCCCAGCTAGTGAGATGGGGGTGAGACCCTCATTATGCTGTACTACTAGATGGAGAGACAGTTACACAAACATGATGGAAACAGGCCTTGTTCCCTGAGAACTGTATTGCTAGACTGCAGTGCTCAATAGGTTATGTATATTAAACAACTGTTTTGTACAGTAATATTTTTAACTTACAGTAAGTGCATGGGGATCTAAGTCCATCATAAGCCAGGGTATGTCTGTATTAGAAATAAGATTTCTCTCTAGTATTGAAAAATTTGTCCACAGTTTAAGTGATTATATTAACATAAGAGGAGTTCACAGAAACTTTCTACTATATATATATAATATGTTATATAATGCATAATATATTACATATCATATATGTAATTATTATGCATTATATAACATATTATATGTTACATATAAAGTATATATAATATATAATACATATATAATATACAATATATATTTTATATAAAGTATTTATACATATATAATATATATGTATATATATTATATATACACATATGAGTATATATAAAGTAGCACTAGAAATAATACAATGGTACCACTACAAAATAGAATCAGACCTTGAACAGAACCCAAAGGAACCACCAATGTAAAAAATTACTTCTTCCTGAGCAATGACTGATGAATTAAATATACTCAAATCAGTGCTAAATGAAAGAAGAGTAATTTTGTGACATAAAATACAGCCTAGGTATAAAAGACAGGATTTCTCATTTATCAGTGCCAGACAAATACAAAGTCCAACCTCGCTATCAGATATGTCCTTATCAGAGCAAGCAAAGAAATACTACCAATACCCAAAGTAGAAGCAATAATGACAAAAGCGTGGCTTTTGCTAGATCGACTGCATAACCAGTCTCAAAAAATTTCATTAAAGGTAAGCAAAAGAGCCAAAGGGACTTCATAGGTCACACACACTGGCACGTTCCTAGCAATAATTGTCCCACATGAGTGTTCAGATCAGCAAGGACTATGTCCGTGAAAACGCAGAGCAGATTTGAAAAATCAGTTTTAGCAAAAACTGCTATCTTGGAATGATGAAGTCACTCACAGATGAGTGGAATTTGTTCCATGGCAGGAAAGGACAGAATGTTCTCCTAACACAGGTGTGTCACTGAATGGGCCAATAGACACCCACAAGAGGGAAAACCATCTTGTCTCCCCAAGAAGTGGAATCCAACTGCAGAGCGAATCTGCCTGGACCCACACGCTAAGACATCAATCCCAGAATGGAACAGGTAGGATTCCCTCCTGAGTCATTTAGGCATCCCCTGCCCATAGCAGTGAGCCTCATTAGGAGTCAACCCAACCAGGAGTCCGGGAGCTTGAATGGGAGTAAGAGAGGAAGTAGCTGCAGATGTTAATAAAGACGGCCTTGGGATTCCAGGAGAATCTCCCACAGCAGACCTGGGAGAGGGCCTTCGAATTTGCAAAGTAGAGCTGATCCTTAGTGGTTCTCGGTCAGGCAATTTCTAGATGTTAAAAGCAGTGCTGTGAAAGGATAGGTTCAGAAGCCTAGTACACTAAGGGGATGGGGAAATGTATTTCTTTTCTGTGGTATTTCATTTAGTCTGACAACTGAATAATTTTCTTGGAAATAAATCTTGAAATACCACAGATCTGCTGCTCTGTGTGACGACTAAAGGTGACACTGAGAGATAAAACTGAGTACAGGACGTTTATAGAGCATCGCTTTATGGGGAGCCATGAGAGGAGTGATATAAAATACAAATTTTCATTATTTCCTTGGCATCCCTGGGTGGGATGCAGAAGCTGAGAGATGCAAATCACCAGGCAGTGATCCAGAAATCCGACCATCCTCTTCCCCTTTTTCCTCCACAGTGACTCGTTTCTGCCACTTCAACCAAACTAAAACCAACTAAACAGGAAGCCCTAACATCAAGGTTGTTGGTCTTCAGTGAGTTACTGAGCCTAAGTTCATTATGGAGCAAATGGCAATAGTGACGTTTCCCAGCCGGGTGTCCTGAGGGTGAGATAGGATAATTCTGTAACTGGTTTGTTACAAATGATGGACTGGGAGCATCAGATGACTGTGTCCAACACATCATTAGCAGCTGGTCAAGCCCTAAGTTGGAATAGACGTTTCAGTCCTGATTCCAGTGCTCCAGGAAACACCCCTGCACACTGCCACAGGTGGAACGTTTTAAGCCTAGCCAAAGCCTAGCATTACAGTGGACCCCTGAAATTCACAGGGTTCAAATTCCTAGAGCACCTGCAAATCGGAAAAAAAAAAAAACCACGAATTTCATATATGGTTAGAAAAACGTCTATAAATGTCTATTTGTATAGTTTGAACCCTAAATATGCAATATCTCCCACAGTGATGTGATTTAAATTAATAAAATACTGTATTAATTAAGCCTTAGAAGGTACAGGGTGTTTGGGAAGTATCTTAGAGATGTAAGGAAAATGAAACCAAAAACATTCTAGACAGCCTTCGTTGGTCTAGCAACAGGTTATGATACAGGAATGCTGATGTGTCTGCCAGGGCAGTAACCAATCAGCAACAAGGAGACCTGACTAACGCTCTCGGATTGGCTACTTGCACATCTCCTGGAGAGGATAGTTACAGTTTCTGCGAAGTCGCAGGGATACCTTCAACAATTATTAGTTAGGTTCTAAGGAAGAGTCCTTGCACAACTGAGGCCCCAAACTCTGAGCCATGGCTTCACTGAGGGTGCACTGTACTTGCAGGACATTAGGGTGGAGCATTCTGTATACTGCCGAAGAGGAAACAACCCCGAGAATTTGCTGCTCAGGACTTTCCCAGGGGTGCAGGGGTACAGTTTGAAACAAAGACCAAACTTGACGGGGGCTTCACCGGTGGATATCACTCCACACCCAACACGTTATGGCAATTGATTTACTCCTGGCACCTGGATCTGGCCAGTCTTAGTTGTTCTATTGTGTAGGTCAACTCAGATTTCTTCATGTGTAAAAATATAATACAATGAAAAAACCGCAGCTTTGGGTCCAAAGGAGGCAAAAATAAAACAGCTACATATACCATTTCCAGCACACTCCAGCCTCATAAAAATGCTTGGCGGCGAGAGTGCCCTGGGTTGCCCAGTCCTCATTAGTCAATGAAATAAACTCACCAGCTGGACCGATGACCCTCCGAAGGTGCAGGGGAAAGCCATTCCTGGGGGTAGGCAAGCAAGA
Source organism: Cavia porcellus (assembly GCF_034190915.1). Taxonomy (NCBI): domain Eukaryota; kingdom Metazoa; phylum Chordata; class Mammalia; order Rodentia; family Caviidae; genus Cavia; species Cavia porcellus. The sequence continues at coordinate 48,312,390 of NW_026947487.1, read as the reverse complement.
AAAGCGTTTTTCTAAAAAAGCAGACCGCAGTCTCCAGAGACTCCTGCCAGAAGAGTCTTTCTGGGTATCCCCTGCTATTCTTAACTCTCCAGGCTTTACTTAGTACAAGTCAATGAGAACAATGAATCAAAAACGGTGAAGGAAGACAGAAAAAAACAAGAAAAGTCAATTAAACATTCATAGATAGAAAATTACAGAAATTATGAAGATCAGCAACCCTAAAAAAGTGTTTTATGCAACTCACACACATTCTTCAAATTATGCAAACGAACTTAATAAAGTCAGAATTCATTTAAAAGGTACACAGTCCCCCCCCCACCCGTCTCTCCAGCACAGCACTGCAGGCACATGCTCACTCATTTCTCTGGTAATCAGTGAAGGTAACATTTTAACCCACAGGGATTTGAAAAATAAGCCAGAGAAAAAGATACCTGAGCTATGACAGGAAGCCAGAATGACCTGCGCTTCCAACTGAAAGTTCCTGTGTGTGGAAAGAAATATGTGAACATTTTATGTTTCCCTTGATCAAACAGAGAGTTATACCAACACACTTAGGCACCACCTGCCCCATCGTCTAGAGTCAAAGCTTCGCATTAAGAAACTCCTTTCTGCGTTATGAAACATTTACTTTCTAATTCTAAGAATGGGATAATGCCAGGGCCAGAAAGGTAGAATAGAAAAAAGGAAGGGGAAAATGCAGAATTAGTATTATATACAATCTCACTAATTTGCCCTAAATCATAGCAAAGTGTATTATATTACTGTTTTCATAGTAGGTAATTAAAAAGCATTAGATTTTAAATGCTTTCATATATTATAAATACTGTGTCTTTGGAATTCAAATCCAAGCTGAACTTTTCAATGTTTAAAAATATATACATAGTCATTAGCAGGAGTTTATAACAGTATAATCCACTTCTATAAAGCTGCTCTAAGCAATGAAACATGCCTCTGTGACTTTGTTTATATTATCAATTTCTTTGCCATAAATGTCCTCATTTCAGACAGAATACAAAGATAAATACTATCCTGCTTCAGCTAATTATTACAAAACCCCAATTAGCAGAGTTCAAATCAAATGCCAAGCGTTGTATGATATATTCACAGTACTGACAATACAAACTTTAACTTATGCATGTTCGGGTATGATTTACAAAGGTGATCAAAACTTTCATTACAGTGGCCTATAAAATATTAGCTTCTAGTCTCTGGAATGTGGTTTTCGTCATTTTCTTCTTATGACCATAGATCAGTTATGGGAGCACAGCATCGTACTGGAGAAAATAAAATGCAGCTAAGTAAAAATGGCATGCTTAATGCCCTTAGGGAGCCCATGGTTAAAATGGAAATATAAGCTTACCCTTGAGAAAAGACAAGAGGAAATGGGCTTAAATTTATAGAAAGAGGGACAAAGCATTTTTTCTCCTGCTCTTACTTCCCTGACCTACACAGGAGATTGCTGACTTCCAGGTGAAGCAGAGGAAAGAGTGGAGGAAAAACAAAGACATTTCTTTATTTTATGTGACCTTATCCTAATGTTGAAACAAGTTGTGTATCTGCCTGGCCCTTCTTCTTTCATTTAGATCAGTTTTTATTACTGGCCCTGCATCAACAGAAGTTTAAAAGAAGAGCTCCATTATCCACCATTTTCACACAAAGCTAAGAAATTCATTGCTAATAACAGTTGGAAGACTCTGCTGGAGGTCATAGCAATAGGTCCCTAGACACTGTAGGAATTAAGACAGTTGTCTGTTTGGAAAAACGCTCCAGAAGTTGTGCAATCACCTCATTATTGGCTTTGGGATCCCAGTTTCATCCTTCATCTCAGCGAATGAAATCATCAAACCAAACCAAACCAAACTGTTTCCAACCTAATTTGCTTGAAATACTCACGCTCCGTGTGTCACGAAGCCAGACAAAATAATTAGTGTAGAAAGAAACTGCTTCTGACTTTTTACCAATGTGGCAATGTAGCAACATCACAGGCCAGATTGAATCTCAGCACCACCATTTTTAACATGAGCTGTTGGAACTTCAAGGAAGTTTCTTCATTACTTTTGTGGGGATTTCTTTTCATCTATAAAACAGGACCTTATATTTCAGGATTAGGAATAATAGATGTAAGCTTCTTAGGACAGGTAATAGAGAAAAGGAAAATAGTGAAAAATGTAGACAAAAGGGACCCAGAGAGCAAATCTTCCTGTGTTCCAAATACATGAAAAAGAAAACAGCCAAGAATAATAATCAGAAGAAAGGGAAAGAGTCAGAGAAACAAAAGTGAGAATGTTAAAGAAAAATATTACTTAAATAAGTAGAGACTGTAAGGAGATTAAAGCCAGGAAAACATCTTTATATACATTAGTAATAAATTCCCAAACATAATAGAAGCAAATATTCTTTACATATTTATTTTCTAGTTCATGGAAATACCTTACCTGCCCAATCAGGACTACTTTGCACATCCCCTCTTTCTTCCTGCGTTCAACACAGTTTAGTCATTTACAGATCTGCAATAATTACATTCAGTGAGTACAGAGGTTGAAAGGGAAGACAGATACACACGAAAGAAAGTAGTCTTCATAGGGTGCTCTTGAAGAAAGGTGAAGGAGATTATAGAGAGAGACGCACTGGGCTTCCTTTAGCCTAGGGAAATAGACCTAGAGTAGCAGAGAGGCAGGCATAAAGGTGGGATGTTTCCCAAAGGGTGGGAGGAAAAAGTTACAAAGGAATGAAGTAACACAAGAGCCTGGGGATGGGCAGCCCTGGACTTTGCTCTCAGCTCTGGAGGCCAGTGTGGAAGGACACTGTAGGCCCACTTTCCTTAATTCTAATCATATCCACCTTGATAGGAGATTGAGAGGTTAAATAACCTTTGAATTTCTATAATTTCTTATGTGCCTAGGATATATGACAGCCTCCACAGCTGATCCTTACTATGGTGATAATTTTTCAATCACTCTTTAGTCCTCCATCAGCAATGCAGAGAAGTAGACAGTGGGTATATTATGGAAAGGGGGCTACACAGAACATTCTACATCTTCAAAGCAGAGTAAGACATTATTGCTCCAATAAGTAGAATGGAACTTACACAGTGTAATAGGGCTGGGGCTACAAGACACTGGAAAAAGACCATAAGAGAGCTTGACATTCTTCCACATTTGCACGTGATGCAAAGTAGATGTTCCCAGTCCCACAAGTTCTGAGTGTTCTGTCACCTGACCAGAGCTGAGAAGGTGCTGTTGTAGCCAGCCCCTGCCTCCACACTGACCCCAGCAGGAAAAATCAAATGTGTTGAGCCACAGTCACTTGGTAAGGCTGCACAGAGCAAAGAGAGAGGAACCTCCAAGTTCACAGAAGACAATGATAGAAAGATGACATGGTTGTTGCTTAAGACTCACAAATGGGCAAAGTGGTTTCTGTGGAGAGTAGCTGAAGCTGGAGACCAGTCACACGTGTAGGGCTAAAGCCAGATCATCCCTGGGAACACAGAGCCCCCGAGATGAGCCACATAAACAAGTTGTTCTAGCTCAAAGGACTTGAGATGCCCCGAGGTGAGCCAAGAAGACAAGTTATTAGGCAGAGGGATTTCAACTAACAGTAACCTCCCAGAGTATAAATAAATGGGCTTCAGTCAACTGAATGGGCAGTTCTTTCTCTCCCACCAGGAGAGGAGACTTCACCTTGACGTTTGAGTGTGCATCTTGACTCTTGTTTTCTGTCCCCTCTCTGGAGTTTCAAGAGCTGTTCTCTAGGTGATAGGTTTCACTGACATTGTCATCATTTAAAGAGTTTGTTCAAAAGTGAGATTCTTTTTCCCCTTCAGGATAGACCGTAAAGCAGAGAGGGACACAAAAACTAATTTAGTATTTTTAGTGTATTAGAAACTTCAACTATAAAGGCAAAGTAATAATAATAAAATATTTCAATATGTAAAAGAAGACATGCAAGTGATCTCTGATTTTGGAGTTAAAAAGTAAAAGAATGCACAAATGTGAGAAAAATTAAGAAGGCAGAGATAAAGAATATCCTTACATACTTAATTTTTGAATGTGCTCACTTATTTTTATTAGTAAATATGCAACTTTATGAAATGAACTTTTTCAGATATAATGTCATCATCCTCTCTTATTTTTCCTCATTGTCTTACAATTTTTTTCATAAGCAAGTTGATCAATAATAATTTCAATCAAGTTAGAAAAATCTAACTTTTTATCTGGTTGCAATGAAACTCAAAGTTATGTGTCACTGTTTAGTGTTTTTATTGTTATGGATTGAATTACTTTAAAATGCACAAATTATTCCTTTTGTTAAGCATTAAGCTGATCTATACGCACATTGTGTTTTGCCATGACTTTTTGCTGTATATAATAGACATATTCACTTTGGTCACATTTGTATGGTATTTTCATCCAGCACATAATCTTGTTAACTAAGGAAAAGGCAGTGCAGAGTTCTGAGGCCTATGCATCTGTATTACAATTACTATTTTTTACTCATAATTCATACCAAGATTCCGCTATGATTGAACAGAAAGAGAACATTTTTCTCATATTTCATCATTCATAAGCAACATAAGACTTTATAATAGATGTGTGAGTCTTCCTAGAAAGGGAGATTTGTATTTTAATAGGAAAGGGTTTTTAAGCAAGAAATATAATATCTTTGAAGTCTCAAATTTTACCCTAACCATGAGAGTAGAGTCACACAGAGGCCAAGAATCTGGGACAAACAAGGCCCACTTTTGCTTTGCTCTAGGTTACTCCTACGATAGACATGTCCATGAGAAGAGGGCTTAAATCAGGACACACGGTAGGTATAGCGGGGAAAAATCATATGTAAGCAGCATCCTTTTGTTTATTGCTACTTTCTTCATTAGCATCCTCTGTGAAGAGACCAATGAGAGAAGGTGGGTAAGAGTAGTTTATCTGTGACTTAGACTGACTGATACAAAAAACCCTAGTGCTCTCCTAGGACAGGCTCAGCCTCTGTTCCTATTGTGATATTCTCAGTATCTAGCCAAGAGGGAAGTACTCAGCACATGCCTCATTGCTGAACAGAAGCCGGTATAAAAGATTGGACAGTACAAGACCTGAGAGCCAGTAACTGCTAATGTGAAAGAATCAATAGCAAACATTTTAGGTTCTGCATTTTAGGTTTATGATCTCTGTTGCAACTATTCAACTCTGCTTTACAGTATAAAAACAGCTGTAGATAATATATAAATAAAGAAATGTAGCTGCCTTCAAAAAAATTTTATTGACATAAACAGCCCATGGCCAAATTTAGCTCATGGACTATGGGTTGTTAACCCCTGGTTTAATGTCTACGGTGGCTGTGAGTAATGCAGAATCTTCTCGTGACCATAGGTGGTTTAGGGTTGGGTTTACAGAGTTGCAAGGTCCAGATGGGGCTGAAACAACAGAGCTCGCACAACACACCTTCCTGGAACCTGAAGGATTCACCCTGCCAAACAGCCTTCTGATATTTCATCTCATAACTCCTGATCCAGGACTGCTAGAGATTCCTGCCAGGGGTTGAGATAGTTATCAGTAGAATTTCCTAGGCAGAGAATCTTTCTCAGAACAGTAGCGAGCTGGCTGTCTGACTTTTTAGTAAATTCAGTCAATTTTTGAACTATAAGAAATTGGAGAATAGGACAAATCCAAGAGGTCAGTCATGATCTCTGTGGTATCTAACGTATTATAATATCAAAAGTCCTCAAAAAAGAATACAGATGACAGTGATGGGGAAAATTAAATTTTATGACCAATTATTTTATTAGGTTCCAAGCCTACAAAATTAGATGATTTTTCATGCATCCTTTCACTTAATTCTCTGCAGCTGTGAGATAATCATTTCCCTGTTGGAGGTGAGAACACTAAGATCTGAAGGTTTGGTGACAAGCCACATGCGTGAGTCAGATTTCACACTCAGTTACATCAGGCTCCCATACTCCATTGTTAACTTGCTTCTGTCCTTCTCCCAACTTCAGAGCCAGGGAAAGGATTCCTTCTTCTACTTCATCTTATCCCCGCAGTTCAAGGTAATGTGTCAGCATCATGAGACTGACCATACGGATGTTCAGATGTGGTTCCAGCGAAATGGTACCCACAGAGGTGATATCAGGCTGCAAGCAGAACAATGAATCAGTCATGCACACCTCTAAGATGAGGTAGAAAAAATAACCAGCTTCAGGCCTTTGCAGCAGAGTGCCCTGTCTACTTAGAGCACAAAAGGCCTCACTGCAGGGCACAAAGGTCGCTGTGGGTGACTGCAGTGAACGGGAGATCTCAGAGGCTGTCAGATCATGAAGGCTCCCATTCCTTCAACTGAGACATTTGAATTTTTTTCTAAGGTCTCTGAGCTGTTTGTTTAGAGAATTTGAGGAAGGAGGGTAATATTGCATGTTTGTCTGTTGTTGATTTGTTGTAAAGCTGGGATTCAACCCAGGGCCTCTCAAATTCTAAACAAGCGCTCTATGGCTGAGCCACACACATGGCCTTCTGCACTGAGTGTCTCTCACAATAGTGTGCAAATCATTTACATAACAAGTGGATTGCAAAACACTAAACACATAATGAGTGAGGGAGCATTTTGGTGGCCCGTTGTATCTACTATTGTAAATGGGCCCTGTGATGCCTGCATCCTTGGCCCGTCATTACTTCTGTGTGTGTCTGTGAGGTTGCTCCTGGATGACATAAAAATGTGAGACAGTAGACTAAGTAAAGCAGATGACGTTCCCCAGTGTGAGTGTACTACACCCAAGCTGTTGAAGGCCTGTGCAGAACAAAAGACATCCAAGGATGATTGATTCATTCACACTAGCATCGTATCATCAGTTGTTCCATGTCTCCAACTTCCTAAAAATCTTGAGAATTCTCTGCTTCTATAATTGGGTAAGTAAACTCCTAACACTATATTTTAAAATATATAAGTTATTATACATACAATAGTTATATATGAACATGCATATTATCCTCTTGACTTCCCTGGAGAATCCTAATCAGCTTCTAAGCAACAGTTAATGAAGATCTGAGTAAATGAATATTTGGATTAAACATATATTACCACAAATTAGCTCAAGTTTTAATTTTGGATGAGAGAGTATGAGAAAAATCAAAGATCATCACCAAGTTTCTTGCTTATTCAGATGGCACAATTGTAGAATGAAGCAGTCTGGGAGATGGGGAAGTTCAAGATTGTGATAATTTCGGAGGACTAAGTGTAGAGTACAAGTAGGTAGTTGCGTGCATATTTCAGACCTCAAGAGAAGCATGATGATAGAAATAGAACCCAAGGGGTAGGGGGCCTGTTGGAAGCTAGGAATGTACTGATTATTAGGGGAAGAATGTAAATAAAGAGAACAATTTGGATTTGAGTCCTGAGACACTCAAAACAGGAAGCATGTAAAAGGGAAAAATTCCTGCACGGTTGGGAAAATCTACCACTGCCAGTATGCTGATGTATCCTGTTTTAGTCCATGTTTGCCAACATATTCTTCTCAGAAAATGTGACATTTGTGTAAGACCACAGGTTAAACACTGGCAGGAAATTATACACGCCCACTATACATATCACATGGCATAAGAGAAGGAACCATTTTAGACTGAAACACTCACTGTGGCAGCAGAAGTGAAAATAGATTTCAGGACACCAACATTGAAGTGGAAAAGCTCCTTAGACTTCTACTGAGATTCCATCGGACTTCACAGTACCCTCAGTGGTACCGTTGTCTCCCCTCCCTATCAGTCTCCATTTCTTCTGTCTGCCCTCCCCGAAGTGTCCCTGTGCCCTGGGAAACCATCTTTGGCTCTCTTCTGATTTCTAATATTCTCACCGCAGCAATCTCACATAATCCCAAACCAGGAAACCCACAGGCATGCTGATGATGACAAGACTTTACCCACAACCTGGTTTCTTCCCAAGTTCCTGGCTCATATTTCTGATTGTCTACTTCATCATAGTTATTGTATTTCAGATGGAATACATCCAAAGACAATCTCACTGCTTTCCACCCACAGCCTACCCTCTAACAGTCTCTCCGTTTGCCAATGGCATCCACTACTACCCAGGCAGCCACGCTAGAAACATGAGAATCATCTTTGAATGTTCAATTTCCTTTACCTCCCACATCCAATCTGAGACCCAGCCCTGCCAATGCAATCTCTATCTTGCTCTAAAATTTGTCCTTTCTTTCCTATTCCCATGGCTGCTACAAATTTTTCATGATCTTTTGTCTTGACTATTTTAAGTTTTGTAACTGTTCATAGGGTTATATTTCTAAAAGATATTCCATCCACATTTTCTCCTTTACTTTCGGCCTTTCAGTGCACAATTTGTCATCTCTGACAGTATTTTGTAAAGATATTTCTGTGAGTATAGTCTCAGGGGTCCTGAATTTCTTTGTGAAATTATGAATTGTGATTTGTGATCAAAATCTAAAGCATCAATATAAGCAGATTCCTTGTGATAAAAGTGACAATCACTACTGTAAAATTTTAGTATCTGCATTATTATAGGGATTATAAGTCTCAGTAACAACCACTGACATTAAGCTTATGGTTATGCCTAAGCTAACAATGAACAGAGAAGAACCTAATGCTTTAAATCCAAATATCATACCAGCATGCTATGTAAACAAGCAGATATTTCCTACAGTTTAAATAGAGAGACATCATAAGAGAAGTAAACCATAGTACAGTTCACGTGTGTGCCACCACGGGTGTGCAGGAGTCCCTGCCCTAAGCAGTGAGGACCACATTCCTCCAAAATAATGCTGTACTTAAGAATAGTAATGTGCTTCCAACTTTAAATTGTAATCATTTTATAATCCTGTTTGCTTTTAATTTCTGCATTTTTTTTTGTTATGTAAGAGCTCTCTCTATATAAGGAGCATGTGCTTGGCTTTGTATGTGTACATATGTGTGAGTATGATAAAAATAATCGAAGTACACAGAAAGAGTCATGAGAGCTCCCTTTAAAAGACACCCATATGCTACACAAGTCTGTAAAACACTGATGGTACCAGCTCAAGTTCAAATGCTACAGTGTGTTACCAGGGTCTGTGTGATCCAGCCACCCTCAGATTCTACCACTAAGGTGTACCCTGAAGTTCATCCATGTCGAAACAGCTCTTGTTTAAATTGTCCTTGATTTCTGTGCCTTAAATTTCACATATTAGTTCCTTTTGTCTCCATGGTCCCTCACTCTCTGTAGACAAAATTTCATTCAAAATTCATTAAATATGTAAACCTTATTCTGATTCTTTCTCATTTTTTATGTCCAACAAATTTTTATATATTTATATGCACTTGTCCAGTTCTCTCTCAAGAGCACAGTCCTTCGCACTACAGATGAGAGGTTTGAGGAACAACGATTTATTTAACTTTCTCAGAGTCACATAATTAGCAAGATGCAAAGATATGATTTGAACGTGAACGTGAAGCATTAACCAATATGCTATGGTTATGGAAGTCATGCGATGCATTCAAAGCAAGCCTAGTTAATCCCTTTGAGGTTCCTGATAGATTATGAAATTGAACCAGTGGAGTTTAACTGTATATTTACTCTGAATGGTAACTAATTTCCTGACTGCAATTGTTCAGGGCAAGACATTTCTTTAAACATTGGTTGAAATAAATTGGTGGAATGAGTAATCTAGTATCATTAGGAAGGAAATCATGAAGTTCACATTTATTTGTCAAGGAAAAATGGAATCCAAATCTCCCAAATGTGTCTGCTGTTGGAACTCATGAAGGCTACACAACTAGTGACTTAATGAATTTGTATTTGCACAGAGTTCTTCCTGTCTCTCATATTCTGGTGACCTTCATTGTAACACCCTGAAATCTACACTTGCACAAAGCAGTACAGGGGAGCCTTTTGTATTAAATCTTCTCCTATCATGACGAGGCAGGAATAAGATCATTTTCAGGATAGCTGACCAGGAGTAACATCAGATTCATGTTCATCTTTGTCAAGATTTTAAAACGCCACACAAATCCATCTTTCTGGGCATCCTAGAGCTTCAACTCAGAATGAACACTGTCAGGAAAAGTTTAAATATTAGAAAATTAGTTATAAAATTTTGGATCTTGAGGGTACACTTCAAGAATGCTTTATGGCAAATGGTCTACTGATACTTACTGATGCACTTCCATTACTCAACTTGTTGGAAAACGAACACAAAATTTTCTAGTTTCTAAATCAATTCCGCCTCTGAAGCTACTATGACCAAGTTGTCCACTTTCCTGTTCTCTCATTTTAGCTATTTATGCACCTGTTCTTTAGGGGATCTTCCATTCTCATTTAGCAACTTTTATATTCATTGCCCCCTCCTTCCTTTTCTAGAGAAACCCCTAATACGTAGATATTTCCATTGTCCCTCTTGTAATAGTTTACCTATTAGACACTTGTTTTCTCTTTACATTAAAATTGGAGAAAAAAACTAAATTAATACCGTCTCTAAATTTGCATATTAATATTTTCTGTTTCTCTGCCCTGAGTTGAATTACTTTTCAACATGGCTTTTAAACAAAAATGTCTTCAGAGATAGAGGTAGAAAGAAACTTATGATTTCTTTCTCCTCCCACCTCATCCACCATGGTTTAGCTTTATTTCTGTTCTAGAATTCTCACATTAAAAAAGGTATCTCATCTTTCAAATCAAGAAAAAAAACACAAAAGGTTAAATACCAGTAGTCATTCTTAGATTACCTGTATAGGAAACATCTCTGTAGGATGAATGCTCTGTATGTATGTGTGTGTATATATATATTTCATGGTACTAAGATCTGACTTATTAATAGGATATGAAATGAATTTTCAAAATAATAAATCTGTAATAGTTTTTCTATCTAAAGATTATTCTGAAAAAGGATTTTCTGCCAAAGTCTCCTTTGTGTTGCTACTTACTAAAAAGAAGTAGAAGAAATAGAAGAAACATAAATTCATACAAGTAAAGTGGGACTTTGACTCAAGTGTCGCTGTTGGTTCCTTTAACTAGACGGTGTGATAATGGAGAAGGAGGAAAGAAGTCTTTGAATTTGAAACGAAATTCTACAAAGAGTTGATGCTTGATGGTCCTTTTCTTTCATGATCTTCTTTCCTCCATTTACATGTCATTTTAAAAATCATGTGAAGTATAATCTGATTTACGTCCATAGTGTAAATTGAGAGTGTAAAGGGTGGAAAGTGCCTGAGCAGAGAATGTACTGAGAAAGAGTTAGCTGCACCTCCGTGGAACCCCCACTCTCCAGCTGCTTCTGACTCCCCCTCATCATTCTTGCTTTGCCTTGGAACTGCACCGATGACAGGTCATTTTTGTTAAGAAGGACGAGGAGGAGGAGAAGGAGAAGAAGAGGAAGAAGAGAAGAAAAAGGAAGAGGAAGAGGGGCATTTCCAGAAGGCCAATCTCATGTTGATACACTGGCAAGGATGCTGTCTTCAGAGGAAGCTATTCCTTCATCAAGCCCACTCGAGAATCTAAAACATAGCGTGATGTTCGCACAGGGTGCTTGAAAAGGCAATGAGAAGAATAGAGTGGAAACTAAGCAACAGGACAATCCAGTATTTCTTACTAAGGTTGAGGGCAATAGCTCAGAGGCAACAAGGACCACGAATCAAAACAATGTACCAAGAAGACCGTAATGGATGAGGGACAGCAGGGACAGCGCCTCCCCGACAGCTGTTGTTAAGTGCTGCAGTCTTGCCTGAGATTTACAGCGGAAGCAATGATTAAGTTACTATGTACTTATCAGTGACACTTTGAGAAATGTAATAGGGCTCGTTACAAAAACAACTTGGCAAGGAAACATCTCAGGCTCCGCACCAGTCTATCATATTAAACCCCAAGAGAACTATGCTAAGTGCTAAAAACCAAAGTACACAATCACAGTAAGATTTTCAGTACAACCAAAATAGAAAACCTGGCTTCTTTCTTAGACTAGAACCTTGTTCTTCAGTCCAGAGCAAAAGATTCAACTAAATTACTTTCTAGGCTTCATAAAGCGTTGACATAACTTCAACTTTTACATTGTAAATGCATCCCCTTAATAATCCTCGTGTAATTACTGTTTATTATAAATGAACTTGCTCAGCTTTCCTGTGTGGCACCTTTTGTTTTTCTGTCAGTTACATTTCAAGGAACCTGTGCCCCCAGCTACCAAAGATATGTTCCCAGGCGCATCCTGAAGGCAGAGACCCCAGGGAACAGCATTTGGGATGCTCCAAGCAACATCTTTGTTGAGACTCAAATATATAAAATCTAAATAGGCCATTAAACCAATAGAAGGAGCCACTATACCTTCACAACAAGCATTTCATGAACACTGCCCTATGCATTCATGTGCTAGCATCAGCCTTATCCTGACTGAGCTCTCTTTCCATGGAAGACTGACAGCTCATTGGAATGAACAGGAATGATCATTGTTCCACCGATTTGCTTATAACACATTTATACTATACTGCCAACACATAAACGTGAGCATGGGAAAAGAGATGATCTGTACCTTCTGAGATGCCAAATGTCTTAGAGATCAGAGCAACATTGAGATGATTCTCACACAACCTATAAAATGTCACCAGGTTTAATGGAAATTCAAGAGCTAAGGGTTACGGTAACACAATATGCACAAATTAGAACAAGGGCCAAGTAAATTAATATTGGTTCCCCTGTAAGCACCAGAGGTACCAAATACTGTAAAATAAATACTTGCGATAAGCAAAGCTCCAGGTAAGACAATGGGAGTATTCAATATCTCCACAGAAAGATCTTATCACTAATACCAGAGGCCTAGATTTTATAACCTTCGAGCAGCTAATTTCAATCAGAGCTAGATTCAAGGTCAGCTTTGGAACTCCAGACATTGTTTTCCCTTTGCTACCTTTGAAAGGCTTTTCATATGGCTCATCCATAAATAATTAAACCCAAAGTGTCTGCAACATCCGCTTAACTACTGCAGAGAAACCCAGAGGTCCAAAATTTTATTTCATTTAGAACTTCTAAAGCTCTCTGTAGAGGGAAGCAACCTTTCCATGTGTATTCAGAAATGAGTCCTACTTCCTGCGTAAACAATACAAACATTTCTTTTAAGTATTCAATATGTTCATTTCCATCTGGACTTTTCCAAATGGCTTGAGGAAATTGAGAAAAATTATGAAAGCAAAACCCTCATGTACATGCTGCCAACATGAAATAATTTAAATCTGAGGTAACCTCCATCTGACAATGGTGAGTCACAGAATAAAGTCATGCTTTGTGGGACATGTGGTGAAGTAACAATCTGAAATTTAGCAGCATGAGTGATGGATCCAGAATATGAGATGTTCCAGGAACTCTTAGGATTAGACCCTTAGGACTGGTCTGGGAAATGACAATCCCCAGGGCATTCCTAAAATGAAAAATAGAAGGAATGGAGTTAAGGCTGGTTCATGAGTAGGTCAAAAAGGTTCAGTTGGCAGCATTTTAATTTCTTGAGGGGAAATTATTTTACTTCCTCTTCATCCTTATAAATGTAATGTAATACAATATAATTTACAACAGATGCACCTCTGATATGTATGTAGAGATGCACTTCTGATATGTGTGTGTGTGTGTGTGTGTGGAGAGAGAGAGAGAGAGAGAGAGAGAGAGAGAGAGAGAGAGAGAGAGAAAGAGAGAAATTCAATTACAACCAAAGCCATTACAACCAATATATCTCAATTCAAGAAGTGTTCTTATATGGGTATGCAGAACTCTGAACTAATATCACTGTGCAGAAGAAAGCACAACAAATAAAATATTAAGAATTGTAAGGTAACTGCCTAGTCTAGAACTAAATAAAAGTAAAATATATAACTTTCCTGATCCAAAACTGAGACATCCACTAGAGTAAACTCGGAAGAATTCAGGGCATGAATCACAATCTGAGTTCAAATTGCATAAACTTGTTCAAATGAACAGAGTTGGATTATATACGCTAAAATTATTTGAAGATCATTGAAAAAAATAAGAGGACCAAGGAAGGCAGAGCCAAATCACATATGATCTTGGACATTATTAAGGAATAGCGGGTCTGGGGACAGCCTCCACGTTAAATATGGTGGTGTGATTCTGTCATTTCAGAACTGTGGAGCTGGGCAGGGGCATTACTAACTTCAGTGTTCTCAGATAAACTCAAACATATAGCTTTAGCATGTTTCCTCCTATGCATCTTCTGTGAAATCCCACGCCTGTAATTTGTGAGTCTCCAGAAAAATTAAAATGCCATTAGAGTCATCATGGTCACTATCACTATCATCATCTACTAGTTTTAATGCCAGGACAATCCTTTCTATTCAGTTAAGGGCATTAGTCATAGTAACAGAAGGAGATAGGACTATTATTTTTGTGATTAGGGATATTTGTTGCAGAATTATTTATGACACTGAAAAATTACAAATAATGTACAGCTGTAAAAGAATGGTTAAGTTACAGTCCAAAACTATAGGTGTTACACTATGAAGAACTTTTCATAGATGAATGGAGAGGAGAAGGGGTACATGTACAGAAATGTGTGCCAAGATGTGTCATGTGCAGGTGCTAACCCCTCACAATCAGTACAATCACTGTGTATTGCAAATGTTTACTAAAATATAATAATTGGGAAAACCAGAGTAGTCTCATTTATTTTCCAAAACATTGGAAAATGATGGGAAGAAACAGCAAAATAATAAACAAAGGTTTTTTAATAGAGTACTTTTTATATTAAAATTTTACATTATTAATATTTTGGTTAATCATAATTATATGTTACGGGCTATGATGTAGTACTATTAAATCTGATGAATCAAAATAAATTTATTCTTGTTTCTCCTATCACAGAAGTAGCCATGCACACAAATGAGGAAATTAGCCCTTACATAAAAAGATAAGATTGCATGTTGATAGTTAAAGAAGGAGGTTAAAACCTATAGAAAATGATGGGTCCTTAATTTTTCACAGAAAAATGCCATGATCTCTTTCAATTGCATATGACCATCCCCTCTTCCACTTGCTAGCTTCAGAATACACAGATCCATTCTCCTCCATTGCTGAGACTCTCAAGGAACCATCTCTCTAACTTAGCACAATGAGGTCCTGTTGAAAAAAGGTAGTGTTCACGACAGCATGATTTTCAATATAGTTAAATGTAGTCAGCTTTAAGGCTGACCTATATACAAAATGAATCTGTAATGTTCAGAAGGTTGGTGTATGGGTTCTCCACCACTTTTCGTCTTCTCATGATGAAACTCTTATTGATCAACAGTTCTTATTATAACTGCATTATTGAGATATTGGTATACCAAAAAAATCTACATAAGTAATGTGTATGATGTGGTGAGTTTGTTCACATGCATATGTGCTTGAAACTATCACTTCAATTAAGGCATAAAATATATCTAAATGCTCACTCTGGCCACTTCTAGAGCTAGTACTGAAATTCCTACAAAATTGTTAAGTAAGAGAAAGAAATAAAGAAATCCAAATTGGAAAATAAGTTAAAATAACCTGTTTCCAAAACATATAATCTTTTATAGAAAACCCTAAAGATCCCACGCTAACAATGCAAAACCTATTTTAAAAATTCAGTAAGGTTGCAGGATATAATCCATTACATAAAAATCTGTAACATTTCTTCATACTAACAAACAACTATCCATAAAGAAAGCAAGAAAATTTCCTAATGTCCAAGAAAAAGAAAAAGAAATGACTAGGAATAAATATAACCAAAGGTATAAACATCTTGTATGTTGAAAACTACAAAACATTGAGAAAAGGAACTGAAAAAAGTCAATACATAGAAAATTATCCAAAGTTTACGGATTGAACAATTTATATTGTGAAAATGTCTATATTACTCTAAACCATTGACTGATTCAGTGGGGTTTCTGTGAAAAGTTCAATGAGATTCTTTACAGAAACAGAAAAACAATCTTGAGTTTAATATAGAGTAATAGAAAATCCTCATTAGCCAAAGTAATCTTGAAAAAGAACAAAACTGGGGGGGGCATCCAATACTTCAAAATATATTACAAAGCTACAGTGATTGAAATAGCATTATACTGTCATAGAGACAGATACACTGGCTGGTGGGACTGCATAGAATGACATGGAAGAAAATATTTGTAAAATTTACATCTGATATGAAGTCAGAATCAAAATATTTATAAAGATATCCTCCAGTGGAATAATAAGAAACAAATATCCCTATTTAAATGAGTAAAGGATCATTAAATGAGTTAGGTATTTCAGACATTTCTCAAAAGAAAATATCCAAAAGACTAACAGATGCAAGTTAAAGACATGATTTACCACCCCTCATCTGTCAGAGCAGTCATATATATACGTATACACACATATACACACACAGACACACACACACACACACACACACACACACACAAAGGATAGCAAAGATCAGAAATAAAGAAACATCTTACACAGTGTGGGTTAAAATATAAATCACTACAGCCATTGTGGAAGGGTGTGTGCAGTTTCCTTAAAATAGCAAAATTAAAATTACATCTGATTCAGAGTCTCACTAAAGAATTGAAATCAGAAACTTGAATTAATCCCAGCACTTTCATAATTACTTCACCTCTATTCACACGATGAGGAATTACCTAAATGTCCATTGATGAATGGATGCATAAATACAGTATAGTTATATGTACACCACTGAATATGCTTCAGCTTTATAAAGGAAGAAATTCCTTCATTTATGACACTGATAAAGCTGGAGACATTATTATGTAAAGTGAAGTGAATAAAGAACAAGACTAAATCTGCACTATTTTATTTACATGTGGAGTTTTTAACAATGTAGCTCAAATATAAAGGATAAGGGTAAAACGAACTCTTACACACTGAATCTGGATTTTAATTTTTAAAACACTAGAAGAGAATCAAATTCAAATGTTTCTGAAAGGGAGAAAAGTATAGAACCTTAAATGAATTCATATGAGTGTACAGTCATCTGTAGTTTCATTTCAATGTTTGCTGTTGTTAACATTTAGAATTGGTTAGGTATTTTAGAAGGAATATTTATTTCATAGGTTAATCAAATGTGATATTCTCTCTTTCTCCTTAAAAAATAAAAGCATTTGCTCAAAAGAGACACATGTAAAACTCTCTTGTAGGTAGAAAAGGAACTCTACAAATCAAAGGCTGAAATTGCAATTTTTTAAAAAAGGCCTTTGACTTAGTTTAGTAATTTTCAAAGGGAATTTTTTTTAATTAAAGCTATAGAGAATATAACTTTGCTTCATTTAAATTCAGCTGCACAATTTAAGTTTGCTTTAGTTCCTTCTTTAAGTAGATCTCAGAGAAATTAGAAAGCCAGCCAGTAATGGGAAGAAGAGCACAGAGATGGAAAGCTGGCACTGGAGAGGCCACCCCCCGCTGAAGGGGACCAAAGCCCCGTAGCAAGAGGGGCTGTCACAACCCCAGGAGCCTTGTGCTTCGGTGCTTCCATGGAGCTGGCCCCCACGGTGGCAGATTTATAATGAAAAAACTTTCACAGTTTTACACTCTCTAGTTTAACAATCTGGTGAAATACTTTGTCACAAAGAGATTTTCTTTGCACTTGGCTGTTTGAAGCCACTCTCCGTCTTTCTAACCAGTGGGCTTTCCTTGTCTCTTTGGTGTTGCTCTTTTCTGTGTTCTGTAAGTCATCCGCAACCTGCTCTCCAGGACACCACTGGGAAACAGCTTCACTGACTCTGGGTATTTTAGGTCATGTGAAGGTAGATGCAACAGTGGATAGGTTAGGACTTACAAATGTCTCACTGGTGGTTTTTGGAAGGAGGTAAGAGGGGGCCCGATGTTTGTATGCAGTTCCATCTGATGGGCACTACTTTCTTCTGCTGGGCCTCGTTTTGCAGCCTCCTTGTTTTTTAGGTCTTTCACTCTCAAGCATTTCACAATGTTTCTGTGCCTTAGTGCATCACCTCAAAAATGGGTGTCAGCTTTTAGCCCATCCATAGGGATGCAGTAAGAATATCAGCTGTCCCCTGACCAGGAGGAAGCCTGCTGGAAGTCTACACAGAACAGACACTGCACTGTCGAGTCGAATTGTGTGATCTTCCTCCCATTCTCCAAGTTCAAGGCAACTTTGAAAGCAGTCTTTTGTGATTTACATCAAGAGTGTTCCCCATTGCCCTGTTATTCCTCCATGGGCCTTTTGCACCGGGATCTGAACTTCAGAGAGTATCTCCGTCCCTGGCTCATCGCCCCTTTCGCCCTGTTTCCTGGCCTCCGTGTGTAAGCAGCTTTTCCCGTGATACAACCCTCTGCTGTTCTACTTCCTCTTTGGACCCCAGCACCCACACACTGTAACCATGAGCCAGAATAAACCGCTCCTCCTTTACACTGTGGGTGGAAGATATTGTGTGTCAGTAATGATGGGACTAGGACAAGACCCTGGTCCAGGGCTTAGGTTCCAGCAGCAGTTCAGTCGCAGTCACTTCTGGTTCCATATCAGTTGACTAAAGATTATACCCAGCTGTCATGGGAAACACATAAACAGAATGAAAATGTATCTAGGAGAGTTTGAAAGGCATGATTCTTATGTCAGCAGAAGTATGGCCACATAGTGACCAGAATTAGAATCTAGAGACTAAATCTGTGACTTCTGGTCTGAAAGAACAGAAAACACAACAGAGCTGAGTCCTTAAGCAAGCCTGCCGTGGTAACAAGGTGATTTTAAATGCAAGTATCCAAGCCAGGTGCAGCCCCTGGACAATAATTGTTATGTAGGTGAAGGCACAGAGTCTGGGGGCTTCTGTAACAGTGGAAATCTTCCAGGAGAGTTGTCTTTGAAGGGAGCATAAGTAATGGTGCTTAGGAGAGGCTGTAGGGAATACAGGCATCCAAACACTGTTCCCACCACACAGAGATTATGTTGATTTTTAAAATAAGTTGGCCGATCACATTGAGATCCTTCATTATCACTGGTGTCACTGATTTACTGGACTATTTGGGACACCACATGTAACAAAATGGAGTGATTCTCTTTTGATATTTTCCTCCCTTACAGCTAAAGAGGCTCCCTGATTTATAAATTTATTCAGTACTCCAGGAGAATAACCACATAAAACCATGGAAGGAAGATCAGAAACAGTTTGATGAGTTAATTAACACTGAACACACAAGTAGGAGGGGCAAAGTACAGATAACATAGAGGTTAGTTCATGTACTTGCTTCCACTTTGTTTTAACAGGAAACAGACAGACACAATTGCCTGGCATTGTGAAGCCAAAGGAGGCTGCACCCTCATTCAGAACTATATAAATATTCTTTCCACATCATCAGACTCTGGGCAGTTACGGATGAGTGTCGAGGAGCTCAGCTGGAGGCCTGCCACTTGTCCTGGAACTGCAGACTCCTCACATCTGGACTTTTAACCCAAATTAGAAAAGTATCAGATGTTCCAGGCACAATTCTCACTTTACTGCTTAGACATGCTTCAAATAAACCAACCTCTTTTGCTTTTGATTTCTTAGAACTAGAAATGTATGGCATTGGTAATTGGAAAGATACTTTCTGAATATGCTCAAATCATGGCATCATTGGACACAGGTAGAATGAAGGTCAAAGGTTGTAGTAGCAGGAGTGAAAGGATGCACTCTGGAAAGGATCTAGTCCTGGGAAAGATCTGGAAAACAGAAGGAAGAGCAAATTCAAAGACACCTGAATAGGGGCCCAGGATATCATCTAGTGGTCCTGAGTTCTATCCCTGGTACAAAAAAAAAAAAATGTAATGCCTGAATAAACTCAGCTCTGGAACAGAAGCTATTGTTGTACAAGGTCAGGGGTGGATGAAGGCAAAGAAGAGAATTGTATTCGTTTATTAAGTAAATTTAAAACAAACTGGGTAGCTTATAAGTGCAGAAATTTATTCTTTCACAGGTTAGCATGTGAGGAATCTACAGTTATGGCACTGGAAGCATTGGTTCCTTGTGGAGGTTCTGGGCAGAGTTGTCTTATGTCTGTCTTCTGGCTGCAAAGGCTTTCTGCAGCTCTTGGCATTCCTGGCCGTGGGTGATGTCACTCTATGTTCTGCCTCCATCTTCCCCTGGTTCTCCTCTGTGCTTCTCCGTATCTTCTCTGTTTATGATGGCACCAGCCATCATTGGGGATTTAGAACACCCTCGTTAGTACGACCTCATCTTAACACAATAAGAATAAAGAATTTATTTCTAAACAAGCATGGATTGGGGGAGGACACTATTCAACCTTGTAGAGCAAGCCAATGACATTATACAGGGTCTTGCACACTATGACATTTACCTGAATTTTAAATCTTTAGAAGGATTTTCACAAAGGAAAATTCTAACCATATCCTTTGTAAGATTATGGTCACTACAATGTGAAGCATGAGAAAATGTAAAAGTACACAAAGCCAGTTAGTTACCTACTGCAGTTTTCAAGGTGTGAGAGAATGCTGGTTTAAGATAGTATATTGCCATTTACCACCCAGGGACATGGATATTTTGAGGAGCTATTTGAAAGATGTTCGTAGTATGTGTCATTGATGGATTTGAAGTGGGAGTGAGGGGAAGGGAGGGAACCCAGATTCTTGCTTTGAGTAACTGGATGGAGGATGGTATCATTTGATACAACAGGGAAGACTGCCAGTTGGAGCTGGGATGAATAGAAATCAGAATTTCCAGTTTAGACAGATTGCATTTGAGCTGCATGTTAGAATTCCGTGTGGAGATAAAATAGTTGGAACCCAAAAAGAGGTCAAAACTTGAAAGATAAATTAAAGAATTATCAGCACGATGATGGGTAATTGCAACAGCCCTAGATGAGGTCATCCGGTATTTGAATATATAGAGAACAGAGCCTGGAAAACATCCTAGAATTCACTGATTTAGAGGAAAAGGAAGAGCCAGCAAGAGTAACTAAGATAAAGTAGTCACAGAGGTAAGAGGAAGTCCAGGAAGGTATGGAATTGCAAATTCCACTGGGTACATGCTAATGCAGAAGTAGCATGTAATAAATAGAATCGTTTGTTAAAATACTCATTTTCTTCCCCGCCACTCCACACCAGAGAGACAGTCCCTACTGGATGTGACTTATATATCACTTACATAAGGTGTGCAAATAGCGGGCAATGAAAGGGAAGCAGTAGAGAGCTTCCAGGCACTAGAGCAGAGCTTTGAGAGAGACTGGATGCCCTCTTCCTTCAGCATCAATAATGATATTTCCAAAATAGGACTTGTAAGAACCCAAATGAAGAAGACATGAAAAACAATTCTATAGTCAGTATTGACCCTGAGTGTGAATAAGCCATTGTTGCTATAAGCCATTGAGATGTGGTGATTGTCCTCTGACCATAGCATAGAAGAAAATGCTGATGAACAAGTAATATCCTTCATGGATAGGTTGCTCATGGTGTTGAGGGAAGGTGAGGAGATTTTACATCACATTATCTAAGCTCAGACCCTACGTCTGCAACTTTACTAGTACTTAAACTTCAACAGATACATAGACCCTGCCAAACTTTAATTTTCCTGTCTCGCAAGAGGGTATCTGTTTTACAGTCTCGGTGTGGACTGAATATGCCAATACCTGCAGAACACTCAGTACAGCTCCACCCTGCCTAGCCCCACAGAATGTTGATTTCTCTTTCATTGCCTCTGCATTCAGGCTTGGAGCATAAAATTTTATAAAGTTGCCCAAGTCATCGCTATGCTTTTGGAAAGTGGATAGGAGGCAGCAAAGTATCTAAAGAATTTGGGACTTGGGGAGCCTCACTACTACTGTATGGGTTCCCTGAAAAACAAGGGCACACTACTCTTTCTATCAGGCTTCACTCCCACATGGGATTCAATTCACAAAGGAACTCTGAGGCTTACTCAAAGGGTTACCTAGGGGTTGCCCTGGGATGGTGCATTTCCTAAGGCAGAACCAACAGAAAACCTCCAGTCCCTGGACTGTATTTCCACAAAATAAGGCTAAAACAGTGTGGTTAAACTGAGGGGAACTCAGCTGAAGGGTAAAGAATAAGAACATATCTTTTTAACAAAGAAATAGCATCTCACCTACTCCACATCTTCCTTGTGAAGTGAACACATTTACTGGTGAGAACATAGAGGCTGTGAAAAGCAGTGACAGAGGTGGCACTGGCACCCAATCAGATCCTTGGTGTCAAGTCCATGTTGGACAGCTGTGGAAGAGGCTGAAGAGACATTCACAGGAGACAATTTCTGTTGCGAATGACTGAGGCACTAAAGGCCGCTGGCCTGGAGCTTACTTATAGGCAGAACAGCCACAAGAAACAAAAGCCAGGGACAACAGACTAGAGCCAAGGTGTGCACTCTCAGTAGCCAGCCACAGGCTGAGTCCTGAAACTTCTGAGTGCCCAGAGATACCCCATCAGCTTCTACCTCTCAGGCTGACGTGCAATCAAAAAAGTCAGTGAACACTGCTGCTAAGTGTCGTCCAGGAGAAAGGCAGATTCGTCATCAGAACATCGCGTGTGGTGTGTCCTCACACACCTTGTTCCCCAGATCTGGCACCGTGTAATTTTTTCTGCCTGTTCACCCAAGTCAAAAGGACTTTAAACATTCTGAATCAATTCAGGACATCAAAACAGCACAGCTAATGACTCATAAAAGGGGCTGGGGATTTAGCTCAGTGGCATAAGCGCCTGCCTTGCAAGCAGGCAGTCGTGAGTTCGATCCCTGGTACCGATAAAAACGAAAAAGACAAAAAAAAAAAAAAAAAAAAAAAAAACGACTTCATGAAAGAGGAACTCCAGAACTGCTTCAGAAAGCTTCAAGTAGTGTGGGATCAGTGTATTCAAAGTGATTTGAGGGAGATCAAAGTCAATGTCTCTTACTGTAATTTTTAAAAATTTAAATCTTCACCGTGCCATTTTTTATCACTTTTTTTGTGTTAGGGTCCTTGTTCATTCTGAATGCTCTCCACAGAAAGAGGGAAAATACAAAATTCAGGAGAGCAAGGAAAAGAACAGCCACTATTACTGAAGGACAGAAAACTGCCATGAGAAAGCTACCATTTCATCTTCCCTGCTTACTATGACACCAGCTGTCATCCTCAACCTGAGAGAAAATGTGCTGTGTGTCTGAAGCTAACTCCACAGCTAGGGCTGTAAGACTCTGTGTGAGGTTGTTCTCAAAGCCAGGACAACTAAAGGGAAGTAAAGTGCACCCTGGTCCCCAGCCCCTTCCAAACTCTGCTACTCATATCCATAAATTCCAAAACCATGTAGTCATTCTCTGATGATTGGAATGAAAATTAGTCAGAGTCTGAGGAAAGGAACAAATGGGAAAGCCCGATGCTGTAGCTGGAGATAATTAGCCAGGAAAAGCTAGTGGCAAGCGGCCCAGGGAGCAGCCCTTGGGTCCCAGTTCCCCCAGTGCCTCATTGCCCATCGCTTCTGTCAAACTCTCCACATCCCGAGTTCTTCTGGTGAAAAATGGAAATAGGCTTCCCTTCCTTCCAAAGAGGGGTCTAAAGGACACCTGGCCTGTGGCGTCTGGGAGCGCCCTCTGTCTCTGCCTTCTGGACAATCCGATGCATGTTCCCTTGAGACGGGTCTCCTCCACAGTCAACAAGTACTTGCTGTCTCACTTTGAGTAAGCCTAGATGGACACAGAGAAGCTGATGGCATTATACCACAGTGACTGTGGCTTACCTGAAAAAGGACGGGGCTGGCGTACTGCCTTCCTCTGCCCCCCACCTGCGTATTCACTGGTGTTCTCATTTACCATATCAAAGATATTTTGATTTTCATGGATTCAATAATTTGCATACTAATTAAATAGTATTCATCCTAGGTTTTCATAATAACCATGATAGCTTTAGATAACCACACTTCTTAAAGTTCAGGGATTTAGTTAAACCTCTATAAAAAAATAAACTGTTATTGCTGTTTTCTACTTTGGTAAGTACCCAGAGCATTTACCGCCTTGTGATAGTGCCCGAATCTTCAAAACACTGAGTACCCAGAGATAAGCAAAGAAATTTCTTTTAAATTTTAGTAAAGTGCACCCTTTGCTTTGAGATTGCACAGTGGCTGAGTCCAGATGCATATATTCTTTCTGTCAGTGTTCAATATCTTTGAGATTACAGTGCATTAAAATGCACCAAGGAGCCTAAGGGGGAAATATAAATATGGCATTTGTCTTGAACTCATAAAAGGGGTCATACAAAAAGGAATTTAATAAAAATCATTACCACCTGAAAGCAATGCCAAAATTTAATTATACATTTTTCCACCCCAAAGAAAAGGCTCTAACATCTAAACCCAGTGAAAAGCTGCCTGGCTTTACGACTGCCATGCCTAGAGTATTTTTTGAAAGAGTCTCATTTAATTCTTGAATGCACGACCACCTAGCATTGCAGGTATAGGAAATTTTCCTCTTGTGCTAAAATAGCTTTTATTCTCAAAGGCCCACAGCAATACATCAACACGATCCTCCAGGGCAATTAGGCCTCTTCCCCCTTTGCTGGCAGACTCTGTGGAGGATGCCACTAAACTCCAGGGCCAGCCTGGCAGGATTACAGCAAAGTCTAGGGCTGTATCTCAGCCATCGCCTGTCCTCGATCCCTCCCTGCCATGGCAGTTTTTCAGAAGGGAAATTAGTCCCCCTGCCAACTCTTATATTTTGTATCAGCCCAGATGTCGCACTTTGCTAATGTCATAGGAGACTGTAATATTTTTATAACACAGTGTAGAAAACCAAAGCTGAGCCAAATAGACACGTTGCTGCCAGATGGGTGACCTTTATTTACTGATAAAAGTTTTTCAGACCATAAAACTTGAACTTATTAGAAATGAGCTGAGTTTTCAAGTTTACAAGGAAGCTCAGTCGTCTGTCCCATGGATGGGTGGAGAGGAGGAGCTTGCAGAAGCAGAGAGTGTAGAAATACAGATGTCTTCACACAGGAGGGACCAGGAAAGCGACCTGCTGCACACAGGGAGGCTTACAACAAGCTCTCCCAATTGAAGGGCACAAGGCCCGACCTTGAGCTTAAACACACAGCCCCCTGCCTTTAAACCTGAATAGGCTGCTTACTGTCGAGGACTGGGTTGTCTCTTGCCCTGTCCGCACCTTGCACAGGCAGATGAAGTAGACAGCATGTTTCTCTGCAATGCTGTAGGGTGGGTTTATGAACTGTAATGGAATTCCTCACCCGTCTGCTCCTGGCGTTTTCACTCCTAAGACAGGGCAGTATCCCTTCTTCTGGTTTCTCTGTAGATTTGTGTTCTTTAAGAATGCTTCCTATCTTGATCCGTGCATCCTTTTCTTCTTTAGGATTAGGTCTAAATACTGATGCAGTTAATGATTCTTTTCCTCATCCTAACTGCCCTCCAAATTTCCTTCTGATGTGTTTACGGAAATTGATCTCTGAATATATTCACCACAACCTTGGAAGCAGAAACTGGCTTCCTTCTTTGACACCCACAGACACATTTTTATTAATGCCTAAGAAGGCTTTGCAAGTATTTTTATTTCCTATTCTTCATATCCCAATATTGCTTTCAAATCTGTTATTTTCCTATTTGTTGATCATTTGAGCCTCATGCATTGGAACTGCATTTTTCTATTTTGGGTTTTACAGTCCTCACATTTTCCCACACTTCATCCATTCACCAGATCATTCAACTTCCTATTAAGTCAAATTATAAGAATTTCTGAACCCAAGTATTCTGCCCTATCAAATGGTCCTCTGAGTCATGTACACTGAAATATTTATGCAACATTTGTTTCTCTGTCTTTATTTCCCTTCTAATATTTAAGGGAATAGAAACTCCATTTTATTGGTGGGTAGTACAAAATATCACCTACATAGATCACTGGAAATCTCTCATTCAGAATACATGTCTGAATATTAAGCACTGTGTGGCACTAACAGAAACATCACTGTAAGGGTTAATATAATCACACAGCTTGGATTAAACCTCAGCCTTTTACCTTTTTCTCTGGAAACAATGAACATGCCAGACACCTCACTTATGCATCCCATGTCTCTGAAAAAGGAAGATGGCAATAATTTCCTGCAAATGCCATGATTCCTCAGAATGCGATGACATACATGGCAAAGTGTTTTTCAAATGAAATGTCAGAAAATATACTTTTTTTTTTGTCTTTTTCGTTTTTATCGGTACCAGGGATCGAATTCATGACTGCCTGCTTGGAAGGCAGGCGCTTATGCCGCTGAGTTAAATCCCCAGCCCCTGAAATGTCAGAAAATATACTAATAGCATTGATGTTTATCATCCTACCTTTGCCACATTCACTGCCACTAATTTGTCTTTTTTGGGCATTCTAGCTGCAGATGGGCCCTGTCCACAGATCTGCTTTCTCATACTCCTGGCCACAGGCTTGCTCAAAGGCCAATTACAGGTGACATGGCCTCTTCATTGGGTGTGGGCACTCAGGTCCTCAGTCCATTTTTTTTTCTCACATTACTTACAACATTAAAGTCAGGCTCAGTGACATCAGCTTACAATTGAGTTTTGAATAAAATGAGAAGTCCATGATTGTTCAATAGTAGGATAAAAGAAGAGAAAATGTCTGTGTTAGACCAATACAACAGACTAATGCAGCATGAATGTATCTCTCTTATAAGCTATTTAAAAATTAGAAAAAGCTATTTCCTCTGTTATGGTATGCAATATGTATTGCTCACAAATCATACCTTTCTCTCTGTTCATGCTTTCATCATGGTGATATGAAGATAGACTTACAAAACAGTCGGCCTACTAGTGGGAGGAACATCTTCTGATAATTACTCTTGCCCAGGAGAACTCAGGCATGTAAAACTGACTAAAATGGCCCAGAGTGATTTATTTAGCATCATCCTGCCTAGATCCAACCTGTGCTTCTTCAAACATTTCTTCCTCATGTGTAATCGGAATCATTTGTTTAAAGCACACACACTTAAAACTAAAAACAAAAACCTTAGTGATTTATTTAACAAATCCTTTGCACCGAAACCTTCCCTGTTTCTCCTATCAAACTCCTGAATTAAGTCTGCTGAATCAATCGACCATGAAACCTTTGCTAGCAACTTCTCTTAAAGAGTATTTTTATAAAACAAATATAAATAATTCCGAGCACAGGAACAGCAGCAGGAAAGCAGGTGGTAGGTCCAGCCCCAGGCGACGCCAAGGTTTATCTTCAGCCTTTTTTCCCATTACCTTAGCACTCTGGAAACAAAGGTTTCTCTTTTGTGTTTGAATCTGTTATTCAGATAATTCCTCTTTGCCCCACATATCTCAAAAGACTCCTTCCCAGTTGCAAAGACTGATATCTTTTGTACATTGTCTGTGTTTTCATCCATGACTGCTTTTTCCTCTATCTTTTTCAAATGTTTCTCCCAAGTCTCACCATTTCATCAGCCATCCCTCCCTCGGGTTTGTTTAGTCTCCTCAAATTTCTTCCAAAGCAAACCTTTAAGAAACTCTTTAATTCCCATGCCACCATATCAACAAATTTTTTCATTGTAAAGAAAAATTTCTCCCCAATTCACTTTGCTGTGTGTTTCCTCCTCGCCAAATACTTTGTCTCATATGTAATTTTTCTTTGGCAGTTGAGGCAGTGACCAGCGTTCCCTGTCATGCAGCAAAATTCTCATGGGGATATTAATCTTGTGGTGCCCAGGAAGGAAGCTAGCTCTCAAACACAGACTCTCACATGCTGTGCATGGCAGAGACCCCATGGTAGTCATTTCCCATCCTCCTGTCACCTGTCATGCTAATCTTTAAGGCAGACTCTTAAGTCACCCACAGGCCAGGTGATAGAAGGAAAAGTGAGGGTTCTGATCTTGCTTTGGCCTCTGTGCTATGGTGGAAGGGAAGAGTATGGAAAAATCTACAGGAGTGTGACAATCTTTCCCCAGCAGCCAAAAGAAATGGAGCCAAACCCAAGCCCTGCTTCCCTGGGTGCCTGCTGTGGCCTTCCCTCTGTGTCACAGCAGCAGCACTGGACACTGGGCAAACCCTCTCCCTCTGTGGAGCTAACTCATGTCACAGGCATAAGTGAAACACATCTCCAAATGAGTATTCACTCTAGTTTACCCACCTTTGCCTTCCACACAAGTTAGGAAGGTATTGTACTCAGGGGTTGTGAGGAGAGCAATTATAATCAAGACACAGAATTTGTAATTTTAGTTTATGATGATGGTCTTCCAGAGTTAAACACAAGAAAGTTCA
Organism: Cavia porcellus; assembly: GCF_034190915.1. Lineage (NCBI taxonomy): Eukaryota > Metazoa > Chordata > Mammalia > Rodentia > Caviidae > Cavia > Cavia porcellus. Next base: position 48,284,195 of record NW_026947487.1, on the reverse strand, counting down.
GGAAATCTGTCCATAACACTAAGACCCTGAATATTCAGCCAAGAGCCTGAATCCCACAGTAATGTCCTGCATGAGTCCAACTGAAGATCTACAGCTCATGACAATGCCTCCCAGGAGTCCCATGCGTCTACAGCCCACGAAAAGGACTCACACCAGCCTGTTTTACAGATCTGCTAGGAAGGCCAAAGGTCAGTGGTGGAAGCCAGAAAATCTATACTAGCAGAGTTAAAGAGCTATACTGCTAGGTTGAGGATTCTACACTGGAGCCAAGAAGTCACTTTCAAAGCAAGGATCAGGGATGCCCTGAAAAGTACCACAGCCATCCTCAGCAACATGGAGGTCCGAGCTCCTCCAACCATAAGAACAGTCCAGTACAGGCCAGAAAGCCAGGGTGACAAGCTTCTCCTGGAGATTAAACAACACATGTCTTCCCCTCCAGAGCCAGGAAGCAATGCTCAGTGTAAGGACCAGAGCTTCCCCAAAGTGAACTACAACCACTCTCACCAACAAGCTCCCAAGCTCCTCCAATAATAATGGCCAAATTCATATTGGGGAAGCTATCCATGATGAGCTCTTCCAGGAGAACCAATGGCTCAAAACATCAACACTTAGAGAAACCCTCAACACCTAGCTCTTCTTCTCCATACCTTTATTTATGCTGGCAACTTTCCTCAGGTGGAACATCCACTCTCAGCACCATGCTGATTTAATTCAGCTGGCATTAAGTTGACCACAGTTTTTAATCTACAACAAGGAGAAGAGCAATTTATTGTCCTGTCCTCAGACATGGCTTCACTCAGACTTCCAGACTTCATACAAACTATAATACTAGCCATCTTGGTTAGCCAGTTTGCACCGGTGGACTCCCTGGCCATGTGAGCCAATTCCTGCGTGTGTGTGTGTGTGTGTGTGTGTGTGTGTGTGTGTGTGTGTGTGCTGCCTTTCCTAAGGAGACTTCTAACACTATACAACTGGCTATCATACAGACCCTGGTTCAAGTGCAATAGATTAACAAATAGGTTCTCTTAGCTTTCCTTCTAATATGTTGAGTGAGTTACTTGACACCAGCAAGTCCCTATGTAAAACAGGACTACATTACATCTGAACATATAGAATGATAAAGATTAAGCAATTCATCTCAGCACTTTGTGGTCTTGGAAAAATAGTAAATGCTCAATAAATGTCTTTTCTTGATACAGAGAGTTCTGGGGAAATCCATGTGGTACCATGCTCTCCACATGATCCTCTTCCACTTGAAGTCATTATGTTCTCTAAATCCTGCTTTGCTTATAAACAAAGCCTCCTGCCCCATGCTATCACAGGGCTCACAAGTCAGGATATGTTTCTGTGCCTCTTGCCTCCCATTGAATGTTGGAATCAAGCCCAACCAACATCTGCTTCTATGGTCAAGGCCAGTATGGCTTCAAGCACTCAAAGAAACAAGGTTCAGAATATGACTTTAGTCTCCCAAGGTTAAAATTCTTTCCTATTTCATTATCCTCTTGTTTATTCTAGGTTCTTGTAATCATCCAACATCCTTTAATTTCAGGCATATATCACCTCAAGCAACAATTTCATTTGCAAATAATATGTAAACATGCTTTGTCTTACTGAAGTTTCATGACTTTCTGGCAATATTCAGCCAACAGCTTTCATTTGCTTCTGCAGAAATTTCCTCCACAAATAAATCATAATTTGTCCACTCCTGATATATACATCATGTACTTTCGTAGTTGGCATCTCTGACTGCTAAGATTTCTCTATGTCATCTCCAATGGCTTTTTAATCAAGGTCTCCTGACAAAAATTACTTTATAGACTCATGAACACCTTTGCTTTAAATCTTCCCAAAGATAAATCTTGCTATAAAAAGTAAAAGTCCTTTAGGAACCTCAAATTTTTCATCTTTCTCAAGAAAATTAAATATGTCCTAGTTTTTTTGAAAAAAGGATAAAACTGATACTGAATTTCAAATAAAAAGAAAAAGGAAATTGACACTCGTTAATATATCCCATATTGTTATCTTGAAAGTAGTTCTTCAGATTGCAAGATTTAGGTACAAGAGTGATCAGACAATGAAAACAGAACTGTTCTTTTTGATGAACGGAGATTAGTAGTATAGTTATCTATCTTGTGTATATTTATATGCACACACATATACATATACATATATATATATATATATATATATATATATAATCTTTTCCTTTCTTTATTTCCTCCTTTCCTCTATCCCAGTTGTTCTTTCCTTTTAAGTACTTTCTTTCCTTTTCATTTTCACAATATCTATTGTATGGTTTGGATCTTATTTACTCTTTTTTTTACACTAAGGAGATACAATATTTACACATTTGAGTCTGATTCATTTCACTTATGAGTATGGCCTCTAGTTGTATCTATTTACCTATAAAACCCTTAATTTTATCCTTCTTTATAGCTAAGTGATACTCCATTTTATTTTAAAAACACATCTTTTACCCATTCTGCAATTGATGAGCATTTGAGTTGCTTCCAAGATCTGGCTATTCCAAATTGTGCAGGTATAAAAGGGGTTCCCAGATGAAGGAATACACATGGCAAATAAATACATGGAAAAATGTCCACCATCATTGGTCTATTAAGAAATGCAAATCAAAACAACACTGAGACATCTCATCCCAGAAAGAATGGCTGTTATCAAGAACTCAACTAATGACAAATGCTGACATGTCTGTGGGGAGAAAGGAACACTCCTCCACTGTTGGTGGGAGTGCAAATTGGTGCAACCACTGTAGAAATCAGTGTGGAGAGTCCTCAAAAATCTAGGATTAGAGGTTCTATTTGACCCAATTATTCCTCTTCTGGATATTTTCCCAGAAGAATTGAAAACAACATGTTCTAGGTTTTTTTAAAAATTTGAAATTGCAATTTCCTTTCTTCCAAAGTCAGAACTCTTACTGCTTTTGTTTTTTCTAATACTCTAATCCCTGACTCGATTCTCTTTCATCTCATAATTGAAGAGTTTTACCTCTTGCTCACAGTTTCTGTCTCCTCCTATAATCTCTCTGCTGCTAATCCGTCAAGCATCAGACTCCACCCCATGCTGTTTCTTCTTCTCTGCTCCATAAGAAAATGTAAGTGTTCCCAATCCATCCCCTGCTACTCTTCCTTCTTTGTGTCACCTTTAGTAGTCCTGTCATCCCTCCAATAATCAGTCTCATCATGGAAGAAACTATTTTCAACACTACTTTGTAGATAACACACATAAAGCACAGAAGTGCTAACTGGTTTTCCAAAGGCTGAAAGTGCTATAGTCTGAATATGTGTCCCCATACAAGATTTGTATGTTGAATCTCAGCTCTCATTGCAATGGTATAGGCAGGATCTTTAGGAGATGATTAGATCCATACAGCAGAGACCTTATGAATGAGGTTAGCACCCTTACAAAGGAGCCGCCGAGCAAAGCCTTTCCCTGCGCGTCACATAAGGCCTCAACAAGGGGTCATAAAATCAAAAAAGGTTCATCCCCAGGCAGAAAATCTGCTTGGAGTTGACTATAGAAGTCACAGCCTCCAAAACTGTGAGAAATGACTGCCTATGGTCTGTAAACTACCTAGCTGATGGTACTTGTTATAGAAGCCCAAATAATCTAAGACAAAATTTATATCAAATATAGAACATAATTTTTGAGGAGTAAAGCAGTTATTACTGGCTAGCTATGCCACCTTGAAGTGATAGAAAAAGAAAAATAATCTGAGAAAATCAGCACTATAGCTCTCTGAATGTCATTTTCCACAACCGTTTAAATAGAAATGTGCAATCATACAATTTTTCACAGAGAGTCTAAAATTTTCTCTTAGGGTAACAGCTATTAATTTATATTTCAAGTTACATGAGGAAAACTCAAGGTAAATCCAATATTATCAGGTCTGTTCTTAGTCATTCCCAATTCAGAGCCTGTTTATACTCTGAGCTCGGTGGATGGTCACAGGAAATCATTTAACCCTGATAGATCTCAATTTCCTAATTCATAAAATAAATGGGCTGTATTTTCCCAAATGTCTCTTCCAGGTTTAACTATTTTTAATCGCTGCTATAAGACAGAAATAGTCATTGCCAACTTCTTTAGTATTCTAGATATTACCTCTGAGATTTCTCATGCTGGGAGAAATTTATTCACAAAATCTGAGGCATAAAAGCACATAAGTGAAATATGAAAGACTTATTAAACAAGCTATACATTTAAGCTGGGGTATGACAGTGTGCCTTCCACTAATAAAGTAATATAGATTCCTAATCCAGGGAGAATACAAACCAACAGTAGCAACACAGATATCAGATATTATCTGTACACTACTAATATATATATACATGTCACTTTTCAGTTAAAATTAAATTTTTTGACATCCTACATCCTTCTTGCTACAGTCAAAAGAAACATCCCACAGGATTTTTAAAAAGTTTTTACTAAATTGTTAACTATATTCAGTATAACTCAAATAGTTCAGTGTCTTTTCTTCAACACTGCACAACTTTATTCTGCAAAAGAAAGGAATTTCTGGATTAAAATACATCAGAATTTTAATTCCTCTCGGTACTGTGCAAGTCTTGGTCAACTGAACTAAAGTTTTCAATGTAAAGAATGCAAATTGGTTCCAAGATTTCAGTTCTCTAGAAGTTTTAGAAAATTATTCATTAAGTAACTGAACTCAACTGAAAATTAAAATAGTAATAAATGATTATTTCAGAGGTCTATGAGCTTAAGAAAAGATGAATGGCACCAAACTCCTGGTCAATTAGGATTTTTCAATGATTGTTTTTTTCATCTATAAAATATTAGTCAGTTCCATGAATATCATTACAGTTCACATCTGTACATGAAACCTACTTAGAAATTATCTTGATACTGTGTTGCACTGAAACAAGATTTTATCTCACTTATATTGAGTCTTTGAGAAAATATGTCTCTGGGAAGTCGATCTTACATACAGCAAGATGACTAATATACATACATTTTCATGTTTTAAAAATGAATGTGCAAATGGTGATAGCACTTTATCTGCATCATGTCAAACTGCATCGTAATATTTGGCTAAGAACTCAATATTGAGTCCATTCAAGGAAGGGAAATTCCAACTTAACTGCATCAGTTCATAAGTATAATTATCACAGTAGAATAAATTCAAAATCCTATTGAGTCAATGACTGTATCAAACCACATAGTTTAAGTCCTTGAAATTCATTTCTCAGGAAGCAGTTTTCAGGATACAATTCATCATTTTGGATGTTATGATATACATATGTCCCCCACAACAATGCTGTTTGTCCATAAAGTAAGAACAGGTTTAAAGTAGGAGACAATGGACTAATGAAAAGGGAAAGAAGAGAAAAATATGGGAAATAAAAGTAATGAAACAAAGAAGGGGGGAAGCAATAGAAAGCATAAGCGACCTAGGCTCAAGAGACACCCCCTTGGCTGTATTTTATATTCTAAGTATTAAAAAACAAAGAATGGAACACAACCCATTTTTAGTCAGCTACTGTATTACCTAATAATATAAATATTAGTTGTATTTTTAAATTTTTCACTATAATTTTTTATCTAGCCCTTAGAAAGTGATTTACATATTGAAATAAATTAGAAGCAGATAATCTTTAGGATGTGTTTATTGTTCTTCTGACTTTTTATAAGATATGTTTGAGTTTTATGGACAGAAATCAAATATGCATATAGGACAAGTTTACAGTTATCAAGACAGCCATAGAATTTGAGCTGGGCTTCTAACATCTTGCTCATTCTCTGAGTTTCTGGGAGCCAAGACTTTGATTCATGATTTGGACATGAGTCATCCTCTAATCCATCAGCAAGTCACTGGCACAGAACAAATTACTTCACATTCCCATCACTGACCATCCTGGAAATACATGCCATTTTAGTAATGTCTAAGATGCCGTTGTAATAAAAATAATAACCTGTGTATTTTGGCTTTTCTACACCATGAAGAACTTAGGAAACTAAAGCATTTGAGGGAGGGTGTTACCAGAGCTTAGCTTTTCTAACTGTCTCAGGCTGTGTCTTTTGCACCAATATTGATTGAGAATAAAGAAGAAAAATCACATCAATGCCTGATCATCGATCACCCACTTTGTCACTTGTCAACATGTTTAAAAGGAACAAATGGTCTATCCTTGCCATGCCCTTATAAACACTCCTTTCTCCTCTCTGCTATTGATTCAGTCAATATCTTCTTGAACTTCATCTGCCTATGAACTTAATAGCTATCCATTCAAGGACACACGTGTAAGTGGCACAGAGTCACCACAGAGACACACCCAGATGGCCATAGGTGGAGAATGAACATGCCCATGTCTCACCACAAGAAGCAAAGTCAGGCAGGAGGGAAGTGTGACCTGGAAGCACCAAGTGGTCATCCATGATGGCTTTTTTGAGAACTTAAATTTTAGGTTCGTTTTTTGCATAGGTTTCTATAATAGACAGTTAATTTCTTCTGTAAGCAGCACGTTTCTTTAGATAAATTTAGCAGGTTCATGTAAGTGTGCCGTGATCAGAGCTCTACAATATCCAATAAGCCTGGGCCACCTACAGTTAGAAACTTCCTGCCTTGCTGAACTCCTTTAAAGAATCCCTAAGGCTTCCAAAATAATTACATCTGAACTTTGTGTGAAAGGCCACCACCCTCCCTCGGACCCCCCACACTGGGCAACTGCTTTCCACCATATCCCAGGGGCCTACACAAGAGAAGGCCACATGTGTGCATACAAAATAATGTGTCTGTTATCCAAAGCTGGCCTGGGAGTGGACGTTCTGTGGCTATTATCTGCAGATGTTTTATTGAGGCAAATATAAGTGGATTTTAATTGAGCTTTCTGATGTAAAACATCCAGTAAAGAATAATCCTGGTGGACCCATAGGAACTCAATAAAATAAATCAACAGCATATGTCCTGGACAATTATAACACTATCTAATCTGGTGATCAATAGTGACACTTGACCCTCAAAATTTGTCATCTAACAAATTTTTTTGTAAGAATTTGCTGATACAAGTGCAACCACATACAAGAAAATCTATAAGGAGGTCCTTATCCTCTCAATTCTTGCCAACATTTCTCCGACACATCACCATGTTACCACCTCTCCCACTAAGGCAGAAAATAATCATTCTTTGTGTCAGACCTGCATTCACCTCTGCACCTCAGGTATTCACGTTGTTCAGTCTACCACCAGGTCAGTACATTAGTTTGCTGCATGCAGTTATACAGAGCAGAGGCTCAGCAAGGCAGAGCTGAATCAGAGCTCTCTATGAAACACATTACAATGAGCTGTAGCCACATAGTTCCACAGGTCAGGTTCACAGCTGACCCCTGTGTTCAGGTTCCTGTCAGCCCCTTGATCACCTCAGAATTGGGTAACTTTCACTCTCCCTGATACTGCCCACCTTTCTACCCTCAGCCACAATAGAATAACAGACTATAAACATTATCGTGGCCAGTTACTGTTGACCTCAGACAAAACTAAAATGTTACTTTTGAAAAACAGCAATAATGTCCAAAAAGACTAAGAAGCTAAGAGGTGAGGTGGCAGGGTAATCTAAAAAGTATAAGATTTAGGAGAAATTGTTCTGTAGAAGAGAGAACTAGATAAAATTACTGTGGGGTGGTCTAATAGTATAAATACTCAAACACAACCAAATGAAGACAAAGGATAGATAGATAGATAGATAGATAGATAGATAGATAGATAGATAGGCAGACAGACAGACAGACAGATAGACAGATAGATGTGATATATGTCTTATATAGATGGAGAGAGGGGGAGAGAGAGAGTCATTTCTTAATGAAGAAACAGCTATTCAGAAAGATAAATTAACATATCAAGGATACCTGGCTGAGTTTGAAAGCCAGGACTGCTAATTATGAAACCTTCACCATTTTCATGCTTCCCTCTTTTACTGCCTTAGCAGCCAAGTTTCTGGACTATTCAGTAGAGCCGTGGTCTCTGGCCCTTTGTGTGTGCTTCTTAAAGCCTGCACTGCTCCGTGTTCTGTGACCCCAACAGAGCGCTAAGCAGGCTCTCAGGGATTCCCTTTCCAGAATCACACTGACCCTCTCCAAAATTCACCTTGGGCATCTGCTCATCCTCTGTCATCTGTTCTCTGAGAGCAGAGAAATATTAAAGGGAGAAAAGCTACAGAAGTATGAGAACCAAACAGTCTCAAACAAAGTATGATGGGGTAAAACTACATATAGTAATAAACATTTTTTGGCAAGACAGAATAAAGAAAAAAGTCAGCATGATGGTAACCCCTGGGGAAAAATGTGGCCAGAAGATATGGTCAAGGACAGAGACTCAAGTAGACTCAGTGTTATTTTGTAAGTTTTAGTGTTTACATTTGGCAGAGAGCTGAAAGGCATACAATCTCTTACTCACCTTTGAAAAGAATATGTATGCTTGTGTTCTACTTTGCTGTATATATCACACTAAAAAGATAATTGGCCCAAACGCAGAGCATTAGGCCAGGCTAACCCAGGGCTCATGCATGAAGGAGTTCCTGCCCAACCCCTCCTATCCCTGAACCAAGCAGAGGTACAAGAAACAAAGCTGTACTCTGCACCTCTGAGAGCAGAATGGATACCTAGGACAAGAGAATAATATGCCGTGAAGTAACTCCCACTTTTTAAAAATAAATAGATTCATCTCAATACAGTTCAGAATGTCTCCCTCTCTGTCTTACTATACTCTCTTCTTGTCTCGGTGGCATGAAAATTAAATCTTTAATATTGTCAGTTTAGGTAAAGATGCCAACATTTACTTTGGCGTTTGTCAATATAATGCTGGAAGGGAGGAATAAAAAGAGATATTTTAGTGCACCAGCTGGTAACATTTTAAAAATAGAATAAAACAAGAAAAACAAATTCACTCCCTCAAATTCAGTTATGTTATGTTATTTCCTGGGTCTCAGAATTTGAGAACTAGCACGCGTTTCTCTTTCAGTGCTTGGGGCAGTCCAACTTTACCGTTTTCCATCTGAGCACTTCACTGATGAGATGGTGAGTTGCAGGAGCATAGGCTCTGTCAGTTCAGCAAGGTCTGCTCTGCAGGAAGCACAGAAATTTCAAGTGCTCACTGTTACGGTTTGTGTCTGAATGTCCCCAAAGCTTCATGTAGTCATGAGGTCAGGTTTCTTGAGCTTGTGATAGATTCAGGGTTCAATGCTGGGGTTACAAATGTGAGTGCTACACCCACCCTAGTAGTCTACATACTCTCCGTGCTCTTTCCTCTTTTGCTCTTGTTGTTTTCCTGTTTTCCAGTGCCATGATCTGTTGCCTCCTTGCACTGGAGCCAGCTGAGTACAGACTGAAACCTCCACAATCTGTGAACCAAATGAAGCTTTCCTCCTTTAATTTTGAGTGTTGAGTATTTTGTCCCAGCAATGAGAAAAAAGTAACCAGGACTAACAAATGAGAAAAAAAAGTGAATATAAAAATCAGAGAACTGTAAGGTAGGAAATCTACACTGTATATCAACTGCTGTAACTTCCTAAGGATAAAACAAAAATGTATTCCTTAAATACAATTGTCAATGTGCAGTGAGTTTAGTCATTAAATCGAAGTACTAGTTGAATAACACAGCTTTTCCAGGTACTATCGCAGACATGAGCTGTCACTACAAATCTTTTCCATGTTATACACTGACTGAAATAAAATAGATAGAAATAGCTTTTCCAGGCAGTCATACACAGGAATTTTTATTATTTTATTACTTTATTATTATGCATTTATAGTTTGTGTTCTCTCCTCTACAAAAAATGAGTTATTTTTAAGAAATGAATATTAATAAATAAACAGTTTTCAAAAACTTTGTAGTTTTCCTGGTTTAATGTAATTGTTTAGACCTTACCATTGTCTCTTATGTATTTTGCACAGGTATTAAAACATTAATTATACTTTACTCTCATATTTTGTTTTTAAATGTCTAAATGCAGTAGAAAATTATTGCTCCATGGTCATTAAAAATATTTTTCTGACTATAAGCCACAAAAATTATTTCATTAGTATCCAAAGCAAATAGTTATACATACATCTTAGATTGGACCAAACATAGCTAAGAATTACTTTTGGATGATATATAGGTGGAAACCCCAAATACAAAGTAATGTAATACAGAGGAAATGAAGTCATTTCATAAAGAAATAATTGAGTAACAGATGTTACATTTAAAATTAATTATAATTTAAATATACAGTGGAAAGGAGAGCACAGCAGAGGCAGCTGTGGAGGGAGATGGTTCAGGACATTGGGGGAATCAGGGGGTGGGGGAGCGGTCTGGGCACAGGACACTACCAGACTCGTGATCAAGGTGATGCCGGCCTCTGACGACTGGATTATGAGGACAAATGGACCAGAGCCCAAAATCTGTTTCTGAAAATGGGCCCTTTATGCAAAACTCAGTAAATGTCCAACTTATGATGGTGCTATTATAAACAAAGTAATATATATTACTTTGTTCAGTGGGAACTGGCTTTCAGTCAGAGGAGAGGTTAAGAAACCCCATGGTTCCTTGAACACAGTAACTCATTCCTTCTCATCAACCATTCCACTGGAACACTGGAACTGTGTTGAACTGCATGCAGATTATCAAATAGAAAATTTAAAAATAAACCACACAAATCACAAAAGGGCCACATGTTGTACAATTCCGTTTGAATACAGTGTCCAGAATTTTGTCAAAATCCACAAAGACAGAAAGACTTAGTGATGCCTAAAGCTGGTAGGCAGGGATGGCAAGAGGACATATGAAGTGACTGCTACTGGGTACAGGTCTCTTTTGGGGGTTACGAAGATGCTCTAAAATTGATAGTATTGATGATTGTGGTTGTGCAGCTCTGTGAAAATGCTAAAAGCCACTGAATTATTCATTTCAAATGTTAAATGAATAATTTGTAGGTTACATGAATTATATAACAGTAAAACTGTTTCTTTTTCAAATAAATAAACCTAAGAGTTTAAAAGTAAATTGCAAACCATAGAAACAGTGCCATTCATGACACGGTGAAGCCACTTGTTGAAGGCTTTATTTTTAAAGTTTCTTACAAAGCTTATTAACTTAAGAACTAGATAAGTTTTCCATTATCTATTTCTACAAGGGAGAGTGCAGAAAGGGTAAGGGAATTTAAAATCTAAATTTCAGGACGAAGTTTAAGCAAAGAGTTTCTAATTGTATCCAGTTTGGAATTCAAAAAGTATATGGCACATTTTCTCAAGAAGGTTTTTAAAGATTGAATAGATGTCTCAACATTGGTTTGAATACAGCCCTGTAAGAAGACCAGCACAGTGATTAATTTTATTTCATCTTGGCATGGCTATAGCACCCAGTAGGATGGTTATTGATGGTTCTTGTCCATACTATAGCTGGAATGGATGTTGATGGTTCTCATCCATACTATAGATGGGAGTTGTACCACATCCAACCAGCTTCAGACTTCAACAGCAAAAAACAAGGCTCCCAGAGATGGCAAGACTTCCTCTGAGCACTGCAACATGCAAGCCCCACTTGAGTGTCTAGTCCGCCCTTTGTGGAATTCTGACCCAATACCACTACCGGAAACCTACAGGCTGATGCGGTCCTATGGATTAAAGTCCCACCAGCCCCTAGTCAGCTAATGTGAAAAATCTCTCTGGCCATACTGATGCTGACTACCACACCTACCATCAGGGGCCACTTCTCATTCTTTGCTGATGAAGCAACGTACTAATCAGAGCAAACATACGGAAATTGTATCTAGGCAGATATTTAGGTTTAGAATTATCAAGGCCCAAGCTTAACTGATGCCAGTGCTGGCTTGGGCTTGAGTCATTTTTCTCACCAGCTAAGCAAAGACTAGAATACTTAGACATGGATATCTTACAACTCACACCTTTCTCCTCAAGGCAGGCAAATGCGTCTGCCAGCCAGTACACCACTGGCATCAATTTCTACATCAACTTCTATACAAGACAGAGGAGATAAGAAAAAGCAACAGAGTGTGTGTTGGAGCTGGGATAGCCGTGCATGTTATACAGCTGCTACGCACAGTTATGTGAGAGTGAAGGCAAAGGTTGATACCCTGGATTATCATGTGAAATGTTTAGGAGCATATAAATGATTTATGTGCAAAAAGTAATGATTTCATAGCATTAATCTTCTGAGAATTCACTTTATCACTTTCATCAGTGAAAACAGCCTTGAGGCAGGAGAAGAATTCTCCTCACCATCTCCCCACACTGCTCTGTGGTGCTGCTGTGAGGCGAGCTCTGCGGTAATTAGGAATCGTTAGCAAATTTAGGCATAAAGGAGAGTTTATTTTTATCAGGCAACTCTGCAAGTCTTGAACTGAAAAACAAAAGTTTTGCAGAAGAACTAAGCCATCACTTAGCATTAAGCAAAGCAAGGGGAGAATTGGAACGGACAAATGATTAAGAGGAGTTAAGAGACAACCCAGCTGGGAGTTCCCATTTTTTTCTATGATTTTGTTTTTCGGTAAAAGGAAAAGAGAATGTATTAAGAACTGGGAAATTATGAAGAGAGTCGGCAATCTATATCCCTGAAGTGAGAAGCATTGATTTTCTTCTTCAATTAATTACAATGCTATTTGCTAGGATGGAGAGGTTGGTGTCTCCTCTTTTATAATTACAGTGCTGTTCAAGGACACAGATCGTAGGATGACCTCACAAGCTAAGCTAAAACATTCCCTTAGCTCAGATAGGGGTGGAGATGACTGGGCCACTGGTCCACTGGTCCACTGTGCATAAGGAGGCATCAAGCTGCCTCTCACAAAACTGAGAGGTAGAACGCCCTCCCCCAAACAATAGTCTGTGTATTTAACTAGTAAGCATTCTTTCCATTGTTCAACTATAATCCTATAGTTTTTTATCAAGGTCATTTCAGACCGGAATTAAAAGAGCAATCAGAGTTCTTCTCCAGTAGCCCCAAAGCACTAAGTGCTCCTGAGGTAGTTTCCAAGTCAGCAAGGTATATACAAGAATTCTTTCTCCACATATTTTATGTTGCTAGCGAAATATAATTTTGTGATACATAGGCAATATTTGCCATAGGGCTGTGCATTTATGAATCATGATAGATTCAAATGGTCAGTGGGATAATTCCATATCAGTTTTTATTCCTCAGTTTCATACAGCTGAACAAAATAGAAATTTATTTCTTCTATTCAAATTCAGAGGAAGCTGTATTATATAGGGCAAAAAAAAAATTATAATACACATTATTCCCAAGAAATACTGGGACATTTGACATTCTGTCCCTCAAACACCTCTTTCTTGTTTCTCAGCCTTCTGCAAAGTCAGGGGACATCATAAACAGACAATGACCAGACTGACTGCTCTAATGAGTATTAGCTAAAGGACACCAGGAACTGGACAAGCTGGTGTTCCTTGTAAAGAACCTGTCTTCCTGCCATTAAGTTAAATCAGCTGTTTCTTGGGGTGCTGGCTACACAGTGGAACAAATAATACTAAGGATATCACTGCTCTGCAGTTACTCTACAAAATGCTCCTCTGCAGTAACTTTGTGCTGAGCCATTCATCTAATTGACCCCCACTCTACCTACCAAATGACACTGTCGCTGGATCCATAGCTCTCATGACTTTCACTGGGCACTGCACCCTTCTAAGGATTTTGCCAAGCAGCGCTGTTCAACCTCTGCATACTTCCTGAGGATGCTCCTTCACTGTGGATGTCAATTAACCTTATTTTTCTTGTTAGCATCTGTTAGTATTGCTCACCCTTATCCTTGACAAATCATCACTGAACATTTTCTCCAGTTTCTCAGCAAGTCTCACCACCACCCCAGTGCACCTGGACCATGGATGAGACACAAGGAAGGAAAGGAGGAAAGGAAGAGAAGGGAAGAGAAAGAATGGGAGGAGAGAAGATGAGGAAGGAGACTGCCCTTCTTTTAGGAGAAAAGATACATTCAGAAACCAAAGATTGGTTCTTAAAGGACATTCCTGAGCCTTTCTGATAGAAAAATGAAAATCGTCACTGGGTGCAGCTTAACTGAAAGGGGTTTAAAGAAAACTAAGTAAATATCTTTATATAATAAAGCATCTCTGATATCAGCTACACAGTAACTCACTCAAACTAAGAAGCACCACTCAGTTTGCTTGTGAATGTGAGGTTCACTGATATCATGGAGAAAGTTCCCTTTGACATCTGTGCCTTGGCTGGAGTTACATACTTGTTGGAGTCACCTTAAAGCCTTTTTCACTCACAGGTCTGGGCAAGCCAGGAAGACTCAAGCAGCTGAGAGGTGGACAGGTAGGGCTTCCTGGAGTTATTTCTAGGTGATGCCATGTGTGTCTGTGTGTGTGTGTGTGTGTGTGTGTGTGTGTGTGTGTGTGTATGTGTCTGTGTGTGTGTCTTTGTGTGTGAGAGAGAGAAAAAGAGAGAGACAGAGCTAGAGACAGAGACACAGACAGACGTCTCAAGGATCCCTCTTTAAAAATGTTATTTGAAAAAAAATAAAGAAGGGCAAGGGGAAAAATGAGAGTAGGAAAAGATCTCAGATCTTTACTTTTCTACAAAAAAAGAAGGGGAGCAGCCAGAATATGTAGTGAAGGAAGGGTAAAAAATAAAATAATAACATTGAACATATCAATTTCCATGCAGATTTTGGGAAGAAAAATATCATTATTCTTTTCCATTTAGTTTTCCTGCATGTTAATTTCTCCACTACTCAAATCTGCAGGGAAAACCTCTCAGGCTAATAGATACCTGCATTAATAGTATTTTGTCCCAGGGAAGTCAGTTTCCAGTGGCAGGAAAAAATCATGCTGCAAAAAATAGTTTCAGAAGGAACCTAGGGAAAAGCTAGCGACCAGGGAACTTGGAGGGTAAAGAGAAAAGGAAAAGGACCCGAGGGCATATGCAGATATGCAGACTGCAGATCAGGTAAGGAAACACCCTGCTCTCCAATACGCTGAAGAAAGGCGAACCTGAAAAGTGAAGCATGGAGGGTTTCCAAAGAAGCTGCATGCAGGGCACCTTGACCACCACATTTGAACATCAAAGGAAAGGAAACCAACAGAAGACTGTATGGTGGGGAAATATGTGCAGCAGCAGATGGTCACTGTGGACTGATTAAGGTCGCCTAAGAATTTCCTGCGGGAAGGGACCATGGGGCCCCTGCACCCCCGTCTCTCGGTGCAGTGCAGCGTTGCTTCTCATACAAACTGGTTTAAACTGTGAGGAACCACAGCAGAAAATGTGCCACTGAGGCGAAAAAATATGTATCTTAATGTTTTTTTTTTTTTTTCTGTACAGAAAAGCAATAAACAACCCTCTACCCTGAAGGAAGACTTCATCATTTTTGACTAATTTATTTTTATTCATTCTGCAATTTTGTTATTGGCTATTGATTTTCTTATTGGCAGATTGAGTTGTTCATGGACATGATGTTTGGATTGCTGTCACATGTCCCCATCACTGCCTTGCCCTCCTGTCCCCCAGTGCCTTTGCCATTCATTGTGTATTTGAAGAGCTTGTTCCTCCAGGTCTATGAAAGTAGACAACCTGTGATGTCTCCGTTTAGTGTTTTTGGATGAGGATACTTCAGTGTCATCTTCAAAGAAACTTTTTCTTCACAGGAAATGAACTGCAAATTAGAATTTGAGTGTGAGCCAGCTTTGTCAGAATTTCCAACCAGCCACGCTAGGTGGTACTGAAGTAAGAGGTCCATTTGAAAAGGATGATGCTACTAATTCAAGACGACCAGAGGTAAAACAGTATTCCTTCTTCTCCAATGAAAAACCTCATTCAATGACAGGGTATACATGAAAGAAACATTAAAATAAATTCATGAGTATTGAAAAGCCAAGAATATTCTAACAACACACTATAAACACAGCTTATGAAAGACATAAAGCAAATGGGAACACTATCAGTGAAATCCAAGTGAAATAAGCAATCAAAGAACAGAAGATCTCTTCAGAGGCAGCACGGATTGTAAAAATAAATTAAAAGCTATTTTCTAAACAAAACATTGAATAATCCCCAAAACAAGGTTAAAAGAACTATGAGATAAAGAAGATCAGTCTCAAAGACAGGGAGGGAGGTTCATTGAAGGGAAAAGAGAAGTAAGTACTGACACTCTTTTCCCAAGTGACTCTAATCTTGTCCACATGAAATACTTTTCCAAGTGCAATGCTGGATCCAATGCGTACAGGATCTTGCAATCTGGAACGGTCTTCTCCAAAACAAAAAATACGTAGAGACTACACTTGGTCTCAAGCCCCACAAGCCCCTTGAGCAATCACAGAAAGAAACTTTTGTAACCCAATGCTACTTTCACTGCCAGGCAAAGTAATTATCCTTTAATCTGAGGAAATACATTTCCAGCTATTACTTTTGTTTAAACGAAAGTCTCATTTAAAATATAATCAGAACCAAGAAAACAAAACATTTGAAAAAGGCCAATATGCAGCAGATCTAAAATTTATAAAGAACAGAAACAAGCTTTAGTAAGACCATAATTAACATCCTCAGAGATTTCGAGCACATGAAAAACCCCTGAAAATAGATCGCTAAAGGAAGAAAAAAATTAGAGTTCTTGGCAATATAAAATAAAAGTGATACAGACTTATTAAATGGACAGAATAGCAATTCAAACAGCGCTCAAGATCAAACAGTGAGACAGAAATAGGGCTGCGGATGTAGTTCAGAGTTATAGCCTTTGCCTAGACTCTGGATTACATCCCAGAAACACACATCCACACAAAGAAATAAATATGCAAAATATAATCAAGATCATAAGACCATGAGAGAAAAATAGGGAAGCATAAGAGAACAATTTTGTTAAGTGTGTAAAATGTGTCTAAGGGGAGTATTAGAGAAGATAACAAAAAGAGAGAGAAGGAATATTTTCAAAAAGAAGAAAACCTGTGAGAATTGATGAAAGCTGAAGCTTTCAGTGTCCAAGTGTTCACTGAAGGACAAAAATTGACCTCTTAAGCACACCTGTATGACACACTTACATACTGGCTGGTACATTACTAAAGTTATAAGGAGAAAGAAAGCAACTTTAAACACTTCCATATATCCTTGAAAATTAGGTAAGAATAAGCAGTAGGAGACACAAATCTGAATATAAATACAAATATTTGTGGATCACATGGCTTTTTATTTAGAAAGTCCCACTTGAGCACTCAAATGCTATTGAGCTAAAAAAAAAAATTTCCACATTGGTACAGGCTCCAAGACTGCTGTAAAAGCATCAATAGTTTTTACACACAACAGCAATGAAAAAAATCTGAAAATGAAGCTAAGAGAACAATTCATTATGATAGTATCAAAATAGGAGTAAATTTCACAAAAGTAGAGTTGGACTTAAAGCAAAATAAATAGAAATATAACCTGTGTTTGTGGATTAGAAGATTGTTACTGATCCACGGATTCAGCTCCACTCTAATTAAACCATAGCTGCTCTTTCAACATAAATTGTCCAGCTGGTTCTAAAATTCATATAAAAATTTAGGAGACTCAAAACTGCCAAAACAATATTGAAAAAGAGACAGAGAATTGGAAGAGACATACACCCTGATTTCAAAACTCAATACAAAATTATAGTAGTAAAGACTATGTGTTATTGGTATAAGGATAAATGGCGTCAAATTAGAAGTTCAGAAATAAATCTTGACATTTATAATAATCAACTGATTTTTGATATGGGTGCTGAGAAAATTGAAAAAAAGTGATTGCCTCTTCAAAGAACTGTCTTGAAATAACAAGATGACTATATGCAAAAGAGGTAAATTAGAGAACTACCACACATCATACATAAAATTCAACCCTAAATTTATCGATATAAATGTAAAACATGTCACTATAAAACTCTTTGAAAAAAGAATGGAAGTAAATATTTCTGTCTTTAGATTTGGCAATGATTTCTTTAAAATGACATCAAAAATACAAGAATAAGAAAATAGATAAATGAAATTTAGCCAAATAAAAAAATGCATCAAAGAAAACTATTGATAATAGGAAATTATAATCCCCATAATGCAAATTATGGACTTGATAAGCCCTATAAGACCTTGATAAGCTCTAGAATATATGAAAAACTTTGCAACACAACAATCAAAAGACAAGAACACAATTAAAAATGGGCAAAATTTTTGAATAAATATTCAAATATACAAATGGTGATAAGCACCTTGAAAATGCTTACAATCATCAGTCATTAAAGATGCAAATTAAATCCACACTGAATTACCATTTCATACATAGTATGCCGGCCATAATAAAGATGCATGGATAAAGCTTTGACAAGACTGTTGAGAGTCGAAATATGCATTGAGTCCCCTAAGGTCTGCAAAACTGCTGCAGGAATATGACTCAGAATTCTGCTCATTGGTGTATAATCAGAACTAAAAGCACAGTTTGCATCAAAGTTTTGCATATCTAACATAAAAGTTTCTAGCAGTAGTCATACTAGCTCCAGAATAAAGGCAGCCCAATGTCCAGCAATAGATGAATGACAAGCTATCCACATGTGGTCAGTCTGTGTAATGGAATATTGTAAAAAGAATGAAGAACTATCACATTCTACAATACAGATGAACATGAAAAAATTACAGGAAGTGAAAGAACCCACACACATCAGGCATATTGCCTGATTCAACTTAAATCACAAGCCCAGAACAGGCAAATCTATAACAGAGGAAAGTAGATCAGTGGATTTTAGGGGCAAGGAGGAGAAAGGAGCTGGAAGCGATGCTTAATGGATAAAAGATTTTTTGAATTGAGTTAAACATACTAGACATAACAGTGATATTTGTAAAACCTTGTGAATATGCTATAGCATATTATACACGTATCTTATGCATATATTAATTACTTATACTAAAACACTAAAGTATACACTTCACAAAGAATTTATGGTACATTCATTATGTCTCAATTAAAATCTTGAAACTGTGAGTTGGAAAAAATAGTTCCATAAAAGAACAAGAGTCAAATTGGTATTACATTTCTCATCAATAGTATAAGATAACCTGAAGAATATCTAACAATGTTTTCAAATTTTGAAGTAAAACATTTTGAACAAGAATTCTATGCCTATGTTAATTAGGATCCACCTGAGATAATATTGTCTCAATATTATTTTTAAATATATATGGACTAGAAGACTTTTAATCCATAACAATATGTGGAAATACAAATTTAGCAGGATAAAGAGTGAATCTAACAATGGAGAAGATAGTGATAACAAGAATTTTAAACAATGTTAAGATTAATATATTTACCTAATAGGTCATGACACCAATAAATATAAAATTAAAAAGTACTAAGAATAAAAAAGATGAATTGGAGAAAGAAAAGTCATATTTTGAAACTGGATGTTGTATAATTTCAATAAAACATGGGCAGTAGTAAATAAGTAGAAATATTTTAGATGGCGGAGGTAATACTAATTAATTCTAGACATTGAGGGGCTGGGGATTTAGCTCAGCGGCATAAGCGCCTGCCTTGTAAGCAGGCAGTCGTGAGTTTGATCCCTGGTACCGATAAAAAAACGAAAAAGACAAAAAAAAAAATTCTAGACATTGATCTCCTCCTAAACCTAAATGGTAAACACAAGGTATTTCTTCATGGCATGAGCCACTAGTTTATAAAAGACAGATATTCCTTCTGAAAATTAGAAAAGCTTCATAAAATTCTTCAAGCCTGGATGATAGTGTCAGCAGTTTCTGTCAGAGATTTTAGGGGCCAGGGTTCAGTTTCTGCTTTCAGGTTAAAAACCTAAGAAATTAGCAATTTCTAGATGTGGAGACAATGAAAATTGTAATTTAAAACCAATCAATGTGGAAAGACATGATAAACACCTCAGGACTTCAACTAAGACCTCTAAAGTATTATGCCACAGGAATTAAGGCTAATTAGAAATTGAAGAAATTATCCAAAGATTGAAAGTCAGATTTAAATCAACTTAATCCATCATGTAATTAAAGCAATTTTCTCCTATTTTACCAGCCTGCTGAAAACTAAAAGAAATAGCTTCTGAAATAAGATAACATCTTTAAGGGCTTTGACAATATTTTTAAATACACAATTTTCAGCAATAATAAAATATTATTAATCAAAGCACAACCAAGAGAAAACATAAGCATTAGAAATACATCCACAGGTTCTCAGAAATTGAAATTATCCAACATGAATTTTAACTATGATTAATAAATTTAATAAGGGGGAACATGAAGAACTTTACCAGGAACTGAAATACTTAAAAAGGAATCATTTTAAAGTATATTACTGGACTGTGGGGGAAGAGAACAAGAAGTATATAAAAAGCAAGCCCTCCTTGGGAGTTGAGGCCCTACACAGGCTATTGGGGGGAGAGCCAGATGCTATCTTTTTCTCAGGAGTTGGCACCATTTGTAGACTGTAGTGGAAAAAAACAAGAAGTCAACAAGAAGCAAGCCCTCCCTGTAAGTCAGCACCATGCAAAGGCCTTTGAGAGGAGAGCTAGTTGCCAGCCCCTTTGGGCACATGGGCTAGATGACCATAAAAGCCACCCCCCACCCTCACCCCTCACCTCCACCATACAAGACTGGCTGATCGGGAGAAACACAGGCTGTGATGATAGCTACTGCGGTAAAATACAATCTAATGCTTGTGGAGTTCAGTGTTTCACTGGTTTTGCATGTCTAAAGCTGAAAGTCTGATTATGTATTCAGAGGATAACTATATGCAATGTAGCATATACAGAGCATCTCCTCCTGAAGGTGGTAGCCATTGTTAGTTTCATATTATCTTGTTTTGAAGTCCTGTATCATTTTCATTGTTTTGTTGGGTTCGGTTTTAGTCTTGTTTGATTTTAATATATCCAATGACATGGGCAGCTATTTCAAAGATAACAAGATATAATATGGTAGCCATTTTGGATTTACTATTATCATGTTTAGAGATCCTTTATTGCATTTATTGCTTTGTTTTTATTGGTTATATTCTGTTCTGATTTGTTGATTTTTACTATGTCTGAAGATACGGGCAGCTATTTTGAAAACAAGAGGCATTATGGTAACCATTGTTGATTCCTTTTTATATTGTTTTGAAATCCTGTATCAACTATACTGGTTCATTTTGATTTGCTTTATTTTGTTGTGTTTTTCTTGATTTTAATCTCTTTAAAATAGATTTTAAAAAATATATTACTGACAATACAAAAGCTAAAACTTGCTTCTTATTCAGAAGAGGTCCAGTCTGCACTTTCAGCTTGACTGTCATCTCCTGCTTTCTAGCTCAGACTGTTGGACTTCTCCATGGGACTCTTCAGCCTTTGTCATAGGTCATGGAATAGACTCTTCAGATTTCTGTCACAGACCCATTAGTATCCTAATGCAGACTTTCATGGTACACTGCAGTGAGCTCCAGACCTTGGACTAGACCCTTCAGCCTTTGGCAGGCAGACACCTTCCAAATCTAACTTTATGGCTGACTACTTTGGCAGGCCAGCAGGAGGGTCAGCAACCCACTCCCCAATGGAAGAACCTCAGAAGACCTTCGAGAGTATGGGCAAGCCCCCCCCCCACCCAGAGGACTTTAGCAAGTAGGCAAAAGCATGGGTAAGTCCTCCTTCTACCTGGAGGACCTCAGTAGGTCACTAAGACACCTCAATAATACCTCACTCCACCCTTCAGAGGATCTTTTCAGATATGAAAAAGTGTGAGTCTTCCCTCCACACAGGGGACTATAAGCAGGCCTATCAGAGTGCCAGTAAGTTCTCCCCCATCTAGAGGATCCCAGGTGGGCATGCAAGATCCCCAGTGACATAGCAGGGTCTCAGCTGGGCACACACCATGGACAGGTGGGTCTAGAAGCCTGGAAAAGTCTGAAGATACAGTAATAAAATGAGCTAAGTGTTGGTTCATATGAATACTCTTAGGCTAGTCAGTCCAAAAAGAAATCCAGAATTCACCCAACTGACCCTGCAAAAGAAATTCAGGTGACTGGCACCTCGACTATACTGTGGAACTGTCAGACACACATAGGACCCTGACAAATGAACACACAAAGAACAGTGAAGCTAGCAGGAAGGAAAACCAGAAATATGAATCAAGAGATGAAAATGACAAAACAAAACAAAACAAAACAAAACAAAAAAAAAAAAAAAAAAAGCAAAATGCAAGCTTACTCTCCCCAGTCCATCTGAAGCAAGAGATATAGACATAGAAGACATTGGAAGAAACACATACGAAATTTCTAAAGATACCAAGTGAAGTAAAGGAAAAAAATCCATGAGGCTATAGAAGAAATCATATCAGAAATAATCTCTCAGGTTAAAAAAGAAGTGACAAACTAAATGAAGGCATTTCTCAGCATAACTAGAGAAGACACAGATTTAAAAACTATAGGGACATAGGAAAATGATGGAAACCTTGAATAAATAATATAGGAAGTAAATAGAATGCATGAGACATTTAAATAGGGGAAGAGAAAAGGAAGAAGAGAAAAGATGATATGTATATAGATACACATACGTAACTGCATATGTACATATATACAAGTTAAATAACTATACTACTACTATTAGTTCATCAAAACTAATAGATTTTGCTGTCATTGTTTGTTTGATCATTTTTTCCATGCCTGTCTTGAAACCTGAATAACTACTTCTAAGATAACAATATGTCATATATTAACTAGTTTTATTTTACTACTATTTTTTAAAATTCTGTATTATTTCTATTCTTTTTTCTGTTTTGCTTTTTTAAAAAACCTGAACCATTCAAAGAAATACCCAGGAAATTAAAAATTCCATGGAAAGCTGGCAAAACTGCTTGAATGAAACTGAAGATAGACTTTCAAACCTTGAAGACAGGATCTCAGCTAGTGATCACAAAAATGAAGGTCTCTCTTAAAAAGAACAAGGTATCATAAAATAACAACTAAACAACTCCAAGATGATGCAAAGGAAAACAATGTAAAGCTAATTGTTGTCAATGAAAACGTGGAATCAATGCAGATGACATAAAAAACTATTTCCAGAATTAATAGCAGAAAATTTTGTAAGTATGGGACCAGAATTTGATATACAGACAAGTGAGGCATAACTTGTACCAAACAGTCATAACCAAACCAAAACTATATCCAGACATTTAATAATCAAATTCCCAGAAATTCAGCACAAGAACAGAGTATTAAAAGCTGTTAGAGAAAAGAAACAGATCACTTAGGAAGGAAAGCCCATTCATGGCCAACTTCTCAACATAAACCTTCAAGTCAAGAAGAGCTTGGGGTAAAGTATTTCAAATCCTGAAAGAAGACAACTTCCCACACAGGTTGATGTACCCTGAAAAACTATCTTTCAAAATTAATGGAGAAATAAGATACTTTAATGACAAAGAACAACTGAAGAAACTCATGTTCATAAACCAACCCTACACAGAGTACTGAAAGATATATTCAATAGAGGTAAAAAGGACCACAACTCCCAGAATAGCAACAGGAAAAAACCACCAGCAGGGCAGGCAGTTAAACAAAGGGGAAAAGCAGGAGACCAACAACAGGAAAATAACATGACAAGGATAAGCAAATACATTATCAGTTATAACCATCAACGTAAATGTCTCAATTCTCCAATCAAAAGAAAAAAATTGACCAGATAGGTCAAGAAACAAGATTCAAAAATAAGCTGTATGAATAAAACACATTTAACTCTAAAAGAAACTCATAGACTGAAAGTAAAATAATGAAAAACAGTATTCTACAAAACAGGAATCCAGAAAAAAGCAAGGGTATTTATTCATTTTGTAGACCATGTGAGCTTTAAAGCAAAAGAAATAAAGAAGGTCACTACATACTTGTTAGGTGAAAAAAAATTCAATAGGATGAGATAACAATCATAAGTATATATGCACCAAATATGGGAGCACCCAACTTAATAAGACAAATATTAATAAACATGAAAAATCAAATACACAATAAAATAATTGCATCAGGGAACCTTAATACCTCATTGTCACAAAGAGACAGACCAACAAATCAAAAAATTAGCAAAGAAATAACAACTGAATCAAATTATAAACAAATGGACTTAATAGACAACGACAGAGTGTTCCACCCACCTACATAAGAATACACATTCTTCTCAGCTATACATAGGTCATTCTCTAAAATAGATTATACACTAACCCATACAACATGCTTAAATAAATGCAGAAGAATTGAAATTGTCCCATATATATTATCTGATCATAGCACACTGAAATTGAATATTAATGGCAAAAGAAACTGCAAAAACTACATAAACATGTAGAAATCAAATAATACCCTTCTACAGCCAGTGGGTCACAGATGAAACTAAAGAAGAAATTAAACAATATCTACAATCAAATGAAAATGCAGACACAGCATACTGAAACCTATGGGATGTAATTATGTGGTCCTATGAGGAAAATATATAGCAGTGAATTCTCACAAGCAGGAAAACAGAACAACCACAAATAAACAAACTAACACAGCACATCAAGCTTCTACAAAAAGAAGAGCAAGTCAAGCTCAAAGCTCACAGAAGGGAGGGAATTATGAAGATCAGAGAAGAAACTAATGCAATTGAGACTAAGAAAACAATACAAAGAATTAATGAATTAAAGATTTGGTTCATTAAAAAAATAAATAAAATTGGTGAACCCTACCCAGCCTTATCAAGAAAATGAAATAAAAAACTCAAATTCATGCAGTGAATAGTGAAAAGGGTGAACACACTTGAAAATTCAAATGATATTATCTACTTTGAAAATCTTTACTCACACAGACTGGACAATGCAGAAGAAATGGACAGGTTCTTAGGAACTTATGAATTACCAAAGCTAAGTCAAGAGGATATAAAAACTTTGAACAATCCAATACAAGTTACTGAAATTGAAAACATGAGGCCAGGGATTTATCCATGCCATAAATGCCTGCCTTGAAAGTGTAAGGTTGTGGGTTTAATCTCTACTACAAAAAAAGAAAAAGAAAGAAAGAAAGAAAGAAAGAAAGAAAGAAAGAAAGAAAGAAAGAAAGAAAGAAAGAAAGAAAGAAAGAAAGAAAGGAAGGAAGGAAGGAAGGAAGGAAGGAAGGAAGTTGAAATTGCAAACGTGATGAAAATCTTACCAATGAAGAAAACTCCAAGTCCTAATGGATTCACAGCTGAATTCCACAAGAAATTTAGAGAAGATTTAATGCCAATATTCCTCAAACTATTTAATGACATTGCAAGGGAAGAATTCTCCTTAACTCATTCCTGGAGACAAGCATTACTCTGATACCAAAACCAGAGAAAGATCCAATGAAAAAGGAGAACTACAGACCAACCTAATGAACATAGATGTGAAAATTCTTAATTAAATACTAGCAAACAGAATGCAGCAAGTCATCAAGAAGATTCTATACCATGACCAAGTGTGATTTATCCCAGGAAAGCAAGGATGTTTTAACATACACAAATCAATAAGCATAATACACCACATCAACAGGACCAAAGACAAAAATCACATGATCATCTCAATAGATACAGAAAAAACTTATGATAGATTCAGCACTCATTCATCATAAAAACCCTACAGAAAATAAGAAGAGATGGTCTGTACCTTAATCTGATAAAAGCCATCTATGGCAAACCAACAGCCAATATTATACTAAATGGACAAAATTGAAAGCTTTCAACCCAGAATCCAGTATAAGACATGGATGCCCATTATCATCACTACTCTATTCAATATACTTCTAGAAATGTTGGCCATAAGAATTAGACAAGAGAGAAATAAAAGTAATAAGGATAGGACAGGATGAAATTTAATTATCATTATTTGCAGATGACATAATACTCTACATGGAAGACCCCCAAAATACTAGTTAATATGTAAAGCCACAGCATAGCTGGATACAAACTCAGCACTCAAAAATCAATAGTATTCCTGTACAAAAACAACAAACTCATGGAGAAAGAAATTAGGGAAATAACACACTTCACAATAGCATCCAAAAAAAATGAAATACTTAGGAATCAATTTAACAAAAGCTATAAAAGATCTATAAATTGAAATTTAAAGTTCTCTGAAAAAGGAGATTGAAGAAAGTATCAGAAAATGAAAAGATATCACTTGCTCATGGAATAGGAAGAACCAACACGTGAAAGTGACTGCACTTCCAAAATATGTTTATAGCATCTCAATCAAAATACTATTTAGCGGGGCTGGGGATTTAGCTCAGCAGCATAAGCGCCTGCCTTGCAAGCAGGCAATTGTGAGTTCGATCCCTGGTACAGATAAAAAGGAAAAAGACAAAAAAAAAAAAAAATACTATTTAGCACACTTCATAGACCTAAGAAAAACCTTTCTAAAATTCATTTGAAAGAAAAATCAACCTAGTATAGCAAAGGCAATTCTGTATAACAAAGGCAAAGCAGGAGGCATTACAACGCTAGACTTGAACTTATGCTACAAAGTTATTATGTTTAAATCAGTATGGTACTGGCAAAAAAAAAAAAGACCTGAAAATCAGTGGAACAGATTAGAAATTGCAGACATAACTAAAAATACACTCAGTCACCTTATCATAGACAAAGGGGTGAAACATATTCACTGGAAGAAAGACAACCTCCTGAATAAATGGTAATAGAAAAACTGGCTTTCCACATGCCAAAGACTAAAACTAGAAACATGTATATCACCAGGCACTAAATTAAAGTCAAAAATGATAAAAAATTCTAAATATTAAAACAGAAACACTAAATATACTAGAAGACAAGGTAAGTAGAAATCTTGAAGATATAGGGATAGACAGAGCTCATGAACAAAATGCAAATTGCACAAGAAGTATGTCAAAGAATCAACATCTGAGATCTCATCTTACTAAAAAGTTTTTGCAAATAAAAATAAACCACAGAGTGAAAATAAAACCCACAAAGTGGGGGGAAAATTAGTCAACTGTCCCTCAGAAAAAGGACTGAGCTATCGTAGAGGTATGTCCTATGTCCTACCATTTGTACGCTGAGCACCCTGGTAAGCTAGTGAGACAGTCTGAGTTCTAACTCAGAGCCTGAAAATCCAAGGAGACAATTGGATAAATCCCAGTAAGAGACAGAGGACCAAGGTGCTGATGCCTGAGAGCAGAAAATGGTGGTCCCAGGTCAGACATAAAACACTGTGTCCTTCCTGTGACTTTCTGCTGCACTAATACCTTCAACAGATTGAAGGATGCTGACCCGTGTGACTGACGCTAACATTTCTCCCTGCATCACCAATTCCCAAGTGAATCTCTGTGACAACATCACAAACATATCCAGGCATCTATCTCTTATCCCAGTCATGTTTGCATAGAAATCCACCCTGGAGAAGCATCAAGGAGAAACACAATGAACTATTTAAATTTTGGAGAAAACAAGATTCAGTGAAACAGCTGCCCAACAATTTGAGAAAAATACATATTCAACAGACATAAATAATTTTTATGCAGAATAAATATAATCTTAAAATGAGGCAATAAAAATTAAGGAAATATAAACATTAATGGACTATCAAAAGGTGAATTTTGCGGATAATTTAATATGAATATTGATAATGTAAAATAGTAATGTATAGTATGGGGATTAAGTGTGTAGAAATAAAATATATGACAAAAATAAAAGCTAGAGAGGTTGAGCCGGGGATTTCACTCAGGAATACAAGTGCCTGTCTCGCAAGTGGGAGGTCATGAATTGGATCTCCAATACCAAAAAAAAAAAAAAAAAAAAAAAAAAAAAAAGAAAGAAAGAAAGAAAAAATAAGCTAGAGAGGTTGAATGGGTTTATGCTCCTCTAGTCATTTTATCATCATTTAGTAACACAAATGTACTAAATTATATTACACAGTAAACACTAATTATAGCCAATAATTATTTTTTGTAAGTTTTAAGTTAACTACCAATAATAGTCAGAGTCTGTACCTATGTATCTAAAAAAAAGCAAAATACAATCACAATTCAGGAAGTTTTTTATTATCATTATTATTATTAGCAATACTAGAAATGCTAGGTATAACGTTTAGGACTCTCACACTGAGCCACGTTCTAGGCCAGGTGCAAATGCATCATCTTCCTGCCTCAGTGTCCCAAATACTGTGCTTACAAATGTAATGTCTGGCTGAAAATTAGATTAATCATGAGGCAAAAAATAAAATTAAAGTGTGAAAAAAAAGAGAAAAGAAACATCAAAATAGTAGATGTTTAATTATATTAGGAGATGCATTACATTTTTATAAGTTAAAACAGGTCAATAATTGTCAGGTTAGATATAAAACAATCTTCAAATTGCTGTTTGCAAAAAGAAGTAAACGGATAAAAAAAACAAATCTTACAAACATTAAAACATTAAACAAACATAGCTTTTGTACCTGTGTCAAGCCGAGTAGACTTTAAGTCTAGAAACAAAGAGGAATAAATAATAATAGTATATCTATAAAACTCATAAATGTGCATAAAACTAAAATCACTTTAAAGTATTTTTCAGAAGGTTGAAATTCATGGCACAGAAATCCTCTTACGGTACAACCTCACTGTGTACTTGATTAAGACAGTGCTCTGAGTGCCAAGAAAAACAAACAAAACAAAACAAAAACTCCAATCGCATAGGAATATAGAGTATTTAAATGATATAATGAACACAATCAAAGTGCATGAGAGACTGCAAGCATCAATCGCATTCTACATGAAATTTCCAGGTGCAGATGAAGCATGTACTGAAACAGAACATATTCCAGGCCATCAATTTAATCTCAATGAAATTTAAAAGATTACAACCATCCACAGAATATATTTGGATCATGGCGGAAATAAGGAAGAAATTACCATCCAAGAAATAATAATAATGATTATAATAATTAGGAAGAAAAAAGCAAATGCATTAGAAATTAATAATATATTTCTAACTCACCTGTCAGTCAAACAGGAAAGGTTAACAAAAATGGCAAAAATGTTTCAACTAACCACACACACAGAAAAAGCAAGTCATATGGAAAGGACAAGTAGACCTCAAACACTGATAGCTTTACATAAATATACTAAAGAAAATAGTTTACCATTCCTAGGTTCTGATGTGCAAGTCGACTTAAATTCTGAAAAGATGAAGTCATGAGTTTTAAATATGTCTGACCTTTTAAATCTCCCTCTGGTGGCGAGAGAGAGGGTTGGTGAACGGGAAGAGTATTTCATTACCTGGGAAAATACTTTGCTATATTTATTAAACTAGGGAGGAAATTTTTACAATTTTATGCTTTTTCTAACTGTAATTAACCTCATTTCTGCCACTAAGACAATCAGGAAAAAAAAACCATAAAAGTGATTCTTTATTAGTATTTTCCCTGTCTGTAAGGAGTTAGCATTCTTTTCTAACACAGATGCATTTAGCTCTTTTTCTTCAAGGTTTTTAACACAATGGGCCTAGGCCACCTTTCCCTTGAATAAACACCTTTAGAAACAGATTTTGCCATCCTCTGTGTCCATTTTGTTTTTTAGCAGGAAAATCCTAACCTTATTCCTTTTAGACTGTGCATGGAAGTGGGGAAAACTTAATCCTTTGTCTGGTTGCCTTCACAGGAGGTGAAGAGAAAGCTCTGCTTGAGACCTGACTTGCTGATCACAGTATTTTCTTTTCTTCTCATGAACTTGCCCTCCACACTGCCATGGCAGCCACATTCAAAAGTGACCTTGGCCTGTCATCCCTGGCTGATGGTTCCACTCATAGGTAGGGGGAGAGCACATGGGTTTGAATCAATGGGATAGTCAGGAAGCACAAATGCTGCTAGCCAAGGGGATCACACCCCAAAGTTGTGTTTAAAAAAACTTTATGCATAAACAACTTCAAAAACCTAAAAAAGGACAAAAACAAAAACAAAAAAATCCACATTATTCCTTGCATCCCAGGGGGAAAGTACTAAATGTAAATATAAATTTTGTGTTCAAGGCATTCCTAGAATATCTGATGTCCGTGGATAAACAACAGTTTCAAGACTTCTGGCTTTAGTTCTAAAAATAAAAATAAAAAAATAAAACAGAGAGAGTGAAAGAACAAAATCGTGAAAGATAAAATACCATGGGAAGTAAATAGTGATGCACATTTTTAAAATGTAGTAAATTACTACGCAGCTTAGCATTTTCAGTACCTTTGGACTCAGCACTCAGCACATTAATCCCAGGCATTGTTCCGTCTGCACTTAAGCACCTGTCAACAATAATGCCTCTCAGTTTCCCAGGTAGCATCGCCACTGGAGCAAGACAGTGGAAAGAGCAGAAGAAACCGTCTCAGCACACTTAAGATTGGGCGCTTGATAGAGCTGTTTTCTTAGCCAGACACAGTGTGAAATTCTTTTCATGGTTTTTAGTCTGAGTAATTTGATCAGATCTCCATTCAGCATGCTGCAGAGCTGCTCAGTTACTCTGAGAACCTCCCTGAAAGTGTTTCTTCTCATCCAAGTTCTTTTCCATTGATGGAACAAAAAGATTAAAGGGATTAGATGTCTCTTGTTTTTCCCCTTTTTATTGGGCAAGACTCCACTAGTT
This sequence comes from Cavia porcellus, assembly GCF_034190915.1. NCBI lineage: Eukaryota > Metazoa > Chordata > Mammalia > Rodentia > Caviidae > Cavia > Cavia porcellus. The sequence continues at coordinate 48,253,624 of NW_026947487.1, read as the reverse complement.
CCCAGACTAGGAAAATCTTTGCATTACATTATTTTAAGATTATATTTAATTTTATTGGTCTACTTTTTATGTGTTCAGGTGTTCCCTCCCACTTGTATTCCTTTATAAAAGTCTGCATACCTTCATGCTATAAAAGATTGTCATTCAAACTCTGTAACTCTAACTCTGCCAGTGCTCAAGGAAATGCCCTCACTCCATTACTAGTGCTTTCTTTCACTTTCTAAACCAATAAATAACAGGACCTTAGGACTTGCCTCAGAAAATGCATTCTTAATTAAGAAAACATATTTTCCTCTGATGCTAGATTTTCTACTTCAGGTCCAAAATTGGTTCGTTCCATACTGTTTAGTTAAGCTATTTGGAGAAAAGGAAGGGGAAAGGGAGAAAGGAAAACAAAACAATTCAAAACAAATGTTTTCTGGTGTGCCTACAAAATTTCAAGGGATATATGGGCAAATGTCAGTTTTCTCTCATGCTATCCCCATGTCACTTCTGCCAGAGGGACTTGTCCTCCGAAAGGTCCCTACTGTCACTTGCATCTCCGTAAACAGCATTGTGTTGCCAATGAAGACTGTCGCTGCTCAGGTTTTGGGGCACCCTAGTCCCAAACCCTCCCCTGCAGTACCCAGGGCCCTTCCTGCCTTTTGCTGTCCCACTTTTCACCCCACTCCACACCCACAGGACACCTCAGGAGAGCTGCGTCAGCCTTGCTGTGTTGGCCACATTTTCCAAGGACCCCGGCTCTTTCTCAGTGCTGTGTGACGGTGGGATCCTGCTCAGGATTCTGACTCCTGGCTCACAAAGAGACAGACCCACCTTGGCCTGTAATAGCCAGGTCCCTCAGGACCCCCTACAACTTGCCCTCTTCCCTTGTCTTGTATTTATCTTCCAAACAGGAAGAGGTTTTCTCTGAGACTGAAATCAATCGTTACTAATGAACTTATAGAGACAACAGACCCCAGTTAAGACATCTTCCATGAAAATGAGGACAAATGTCTGTCCTGGAGCTCTGCTGCTACAGGTCCCACAAGTGCTTAGAAAGGCTTAATGAAAACATTTTGCCTCCTTTCTTCTTATTCCTCTGGGTTTATTGCGCTGTTCTTTTCCTAAAAGCTAGAAAACAAAATCTGGATTTTCCAAGGTTGTCTAATTGGCCTAATCAACCAACAGCCATATGTTGTTTATCAAAATTCATGATGGTTCTTTTACAGATCTACTCAAAATTTTTATTCATTTCATGCTAATGGATCATCTTTTCTGTTGGATATTGTCCTCTTTTTTAAGCAGTAAGTTAGACTTGTGTTTCACATTATCTTATCATAGCTGGCTTTACTTTGTTATTTGCAGTTTCTAGTGGCCTTGAAGCAGCTCCTTTGATCAGGTATTATGTAATTTATGACCATAAACTTGTACCCAACTGACTGTAACTTATGGTCATCTCAGGGCTTCAGGTTGAAGGTACTTTCCAGCCAGTTCTATTTGTTTAGTTTAGATGAGGCAGAACACTGACAACTTAGTAGTCTTTTAAATTAATTCTTTATCTGGAGTTTCCTCAGCCATGTAATTATGATAAAGTCAAAACCTATGTCCAAAGAAGAAATTTTTTTTAATAATACATTAATTTTTCACCGGGTGGCAAAACAAAGGCAGCCAAATTCCACTATAGTGCTCTTTTCCAGAGATCAGTTCTTTGATGTTTACTTACCTTTGTCTTAAGAAGGGAATTGAAGTTCTTATCTTCATTCTTTGCAGGGTCAGCATGTTATCTTGTGTCTCTGTTTCATCAATCCAGTACAGCTGAGGTGATCAGTGCCTGCTGAGGGCTCCATGTATAGTTTCATCTCAATTTTTTGGTGCCTAGAAATATCCCTGATTTTTATTTATAGGTTACATATTCATTTCTATACAAACTTAGCAAACTTGATTGTGGATGTTATAGTGTCTCTGCATCTCATTCAATTTTTCTTGACATTCTCTATGTACAGGATATATAGGACATTTATCAGCTGTCAAAGCAGAATTCTGAAATATATTTGACATAAGGACAATTTTTATAGTCTAGAAATTTTCATTACCCTAAAAATCTTTTATATGAGAAATTATTAAAGTCTAAACCTTTCTCAGTTGTCATGAGAAGCCAAAATTCCCAATCTTTAATAAAACCCTTGGGGAACATTACAAGGAAATACATTATATAATAAATAATTCACTACATTTAAGAGTCAGAACCCATGCTGAGGAAAGTAGAATCTCCAAATTATTTCATGAATAACATTGCTTCCCTCAGCCTCTTTTTGTTCTTATGGTTGTTCTCTGATGTTTTCATTACCACAAGAGTTGAACATTCTTTCTACACCTAAATGATTCCTTTCCAGTATCAATATTTTACTTCATTCAGTGGCATGTCTGGTTTCAGGAAAACCTTTCGTCTAAGTCTGAGCTGTGTACTTCCTCCTCCTCACATCTTTCTTATACTAATTGTCATCTCTTTAATCTTATAGTGTGTGTTGAATACTCTTAGAAAATTTATTTCCAACATGAAAACAATGTGAAAATGGCCATTCCAGACTCTAAATTCTAGGAAGGATAAGACGTGTGGGGTTGTATCTACAATTTTATCTATAGTACTGACTCCAAGAATGGAGATATAGTTGAAATTACTTCCATATTATTTAACATTTCCAACGTGGTATAATTCTACCATTTTATACTTGAACTTATTAGTTTTTTTTAAACTAACATGTCTGTTTCTAGAATTATTTGCTGAAAAGACAGTGTTTCATCCAATTTTTAAAAAGTATTTCATCAGACCATGGCAAATTTTGCAATTCAGTTCTTCATAATCAGATACACTTATTTGGTAGATTGACCAGAAAAGTGTAAAAACTAGAGAACTAATATCATACATTAAAAGATACCCTAGACCTTACCAGGAAAAATACAAGCATTAAGATAAATTACACGCTACCTGCCAAGCAATGCAATCCAAGTTGCCAAGAAGACAACTCCTATTCCCTCAAACAGCTCAAAAGAGGCTCCCCAAAGCAGACAAAGATAAAGGTAAGTAAGCCATTTGATATCTATCAAAGAAAAAATAAGAAAGCATAGCAAATATTTCTTTCTAGTGCAGGGAATCAAGCCCAGAGCTTCTTGCATGCTATGCAAGCTCTTTAGCACCAAGTTACACCCTGAGCCTCCATGTAGCCTTTAACACAGATTGATGTTTGTACTAAAATCCAGACTTCTCAAAATCAAGACTTTTAAAAATGTTTCATAAGGCCAGAATGATCCATAACTTCAGTGCTTCTCACATCAGAAAAGGGACTTCTGAATGCATCACAAGAAACTTACTAACTGAAAGACAGGCCTCCACTGACTTCACATTTCAGTTTGTATTCTAGGAGAGTGGCATGGACCTGCTGGGGGCACCCCAGCATCTGCCAGGTACCGTGTTTTAGGCCAAAGAAAACTATTCTCCAAACAAGCATGCCAACATATGTTCACAGCCATCATATCTCAGTGAATGCAGACCGATTGGAGATAAGTTCCAAGAGAGTTAAGGAACAATATTCAGCAATAGGTTGGCAAGGAGAAAAGACAGGTGAGGGGTTTTTTTAAACCACTTTGGGAACCCCATTTGGACTAAGCTTGTTCTCAGCTACTTGGAACATCTTGAATATGACTTTTCCCTCCCCTCCTTTCTAATGGAAGACTGAAACTAGCTTGTAACCAGTTTTAAATTGCAAACACAGAAATTTCCTAATTCCAATTTGACTTGTTGACTACTCAGCCAATAAATCCTTACAAGATAAACCAGGTGCCATGTAGAACAAAATTTGGAAGTATCCATCCAAGACATTTTAACATTTAAGTTTATTATAAATTTCTGCAAGCTTAAGGGGAATCTCAGCCAAGCTGGTAGCTTCCAAACTGGGTACATTTTGGAAGAAATAGTTACTTTACACATAAATCTTTTTAATTTAATAATGGTGGATGTCTGGAAACCAGGTCTTCAAAAAAGATCAATATCTTTCATATACACTATAATATCTTTCATATATACTATAATACAATATTAATCTAAATGCATTAAGCAGAAAACATCACTTTGATAGTATTATTTGCTTGTTTAGGGAACTTTTATTAATTGTATAAGCAGATAAACTGCTGATTTACTTGTTTGTGAAAAGGTCAGTCATATTCCACCCCATTATAGACCTGTTAAATTTACCTTCCAAATTAGCCAAATTTTGTACGTGACGATTACTTGGTATTTATTCTACAGTGAAATGGTTCTGGTTACAAAAGTTTACTCATTATACCTGGTTCTATCCTTAAAATCTTACATAGAAGTTAGTTGTTCCCATGAAAATAGCTTATCAACATCATGATCATCCATCTATTGACTGCTCTTTTTTTTCTTTTTCTTTCTTTTTTTCTTTTATCTTTCTTCCTTATGATCACTTCTCCAGGATGTAATTCATGGCCTACTGTGAATTATGGTCAGTCCCTTAGAAATACATACACTCTATATTTGTCCCTGACTGTCACTTGGAAAAAAAAAAAAACCTGTTAATCTAATGATCATTTGACTTCTCCACATCACATTCATACAGATGAAAAGTTCTGATTAAAATCACACAGGGGGGAGGTCATTCTATAGCAGCCAGGAGACCAAATGCAATTCTCAGTAATTTTCTCTCTCACTCTTTTGTCTCTTTGATATGTTTGGTATTTAGAAAAGTGTGATATTTTGTTTTAATGGTTACCTTTATAATTCTAATGTTCTTCTATCTGCTTTTTTTTACCCATAGTTCATTCACTTTCTCTTGCAAAAACAGAGGAAGCATTTTTTTACTACCAAGCCCACTCCTCCAAGGGCTGCCCTAATGTGAGCCTTATCTCTCTTGAATTCTCCACGTCTCTCCTTGTGACCATTCATCATGACACAAAAAGTTTGACTGGATCAGTAAACATTTAGCAGATCGGTCCAGCACATTTCTGGGTGTGTGCATGTAGATGACTGATGTGCAGGCACTAAGAAGGGGGAGTCCCTCTTGGGGTATGAGTGACACAATCAATGAACTGATAGCCTGGATGGAATAAAGTAGGTAAAAGGAAAGACAGATGTGCCCACTTTGAAAAGCTCTGAGGTCTGTCCTTTCTGCCATCACCAGCTCTCTAGTTTCTTTAGCCTCATAATACAGACTGGAACCAGCGACCCCCAAGTAGTTTCCTGGCTTTTGGTGCTGGGCTCCTGCTGCATCCTTGAGCCGCCTCTGTCTGCACCTTCTGTCTCTTTGACTGGGCAGCTGCCGGTCCCTTGGCTCCCTGCACACAGATGGCCATTGCGGATGTTTCCATGCAGAATCCTGTAAGCTTGCTAATAAATCCCCTTGCACAAGTGTACACATATTTTCTCTTGATTCTGTTCCTCTAGGGCCTAATAGACTCTTATTACCAGAATGGTCTCTTCATATAAGCAAGCTCATTATCTACCATGAATTAAATAAAGAGAAAATGGAAGGAAAAATCCCTCCGGTGACTTTGCATCCTTCTCCAGGTATAGAACGCTCATGCTTCTGCTCCTCTTGGGGGCAACATTTGCAAACACTGCCTACTTAGAATTTCGGTTCTTTGATTTCTCATACTACTCAGTTCATTTCAGTCTTGAGTTTTCCTTTACTATTGTCATTAGAGTGATTGTGCCAAAGTCGTTTATCACCTGGATACTGTGAGTCAAAGAGATATGTACTGTTTTTCTGTGTGCAGGTAGCCACTGAAACAGTTGACTGCTCTTTGGTTCCTGAAGTGCTTTCCTATTAAGACTTTCTTTAAATCACCTGTAATTGACTGAGTATTTGTGTCTCCTCCCAAATTTGTATGTTGATAAATCTGTCGTGGGGCCTTACTTTCTAAGAAAGTAATTAATATTAAATATGATCATAAGGTTGAGACTTGATCAGATGAGATCATTATCCTTAAAAAGGGAAATATTAGTTTTTCTTTTAATCTCTCTCTCTCTCTCTCTCTCTCTCTCTCTCTCTCTCTCTCTCTCTCTCCTTCTGCACTTACAAGGCAGAAGCCACCATGTGAAGTACTTACAAGCAAGAGAGACAAGGTTCATCAGAAACTCACCACACTGACACCTTGATCTCAGATTTTCAACCCCCAGAAAAAATATATTTCTGTTATTTAAGTATGTGCATTCCATTATTATAGATGCAACAGACCAAGACATCATTTTTTCCAGATTTTCTTCCAGCTCTTGCACTGTTCCTTTACAATGCCAACTTGTCTCCTGCTCTAGTAGTATAATACGGGAATTTCTTACAGCTAAGTCTCTCTCTTTTGTCCGTAAATTCTCTGCCAAAGCAATCTCAAACTTTCCATAGTTTTGATTACCATCATACTGCTTCTAAGTGCAAAAATTATATTTCCCATTAAATTTGTGGTAAAAATTCCAGAATTTTACATTCAAAAGATTATTGTCTGAGAAAAGAAAATACTGAAAGGTCCCAGTGGCTCCTAACACTTCTGTCCCCAAGTGCTAGATATCCTCATCCTATTCAGCAGGGCAGGCCACTTGCCCATGTGTCACTTCAGTGGTCCTGTGATATGCATGCCTAATGCAAGCCTGGAAGCCTGAGAAGGTCAAAGTTTGTGATCGTCCCTATGACTGTGGTGACTGAGGTTGCTTCTACACCTCATCCAATTGCATTCCACTTATCTGTGTTGCTGAATTCGCCTTAGCACACACAGCTTCTTTCTTTTCCTTATCTCCCCCACACAGTCCTTTGCTAACCCTACACATCTTTTTGTCAGCGGACACCACGGGGCACCTCCTGCCAGCACCCACACCACCGCTGGAGTCCGGTTCTCGGCCATCTCCAGACTGAACACACACTGTATCTTACTTGAATGCCTCACCATCTCTTTCTTTCACCTTTGCCTTGCATTTCTATACATCTTTCTCCAATTCGTCTTCCTTCTGAGGAAAGAAAAAGTCAGCCATGTCTGCTCACCCCTTCTTTGCCCCAATCATGTCTCCAATACTTTTCCTGCTCCCTGTGCTCCTGCCAGGCTGGCTTCACACCTGCTCCATCTTCTTCCCGGGTGGGTCGCACTCAGCCCCGCACATGGTGGCGCCCTTCTCATCCTTGGTGAGTATCAGCTGAAGCATTGTTCTCCCCAGCAGCGGCCCTGCGTTAGCAGTGGCCGTCACCGCCTGCCACTCTCTTTGCATCCTGGGCTCTCTTCCTCACGGTTGAATAAACTTTCCGTTGAATACACATTTCCATCACTTCTCCACGATCTGCCCCCTGCCCTGGTTGGCAGGAGCCATCTTTCTTGTTCTTCACTGTATCCCTGGCACTGAGCACAGTGTCTTAATGAATGTTTGTTCAATGACTCAGTGACAAACACTAAGTCTGCCAAGTGCAGACCATTATTTACTTAAGCAAAGAGCAGATTTAAAAATGTGCTCTTTTGCTTCTCTTGCTGTTTTTCTCATAGTGCTGGTCAAGCGAGTAGAACAGGACCTCAAGTATAATATGTGTGCAATAAATATTTGTTAAGTCAGTTAATACTGAAAATGACCGAAAATGTGTCACAAACAAAAATTTGATAATTTGAACTTTTTATTGACCTTACTTTGGCCTTCACTCTTGTCACCAGGAATCATTTGTGGATCATTTTCTGTGTTGCTGAGAGGTACGTGCTCTCTTCAAGTATCTGCAGAGCGTCCAAGCTAGAAGGAAGGCCTGTTGTAGGAGCAATTCAAATTTCTAATTGCAAAGCCCAGGATAATATGTGGACTTCTTTCATTTAAATTTGCTTCTGCTTTTGAATGCAAATACATTGCCCCTGCAACTAAAAAAATAAACTATCATGTCACATCTTATATATGTTTAAGATTTTATTATTTATAATCAGAGGATTCAGAAGCTATGCATTATCCTCATACCTAATTAACTACAAATAAATATAGCTAAGCATTAAATATTCTTGGAATTATTATTGGAAGATATTCCCCTTGTCGAATAGATCATAAATAATAACCCTGTTAGCGAGCTAACTTTATGGTTACAGTAGCATTCAGTTTTCAACTCTTTCCAAGACAGCACTGAGATTCTTAGTGCAGCCAAGAGGAATGTCAGTTCACATGGCCGTAGAAGTGTTTTTAGGCTAACTCTGCTTTATCTATGCCATCTACTAAATGTTCTGGACTCTGCCACCTGTTTATCTGTTCACTAGAACAAAACATAATAGCTCAAAAAGAACAGTGACCTGGCTGAAGTTTAGTTGTGGGATCATCTCAAACACCTGTGGGTGAACTCTAATTTCTGCACCTTCAGTGAACTCCTCAGCCTTGTGGACCGAGGGTGGTGATGCCTATGCCTCATTTACTACCAGGAACTAGGAAATGGTTCCCGTTTAGGAGAATCCAATAAAAAGTTTTCTCGAGACAGTTTTCCTCAGAGGTCATCTAGTTGTCCTTCCAGATATTTCTTAACAAAGTGGCAGCAGAGAGACAAAGGATGAGCAAAGATCTTTTCTAGCACCACAAGGACTCGCTAAAGAATGGCAGGTGAGCCAAGGACTCTCACTATGACCTCATCCGTCCAAATTGAGGTCTGCTCAAGTGAGACCTCAGCAACACACAGGTTTGGCTCTTGTGGGAGCCTGTTGTCAAGAATGGTGTTAATTGCTTCACAATGTTTTATTATTTTTTAATAGAGAAAAGTCTCAGGGGATATTTCTGTAATTTTAAGAATCTTAGGTAATTAATTACATTGTTTTGATTTGTTTTCTCTCTTGTTTTGTTCCAGTTTCAACTTCTTAGTTTTCATTTCTACTGTGCATAAAGCATGATAAAATTTTTCTTAAAGAAAAAAGAAAAGATAGATGATAGATATAGATAGGTAGATTGATAAATAGATACAAATGCACATACACATATCCAAATGCATACCCAAATATGTACTTGAACATATAATCTATATTGCATATATATGACTCATGAAACCTTCCAATATGCATCCTTCTCAGAGAATTTCCAAAGGCACCGAAATAGAGGCAAAAGGCAGGAACGGTTAAATGCCATGAGACAGTGCAGGAAAGCAGTGCTACTACAGCCATCATCACCTGCTAAAATCTTGGACATGTAACCGCTTCCTTCAGCTCATGCCTCCTCACCACTGTGGCGTGTTTACTATCTCTGCAGACTTAGAAGCACAACACCGATACTTCTCACCCTGCTATTCTGGAGAGGCAATCAAACCACGGAGAAGACTGGTCAGGTGTATAACCCCCAAGCCATTCAGAAACACAGTGGTAAGATGTGTTCAAAGGCGGTAAGATGACAGGCGATGCCTATACAGGACACAAATGTTTTAAGGAAGTGCGTGTGTCCCATTTGGAAGCAGTTGCTACCTGAACTTGAGCTCTACCTCCTTAAAATCACTCCACTCTTCTTCAACTAATTCAATAAAGATTCTTTTAGTGCATGTGATACTTTGATGAAGTGGGATTTATTCTTTTAAGTTACTCTGCCACTCAACTTAGGAATCTTTTTGCAAGAGACATTTCATTAAATTGTTTCCACTTTTTTGTTTGTAAGAAAATATCATCAAATTTTAGGTCATGGTACACTTCATTGCCAATCAGTCACTTATTAAAGCATGTTTCTCTCCATGCATGCTAGGAGTTTGGTTATAATAGCAAAATAGGGTACAGCTCTCCATGTACAGTTTTGCATCTTTTAATGAGCAAAATAAGTATTTGTTACATAATAGCAAAAATGAATTTGCAACTGTGACAATTGCTACAATTGAGAAGCATGTAGTTCTGTGTGTGTCTAATGTGTAGAGATTTTTGTGTACAGATATATGGAGCAGAAAATGCCACACAAGTCAGTGGAATCTTCAGTGCAAACTAGATCTCAAGGATAAAGCAAAATTGCCATCTCATTTGGAATCTGAAGTTAAAAGTTATTTATTATTTCATTATAATAAAGAAATAGTTTCTTTATGTCAAACCTCTTTAAAATATGCAAGCCTTTATTCTTTATATAGTTATCTTCTTCCCATAATACTAAAAAATCAGAACCTGATTATTATAAAAGCTGAAACTACAATTTATAAAAATGATGTCAAATCCAAAATGGGTTTAAAAAAAAAGGCTCATAAAATGTTTCTATTAAATCCAGATTCTTTTAGAGAATAGAAGCAAATCCTAAAGTTAGTGTTTTGCTTTCTTGTTCAAATTTGGTCCTCCCTACTTAAAAAAAAAAAAACAGAAAAATGAACTAAAAATACATTCTAATAATTTCATTTTTTGAAGCCAATTTCTCTATTCATGAATGCTTTTTCAGTTTTCTTACGGGCATCACCAATGAAGATATGCATTCCTAAATCACCACCGTAAATATCTGACCTGCAAATACAAGACACACATTGTATACAGAAAATAATCCCTAGCTTCTGAAAATCACTTTTATGATATGACATATTTCAGCGTCTGGATTTATGTAGCTGTCCAAAGTCCCATAATAATCATGAGATAACGAATCCCTTTGGTCAGGTAGCCACAGGCTCTAAAACAGGTTATTTGTTTTTAAGAGAAATAAAGATGAGTGAACACAGACATAATATAAATGGTTTCCTCAACCTACTGCTTGCTTTTCTCTTCTGTTATTAAAGTGTTCTATGATTGTATCGGTCACACTCATGGTTTTTATACCAGAAGATAAAACTCAAAATAAAATGGCACACTAACATCTCTACCAAAAGATGTTTGTTCTTTGTATTAAAAGTCATCAACTATGATATATTTCCTAAAAACAGAAGGCATTCATTTGACACTAAAATGCACATCATGGGGAGAATTTATTTTCTTCGGCCATTTACACAGAGCAAATGTTCATCATCAAACAAATCAAGCAAATAAGTCCCCTTCCTGGGTTTCTGAAACCTCACAACCTCCACGGCAAATGATTGGGACTATTTCACTTATTTATTCATAAGATTTTAATCTTCTCCGGATCACTCACACTTACATCTCCTTCTGGCATAGGGAGTTTCCTATTTTGGGAAGAAAATACAGACCAACATTCTGCTGTGTTGAGCACTGTGAAAGCCAGAGAGCTGACTGGAAGAATAAATCTGTTAATCTCCTCTAGTTTCCATGCAAAAGTAATAACAAACACTCATGTACTATTTATCAGGTGCCAGACATATAGGAGAACCCCTTTAATCCTCCCTACCAACTTTTGCCAGGTCCATTTTAGAGAGCGAAGAACTGATGCATAAAGACAGGCAGAATGGTCATCATCTCCATGCTGAACTTTGGCAGGAGAAAAATATCTCCCAACTCTAGTGGCGGGCACCTCCAAACAATTATGCAAGCTTGTCTCATGCTGCAAGCAAAAAGCCCATGCCGATCATTTACGTCTTGCTTTGTTTGATTTTGTGGTTTATTCTAACCAAAAGGAAAAGTCTCCAAAATTACAGCTATGACTGAAAATACTTTCCTTCTTTCTCCATCTCTACCCATGGCTTCTTTTTCTTATGGACAGTACTGTAAAATCTCACTTTGAAAAATTAGTTCAGGACTCCAAATGTCTCTTTTAAAAACTAGAGTAATTTAAATCCTGCTTTCATTGCAGGCTGTGTTAACTAAAGAAATTCTTTACATAGTCCAAAAAGTTTGTCAGAAGTGTGAGCAATCTTTCAAAACAGTAATTTAAATCAATGTAACTGTATTGAGATTTTTAACATAACCACAGTCAAGAAGAAACACATTTTTCGTGAAGTCTACACCCAGTCGTGACCGACCCTTTCTTTCTGTGTCCTGAACACACAAGTCTCTTTATTGCCCCTCTCTGATCACTGCTCCCGACCTTGATCTGTCTGTTGCTTTGTTTCCTAACAGCCAGCCTTCTGCTGCATTGCAGGCAATTGGCTTCCAGGATGTCCTTAGAGAATTCCTTTCCTGCCCTGCGGCAGTCACCCTGTGCGTCCCTTAATAGAGCTCTGCCATCTACCCTGTGCACATTTCCAGCTCGGTAAAAACTGAATTACATAAGGTACAGCTTCAAAGTTGTACTCATCCAGTGTTACAAATGGTTCTTAGCTGACATTGATGAAACTCCTCAGATGTCTGATGGGAGTCTGGTGACAGAGATAAATCTCACTGGCACATGTGCGGGCAGGCGTGTACGAGCGGAGAAAACACAAGTTGGCTGGAAACTATCCTACAGGTCACCTTTGGATGAGCACTGATTTCGGCTGTTCTCAACATTTAATTCTTTTCTGTCTAGATAATGACAGCTATCAATGGGATCTATGGGATTCAAGTGAATCACAGCCCACTGTCATATTAATAATGTTTGCCTATTAAATGAGATCTTGTGGGGAATGTGTGGAAGCATCTGTTATGTAAGTTATTTCTCTTCAATGCTACAGCACCTTAGTACACATTTATTATAATTTTCAGGATATTAGGACAATTGATTCTCTTATCTGTCTCTCTCAGACTAGATCATAAGTGCTCAAGAACAAAACACAGGAACAGAAAAATAAATAATGGATAAATAAAAAGATAAACTGCATCCACCCCTTCATCCATGAATATCGAAGCATAAAGAAAAATGTGATCAGTATTTGCTCTCATTGTTCATGTCATTATTCCTCTCCCCGAGCTTCTCATCAATTATCAGGACTTGCTCATTTCATGGTCTAACTTTTAAAATGAAAAAAATCACCTCTCCTCTCACTATGCTACTGAAATACAAGCCTTCTTTCCTCACACCCTACTTCTAGTTTTTGCTTTTTGGAATGTGACTTTCGTAAAATCGCCACCAATATCTTTTTTTCCAAAATGCAAATCGATCCTGTCAAGTGCCTCCCTGAATTTTGTTCATTGCTCCCAGGGGTTGCACAAGACCTCCATGGCCTGAAAGCCTCTGTGAGTGCAGACCTGGGCTGCCACTTCCGCTCTCGGGATGCAAGATGTCCTCTCCCTCCCCAGGGCCAGGCTCTTGGCACTGTGCCTTTGTCCTTGTTCTCTTCCTCTGTAACTAACCTATCCCTCAGCCTCCAGGTGCAGCTCCAGTTTCCTCCTCCAGAGAAGCCTCCAGACCTTTGAGTGATCCTGCCGATGAGGCACGGGGTGGCTTTCACCCTGGCCCTCATCCTTCCCTCTCTGTTTGCTGTAGACATTTCTGCTGCTACTTCTGTTTCCCTGATGAAACCATTAGCCTCTTGTGCATGAATATTTCTCATTCATTTTTTATTCCTTTTCCTTGATGAGGTGTCTGACTCACAGGAAATGCAGAATGAATGGGGTGACCTCTGCTGAACTTGCTGGAATAAGCTGGCCAACCCCTGTTCAACCAGTTCAGAAATCAATTTCTCCAGAACAGCCCTTCAGAACATTCAATCTTGCAACAAAGCAGAAGATTTATTTATGAATTAAAAATAATAAGACTAATCAAAATAATCTGTCTCACTTTGGATTTGCCTACTTGAGCTAAACAACAACCTGAACAGAGAGATTTAAACTGCCTTCTGTTTCATAAGAAGACGTTGAATTTTACTGGAAGTTGTACAGAGTAATTTCTTAACCAAAGCTGACTGTATAATTGGGCTGTCTTTGCTTCAACAGGAAAAAAAAAAAAAAGAAAGACCAATTAAATTATATTTTCAGAATTTTTTTTCACTGTGGATATTACAAGTTTTTACATATGTTTAAAATTAAGTGCGTATTATTGCTTCATGGTTCAACTTATTAGTAGTAAAAAATATAAAATTCCGAAAATAGAAAATTAGTAGCCAGTCCAGATTTCTTCCATTGTGGATCAGCAAAATTAATCTCTATAACATGAAGGAAAATTCACGTGTGTTCTTGTCGTCAAAGACATGCCTACTTCAACTTAAATCTTGCATTCGTGAAGGTTGAATTGAAATAAAAATTATCTGGCACTTTGATCAGAGTTGCAGAGGTAAAATATTAGCCAGTACTTATCTGAAAGCAGACTTTGCCACAGATGAGGGAGAAGAAAATCAAATTAAAATCTTTTCCAGCCTCTTGAGTCTCCCAGAGACAGCTGATATCTAGAATATAGAAATCATCAGCATTACAAATAGATTGTAATCGCAATATTACATAGATCTGTAAATGAATCTTAAGGTGTTCTATTAAAAAGAATCGCTGAATATGGGGGAAAAGTGGTGGCTCTAAAACATAAAACAAAGAAATGAAAGAGAGGGTCATTTATTAATCCTGACCCAGCATACAGGAGGACACTGTAATAATCATTGAGTGATGACTACAATCAGACCTTTGTGACAGGCCACTGAAACCTAAAATGAAAAACTGAATTATTACAAAATAGAAGGATCTGGTTTTACTGTTGGACTGATTCACATACTGAAGAAAATTTTGTTATATTTAGAGGTTATATTTGAAGGTCAAGGAATAAAATTGGAATATTTTGCTGGCTTTTTGGTGCTAGGGAGTAGGTCTTTCCTGGGTTTAGTTTAGTTGTCTCATTCAGGCCTCTAGGAAAGCAAAGTTCCCAGGATGGATACAGTCAGAGGGCATGATGGGATAGGAAGGGCTAAGAAGCTCTCTGGTGCTGCTGTACACTCAGCCCCAGCAGACATCACTAATCCATCTCAGACCCTTCCGGAGTTTCCACATGAACCTTTCACTCTTCCTTCAACTGTCTTGAGGATCCTACCATCTGGCACCTCTGCTTCCTAATACTGTCACATCTGCATCATTTCTTTCTTCAACCAAATTGCTTCATATCTTTGCACACTCACTCTGAAAACGAACATTATTTTTTCACATGAAAAACAAAAATAAAACAACAGGTGCCTAATATCTAAACATACTCTGGCCAGAACAATATTTTGAACCTCTGTTGCATGGTAGGAATGGCCAAGAGAGTAAGGAATTATGTCTCATAAATTGCTTCACTTGGCTATAAATCCACAATGTACTATATTCATATATGCAATGTAATATGAGATATGATCTCAAAATATGGTTTTAAGTATTTTTATATATAATTGAAATAAAAGACACTTTTTCACTAATCTCCCTCAGATTAATCCCCTGCACTTTTTCACTTCAAACACACCTGTTCTGTCATTCTTAGCAATTTTTATCTATTTTTGGTTTTTATTTTTGCACTTGTTTGTTTTTGCTTTTGTTTTTGTTTTTTGGGACAGGGTCTCACTGTACAGTGCAGGCTGATCTTGAACTCACTATGTAGCCCAAGGCTGGCCTCAAACTCAAGGCAATACTCCTGCCTCAGCCTCTCCAGTGCTGGGATTACTGACGTATGCCACCATGCCCAGAAGCACTTTCTTAAGGAGTTCTTTCAGAGTGACTTAGTTGCACTGTCCTGGCTGATCTGATCAGTGCCCTGAACTGATCTGAAACATTGACCTTTCATGATCAGTTGGACTTGGGGAAACAGTCGGAAGGAAGTCTCATGCCACCGAATGCACTGAATAAAGCAGAGCAGGACACACCATAACGTATTTAACAGAAACTGTTGTGTATATTTGGTAAAAATGGAATGATCATAAAATACAGTGAATGTTCAGTTTATAAATCTATCACAGTAAGAGACACATTGAAATTAACTTTCCTTAAAATCCTGATAGCAGTTACCCTCTTTGAATTATTACATCATTCTTGGCAATGTGTTGCTTACTGTAATAAATTTTTAAAAGTTTAAACAGTCACTGTATATTTTGACCACACCTTGCACACCCTAGAACAATATGCAGTCCAACAAATGAATGTACTATGCACATAACACTACCTCATTAACCACCAATATGCTCTATTGAGTGCTCATACATTCTTATTTTCTGCATTTTGTTGTTTTACGTTTATTGACATTTTATGATTGTATCAATTGCAATATTTATTATTACAAATTCAATTACTAAGGCACATTAAAAGAAATAAGATTTTTAAAAGAAAGCACTGGAAGCTCATCATTATCCGCATTATCAAAGCCATTATCTGCATTTAGTTTAAAATTGGAATGTCATGAATGAACATGCAGCTCTGTACGATTCATTGAGCATTTGTCAGTGCGTATAAGCAAGGCGCTGGGGTTTAAGGAGCACTTTGTTAAAGATTTCCTTTTCCTCAATACCCAAGCAACTTACTAGAGACCTGAAAAGATCTTACGTTTTCAGGTTTCATTTAGTTTATCTCCACATAATAATAACAATAATAAAAATAGGACTGAAAATGTTTATTTCTTTTCTTTTTTATTTTAAAGAATATAAAAAAGAAGAAAACAAATCAAAGCAAACCAGCGTAAGAGATAGAGGACTTCAAAACATTACAAATCAACAATAGTTACCATAATGGCTTTTGTTGTCTTCAAAATATCTGCGGATACCTTCGGACATACTAAAAATCAAACAGAACAGAATAGAATAGAAACAATAAAAACAAAACAGTGAATGCAATAAAGGACTTCAAATAAGCTAATAGTAAGTCCAAAACTGCTACTTATAATATATCTTGCTGTCTTAGAAATAGCTGTTCATGCCATCAGATTTAACATAATCAAGCAAAACAAAAGAGAATAAAACTCAACCCAATAAGAAAATGAAAACTATATAAGACTTTAAAACAAGACAACAGGGAATCGACAATGGCTACAACCCTCAGAAGGAGATCCCCCAGATGACACACTGTGTACTGCTATCCTCTGAACAGATGATCAGACCACTAGTCCTAGACCTGCAAGGTCAGTAAAACAGCAAAGCACCACAGGTATCCAATTGCATTTCCATAGCTATCATCACAGCCTGTGCTTCTCCAGATCAGCTGATGGAGGTGAAGGGATTGTTACTTCTTGTTTGTCAGCCCACATGCCAGAAGGCACTGAGTTCTAGCTACTCCAGTCCTGTGGCAGCTCATGCATGGCACTGGTTCCCAGACAGGGGTTGCTTTCTGGTATGGTCTTGTTCCAATAAGATTAGTAAAGTAGAAAAGATTAAATATAAAATAATCTTCAGATGTAAGTTTATCAGTGGTGATTAAACACATCTGCCATTCTACCCTTCCACTTGGTTATCAAGAAAATCCTTTCTAAATGAGCAGTTCTTGACTGTCACTGGATGTCTTTTCAAAGTTAGCCAGGTCCTAGGAGGACTGTATCTGGTTCAGTTTAGCTTCTTTTTCTAAAATTGTTAGTTGAAGTCATTTGTTTAAAATTAAATCAAAAAAAAAAAAAAACAGTTGTGATCCACTGATATTATCAATGTGTTCTCTGTAATAAAAATTTAGTTATACTGAAGTTATTAATATCCACTTAATCCTTGGTAACAGAATGATAATTTATTTTCCAAGAATAAGTAAGGGGGAAGCATTAAGAAACTTAAGAACATAGAAATTTAAAATTGACCTAATTGTCTAATTCCCATTTTTTACCCATACTTAGTGAGATTTCTTCTTTATTACCTCACTGAAGGTGCATAGAATTGTAACTTTGGATACCACTGAGTTTTTTCAGTTCTCACTATCTTGAGTTGAAGGCATCCCCATCTTATGTACATGTATCTCTCTGAATAACTGTCTTTTGAACATCACAAGAACACTTGGTAATTACTATTTGGTTCTCTTTCCTGTTTTCCCATAGTATATTCTATAAACACGATCACAGTGTTTAGCCTTCTAAAATATAGCCCGGTGTGGTGTGTGTGTGTGTGTGTGTGTGTGTGTGTGTGTGTGTGTGTGTGTGTGATGGATATGAAGCTCCTTAACACTAGGGGACCTTTCTGCTGACTGCATTAACCCAGAGCCTTGCACTTTGTAAGTGTCTGATAAATATTTATTGAATACCTGAATGTATGTCCAACCGGGAGAGATGTTTTCCTTAGGAGAATTCTGCAATTGCTCTCTGACTGGTTGATTTACATAAGACCTCTCATCTGGACAGGTCTCAAGGGGCCTTGAGATAAGTCAGTCCCATCTTTCCTCCTTGCTTACAGTTCTCAAGAATAACTGCAGAATGTGCTAAAGGCAGCATCCTGATACAAACAGGTGCTGGATAGAACAGCCCAAGTTGTCCCTCAGTGCTTGAGCTCAGTGAGCCATGCACCCCGAGTTACGTTACCCAAACTGGGCTGTCCCGGGAGTCCCTTCAATGAGTGGGATGTGCCATGTGGAGACCATACCATCCTTGAGCACAAGGAGCCCAGGCTTCTCTTGTCTCTGCTGCCCACCTGTAGATATAAAACCTCCTTCATACAACCTGTTATTTATGTGTGTATTCTGCCCCACTGTACCCATAATGTGTGGCCCATACATAATGAGTTTACTTCACACCCTCTGAGGCCTAGAAACATCATCAGTGAATCATAAATATTTTATTTGAGAATTATGAGCATATAACACTCTCACTGCAAAAAACATTAATAAAAATAAAATAAAATTCCAGGTGTGATGCCACATGCAATCCTAGCACTAGGGAGGCTGAGGCAAGAGGATCACCATGAGTTAGAGATCAGCCTCAATTATGTGGCAGACCTTCTCTCTCAAAAGAAGAAACTGTAACTGTAAAGTACTTAATCCATTCATTTAGTGAAAAAATGTGCCTTTGGAAACAATGCTTATTTGAGAAAAAAAGAAACAGTACAGAACCTACATTAAAATGCTTTATAAATTTTTGCTTAGAATCTATCTTAAAATAATATTAAATGAACTCCTTAATCTCTATTAAGAAGTAGCTTAGTTGTGTCTGTTTTTGACTAATCAAATTGTTAGTGTATTCTGCTTCATCCAGCATGATTTATAAAAAGATTTCAATTGTCCTCCACTAGCTAAGTTTAGAAGGCCATTCAGAAATGTCTTTAAAGGAATCTCATCATTTTTTGACTCTACAGTGGTCATTCCTATCTACTCCTGGTCCTCCCCCTTGAAGCACTTCTCAGTGGATAAGCACCAGAGCAGGGAAATACCAACTGGGAGCTCCAGAACACCTGCAAACAGACGCTCATCAATTGCCTCCCAATAGTCTTTAATTCCCTGAAGCTACTTACGCACACACACAAATGAACCCAGATCATGTAATTATTACCAAAGGTAGCAGTTCAGGTTTTTCTATTCTTTGACTATTTTATCTCTCATATCTAATAAGTGAATATTCCTTAGTACTTGTTTGCTTATGCTTTGAGACTATATATTATTCTCAAGTGTTTCCATAGTTCAGATTCCTTGCTTTTTTAATTACAAGTAAATAATCATATTCCAAAACAAAAGGCTTAGCACTTAGGGAAGGAATACTACTTGTATGGATATTATCTATTTGTCAAATTGTATTGAAATTGTTTCAGCAGTCATGATCAGGAAAGGTTAGCTAGCAGTAATAAATAGCTGCTATTGTTTTGCTCAGAATAGCACCTACTCTTCTGGGCCATTTACTTTCCCTTCCTGTTTACTATGAGTTTGGCCTGAGAGGTTTTAAAAATCTCCTCTTCCTAGGCTGCGTGTCAGACGCAAGGCTGTGGTGGTGGTTCTCCCAAATCCATCTCTGAGCTTGTTAGAACGCCCAGCATCCCTGAAAGAGCTGAGGGTTATGCACGTTAGGTCATTTCAGTCAATCAAATTTTCTTTTTGACTGTCAAACCTGGAAGCAAAAACTGGGAGCCCCACTGTTTCTAATGACAGAATTGAGCGAAGAAAATATCCATATTGGAGCTCCTCTAATCAGACTAAAGATCCCACATTCAGAATGAAGCCCTTTGAGAGTTGGAGGATGAAACCCTGGTCCTCATAACCCTGTTGTCACTGGAGACCAAGGCTCTGAAATGCATGTTTTGATTCTATGAACAAATACTTCTTCCCCAGATTTTTGCCTAATCTTGCTCATGTGTTTATTGACCTATTTGCTGGCTAATTCACCCAACGAAGCAGCAATAAAACATATTAATATCACACCAATCCTTCCAAATCTATTACACACCTTCTAATCTCATCACTGGTCAACTTTAACTTCACATTATATGTAGTTTAATATATATATAGTAATATGTACATATATACATATATATGTATATATACACCAACTTGCTTGCAAAATTCCTTAAATTCCCATCTATTACTAAAACAATAACAAAAAGATGTCTTATTTCTTGAGCAAAACTTCCTAACTCAAACTAATAAAAAGAAAAGGCTGAATGAAACTTTCTAACTCAAACTAATAAAAAGAAAAGGGTACCACATAATCAGGCATTTAATATATCCTACATCATTATCATTATTTCCTTAATGTTATTCATCATGGAGCTCTAGCCATAGTTTTTCTAGACTGTTATCTTTATCAGACCCCCCTAATAAACATTCAGTGAAGTAATTTATTTTATAGCAAACATTTACAGATCTTACTCTTTTCTACTTGGTCCATTTTCTATTGGAAGACAGAGTTTATTAGCAATCACCTCAAAGTCCTCCTGAACACCTTAGCTTTGCCCGAGTGGCACTGACAGTGGTTCAGTATATGCACAGTGTTAACTTATTTGACTTTTCTTATAAAATGTCATCCTCAAAAGTAAACATCATTTCATGAGTTAACAGGTGTGAGAAAGAGGAACCATCTTCTCTCATTTAGAGTCTGAAGGTGACAAATAACACTCAAGAGTAGAATCTTTTCCTCCCCAGTTGTGTTTTCTTCGCCAGCCTTCATTTGATGTCTTGTAATCATGTATTCAAACGTTCAATGTTTCAAAATGATTTCCTACAGCATTTATTGAACTTGGCAAATCTTAGTGGTATTTAATCACTGTGTTATTTATTAACCTACTACTAGAGAAAATACTGAGAAGACACTAGCCAATTTGGCTTTTCTCCTAAGCAAGCTACTCTGCTAAGCAACATGTCTGAATCTTTGATTTTTATTCATGTCCAGAAAAATAAAAAGGATAAAGCAAGAACCTGTTTCCAAAGGAACTCGGAGTTATCTTTAAAGTCACTGTTTCTAGCGTACATCACATAGAAACGAGTTGCAATTGAAATGGTGTCTCTCACAGCAACAAAACAAAATGTAGAATTAAAGCATAAAAATAAAAGTTGAAACTACAAGCTATTCAGTTTTCAAAGATAAAAGAACCTGAACTATTATGTAGTGACTTTCCAGATATGTGTGGTACATTCTTAGTGATTACACAATTTATGATATGTTTTCACTTTTTTCCCCTTGGTGTTTTCAAAGCAAATATCAGTAAATCATCCTTACCTAAAAAACTTTCCCACTCAAACATCCATGTCTCCAATCGTGGCTTCAAATATCCCACTCAATGTTATGGAATACATCAGGCCAACGTATACACCTGGTCGTTGGGTTGAATTTCAAGTGGAATTGCAAATGGGTTGTAATGGCCAACCATCTCCTGTATATATAGAGCATCTCAACTGGGAAATGTCCATTAAATATTTATGAAACTGATTTTTTGTGGCCCAAACAGCACAGTTGAAACTAAGCAGCCCTCCCAAGAATGACAATGTCATCACAGGTAACTTTGTTCCTCTTTCAGGGTCCTAGATTCTTTTCAAGTGTGTGCTGAACAGATGGAGCCTGTTAGAGGCCTTTCTGATGAGAGTTTAAGGCAAACTTTCCAGCAATCTGTCATGATGTTGGTGTTCGCAATGACCTTTTAAGCCCTTGCTAAATTGTGTTTACCCACCTATGGCTCCTAATTTGTAAATACACTTTAAAAATCCAAAATGCCTTTAACAGTTAAAGGAAAAAGCATGATAACATCAATCGCACAAAATCTTTCAGCTTATTTTAATTCTTTCATATTGAGGTTTTACTCTGTTTTAACAATTACCTGCCTTTATGCATGAGAGACCCTATAATGTAATTGCTTATGACATTTCTGGAAAACAAGTGTAGTATTTTTCCTTCCAATTAATGCTTTGACTTGTCAAATTCTACCATAAAGTTATATGCAGAATTTCAAGTCCTGTCCCCTGCTGTTCAGTGGGTGAGAATGTTCCCCACAAAGGCTGAAATCTGCAGTGTTTCCAAATTGCAAAGGCTGGGGTCGGGGCAGAGGAGCCCGGACAGAAAGACTGCTGTTTCCTAACTACCTGTGTCTGCAATTTGCCTTACTTAGTGCTACATTTTCATGCAGAGCTACCCTGCATTCTTGTTCCAATAACTTGTTTTCAGTCTTTTGTTTTTGCATGGAAGAAAGAAAGAAGAAAACTATGTATTAGCCAAGCATTCAAAACTTTCCAATCCTATTTAGCAACTGCTGAGGAAAAGTGAGTTGGTGATGGGATTTTGACATTTGTCCTGGAGAGAAATGCCTGCATCAAATTAGCTATCTATGATTATCTTCATTTTGTACAATACCATTGTAGTGACGTTGTGGTAAGGTTCCTGATGGCTGGATTTACCCATGTGGCTCCAGAAGCATTTCATGAGTACTCACTTCTAAGTTGCTGCTGAGGTGATGTGCTTAAGTCCTTTCCCAGACAGGATAAATACAGACCAAGGTTGGTCTTAATGGCACTGTGATGAGAAAAGGTTGCAACTGAGAGACTTGATCAAAAATAATAGGGCCAAGAATGACTGCCTGAGCAGAAGCTATGCGAGCAGGTTTCCACAAAAGACTTCTGAAGGTCATAAAGATCACTAATGAGGATGTATTTTTCACTTGTGAAGTCACCTTCAATATCCTTTCCTCGGTGTTTTTCCATAATACACTAAAGAAAGAATTGTTTTATTGCCTTTATGGAAGGGAGAAGAGATTTATGTTGGGAAGGTAATTATTATCTTTTCACTGACATTCTTAGAAGAGAAGAAAAGTAAATGTAACAACAGAAAGAAAGCTTTAAATTCCACCTCCTTCTCATGTTTTAATACAAATATCTCAGAGATGAGGTCCAAGGCAAAAGAAATTGTATATTGGGAATAGGGGTAGGGAATTTACTCTCTTGGTCCTAAATATACTTGATGAGAAAAACATGTAATGCTTTTATTTCAGTTATTTACTTCGCCATGATTCAATACTCAGGGTGATTTCAATTAGGATGATACAGTCATTTGGAAACCTAAAAATAAAAACACCACCATTAATGAGTCCCAGAGGTGCTGAATGCCCTCTCTGTTTTCCTGTGCTGCTCATGGCAGTCGTGGGTGCTGTAGCAAGTGACAGAAAGTCACTCAACTGACTCATTCTCCTGCACTCAGGGCAAATCCTCTTGTTTCCCTTCCTGTGGTACACACAGGGAAGTAGCTTGCTTGTTCCATGCAGCCTCTTAACTCCCAGCATTCTTCCAAGGCCACATGATTGCATCTTTGAAAGTCTCCATTTACCTAGAAATCAATGATGCAGTTCAGCCCCCAGATGCTTACTGTGGCTTACATGTGGAAGTTACTGATGAATAATGGAAGTGGTATCCTAGGTGTAAAACCAGGGAAATAAGCCAGTCAGCCTTGAAAGCTACCCTTGTCTACCCCCATGAGCAGGAGAGAGTAATAAAACTTAAAATCAGAGAAAAACACAAGGAATTGTCTTTAAAAGTTCCGGCTACACTGGAGAAGCAAAGATCATCTAAATATAAAATGGGAAAAGAGCTCTGAGCTAGAAGCATTTTGGTGAGCACACTAGATCCCAGCCATCCCAGGTAACCTGGACTGGACAGGCGAAGAAGGCATTTCCTGCTCACAGCCTTCACCACAGGGCCCAGAGGAAGACATAGTGAGCCAGAAACTGCAGAGGGCATCCCTGAAGCAAGGAGCAGAAACAGCAACCTGGGTTTGAGCTTCCCTTAGCATTCAGAATGTCAAGGCAGTGACCTGGAAAGCTCAGAACAGGCTGCCAGGGCACAAGTGTTTAGTCAGGCACCAGGTTCATGAACCCCTGTGTCATTCTTGAAAGGTCCCAAAACCTGACCACATAATGGCTGCTAAACCCATAGCTTCTGGACACTTGGCCCTTCTGAGACCCCATATCCTTTCATCTTTCCCCTCAGTGACACCATTTTATCCTTATATTTCTAGAACAGTCAGGATATGAACGTTTTGTATGATATGCTGTCGTGATTCTTTCCACTGTAGTGTCCCTCCTCACATGCACAAAGAGCAGATCTGTTAATTAAAATTCTACACACACCCCAAAAACGTGCTCCTGATAACCATTTAAAATCACTCCAGCCCCACCCCTCTCTAACTCCCTAACTGTACTAGGTTATATTGTAGTTTCTGTCTGGGTTACTTTACTCTCTTTGCTAAGACAAAATACTTGACACCCAATATGAAGGAAGCAAAGGTTTATTTAGGTTACAGTTTTTGGAGGTTTCACTCCATCTCAACTGGCTCCAAGGCAAGGTGGCAGGGTTGAGGGACAATCATTCACTGAAGTCATGGTTAGTGCAAAAGGGCAATAAAAGAAGAGCACACCACCTTCCCTCCCATATATTGTATGCTGGCTCCCCACCCCTGGGAGGGTGCAGCACTCACACTGCCAATTACAGTGCTAGACAATGAACCAATCACAAACGCTAGACTCAGCCACCTTTGAAAGTCCCACCCCCATGATCAAATGAAGGTTTGGGGGTACATTTAAACATGAACCATAACAGTTTCCAAAAAGATTTTCACATGCTAAGGCCTGTAAATGTGGCCTTATTTAGACAAAGGGTCTTTGTGGATGAAATTAAGGTAATGATGCTGGAATGGGATCACCACCTGAGAGGACCCTAATCCAATGGCAAAAAGTCCTTGTAAGACATGGGAAGAGAAGGCTGCAAACAGGGACACAGGCCAGCATCACGCAGGCAGAGCCTAAGGAGTCTGGACCCAGGCAATGATGCATAAGTCAAGGGAAGATTCTGCCTTGCAGTCCTGGGGTGAAGTCTGGCCCTGCTGACACCCTGATTTGGGACTTAATTTCTATTGTTTTAAACCATTGCCTTTGTGATAATTAGTTACAACAGCCCTAGAAAACCAGTACCTTTCTGTCTTTTCTTATCTTCATCACAATCACTGTGCTACAGCTTATGTAGATAGTTTGCTTATCAGTGTTCCCTTTGAAATAAATGTGAAGGTAGGTAGAGAATTTATCTGTGTTGTTTCACAGGCCCAGAAGGGCACACTGCACACAGTAGTTGCTTAAGAAGAACATGTTGAATGAGCATGAACAGCTCAAGAAACCCATGGGACACTTGTATTTGGGAGCAATTCTATGGGTGGACCATAGGTTTTGTTACTCCTCTATCTGTTCAGCTTGGCCTGAGATGATTCTGCTGCCAAGACATTTGTTTTCACCTCCCTATGACCAAGTCCTCACAGGAAACATTATGAATCCTTCAGAAATAATTTTAAAAGTCACCCATTTTGAGAGGTTGCCATTCAATAAATCTCACTGTGATTCAATATTCTCTAAAGCACCTAGAATTCGCTGGAAGAAATTCTGCCAGGTAAAGGCTACCAGCCTCACTAGATTGTGCTGAAAGAAATAGAGTAGTTAAAATGTTCTGGCTTATGAAGAGAATGCTGACTCCAGCGTGGCTTCTCTCCTGCCGGGCAGAGCCAGAGGGCTGAGCTGAAGGACACCGTCATGAGGGCTGAGGCTGCTGCAAGAGACAATGTCAAGGTTAACAAGTGTCTGCTCACCAGAACGGCACAGACAGGAAAAGTGATGGGGCAGCTGACCGTGTCTGTGATAAGCACAGAGCGTGTACAGACAGGCACTCACTCATGTCACCACAGGCTGCCGAGTGTGAGCGCACATAGGGCCTGTTGGAAACAGGAGAGTTGAAATAGATGAGAGGGAGCCCAGAATCTCCCTGGGCTACACCTGCTCAGCTGGGGCCTCTCCCAATGTTACAGCCTAGGAGAAACAACAAGGAGAGAGGCAGATACAGCCACTTTAATTATGCAGCCAACTAGGCAAGACAACAGGCAGAGATAACAAAAAGCAGAATAGGTCAAGGTGAAACCCTTCATACCACAGAAGAAACAGAATGTGTCCTTTGAGAAGGCAAGAATGGCTCAGTGTGGGGGGCCAAGGCTTAATGACATCCACTAATGACAAGCATCTGATTTCTATGATCCTGGTCATTCTCACACCAACATTTTATGTCTCATTTAGGACCAGGGCATGGAGATTCAGAGAAGTTGAATAACATTTTCAGAATCACAGCGAAAGGATTTGTGACTCAAAGCCAAGAGCTTTCACTATAGCAAGCTGTCCGCCTACACACACACACACAAAAAAAAAAAAAAAACAAAAAAAAAACAAAAAAAAAACAAAAAAAAAAACCACGCATGGGCTGTTTATTCTTTGTAACATAAATTGACAATATTTTCCAACCAGTGCTAACTGGAGACTAAGACACATAAGATTTTTAAAAATCTCTTACATGTGCAAAATCACCAAGACAAAAACAGTGAGTAATTCGTGGTACCCTGGAAACACCCAGCAAGGGAGTGATCATGATTTAGGAAAAACCCTTGACCAAGATAAGGGTTTCTAGCTTCAAATCTTAGTTCTATCCCTAACCAACCTTTTGGAAAACACACTTAGACATTCAGAGATGCTGTGTTTTTTATCCAATTGATTGGATTAATGATGATTAATAAACATGCAAAAGTAAAGCAATCAGCCACCAGGTGTTGAATAATGTCTATGGATTCTATGACTGTGTCATTACTGTATTTAAAAAGAACTGATCCTCCTGCCAATACACAACAAATGTGGATTGCAAGCTGGTGTGTCTAGATTGTTGCTACTTGTGGAGATAAAAGCAGCTCTTGGCACTTGGACAGCCATGTCCCAACAAGCAAAGCTGGACAGAAGGGGCACAGTCAACCGGAAACCAAGATCTGGAGGAGAGATGAAGGCCAACATTGATTCATGACAAGCTCCTTAGATCAACACGCATGAAAAACACTGTGACAGATGATAGACCCGAGACGCAGGGAGATGTGCTTTGACGGCAACATGCATCCTTCCTCACTTAGCAAAGCTTCTGTATGATGAAGAGAGCAATCATATTTACATTTAAATGTTTTTAAAGCATGGGATGTTATATTCCTTGAAAAGACATTACACTTTAGAGCTTGTTGAGACAAAGCATTTATATTACAACTCTTTAATGATCTGAACAGAAATTAAGCTATTTATCTGCCTTATAGTACATGTGAAAAGTCTAAACTTTAATACTTTTTTTTGTACAAACTTCTTGCTCACTGAACTCTTCATTTATTGATATCTTTTATAATACTCAAGTATTGAAGTCTGTATAATTTTAATCTAAGACCTTTGCAGATTTTTGGCATTTGAGCCACACTATTTCCTTGGTTTATTAAAATCTACTTAATGATTTCAGACGCTCTCTGAAAGCTGAGTTTATCATGTTATCTTATATTAATCATAGCAATTGGTAAAAGAAAAATAAAAAAGTCTTTGCTAAATTTTCTCAACCCACATTATTTTATCTCTCCTTGCTGTAACTCTGAAACAAGTATCACATTAAATAGTTTTTGTGTTTTTTTCCGCATATTACCTTAATAGATATAAATCATAAGGTGCTATTTCTACTTAGGCATTACTTACTCTGAGAACAAAAGCTGTCAACTTTGCTCATTCGTAACACTTCCATACACTCTTTTCCCTCTCTTTAGTTTTTAATAGCTGTATTATAATATTATATGTCCAGTATTTCTATGTGTAGTATCAGATAACATGCTGACATTGCTATTTGCCATTGCCCCAGTGTTGAGCAATATTGCTTGGGTTTTAGTCTAAAAATAGCCTATTGTTGACATACTTTTGTGTCCATCTCTTCACATACTCCCATCTTCAAGCAGTCACAGATTTTTACATTATTAAGGTTAATAATATTTATAATCTGTCCTGAAATCACTGTGCATTTGACATCCAGATGAGCACTAAAGTTAAAAGTAGGAAACAAGTACTTACCCTTGAGAGTAAATACTGCTTCCTGAAGAACTTCGTGACCCAGAGGTACAGCTCCACCCTTTTTCTGAATCAAAATTCATAGCACATAAACCATTCAAAAGTGAGTGTTCTCAGGCTGGGTATGGTGGTACTTGCCTGTAATCCCAGCACTAGGGAGGCAGAGGCAGGAGCACTGGTGAAAGTTTGAGGCCAACCTAAATTCCAAAGTGAGTTCAAGGCCAATCTGAATGACATAGTGAAACTTTGTGTCAAAAAGACCAAAAACAGCAAACAAAGAAAAACAAGCTGTGTGTTCTCAATTGAGGAATCAATGTCATTTCTCTGCTGGGGACCTGTCAGACATTAATTCATATTCAGAGTTAATTCGTAGTCCATTCAGACTCTGTCATTCTTGGGATACTTTTTGCTTCCTTTGTTCTTCAAGTATTGGTAATTGAGAGTCTTTGGGTGGTTGATAATGGTCAATTTCTATCCTATCCATTAGGAGTCTCTGTGCTTTCTTGCTGGCCTTCTCAAACAATGGCTGTCTGCTTGGGGACTCTAAATTGGTAGATTTACAGAGGGAGTAGACAGAGAAAGCTTGCTACATTCTGGGGTGCTCTAGAAACAGTTCAATGAAGGTTCAGTCTGGGCTTCCCAGCTCACCTAAACAACCCTAGTTCTCAGAAAGCTTATCCAATTTGGGGAGAGGGTGCACATGATTCCTCTAAATTTTGTTCAGAGGTAAGTCTGAAATTCTTGCAAGGAAGTAGGTGAAGTCCTACCCAAGAAAACTATTCAAGAGATGCACCCCACTTTACCTTCTTATTGTCCACTCATCTATCTTGTCTTTGATAACTAACACTTTCCAAGCCTACAGCTTCTCTTTTCAGTTTTCTGGACAAATATCTTTGAATTCTGCTACTTTCCCATTTTGGCTGTAGTCTCTTCAACTCTCTTTCGTTCAACAATATTTTTCCACATATTTTCAGAAATCAAGAAAGTTTAAAATTCAGGATCTCTTAGTGCTCCCTCTCATTATCTCTGATATTATGTCTGTTCCTATTGGCAACTCAGTATCGTGCCTGCCATGGGTTTTGAGGGAAAGAGAGAAAAATGCTTAGAAGAAGAGAAAGAGAGAAGATAAATACAGTATTTCGGCCAGCACCTGAACCTGGAAGCCAGGTTAGTCCTATAAATGAAACATCTTCATTTGTAAGTGAGAATTATAACTCCCATAGGTGTCAGCATTTCCAATATATTCTACCTGCTGCTTCTACCTGTTTAAAACAAGTATGAAATTAAATGATATTTAAATTCTAGAGTTGCATGCTCCAAACATATGGCTATCATTTAAATTAAATACACTTAAGTCAAACTTAACATGTGCCATATTTGCTCCATCGCACCAGTCACATTCGAAATATTCAGTATTTCATGTGATTGATGCCTACTACATAGGACCCTGAGTATCAAGCACAGAGCTTTAGGGAACGCTTCTGCTCTAGGGCAACCTCAAAAGTTTCCAGCAAAGACATGACTCCTTGAAAACCAACTGATGGAGAATGGGAAAAGGGCCCACTCTTTGCTCTCATTAACTCCCTGTTAAAATGCCATTGCATAGGTCTTAGCAAGGAGCGCTACATCCACAGGTCCCTTACTTGCTGTGTGAATTGAGAGCATGTCCACCGCAGATGTGGTAAAGAGGCGAGGACTCTGAATGTCTGCAGCTCTTCCTCACGGGGAGAGATCCAGTGCTTCAGTGTTTATTCTGCAGTCAGGCTTACAAATACAAGATCTTAAACTACCTGGGAGAACGGTATGTGCAAATAGCCAAGGACAGAAGACAGCATCTCAACTGTGTACCTGCACAGTTCACGGGCCATGCAAGAGGTGATAACTGTGACAACTCATCCTCCCTCCCTGGACTTTGTCCCAGATGACTAACTGCAGCCTTGTAAATCGAACTCCGATAATAAGAACTACCTCTAGCCTGCCCTAAATCATAGAGTTTTATCTACTTTGCTCTCAGTCCTCTGTGATGAATTGGATACAATTTCAGGAACGGGAAGGAAGGTTGAATGCCAAAGATTTGTAATGAGTCAGAGATACTGGATGAGGGGAGCAGGCATATGTGATACAAAGGAAATTTGGCACCTTGGGGATTTATTCCCCTGATCTTATGTCTAAGAAGTGGGTACAGTGTAAAAAACAACAACAAAAGAGGTTGAAATAAAACATGGAACATGACACAGCCAACCCTTTGAGGACTGTCAACAGCTCACTCTGAAATTTTGGAGCTACAGAAACTGCAGAGGACACATGTGCCTCATGAACTATGCCACCTCTTAGAAAGAGCCAGAGGACAGTTGGCAAAAAAGCTATATGGCACTCTCCTCTCTTTATCTTTATACACTCTATTGTGCAAAAATTCATAGAAGTTTTTAAAGAAGTTTCTTCAGTCCCATGATCTGAAGCCTACAGGACATACATGTTCACATTCTATGAAATGCTCTCATCTTTCCAGGTATTAGTGCATATGTTTGATGCCAAAACTCATGGCAACCACTTGGATCTTGACTGCCCCCAAAGGTGCTAACTAAAGGCTTGGTTCACAGCCTGTGGGGGCTGGTGGAATCTTTAAAAGGTGGAAGGAATTTAGGTTGCAAGCAGGCTTTGGTGCGAGCACTCAGCCCCAGCCCCTTCACCTTTCTCTCCATCACTTTCCAGCTACAGCGAAGGGCCCATCTTTCTCCACCATCTTGCCATAATGGACTGTGCTCTAGGACTGAAAACATAAGTCAAAATGTTTCCTCCTTATTAACTGATAGTCACCTGCATTTTGCCGCAGGGATAGAAAGCAGACTAATACATCCTTCCATGGTATTTTTCTCTATTCTTGCTGTTTTCCTCCACCTACTTATAATTTTGCAGTTTATTTGAAAATTTTATGATGAGAATAAGTGGTAAGGTATAATACATTTTTATCCAAAATGGTGCAGAATTCACACATTGGGTGTGTGTGTGTGTGTGTGTGTGTGTGTGTGTGTGTGCCTGTGTGCAGAAAGACTAGCAACAACCCGAAAACTCTGTGTACAAGTCTAGCTTTTCCTTTGAATGTCTACAAGGACCAAAGTCATTGGTCAGAGTTTTAATTTGCATGTATACTCTGCGGAGTGTGTACACACTGACTCACATCGTATAATCCCTGCTGTGCTCCCTCAAATCCACCCACTACACAAACTGGCCGCCAGGGCCTGGTACAGGACCTGTGGTGTGGGGAGAAATAAATCAAGCACAGAGTCTTGCTCAGAAGTTGGAAATTTCTCAAGAATAATGATGTGTGCTGCTATACCAGAAATTGTGGAGTAAAATATTAACAAAATAATTTCTTCTTTAAAATCTTGAAGGCTGGGAACTTCAAGAGCCTGGCAGTGACCTCTAATGAGTGTCTGCTTGCTGCCTCTTGACATGGCAGCTGAAGAGTGAGCACACACAGGTGGACAGGCAAAGGTTTAGGCTGATGGCATCCTTGCAAGAGACCACTCCTGTGATAATAGCATTAATCCTTCTTAATAGCCCCTTAGAAGTCCCACCTCTTAGTACTCTTACAATGGCAATTACATCTCAACGTAAGCTTCGGAAGCGGCATTCAAACCATACCAGATAATAAAGTCAGACAATGAGAACCAAGGAAGTCTAGCATTCCCATTTAGGTCAGATTTTTCAGTGTGCTCTGGAGAGTTAGGAGTATATTAATGATACCCCTGAGTCCACTTCACTTTTACTTATTGTCTTCTCTCCTCTGGACACTATCATCGAGCACAGTGATAGTTCCAGGTGACCAGTGGGGAGAAGGCTCCCAGGAAGTGAAGAAGGTTGGGGGTAAGAGCACAGCAGGGTGACCCTGTCTGCTATGTCATGGGTACTGTATTTCCCCCTGCAAGGCCACTGACAACTCAACCAGTGGGGGCAAAGGGATCTAATTTCCAGACACTTGGATTTTTACAGCTAAGTAGAAAATGATACATGCCTTATGATGGCAAGGGAGCATAATCGATAAAAGGAGTCTAAAGAAACCCCTGCTGTTCATGGGTTGCCAGGAGTGCTGCAGCCCTGGGGTTTATGAATGTCCCCAGATAGGTGCCATCAAGAGGAGCAGTGGTGGGGGCTGGGGATTTAGCTCAGCGGCATAAGCCCCTGCCTTGCAAGCAGGCAGTTGTGAGTTTGATCCCTGGTACCGATAAAAACAAAAAAAAAAAAAAAAAAAAAAAGAGGAGTAGTGGTTACTGGGGAACTGGGGCTGGGGGAGAGGTGGATAACCGGAACAAGGAAGCAGATTGAGGGCTGCAGTAGCCATGGGGCAGGGGCTTCAGGGGCTGGGTCACCTTCCACGTCACCTGTGACAACCAATTTTCCGGAAGAGGAAGATACTTCCTGCCATAGGTGAGCACCCTCTCCACGAATTCTCAGTGATTACCCTCAGTGTCAGCCATTGTTAATTCTGTGTTTCAATCCACCCCTCAATCTCCATTGAAAATCTTTCTGCTGCAAGAAAAAAAATCTGGTATCATCAGTCATCCCTCCTACGTTTCCTGTACCTTCCCCTAAAACATGAATCAACGTTCATATGCATTTCTGTCTCTTCTTTTCAGAAGAAAACCAAAGCAACAGCAGATTTCACTTCCCTCATGGAAAGAGTTCTCGTTTCATATTCAGTGTCAATTTGTACATTAGATACTCTCCTAATCCCCCTTTAACATATATCTCTTCCCCTCACTAAGAATTTCAGGTTTTTTAATGTTCCCTCTCCAAGCTTAATCCCTCCTGGGACTTCAAAGGCTGTCTACCATTTCTTAAATTACCTTACTTCCTTTATCCTTCTCAAGTGTTCTTTAGCTTTTATTTTCCTGTGAATCTTTTGCCATCCAGTGAAGACTTTGGATTCTTCCTAAAATAGCATTGGTTAATAAACAGTGGCACCGCCAGCCAGGTGGGTAGTACACAACTGTAGTCCTAGCATTGTGGAATGTTGAGGCAGGAGGATTACAAATTTAAGCCCAGTATGGCTGGGAAATTTAGCAACTAAACACTACTCTGTCTCAAAATAAAAAACAAGAAAGGACTAGAAACACAGCTCAATGTGAACTGGTTCAATCCCTAATACCAAAAAGAAAAACAATATTAAAGTTATATTCAGCTATCAAAAGATGACTAAAAAGAATAATAAAATAGCATATGTGCTCCTTTTCAATAAATCTAGTGACAGATTTAGGAACTATCAAAATGCTGGAGTCTGATAAATGCAAATAATATTTTATAATTCCAGAAGTAACTATAAGATGACACGAAAATATCTGTGATTTCTGTGGCTGACTAAATCGGGATTATTGCTAATACCCTTAGAGCTTGTTAATTAAGTTTCAATATTAAAAGAAATGCTGAATTGCAATTAGAAATTAGTGAAAATAAAGATGAGAACATCTAATTCCCAAAACACTGTCCTTGGAAATCTTGAAGGGAACACAAATCTCTCCCTCCGCCTCTCCTTGCTATTTCTATTCTCACTTTTTTCAGCTTTTGAATTGGTTTTCTGCCTTTTTGGGATCTGGTTTTCATCCTATCTTGTCTTGTGACCTTGCCATGAGAAAAGCCAGCAAGGTCGTCCTAAGGTCTGTAATCAATTCTCGCCTCACCTAAACTGTGGAATCACGAAGTGCTCCACTCTTAACATGCTAAAAAGTTTCTTTTCTTCTTCTCTCCTCAATGAACTAACTGCTAAAACTATTTTTAATCATTGTAGTCACGTGCTTGGTTTCTAATCACCTTGAATTGCTTAGCTTACACTTTGATCTAAAATATTTGTGTCAAAGAGAACATATATCCTAGCTTCCTATCATTTTGTCATAAAAAGATTTAGAAAAACCCAAAATGGACAGGGAAAATAACATCTACTGGAACATAAAGCTTATCATTACTCTTTTATTTACATCTTCCAATGATCCAATGAAGATATTCCCACTTTGGAAACCATATTTGATTAAATTGAGATCCAGAATTTTAAAGTAACTTGCTCAGATCCCCCTGAGTCTGACCTCATGAACCAGGTTCTATACTTCAGATTACTGAAATTAGATATTGTGAATGGAACAGTTGTCTCTGTAAATGAGATCACATGCTCTGGCCAAAGGACACAGATTTCGGGAAGGGACCTGAGTGAGGCAGGGCACAGGAAAGACTGTTCTGACAATTCTGCTTGCAGTTCACTGCTCTTGGTTCTCAACCTCGCTGATAACCTCACCGATGCCTAGATAAGGACCCTACCACTGAGCTACACCCTCAGACTAAAGGTGTATGAGGGGGAGGGGTGCCTCAGTGCAGACAGGCCAGCCGGCAACCTTGGAAGAAGAAACTTCCAGCGCCCCCTCAGTTTACTGCAGCAGGTGCCCTTTCTTCTCTCCTGGGAGTGAAAACCATATGGTGGCCAGTCTGAGGGCAAGCTGATGCCAGCTGGAAGCCTTTGGGCCTTTCCTTAGGACAAGATGCTTGGGAATAAAACACAAGTTCTCCCCACACTGTGTCCCTTGCACTAAGCATCTGCTTTCACATGGTGGGTGTCCCTTTTCTGAAGGACAGACCTGGGTAACAAGGTACATCAGGTTGTAATCAGCCACTGACTTCCGTCTGACAGACAGAAGTTAGGCTACATTCACTCCCTGCACTTCAGTTCCTTGGCTATGCGGCCATGAAGGCTTCCCTCCCAAAGTCACTTTGGGGCTTAAACAAAGCAGCAAACTGGAAAGCACCCACAGCTCTTGGGATTCAGAAGGAACTCAGTAAATCTTAGCCTTTGCTTCCCACTTAGATCTTTAAACTTTCTCCAAATCATTAAGTCAGTGCAAATTTTCATACTAGAAAGATAGATATAGATATGGACATAATGATAAGATACACACATGCATACAGGTACACATACACATACCAGTATTTAAATTCAACATGAATCTCTAATTCCAGCATTTAAGATAGCTTTCACTAACACTGGCATGAAAATCAATAAAAGAATATTCTTTATTAATGCATGACTTTTTCTTCACTGATTTCAGTCAAGCTTTTATGTCTTTTAGTGGATTCTAGAAGTTTCTTCTTCCTTTTTTTGGTCTTTTCATGTAAAGCCAGGCACTCAGAAAATGTTTTTGATCATGATGATAATAGGTTTGCCATTTCAAAGTATAGATAATTTGAGTCACAGAAAGGTTAAATAGCTTGTTTGAAACTATCCAGGGCTCCCTTTTCTGCCCATCAGCCAGGACTTTTCACATATTCATCTTTCTTGCATCTCTCTCTCTTTGATCTTTCATAGATAATTGATAAACAAAGTCATTTCTTTTCCTAACAAAAGATGTGTCCTCCTAGCTAAATTAAAGTTTCCATAATCCAATTTATTTTTCTAACACAACAGGACAAGCAATTGATTTCTTTTCCATTTTCAGTCATGAAAATATTGTCACATTTCATTCTTGCTCTTCAAATGATTAGATTTCGCTTCTTGTTGCTACATGCTTTATATGCACAAGTCAAGTGTAACTTGCAAAATATTAAAGTGGATTTGAAGGGAAATGGCCCATATCTAGCAAACGAGTCTGCTTGCCTCTTAACTCCTGCTTTGTTTAATGTGCTTATTGGTATTTTCCTAGGATCCTGCTGATGCCCTGCGATGACACATTTCTGCTGACAGCCTTGAACTTTTAGGCTGAGTCTCTGTGAAGAAGGTGAGAGAGTCTTTAATTAATGCCCTAAAACTGGGAATGAAAACAGCAAACAGGAAGGTTGTAAGATAGATCCGCCTGTCAACACAAGATGAAATAAAAATCCCAGAGTGGTCTGCCCCAACAAGTCAAACCTGCTGGGCTCATATCCACACTCTTGCAGAAATAAAGGCCTGGCCCTAAACCCAGAGACCAGAGAGAAAGAGCTCATTTGGAGGAAAGCAATTTGAAACAACTTTTTGCAGAAATTGCCCACCTGGTGTACCTGAGTTTCTGGTTCCTTTCTCTGCCTGTTTGCAAATTCCCAGTAATCTTAAAGACCCCTGAAAGAACTCAAAAGCTTCCCAGGTAATAATGGCCTTGTAAGAAACCATCAAACCAGAAAAGCTGTTTCTCAATGAATCCCTATAATCAGACCAGCCATCTTACTTGTTCTTTAGAGCCCAGGGTGAAATTCGTGTTACGAGGATTCATGTGAGAGGAATCCTCTTTGGTGAAATAGCTTGAACACCACATCCTGAGGCCAGTGTTCTCTTTCCTTTGGAAGTGATAAATTACAGAATCAGAATATGACTTTGAGGACAACCTGGGAAATCTGATATGATGTGTTAGCAACTGAGTTCAAGGACCTCTGAGAATTTAGTACTTTGCTGTACATCGATCTATGCTGAGATTGCCGGCTGCTCTCCTTTTGGGTAAGCTGTGTTCTTTGCTGTCCATGAAAGTTTAGCCTCAAAGTTTATCACTTCCAGGCAAATATTTATTGAGCATCTGCTACCTGCTAGGTGTTTTGCTAGTTGCTAGCGATATGGAAATAATTTTTAAATGCCAATACCAGTCTTGATAAAGGGATATTTGCTATTCTATCTCTAAAAGCCAGACTGCTCAGTTACAAAACCACCAAGTCCATCCACGTATCTACACAAAGGTGCGTATACTCCTCTAAGCTTCCTTCTCTGCTCATTTCAGAGGTGCTGACCTTTCTACCTTGACGGGAAATTCCTCAAGTGCAGTCACCATGACTGCAGGCTCCTTTGATCTCTCTTACCGTCAAAAGCACTATCTGTCTAACATGCCTCCTCAAAACCTGAGCTCAGCATCCTGGGCATCCTAAATGGCCTTCTCATGACACACAGCAGGAACACTCTTGGGCTCCTGGTCTTGCCTCACAAGGAAACCTCTAGGATTTATTCATCTTGCACGAATAAAACTTTGCTCCTTTTGACTAAAATGTCCCTTTTCTCCCTCTCCCAAACTTGGACCTCCACCGTTCAGTTTTCTGCTTCTATTGGATTCCACAGGTAACCGGCAGCGTGGAATACTTGTCTTTTCATAATAGGTTTGTTTTATTTGTCAAAAGGTCTTCAAGATTCACTCATGTTGTTGTTCAGCAGTAATCGCTTTTTAAAGCCCACAAAATATCCCATCATGCAGCTATGATATTTTCTGTATCCAAAAAACTGTTAATGGACATTTAGTTTTGATGTCTTGACTACTGAGAAATAACATGGTATGTGTGCTAGTGAGTGGATATGACAAGACTTAGCACAAAATGATACATAAGCTGTGGTTTTCTTGCACAGGGATGGGGACAGTCTCTAATCAGTTATTAAAAATGGATTTACATTGTTTTGGTAGCTGATGACAGAGAGACAGATTTACAGGGGGTGAAGCAGCTCAATTCTGTTTTAATCAAATCTATACAGTTCTGACCTGTTTTTGTAGTCCATGTCCTCAGATATCTTTCTTTCCATGACTGGAAGATATTAACAATCAAGCCATATTATAAATTAACTTGACTTTAATTTTTCAATCTAGTGTATTAGCCCATTTATCAAAAATATACACAAGCACAGAGCTTCCTAGACAAAGAGAAATCATGGAGAATATCAATAGCAACGTGGTTGTTGCAAAAAGCCAACCTCTGCCAAAAACTTAATTTTTAATTTTTTGCCATAATTACTTAAATATTTCTTATCTTTTATGAAAAAATTTTAAAAATACCATCCTCTTTACATCATGAACCAAGTAAGAGGAATAATCTCTGAAAGATTTCCTCTGAATATGTGAATTCCTTTTCTTATACACTAAGTTTCTACCAGGGATTATACAGGGAGACAACCATGCAGTAACTGTTGTGTATGCCTCATTTTATTTAGTCTTCTTGACAACCCTATGAGACAATCATCACCATCATCACCATCATCATCATCATCATCTTAA
This sequence comes from Cavia porcellus, assembly GCF_034190915.1. Taxonomy (NCBI): domain Eukaryota; kingdom Metazoa; phylum Chordata; class Mammalia; order Rodentia; family Caviidae; genus Cavia; species Cavia porcellus. The sequence continues at coordinate 48,215,670 of NW_026947487.1, read as the reverse complement.
TCATCTTCACTCTTACTCTATAAATTAGAAATTTCAAATAACTGGACCAAGTTCAAAGAGATAAGATGAAACAGATACATGATCTGAATGAGAGCCTTTGACTCAAAAGTCAGTAAAATCTCCAGTCTCTGCCTTGACTTCATGAGTATGTCTTCTACTTCTCTAAAGAGATTTTCCATTTTGCGTTAGACAGCATCCTATACGAAGTGCACTGATTCATTTAACTTGACTGGACAATGGAACATTATTTCTGAATTGTCTGTGGGATGCTGCCACCTGAACTGGTGTACACACCAGAGAGGATCTGCTCTTCTCACCAGAGTCATGGCTCTCACCCATGAGGCTTGATGAGAGTAAAAGACAGAAGAAAACATCGCTCTCTTTTCTGCCTGCTGAACTGAAATTGGTTCTCTGCTGCCCTTGGCCTGGCATTGACACCAATAGCTCCCTTGCTTCTTAGGCCTTCACAGTTAGACCACCACTTTCCTGGACCATAACATCATGGATGGTAGATTGTGAACTTCTGCTCTTTCATAAACAAGGGAACCAGTCCCTTGGAGTAAATAAGCATAAATATGTATATATCTATGCCTGTCTGCATATGCATATATATTATTATATTATATGTTCTGCAGTAACATATCTATACACTTGAAATAATATCCTATTGTTTCTATTATTCTGGAGAACAGTCACAAACACATGTATCTCCCTGTTACTTTCCTGCAAGAAAAACACACTCCTGACATTTCTGTAGAGAAAGGCTCTTGTCTAACTGCAGACAAACAACCCTCACGGACTTCGCCAACATCATAATCATCACTGACACCATTTCAGATCTCCTGATATACCTGGGACAGTACTGAGTTTATTTTAAAATTTTTAATTTAATCCTCAAATTAATCCCAAATAATTTAGATAGCACTAATGCTCCTTTTTAATTAAAAAAGTAAGCTTAGAGAAATTTCTCTCCAAGATAATAGAATCATCCCATATATAAATAACATTGAGACATGTTACAAAATTGCTGAAAATATATTTACTGAACATCTGAAGCATGCCAGAGACCCTTCTAGCTGATACCAGATACAGCAAGACTTATGCTGCAGTGATGGGCTGACAGAGAATGGATACAGCTTTGGCAAGTCAAGCTGAGGTAGACAAAAGCTAGGAAGGAGAAAACTGTGCCATGCTTTTTGTCACAGTCTGGGGCATTGTAATTTTACAGAGCAGTTAGGAACAGTTATGATGAGAAAGTAAGTTTGAGATCTGGAGCATTGGGCTGCTGCAGAATGAGGAAAAAGCAGACACAAAGTCCATTAGGCAAGGCAGACTTCATCTACTTAAGGAAGAGCAAAAAACACTGTGGCTTAGCCAAATGAGAACGACCAGAAGAGTTTTAAGTAACAGGACCAGAAATGAACCCTTGGGGGTCTCTTTGACTTTGTTGGACTTTGTGGGACATTGAAAGGGCTCTCACATAGACTGGGAGAAATGTGGAAGTCAATAAGAGGTTTTGAACACAGGATAACTGCTATCAGACTTACATTTCTTAAAAAAGAACACTATGGCATCATATTCCATACAGACATGTAGAGGGGCAGCGGAAGAGAAAATTGTAACCTTCTATAATCAGAAGGCTATTGTAATGATTACAGGTGAGGATAACAGTGACCAAGTATTAGCAGTAATCATTTTGGAATGAGTTAGAGTCAGAATGCACTTCTCAAGTAGAGTTCACTGGATTTGGTCACAAATAAAATGGGGGACGTTATGAACTGAGTATGTTTCCCAATAATCTATATATTAAAATCATAGGAGGCAGGGCCTCTGGAAGGTAATTCAGTTCATAAGGATGGAGTCACCATCTATGAGGCCAAAGCTTTATGAACAATCTCCAGAGAGCTTTCTAACCCTCCTCCTGCCTCATGAGGCTACAATGAAAAATCAGTAAACTACAGCCTAGAAGAGAAATGTCACCAGATCTCAACCATATTGATACGTTGATCTCAGATTCCCAGACTTCAAAACTAAGAGAAAGGGTAGAGTTGTTATAAGTAAAATGAGCAGGAGTGCAGGGAGGGCAGGAAGTCAAATGCTTAATTTTGAACCTAAGTTCAGACCATTGGTTAATAAATGGAGATGTGGAAGCATTCATCAAAGGAGACAGAACTTCTGGAAACACATTGGAACTAGAGAGAAAAATCAGGGAAGCTTCACCATCTAGAGGTTCCTCTCCATCTTTTTATCTGACACACAAAATGAGCTCCCTAAGCAGTGTGTGCATGAGGTCATGGGAGATGCAAAGATGGACAATGAGATGCCCCCAAATGCAGAGACAGGGAAGATGTGGGTTCACTGGCATTCTCCCAGGAAGACAGAGAAGGAGAAGCCAGTTGTGGGGTAGAAAATTCAAGACAGATTGTATCCCTGGAAGCCAAATGCTGAAAGGGCTCTAAACAGAAGGAAATGATGGAGGCACAGATGCTTGTGGGAGGCCTCATGTGACATGGAGTAGAAATCTGCATCGGCCTCAGCCTGAGTGTGGTCCTGGAAATGCAATGGGAATATTCCTGCATATCTGATGGCCATTCAGATGGCACATTCCCTCCCACTAGGGCCCTTGGATTTTCTCCCAGTTACCAGTACCACAAAAAACAGCTCCCAGAAGGAAAAGATGAGCAGTTTTAACTGCAGATTTTTGTCCTTTTTGAAAGAAATGCATCCAAATGAATTACAGTACCTTTTTATTGTGTTTGTGCATGGGTGTGTGCAGTTGTGTGTGTTTAATTTATCAGCTACACCTGCTTTGATCCTAGAAAACAGACTATCCAGCACTCCTTCCAGATGATATCTCTGCTAAGATCTCGTATTTGCTCTTCTCCTTCCCTGCTAGTGAAAATTCTATGGTGGCCAATTAAACGGCCCAGACCAGCATCGAACTACAAAATCTCCTATCTCGACATGGATGTGATTATCAACCTCCATCCGTATTTTAGAGTAAGTATTGAGGTGCTCGTGGGCTGTTCTCACTTTACAGGAACTGTATTTTGAATGGAAACACATTGTAACTTGCAATGTCCTTGTGTTCTTGGGGGAGATTGCCATTAACCACAGGAAGACACCTGCACTGCGCTTCCTCCTCATAATTAGGGAGGTCAAATCATTCCCTGCCTATGTGCTCCTCAGTTCTTGTCCACTTTCTGAGGCTTGATGATTAAGTTTGATGTATGACTCACTCACTACAGTCATTATAAGAAAAGTAAATAAAATAATTTTAACAATGTCTGAAAACTCAGCAGAGGGAACTAATTCCTGCTAGAGGAAAAAAATGAGGTCAAAAAGTTCTTAAGAGTACAAAAATACAGAAGTTTGTATACCTCCCAGGAATACTTGTCTCAACCTACTCTGCACAAACTTAGTGGAAAATTATGTTTTCATTGAAAAATGGCCTCTATTTAAAATACTGAAAATGACTAGTGTGTTAAATAAGGAAATCATATTATTCCCAAGATATATCTGAATTTGCATTACTTTTCCCCCCTTTGTTACTTGGGAAAAAATTACATAGACTTTATGTATATTCAAAGCTAGGCATAATCGTATCCTAAATATGCTTAAATAACTAGCCAAGAAACACTAGCAATCTTGGGTAATATTCTCTACTTCCTCAACCATGATAATGGCATGATAGCGTTCATAGAGAAAGCCCAAAAGCCCTCTTTTATCTGCTTTCGGCAAGTGAAAATCAGATGATGCAATAAATTAGGCAGAGACATGTTGATGGTGTGTTGCTGGGTTACAATATGTGCTTGGAAGCAGCCTAAGGTTTTTGCCTCTACCGCCGTGAGATACATGCATTTTCAGTAGTACTTTCTTGAGAATATGCATCTCTTTATTGATTCATTGATTCACTTAACTTCTATGGATAGAATGCTACTGTTCACCGAGACTGTATTCCTTTACCTTCAGCAGAGGGGGCCAGAGGTGAGTGTCTCAGAGCCCACTGTGGGTGTGGTGACGCCAGCATGGGTTAAGGGAAAGTGTGTCCTATTCACACACACTCAGCATGACCTTCTGCAAGGATACATGGATGCAATGTGTGCACACGCCTCGTTTTACCAGTTCTTATCCCAGCTAACGATTCTTCCCTGCTGCCTGTGCTCTAAACTGTTTCTTCTATTATTTCTTCATTGTCTTCTATTATGATCCTTCATAAAATTGTCACAAATTGCAATTATTTAATACTTCTATGTCAGTTTGTTAAATCAATATGGACCCTAGCAAACGGAACATTCATGAGGACAGAGAGCTCATTGAATCTGGTCACCACAACATAAATTGTGCAAAACATACTTAAAAGCATAGACATTCAAATATTTGAAGGTTCTTTAAAATCACTAATAATAATGTAACAGAGTTCCTTCCTAGGCAAACTGCTTGCATGTTAGAAAATTTTAGAATGTTTATCCCAGATATATTTCCATTTGTCTTTAATTTTAAATAATTTGCATTGTCACAGATTTTTTCTCCTAGAATTCCATCCAAGTTTCCTATGCCTTCCTGAAATTAGACATTTAGAAGTGCTTATTCTTCTCCCTCCTCTTTATCCCCTCTTCCTCCTCCTCCTCTTCTCTCTCATCATTTTTCCTTCATCCTTTCACCTCCTCCTCCTCTTTTTCTCCTTTCCTTCTTCTTTTTCTTTCCATTATGATCCCTACTGTAAAGTTAGTAAAATATGGATTGGAACTCCCTTTGTTTCACTTCCCAGAATTGCTACTTACATGTGATATGACTGTACATTTGCACAAAGTAAAGGACTCTACCCAAGTTGTGTCAGCTTCTTTTATACAGTATTCAATTTTCCTTTTCACCCAGTAATTTTGTAGTCAGATTTCCTGTGCTTCAACATTCTGCATCCTTTTATTATCCAAGGTTACACTGCAATCTTTTCCACTTTCATTCCACTGTTGTTGTTGTTGTTGTTGTTGTTGTTGTTCTTCTTCTTCTTCTTCTTCTTCTTCTTCTTCGTTTTCTTCTTCTTCTCCTTTGTCTTCTTTTTTGAATATACAATTCCCAGTTCTTTTCACCACTATTCCTGTTGATAATTCACAATTCACATCTCAAGATAAATGCATACTAAAAATTAAAATTCTTACCACAGGAAAAATGCACACAGGGCTAAATCTCTGCATATTTGAATTCTATTAATAAGGAAATTGAATTTTCTAACTCTTGAAGAGATTTGCATTCTCTTTGTTAACAAGAAATGGACTCACTGTTCCATCAAAACTCATAGATTTCTGTCATCATTTATTTTGGACATTGATCATTTATTATCACTTATGTATGCTGCCAACTGAATATCTACTAGGAAGCAGGCCCAGGTGTCCCCTCAGTAGAATCGATGCAGAGACATTGGCATCTGTGCTCACAGTATCAGGCAGTTCTGATTTTCCTCCTACCAGTGGCTGCTCTTCATATATTTTAATTGGCCTCTAAATGTCTGATAGTTTGGGATTGGTCCTAGTCCTGCCTCTACTCTTCTCTTTTCCTAGAGGATCTCTGTTCAGACCAAGGGCTTGGAATACATCATAGTCCCACAATATACGTCTCCAACCCTCAAATTCACACTTTGAACTCCAACTGTCTAGAATGTTTCTTCAACTGCATAGCTGACATATCTCAAAGTTATCATGACCAAACTGTTCTTTCCTTAATGTTTTCCTTGCTTCTCATGCTACCACCAATCACAAAAAAATTCTCTAATCCATCTTTGAGTCCTCTCTTTTCCTTACTCTTTGTTTTCAATAATCAGCACATTTTATTTCAAATTCTCTCTCAAATGTGTCATCCTTCTACAACCTACAACCCATCACCACAGTATACTAAGCCAGCACCTCTCCTGTGATGTTATAAGGTCTCCTTAATTAGGTCCCTCTCCACTATTAACCTCCATAATCTATTTTCCATAGAGGCAGCCTGACAAATATTATTTTAAAATAGACACCATGCCTTCCCTTGTTTAAAACACATTAATTGCTGTACATTTTTTTTAAATTAGATCTAAACACCTCCATGAGGCGTAGGAAGCACCAAAGGAGCTGGTCGGTCCTCCATTCCTGCCTGCACCTGCAACTCCTCTCTCCACTTCATTGTCCTGCAGCTCACTGACCTGGCTCCCTTTCTTCAAGCATGTCAAAGTCCACTGTTCCTGGGAGTTCACAAGAAGCTGCAGTGAACAGCTTTCCTGCATTGTGGCAGAATGTCTCAAAGATTAAAACACACAAAAATATTCCACTGAACATGACCTTGCATTTCCTTATTCTGCCCATGTCTACATCTTGCTTTTAATAAATAATTGCTTCTCTGTGTGCCTCTGGACAGCAGCTTCCTGAGCACTGGTTGGGTCTTCTTGTTCTCTGTGTCTTCATGGCATGTCAAAAGTTTACTGGCCAAAAGAGTAGATGAATAGGAGATTCAAAGATGCAGAATGCTTAAGCACACATCCATCAGGGTCTTTCCTAACTTTGAAGGAAAGAGAGCATCGTCTGTTCTCCTTCATACTTTTTTCCTCCCATGAAGTGGCCCTGAAATAGGTATCTCTAGTCTTGGATCTTAATTATCTTCTATCTTTATAATCTTTAAAAATTACCTCCCTTGGAGTCTTGAATCCTCAATGGAAAAATGAGAGATTGGGAGTAGATTGGTAGTTTGCCAACATTCTAAATGAAAGAAAAATTTTTAAATAAAATGATATAACGAATTTTAATATGTGAATCACTGAAAAACAATGCTTTCTGGTAAAATGGGCTAGTGCTCTTGGCACTCCACCAGTCAGAAGAGCAGGCTGTGCTGTCAGTGGGGAGCCCCAGAGGTGCTCCCCTAGCCTTCCCACGCTCTGCAAGGCCCAGTTCAAAAACCACTGGACTCAGTCTCCAAGGCCCCTGGTAGATCTAACATTTCATGATTCCAACTCTGAAATAAACAACAGATGTTGCCAACTAAAGCCGAATGAAATTTATTCATGTATGCCTTTAAAAATTAAATGGAAGCTTTTTCTCCTCCTTAAAAGCCAAGCAAAATTCATTGCTTGGAATTCTGACAGAATATACAAAGAGCCTTTTTAAATGCTAAAGAACATTCATAAATGACTTTGTCACAAAGTGTTATAAGATTTTGCAAAACTGAGCTTATGTAGGTTTTTGCTGACTTGAAGTGTTATTGATTAGAAAATGCCTCCTACCCTCCGGGCCACGAACGCCTCAGAAGGTTTCAGATCCAGGAACCAGAGTCGCCTCACCTATGTACTGCAAAGGTCAACCCACCATAGAAACCCATTAAACACACACGCACTTTTGCTCGTCTTGGTGGTGCAGAGTGGCAGATCCAATCTCACCCGGAGCCACGTTGCAGCCTGCAGGAGGCTGATGCAATTCTCCTGTGAGTCTGTGGTTTCAATGGAATTGATTATTTAAAAATATTAGCTATGGCATGCTTGCTTTTCTTCCCATTGCATTAGGTACTCTCGTACATGGAGCAAGGAAGTGGACAAAAATGTTCGATTTCTTGACAGTCTCCCCTCATACATATGCATGTACACACACCTGTGGGTGAGTACACATATACAGAAAGGAAATATAACAATATCAATAGCTTACAGATGTGTAAAGACTTACATTTTTAGAGCATGTTAATATTTAGCAGTTTATCAATCCTTGTAAGAATTCCATACTCTAGATGTCTGAAAAGAGCTGCTAAGAATAAGAAACATCCATGAAGTGATTTTCATGCACTTGCTTAATTGTTCCTGTACTTCACGTGAAAAGATGTAGCCTCTGAGAGATCAAATGGCTTATCCAGGGTCCTAATACCAAAGGGCAGATTTATGGGTGAAAAATTAGGAGTAGGTATTGACTGTTGGAGGACTCTACAGCACAGTTTCAACCAATCCCAAAAGAGAACGTGAGTAATTTTCTGTATAAATGTTCATTCTGCCAGAGCAGGTATTGCTAAGATATTTTTCTGGATTGCTTGTCTAAATCTAGAGCGACATTTTTTAGATGCATCAATGTTCAAATGCCAGTATCTCTCTGTGCTGGACAGCACCAATTTGACAAATGGGGTGAAGACAAAGCGATGAATTAGGCCCCTTAGAGCTTTACCTATGACCTCTACCTCCTTCGCCCTTGTGCTAGTCAGCAGGAAGATGGTTCTGATTAGAGGAACAACATCCCTGCAATGAAATGGTGACCTAAATTGCTTGCTTTCTTTCCATTTCCTTGATTGTCACTGACATGTTTTCCCTTCAAGGTGATAAGATACATGATCTTCCTTGTCTCCTTCCTTCACAGCTGGTAGAATTAGCTTTCCAGGCTTGTAGGAACAAGTGAAATGTGATGATTAGCTTCAGTGGTTTAGGAACTTTATACTGCTAGGTCTCCTTAATAGGACATCAGCCAAGAATTTCATTCACATAGAGCTTAAGCATGTTGTGCAAAAGAATCTCAAGAGTCTGCCACAGCCTGGGAGTTATGAAAACGATCCTGGATTAAGCTGTTCTGTGAGGAAGGATTGGGAATCACCCAAGATAAACTACCTGTCCTGGAACTAAATGGTAAAACTAAAAGCTTCTAAGGGAGAAAGAAAGATAAATGACCTCCTTGATTACAAATCTCTGACTCTTGTAGAAAACTTATTTTCCAACTCTGAGACCATGTTACTAGAGGAGCACCATCTGCCAGGGGCTCATCGCTAATGAAGAAAAAGTTGGAAATAGTAGTGATAGATCCTCTCGGCAGCCTCATCCATCCTGGGAGGATAGGTCTGACCACTGTGTGCAGCCATGTGTGGCTCAGTAGCTGCTGCTGCTGCTGGGGTGCTGTGAGGATGGCGAGTGTTCCTTGCAAATGGGAAAAGAAAAGAAGTTGAAAGGTGTGGGGACTTAGTTCAGTTGTTAACCCCAAAACCCATCCTGTAGAGCTTGACCTACCTGACAATTGCCCTGAGCCTCAGTTTATCCACAAACGAAAGCCACCTGACAGTCGTGAGTGTGAAGTCAATGTGCAGTAGCTATAAGCATTTGTGCATTCCTGTAAGAGTATGATGTTGTCATTATGGTTCTTCCCAAGGAAGAAGTTTCCTTTTATTCCTTTATTTTTCTTTCCTTACAGACACAGTAATTGCTTCTAAAGTCAATTTGAATCCAGTGTCCTTGACCTGTGTCACGACACACAGCTGCATAATATACTAAATAGAAGACTTTTTCCAGGTGAATTAGTGCCTCTTGCACAGGTTAATTAGTGATCTGAACATATCACCTCCTCAGTGACTCTATTGTATTATTTTTCAACTGTGCTCTAATATCAGACAACCATGATATAAATAATTCAAGGAGCAAAATGAAAGACAGATGTTAATAAAAACAGAAATACTTCAAAAGCAAAGAGAAAAACAGAAAAGGAGAGGGCACGGGGCAGTAAAAGTTATCAAGATACTCTATATACCAGTTTCCCAAGGTAAATGTAATTATTATGCCTCACATACACTTTCTAACAAAAATAGAAACCAAAGGCAGTGTCCAGAAAGTGCAAGACAAGATGGGAAAAGAAGCCAAGGGAAACAAGATTGAGCGTACTGTGAAGATGGCAAAAACACCTTGAGAAAGAAAATTATGATTTGTCTTTCTCCATCGACCTGGAAATGTGTACACTCAGTCACGGTTACAGTGAGCACATTTCACATACCAAAAACTGTGGGAACAAATAGTCTTACCAGAAACCCCTACTTGCCATTTCTGATATTAGTCATATAATTTGAGTCCTAAAATATGAGTGTCCAGAGCACATCAAGAGGTTTGGAATTGACAGTAAAGTCGATTTTCACAATGACACTGTCTAGAAAATTCAAAGATGTATGTTCTCTGAAGTCATACTTTCCACATAAAATTACTATTTACTACCAACACAATGGTGGGCAGGACTGAGGGACCTCTCCACACATCAATTTCCACAACTGTAAACTACTGGGTTAAGCAATCGCAATGGTTCTGTGCATAATTCTATAATTTGTTCACCATGTTTATAGGGATCCTGCTTCAGAACCATACAGTGAGTACAGAAAACACACATGCACACAAAACAAGCATACACAATTGCATACTCTGAAGCCCACCATTTTCCATGGTTAACTTTTAGGGTGACAAATACACTACTTGCCATTTATTGTTCTCTCAATCAGAAACACACCTCCAGGTCTTGTTGCAATGAGGTAATGAAACTCAATGTCTAAATATTTGATATATGACCAGAATATACACAGCTTCAGATCCTCAGGCTCTTTGGACAGGATGTCTTTCAGTCCACCCTGTCAATTGTGATCCCCAAAGTGGCAACCCCCAATCACAGAACTTCTGAATGTCCAGAAGTTTAGTCATTGCCTGGTTTAATAACCATCTTCTTACTCTCTGGGGAAGAATGGTATCACATACTTGGACTGATAAATTAATATCTACCAACCAGGATATTGTTCATTAAGTCCCTTACCTTCTTTAAATCTCAAATTCTCTAATCGGAAAGGATGATAGAATAGTTTCTACCTCAGGTGAGTGTTGTTACAGCAAATAAAACAATGCATATGCAACCCAGCACTTTATATATACTTTAATTTCTTTTTTCTATTTTAAAGAGATTAAGACAAAAGAGGACAGAACAAAGAAGATCAGAACAGAACAATGTAAGCAACAAGACAATGTCTTTCAACAATACAACTGGATATTAACAGTATCTCCCTATCTTAGTTACTTTTTACTCATTGCTAAGACAAAATACCTGAAGCCCAAAGTTGGGAAAGGAAAGGTTTATTTCTTACAGTTTTTGGAGATTTCAGTCCATACTCAGTTGGCTCCAAGGCAGGCAGACATGGCTGGGCCGCAGTTCATGACCGCTGCAAATAGCAAGGAGGAAACCGGCAAAAGAGAGCAAGACACACCTTCTTCCTGCCATTATGTCACATCCTGGTTCCACTTCTATGTGGGTGTAGCACTGACACCATCAATCCAAGCACTAGACAATGAACCAATCACAACTGCACAATGCAAATTCATGAGGCCTGGGGGCCACCAACATAAACCATGACACTCCCATAATGTCTCTTTCTTTGAAATAGTTGAGCATACCTTCACATACAATAGTATCAAACATAACGAAACAGTATAAAGCCATTCAAGAGAATGAAAATATTACAGAGCATTCAGAACCAAATAATAGAAAATGAACAATGGCTACTGTAGTATCTCATTTTCTACAGAAAATTTGTTTATACTATCACACATTAAAATTTTTGAATTTAATAAATGCATCAAGACACAACATGATAGAATCAATGAAAACAAAAGAACAAAAGCATGGTAGGACTTCAAAACAAGATGATATTAAATCAGCAATGGCTGCCATAATGTCTTGTTTTCTTCAAAATAGTTGTTCATATCATCACAGATAATAAAATCAAACAAAACAGAATAAAACCATTAAGCCATAAAGTCTGAACAGAAACTCTGTCATCAATACATATGTATTTATATCAACTGTTCCTCGGAAGGTCAGTCTCCCACTTCACATGCTTGAATACCTTGGTTTCATAGTCAGAGATACCCCAATGGTGTGTAGAAATGGCTAAAGAAAGGGTGGAAGAAGCTCCCATGAACCAGAATCTAAGCTGGAAAGACAGATTATCCTAGATATCACAATTTATTCATGGTTAGTGTAGGTTTTTTGATAGATGAGTTAGCCATTCTTCTGTTTTTGAATTTAATAAATGCATCAAATATGTAGACAAGCACTTATTTACCATGATAATTTATTAGATATTTATTAATAATAATAAAAATGAGGATGAAAACCATTTATAAGGAGTGTAATAGTTGATTTTGTGAATTGAGGCTAGGCGTGGCACCTGGTTATTGGGTGAAATATCAGTCTAGGTTATTCCTTGGATATGGTTAACATTTGAAGCCACGGCCTGTTAGACTCTCAAACTTCCATGGATGAGGACTATGAAAGATAGCAAAAAGGTGAAGAAATAAAGACAAGAAACAGAAATCTGAGACCAGGTTGAGCCCTCTCTCTGGATGGGAGGAAAGGAACTGCTCAACTGCTGTAGTGTGTTTGTTTATGCATTTAGCAAGATGTCACGTGACATTCCTTTGCCTAATGACCCATTGCTTCAATTGCCGTGGGGATTGGTGTTCCCTAGGCTGGAGCAGCTTGTTCATGTGGCTCCCAACTGTCACTCTTTGCTCTCAGGAGGACCTGCTCCCACCCTGCAGTGTGACTGAACTCCAGGTTCAGCCACTCCAAACAATTTGAAGCTTTAGCCTTTGCTTAGAGATGATTTCCCTCTGCAGTGTAGGTGTGCTCCATCAGACCAGATAAAGGGCTCAGGAATAAAGGAGCCTTCCTGGAAAATAGAATGCTGCCTCAAAACTGGAACATGGAAATGCTGCAAATCCGGACCTAAGACTTGAGAAACTGTAGCTTTCCGTAAATTCCTTACCTTCTGAAGCTGGCCTACTCTCTTGATCCTTGTGTTCACCATATCCACAAATACATATTTGTCTATACTCCATTATTTCATAATACAAAGCATGGCCAAAAATACACAGTTGATCCATCTACAGTTGCTATATTTACAACTCAAAAACAGTTGAGTATTGACCTGATTACCATACACACAGATATATACATGTAAATATCCTACAACAAGAAAAATGCACTGGTTTATCCTTAGTTTGCAAGATTATCAACAGTTTTATTTTCTCCTTTATGATTCAACTTTTAAGTATTTAAAACCAACACTTAATATTTCAAAATCAGAAAAATATTGTGATCACTTCAGCAGGACCATACAGCCCAATAAAAGCTAAGCTATTTTAATCTTTAAAGGCTTCCTCTTAAAGATGCTTGTTATGTGATTGCAATTTTATTTAACAACATCTTTGTAAAATAAAAAGGACTTTCAAGAATATGAGAGTATAAGACATATTAAGAAATACCGATAATTGAATAAATAGCAAAAGAGCAAAATGTCTTGCTTTGGAGAGAGTGGTTATAAGGAGCCAGTACGGGGGAATGTCCAGAAAAGGACTGTTAGAGTCAACAGGGGGATTTGAGAAGACAGCTAGGTGATAGTAAGAAGAAAGAGGATCCAACAGTGGAAGGAAAAGAGGCCATGAAATTACATGCATACTTACTGTGCTGCTACAAACCAGTCAGGCACTGCCAGCCCCAGGGATGGAGCCCTGAGAAGCAAAAACAGCCGGTGCTGGTTTGGGTTGGGTTGGGTTGGGTTAGATCGGGTTGGGTTGGGTTAGATCGGGTTGGGTTGGATTGAGTTTGGCTTAATCCGGTTTGGTTTTCTGAAGCAAATAATCCCCAGGACCAGTGTGTGGAAAGATCAATATTACTTTCAACACAATTCATAAAAGTAGACAAATATTACTGCATTTGAGAACGGGGTAGAGAGGATGGTCAACAATTTAAATTATTTGACTAAATTTCAATCTTACTGTAATTTCTCTACAGTGAAAAAAATACTTTGGGTTTTGAAACTTTTATCATAAACTGCTGTTGTTTGTTCTACATGACAAGGATAATAATTCCGGGAGATATGAAAAACAGGCAAATGATTTGGTTTGAGAAATCCTGGAACTGACCCGCATAACTGTTTTAGCACTGAGTCCCTCTCTCTTCCTCATTTCTTTGCAAATACTGTTCATGAAGCACCTTGCCACTCTGGTCTGGCATCACCTGACTGCACACCCACAGCCCCACCTCCCTTTGGCCTGGCACTTGACCTTAAAATTTACTTTGGCCACTGAGATAGAAGCAAACTTGATTAAAACAGTGATTGTATGTCTTTTATTCCTCTTTTTTGCTTCCGCTTTTGACTTGAGACCATACTTGAGTTGTCCCACCCACTGAAGTAGACGGATGAACCAGACACAAGCATTAGCACAGATCCAGGCTGGAAAAGAAGACAGAAAACATTGTCGGTGCCACCTAAGGATCTTTAGTACTAAGAACAAATAAAAGCATCTATAATTGACTTCTGTGGTGTGATTTTGGGTAACTTTGCTAAGTACTTGAACAGTACAATTAAAAAAGAATATACGATTTCCCACTTGTGACATATTAAAACAGAAGAGACTCAAGAAGATAAAACTTAAAACTGACTGCCATCCTGGAGATGCTGAATCAAAGAAATGTCCTCAAGGAGAAGTGGCTCAAGCAAGTCTGTGGGAGTGAAGCATGGGGTCAGCGAGACCAACCTGGAAGGGAAGGTGAGCAGAGAGGAGCAGGTGCAGCAGGAAGCAAACTCCATCCAGGGTCCTAGAAGGCTGAGGGTGTGAAAACAAGCAATCGAACTATGCTTTCACAAGCACCGGCCCGGTAGAGCACACCCGAGTCCCAAAGCCAGGGGCTCAGAGGCTGAAACTCAGCTTCCAAGCAACTATTAACAGGAGCGTAGCTTGAACCACCAGCAAACCAGCACTGAGGCTGGAACTGCTGAAAAGTCACAGCCTAGGAAAAAAGAAAGAAGAACAGGAAAGAAGGAAGGAAGGAAGAGAGAGAGAGAGAGAGAGAGAGAGAGAGAGAGAGAGAGAGAGAGAGAGAGAGAGAGAGATGCAGTTGATGCTGAGTACCCTAAGCATTAAAGTCAGGTGACTTTTCTTCTTTTTTTTTCACTCCTCCAGGGTCATCGCTGCTGCTATTGTTGCTGCTGCTGTTTGAAATATTTTCTGGTACTAGGAATTGAACCCAGGCACTTTGCACTGAGCTACCTACTTTAGTTCTTTCTTTAAAACATTTTTTTTTTAATTTTAGGAGACGGTCATTCTAAATACCTAAGTTCCCTAGGCTGGGCCCAAATCCACTTTAGGATTTCAGGGCATGAAAAAAGTTATAGAAGCCAGGTTTTTGTGCAAGTTTTAAAATGTAAGTCAATATGACAGTATGATTTAGATATTTTTTAAATGTTTACCAGGTTTTTAAGCAAAGTAAAATCTACACAAGAATGAAAACATTTTCTAAAAGTTGTCGAATCTTCAAAGCGTACTTAAACATACTTATGTACATTTGGCTACATGGTTAGAACAATTACTCAGAAAATTCAGACTCTTGAAAAACCTTAATTAATGAGCTATGCTCTGGCCTGAATTGTTCTAGCTGACAGTCTCAACTGATCAAATTCATCAATCTCTGCTCAACTTGATATTTCATCTTACCTATGTACCAAAAAATCCTCCTAATTGCAAGCCAATAAGCTCTAAAACCCAACTTCAGAGTCCTAGCATGCAAATCTTAATCATTTAATACTCTCAAGCCTTGCAAAAGTAAAGGCAAATTTAAATCAAAGTAAAAGCATAGCTCCCAGTGGGCCTCAGTTACTAAGCCTGTGTGGTGTGTATGTGTGTACGTTCACACCACGTGTTATTATGTAATTTATAACAAGTACACACAATGCACCTTGCATAAAAATTCCCAAAACTTATACATCTGATTCCTGAATAGTTTTCTTTAATGAGCTGGGGTATAGATTAACCTAATTGCATTGCATACATTGGGATACTAGTTTCTGTTCACTTCTGTTCATTTTACTGCAGTCTCAAACACATTTGTCAGCTTTATCTGCTGCACGCAGGTAGAACTTAAGGCAATCATTCAGGAGTTTAGAATGCAGGAGAAGCTGATCCTAAGCTTTCTGATGCTGAAGAGAGAAACACAGTCAGAGAAAGTTTCCTCCATGCCATAGGAAAAAAATTATCTAAACTTTATTGGCATTCTTGAGCATGTTAATTTTCCTAAGGAATTGCAAGAAAACCCAAGGAAAACTTAATATAACATGTGCTCAAATGCAAAACACAAACCCAGAGAACACTCCCTTCTCTACTGACATTCCTAGTAAAAAGAATTAAGTTTTATGTACGTAGATTAATTGTATGCAAATCACAACACAGAAAATATTAGAACTAGGTAAAACAAATCCAGGCGCTAATTCAATAAACCTTCCCTGCTGACCCAGAATACTCGCCTGAGAAGACAGGCAGAATTAGTCTCATCCAGGGCAGTATTCTAAGATTCCAGTGTCTCTTGTCACAAAGCAGCCCTGCTCCTGACAACCTGCCAAGCTGCAGGTGATCATTTTCTCTTGTTTGCTTGTTTGCTTGTTTTGTTGCTTGGTGTTTTGCGGTGTAAGCACCAAACCACTTACTGCAACTCATTGACTGAGCTCCACCCCTACAGGAACCCTCTTGATAGTCGCTGTCACCCCTTGCCACAAATCATGCCCTGGCCATCATTCTCCAGTCTGGCCCTTCTCCGTCTGTGCATCTGATAATATGCACCAGGACACAGGCTGGAAAGGCAGGCAGGTTTTTGTTCTCAACTTGTGACAACCAGTCCCTCACAGCTTATAGTTAGTCTTTTACCACTGTCCCTCTCTTACCGCTAGCTCACTCTTAACCACCAGCACCCGGTGATACAAATACCAGTATCACTCAGGGGCCTGTGCAGCAGAAAAATCATGACAAAATAATCATGAGATACCAAAGTCAGACACCAGAGAATGTGTGCGTGCATGCATGCGTGCATGTGTGAGTGTGTGCATGTGTGTGTGTGTGTGTGTGTGTGTGTGTGTGTGTGTGTGTGTGAAATAATGGGCAATATACTCCCTTTGGCTTTGAATCCCAACCTGTGATGTCTATGTCTGAATCTTGGCTCTGCAGCTGTCTTTACACTCTTCATCTGCCCAAGCACTTGGTCATACCCAGCCCACCTGGTGACACCACCATTGCTCCCCAGGGTTCTATATGAGCCAGCACAGAGGAGAAGCCCAAGAAGAGTTTGTTGGATTACTTCTTTTATTTAGAAGATCCATCATCAACAACCGATCCAGACATGGCTCTTCAGCTTTAAAGAGTTTTTTTCTGAGTTGTTCAGAAACAGCATCCATAAGTTGGTTTCATGTATTAAATTTAGTTCTACTACAGTTGTAGTGGTAATACCCATCAAATGTGCACCCCTGCTTCTTTGGGAAACTATCATCAATATCTTACTGTGTTATTGACTATTCTCCTACAGCACTCTTAATGGCTATGTAGAATCCCATTGTATGAATTATCATTATTACTTTGCTCAGCCTATCATTGATTATTAAATAGAACAGTAATGATTCAGAGCGGTGACTAGATTTGTATCTCTGAATGAATAAGCAAATTGAATATTTAGTTTTTCTCCATCTATCTCCATTAAAAATTATGCCACCATGAGCATGTTTGTGGTTAAATCTTTGTGCGCATACATAATTCAACCTTTGACTAATTCCAGAAGTTAAACTGATGGTTGAAAAGTAAAATTTGCTGAATTCTAATCCCGTCGCTAGAAAATTCTGTAGAGACTGCAAGAGCACCATACACAGATGGTTTGCAATACTCAAAGCTGACAACTGTTTGCTTTCTCAAGTTTGCAGCCTTTTGTCTTGGAAAACAGAATCCTGGTTTTCTCTGCTTTTTGCTCCACAGGAACCTAGACCCAAATAACTAGAACACTTGCACTACAAGTATACCCACCTGTTAAGTATGAAATATGATGACTCTTAACAGAACACCCTTTTACTTTGATTGGCCCATGGAACCGAAAGGAATGGCTGTAAGTTGTAGGTGCTGTTCATTCATAAAAACCACTACATTGGATGCTAATGAATGATTTAATTCCATCCAATTTGATCATCTGGCCAGTAGTTTGTTTCAGCGTCTGCTACAAAGATTTACTTTAATTGCAATCTCACCATCATCCTCTGATCCGTGAGCTGTCATGAACCAGAGGACATCATCCACGCCTGCCTTCACAGAACTGCACTCAGCATTTGCTGGAAGGAAAAGACTGTGAAATCCTCTTCTGCGAAAAATTACAGGGGCCCCCTCCTCTAACCACCGAAGGAATGACAGCACACCAGTCAAACAATAGCTACATGATATAACTATTATTTAGTCATATTTGCAAACACAATATTTAATTGCGAACTTTATTTTTGTATGATATTCACATAATTCAAAAGTACATTCCTAAACTCCAAGAAATACTATTAGCAAAATGACTGTTTCAATTATGTAGCATTTACAACCAAATGTAAGCAGGCATAATTCTATGGAAAATTCAGACCCATGTGCATTTTGTTATATTTTCATGAGGTCTTTCGAGTGTGTATTATTAGACCACCCCCCAAACAGTGTTTCAAAACATTAGCATGACCAGTAGTATTATGCATTTCAGTTAGACACAGTTTGGAAAACAGATGCTCTACATGTTTAAAGTCACTATTTTCCACTCAGGTCACTGGGATCGTATTTGGGTAAATGAGTCATGACTCTGGTACCCTGAACCCAAGGTAATTCAACACACTCTCCTTCCTTCCTATTTTTCATGCTGCTCCTCTGTCACACAATGACTTGTTGACCCAGAATTTTTTTAAGTACAGAAAATCTTAAAAACAAAAATAATGACTCTAAAATTATCCAGTGTAATTATAGGAACTTTTTGATCCTACCATGGGAGAGACATGTCAAAGGCTGTCAGCCTAGGCTTCACCATCCAGTGACTTCTGGGAACAATTACTACAGTTGTTAAAAAAGAGGTGGGGGACGCCCCTCAAAAGAATCATCTCTATTTCTCTTACAATTATGAAGCATTCGCCCTTCCATGTGTGCATTGAAATGTATTTGTAGATCTGTAAAACTTCACATTGACAAGGACATTCTATCTTCTAATTAATCAATTGGATGAGATAAATATGGTCAGATCATTAAAATATTTATGACTGCAATAAAAAAAAAACCACAAGGTCTCAATGAAATACTGCAAGCTGACAACACCCTGTGTGTCTCATCCAGGGAATAATCACACTGCCATTGGAAATCTGACCTTTATTTCTTAAATACTTAAAAATGGCCCCTTTGCCCTGTAAGTGAATCCTTATATAAACTAGCTTAGAAGTGAGGACAGATTAAAATTCAAACAAATGCATGCTAGTTTCCAGACTTTCTTTTTCACACACTCAATTAGGTGAGTAATGCTGTCTACTGTAGTTTACAGGATCAAAACTGAGGCCATAAGCAGCAGAACAAATAACCCAGTGTGACAGGAGAGGATCTGAACCTAGGCTACTAGATTCTTAACCACTTGGCAGAGATATCAAAAATGACCTTGCAAGTTTTTATTGTTTTTCCATTATTTACCTGCCAAATAAAGTCACTCTTACTAGCGTTGCAGATTAAAACTGTCAAAATGACTTTTAGGATGTCACTTTATCTTCCTGCATTTTAGTAACCTTATTTTTAAGTGAGGGTTTTTGTTATCAAGGTGCTAGAAATAACAACAATGTTAAAATTATTTGGGGGTGTGAGGATAAGGTTCCACGGTGGACAGCCTGCGTAGTACTCACAAGGTTGTAGGAGTGACCTTCAGTCCCACACACACATACACACAGGGAGAAGGATTTTCTAGGTGTCAAATTCTCTGGCATTGTAACACTAAAAGGTATTTTGAGTCAATTATTTGAAATCATTTTATACAGCTGAATCACTGAATCTGTCTACATATTATTATTTCCCCATCATGTTGGGCGATGATTTCAAATAATATAAAGCTTTATAGATTACCATTAGCTACTGTCACAACAAAGTATCAGTATGCTATATTATCTTATGGAGATGCCAAATGAAGTCAATAAAATGAATTTGGGCCACAATGAAAGGAATCATTAAATATAGATAGCCCAAAATACAGCCCAGCAATTATAGATTTTGCCAGTAAGTGATTTGCTTCAAAGGGATCCCATGAAATTCACAAGACTCTATAAAACCTCCATTAAAAATATGGTGCAAAGATTCTTTTTCCCAGAATTGTCTAGTGAAATATTTTCTAATTAAGGAAATTATTGTGTTCTTCTATTTCAAATAAATGGTTTTCCCGCGGTGGTGTTGACACAGAGGGTTTTTTCACTAATGTAAGTGAAACCTAATGCTATCTACTTTCCAGAACTGAGCTCCATCTCACCACTGCTCCTCCCAAAGAGGGAAAGAAAAAAAGGGCACAGAAGGTCCACTCTGAACACTCAGTCAAATCACCTACAATATATTAGTAACAAAATCTAGACACAGAGTCGTGGACACTCTTGCTTTGTCTCAGCCCGCATAATCATTACCAGTAATATTTTCTCCAGCTACTTCTTAAAAGTGAAAAAAATTTAAGACTAGAGATATGATTCAGGAGTAGGGTACTTGCCTGGATTCAATCCTTAACATCACACACACACACACACACACACACACACACACACACACACACACACAATTAGAGGACTCTTGCATAATACTACTGCATCACCCCTCTCTACCCTCATATAAAAATTCACTTCCTTGTAGCATGAGTTGCATGGCATAAAGTTTTAAAGCTAATAAAATTTTCTACACATCAAACAATCGTGTAGGAAAACTGAAGATCTTAGTTATTTGAAAACACATGGAATGACTTTTGGACATAGTTTCCTCGCATTCTAGACCTAAGAAGAACCATGCTTTCACTCCTTGTCTTTTCTTTCCCACTCTCCTCTGGTTCACTGGAATCAGTCAAAATGGAAGAGAGGGTAGGAAACAAAAGATCAGAACAAACAAAAGGTCAACCCACAGTTGTTTTTTTTTTTTCCTCTGTGTCAACACCACTGCGGTGAAGCCATTGTGGACAGCAACTGTATTCGCTGAAATTCTCCAGTGACACAGAATCCATAAAACATGCTGATGTATAAAAGGGGATTTATCATAAACACTGGCTTACATGATACAGGAACACTGTCCACAAAGTGGAGAGCATGGAAGGCTGAGGGTATAAATCAGAGTTCAAAATCCTGAGGATTATGGCTCAGTCCAAGGCTGTAACTCAACAGGGATGAGAACATGATTCTCAGAATCCAAAACCAGGAACCAGAAAATCAAGTGTCCAAGGACAGGAGTGGGCAGATGTCTCCACACAAGAAGAGAAAGACAACTTGCCCTTTCTGCACATTTTCCTGCCCCAGCCTTTAATGAACTGAAAGGCATCACTCACTTTGGAAAACACAAGCAGTCTGCTTTACTCTGTCTACTGATGTGGGTGCTCCTGTATCCAGGAAACAATTGTGCAAACACACCCAGAAATAAAGGTTTACTAGATACCTGGATGTCATTGCGCCTGTGAAGTTGAAATTAAAAAGTTAGCCATCCCAAGTTTGCACTCAGGTCAGACCAGCTTTTGCATACAGGCTTTCCACTCCCCTTTCCTATTTGTGTTGCTCTGAGCAAATTTTAAAACCCTCCAAGCTTCTTTGTCCTTATTTTTAATATAATAATTATAGATCCCCATATGCATTTTATATAAAATCTTAAAATATTATAATAATACAAATAAAATCTCAAATAGCATCTGCCATACAAGTCATAGATATTACTATAAAAGTTACTTAATATTTCATATGGTCAGGGAAGCTCAGGGTCACTGTTTATCGATTCTTTTTGCATATATGACAGTGATTTAGGATTAAGATGATTATCTAGAAAGATAATTACTCTGACTAAAAAATAAACGTTTAAGGCTTTGCATTAAAACAGAAATTTGTTCTATTGTAGTTGTAGAGGGTAGAAGCTTGAAATCAAAGTGTCAGGAGGCCAGGATCCTTCAAGACTCTAAGTGGACCCTTCCTTCCCTCTTCTAGCTGCCATGTGACTTCCTGTCTTAGAAGAACCTTGGCCATATTGGATCAGGGATCTAACCGCTTTAGATCTCAACTGAACTTAATTGCTTCCACACGGGCTTTGTTTCCAAGGCTCTGGAAATACTAGAGGTTAGATCTTCCACATGCATCCTCTCTCACTTGAATTATCACAACAGCCCCTTCAAAGGTCTTCCTGTTCCTCATCCATCCTCCCTACCAACATGTATGTAAGTGCATACACCAGCAGGAGAAGGCTCTTCAGAACAACAGTGCTCACAGCAGATACTGTAAATCCATTTTTAAATATTTCTAACAAACCGTTGAGCAGACAGCAGGGTGTTTAAGGTACATAGATTCTGGAGCCAGAATATTTTGATTCCATTAACTCATTCATCCATAAGATAAAGGTTATCATTATACCCACCTTAAGAGCAAGGAAGGCTGAAGGTATAGTCAGAGTCCAAAATCCAAAGGCTTATGGCTCAGCCTTAAAAATCCACCTCCTCTGCACAGCTCTACCACTATGTCTTCCTTCACAGCTCGGGCGTCTTCCCCCTGGGCTGCAGGAGCAGGCTCCTCAGAGGCACCCGTTCCCCCTCAGCCCCTGCCACCCAACCCACACAGGCACAAGCCCCCACACCCGAGTCTAAGCACAGCAGCAAGGGAGGCTCTGTAAAGCTGGAAGGAAGCCAGCATGGAGGCACATGTCATAATCCCAGCTACCAAGAGGCTGAGGCAGGAGAGTGGCAAGATAAAGGGCACATTGAACAACTTAGAGAGACCCTGTCTGAAAATAGAAAAGCAGAAACAAAGAAGGCAGGGGGTTCATTTCAGAGGTAGAATGTCCTTGGGTACAATTATAGGCACTACCCCCAAAATGAGTAAAAAATAAAAATACAGGAAGAAATTCCTCACGTGAAACCCAGGGAAAACTCCCCTGGTTCCCTCGTGCAGTATATGAGACATCTGCACTCCAGATACCTGAATTTCTGTTCCGAGTCCCGTTTCCCTCCCTCCCTCAGAGCCTGCCCCTGTCGTTTTCTTCTCTCCTAAGCCATCAGTCCTTCATATCCATTCTGTAAATAATATCTCCTCATCTCCCTCTAACTTAGAGCTCTCCTTTTACTCTCAGGGAGCATAGCGCTTGCTGTCTGAATCTGATTACACAAGCAATATTCATCAACTCGTTTCTCCTTTACGTTCTTCTCTGACATATACACATCATGAAACAAGGACTCAGCTGTTCTGAGAGGCTCTCTGGGTGTCTAGAGGAAGCCTAGTTTCTAGGAGATACAGAGTAAGTATTTTCAAATAAATTAAAATTAAGAAATACATGCATAGCTCTTGATCCTTTGTTATATGTCCTTTTTTTCTCTCTAATGAAAAATGATCAACTCAGATAAGGATAAGGCCCATAGGAGGCACATTTCTTGAACTTTGCATATAACCTTTTTGTTTTATGTGTGTTACCATACCTCATTGGTTATTAGGAGTTATAATAATAGCTACGTGTGCCATCTATTATTTAACATAAATGTGCCTTCAACTCTGAATTGCGTTACTCCGTTTATTCTCCATGAATTATTTACCTTGTTCCCAAATAGTTGGATTCATGGCCTCCAATTTCCCTTGCAATCAGTTGATCAGCACCCTAGCTGCCATGTGGACCCTCTTCGTTATCTTTTTAAACCACTTTATCTTCAAGTTTCATTTTCTACTTTAGTGCAACCCTCTCAGCAAAGGATTGCCATAAACAAATCCATGCATTTTAATCTGTGTTCTCTCCCTTTTTGAAATCTCAGTACCCCTTCCCTCCCCAAACTGCTCAACAATTATAAATACGGTTCTAAATGTACCTCCGTGCCTCTGTTTTCCTCAGACTACAAAAGCAATTACGCTTTTAAAACCCTACTGCAGAAACTAATCACAATACCCAGAATGAAATGTCATCCTGAATGGCAGGCTCTTCCCAAGCTACCAGGACAGAGCTTTCGAAAACATCAGTATTCACAAGACAAATCCCAATTTGCTGAGTCCACCAACAGGTTGCACAGTTCTCTCTACAGTGTTGACAAATACAGCTGCCGAGGCTGTGTGTGATAATAATGCTGGGAGAAGGCATGTAATGATAGTCTTTGCAGTTTATTGCCTTCCAATAAAAATAATCTCCTGCTTCACCTGCGGCGTGGCAGCTGACAATGCCATGCTGCCCCATGCGGCTTTGCCCTGTGAAAGCTCACCGAGTGTCATCCCAAAAGCAGGCCAGGTCTTGCCTTTCCCTCCCATCCCGTGAAAAAGTGATACCGTGATGTACAAGGAAAGACGAGCCTGTCTGTAACAGGAAATGCTCCAGAGCTATTTGCAAATATTAGGACAGCAATGGGTCTGTTTGCTAGGCAGAAGCCGTAGGGATGCTCCTGCTAAGCCTACGTTTGCTCTTGAGTGGAAAACATTGATTCTAAACCAAGTTTTACTCTCGGAAAAGAATCTCTTTCAAGACCTCCTGAGTCTGAATCCTGGGCAACTTAAACACAGAACCCAGCAAGGAGAATGTTTAACCCACTCTTCACTCCACAGGTTCTAGATCCAGTTGATGCAGGAAGGTTTGTAGGATGTAGAAAACAGGGACATCTTTCTGTCACTCTGTTAGGGGACTGGTGGATCCCTAACGGTGAATTAAGGCAGCCTATGGCACTAGATTTACTCTCCTCTCCCCAGAATTTTCGCACAGCGGAAGCGGGGAATTACTTTGCAGAGCACTCTGTCTTTAAGGTGAACACACTTCAGCTCACAAACTACTGCTACTCTGGAAGAGGAAGAAATGAGCTTGCTATCATAAAGGGATCAACATAGCAAGATACCCCTACGTATTAGATGGTTCAAATACACTTGGTCAGGGATTAGCGTAGAAATGTTCACCTTAAGTACCCTGGAACTGAGTCCAGCAGGCTTCCAAACTGCTGCTCTGGGGACCGGAGCCAAGCACAGAGAGGATTCCCAGCCTTTGAATACCTGGCTAGCTCTTTTTGTGTAGCAGCCCCCATTCATATGGCTTAAATCCTGGGGTGCTTGGACACTCTTGGATACAGCATTATGCTGGTGTTTGTTCTTGTTTTGGGGGGGGGTTGTTGTTTTGTTTTGTTTTGTTTTGTTTTGTTTTGATTTGGCTTGGTTTTTAGGCTTGAAATGTGAAAAACACTTTGCAGTGATTTGTTCTTCTGGGAGCTCTGTAGAGATGGACATATCTAGGCTTAGCAACAGCTGTGAGATCCTAAGAGGAAAGACTATTGGGAGTGCTTATGTGATGCCATTATATAGAGATTCCACATTTTATTCTTGTGCCAAGTATAGACTTGAATAAAGACAAGAACAAGTTGGGGACAAACTAGGTTGTCTTAAATATCATCTTGGTAGCGAAAAGGCACATTTGGATGGAAGGTGTGTGAGCTGTTTGCAGATTATCTATCTGGTCAATAAACAGAAAGGATCTGGGATGAGGACTGACCCTGACTTTAAAATTAGTCAGCTCAGGCCTGCAAGCAGGGAACACCCAGCTCCACAGTGCACCCCTCCACCCATTGCTCAGTGGCACACTGCTGTCGCAGACACACTATCCACTTTCCTGGCCTTGGGTAGCATCCGGTTCCATTTCTCATTGCACCCATCCCTCTGCCTCTATCAAGTCTCATTCACTGATGTCTTCCCTGCCTGCCTCGGTAGGACTGGTGCTGTCCATCAGGAAGACATGGTGAGCATGCACCACCCAGCACCGGGAACTTCATCTCCCCACAATCACAAGCATCTGAGGCCCAAGGCAAAATGCTCAGGCTAGGACAAGTGGTGAGGGCCTGAGGCTGATCTTTCCTGTATTCTTACTTTTTCAAACCAGTCTGTGCCTCTCTTAGTGCACTGACTTCATTTCATCACAAAGATTGGCATGTATTTCTTATATCCTTGCCAGTGAGGACTCTAAAATCCCCTAACATAGAACACATGCTAAATAAATGCATGCTGATGAAATTGATAAGTTAATGACCTAATCAGTGGTCATATCCCAAAGCATTTCCATGATAGCTTTAAATTAACACCTAATGGAACTTGGTTTACTTTGAAATTGATAATCGAAGGGTTTAAGTTACTTTTGAGTTGCTTAGTTATCTTGAGTATCTTTTCCTCATCCTCTCTTTTAAAGTATTTATAGATGCCAGGTGTGGTGGTGCTTGTCTGTGGTCCCGGAACTCAAGAAGCCAAGGCAGACGATTACCATGAGTTCAAGGCCAATCTGGGCTACATAGTGAGTTCAAGGCCAGCCTCTACTCAACTACACAGTAAGACCCACTCTCAAAAAAAAAAAAAGCATATATAGATAGATCTATAATACAGTCACAATATGATTTATATGCGCACTACAAAATTTAATTTGACACACCAAGTTGGAAGATTCAGTATTTCATATGTTATCATTTACACCAAGTGGCAGAATATTTAAGCAAGTTGATTTTTACATGTACTTTCCCCACCTGTAAGAAAGTTTAACTTCAACGTTTGAAATTGTTTATACCCCTTGGAAATGAAGCATCAAATTCTAACTTGCTGTGTGCTTCTTTAGCCACTTACTATGTTACAACAGAGCCAGCAAACTTTTCTTTAGAATCAGGGAGCAACCCCAAAGCATCAAGCTCTTTGTGTGACTGTGTGTGTGAATGCATGTGCTTTATCACCCTGAAAAAAATATATATATAATCTTCATTCTCGCTTGTACACTATAAAGAAAAGGAAGACTGTTACTAACCAGAACATATTTTACATGCAAGCTATGGTTTGCCAATACCTGTTGTACACTTGTTTCTTTTCTAGCAATTTTTTGTTTCAATCCATTTTTTTAAAAGTTACTGGTATGTATATGGTCACCACAGCACAGTTATGATGGCTAAACCCAGGCGGTGGAATATACATTCATCACCAGATGAATATGTAAAGGAAATGAGGTATTTACAGGTGATTGGGTACTATGTTGCCATAAACTGTGAGTCATTGGTAGGAAAGTGGATGCCCTTGAAAACCATAATACTATGTGAAATAAATCAGGCACACACAAAATCCCAAAATATAACTAAAGAGTAAAGTAAGAGGTAGACAGTGGGAGACAGATTTCCTATTGTGGGAAAGGAAACAAGAGATAGAGGGAGCAGGAAAGGAGAAGAAGGCAAGGGGTGAAAAACCAGAATTGAGATGTACTACATTCAAGCAGTATCTCCCCATAAGGCGTGTGATCATTCAGTACTGCAAACATGCACTAATGGGAAAACAAAAATAGAAACAAAGTTAAATGCTGGGTGGGTATTCAAATAAATTTAAATAGCTAATGCAAGCATGCACATCAGGTTATGCTAATTCAATTAAAGCCTTTGTGTCTCAAGTTATTAAATAATGTACAATTTCCCATATTTATTCTATTTAAAAATTCTTTTGAAAGTAAAATCAACGTGCCATCGGTTGTTGTCTTGAGATGAGGAAGAAGGTGTAATCTCCAATGACCTCAGGATGTAAAGAGAAGAGATTTTAGGCATTTTTAACTTAACATAAGACATTTATATCTTCCTTCCTCTGTTACTTAAAACTGGACGCAAGGGAAGGCAATCCGGAGGAGAGAGAAGGTACATAAGGATCTCGTGACACATCTCAGTGACAATGTGGAGGAAAGAGACATATGTTACAGGGTTCAGACAGCAGAGTGGTGATACTGGGCACTATACTCATGGGACATATAAGCAAATAGGTCTCCATTTAAACAAGGAGAAGTTGATAAAGTTGCAGACCAAGCGGGCTTCAGAGAGAAGGAAAAGAATCAATGAATAGGCATCCAGACAATCTTGGCTGCACAAGAGTTAGTGGTCTGCTGCTGGCTCCACCACATGAGCTGTCGCTTGGGATGCAGGAAGACAGCCATGCGAACAGTGGTGATGCTCTCTGCACCTGGGCATAGGTTCTGAAAAGGTATGGAGGGAAGGGGAAGATAAAGGTGGGGACCAAAATAGCTCTGTATTCATTTATCTAAATTTCCTCTTTGAACAAAGTGGAAATAAATGTAAAATGCCAACTGCTCTTATCAGCAAACTGATCTCCAAGAAGGTCCAGACCGAATGTGAGTAGTTAGGGAATTCATTGATTTACAACACACTTGGTATCTATCTGTTAATAGATACGTATACAACTTGTCTCACAAGTATTTATGGAATTTTACCTCTTAAAATTCTTTGGAAAATAAAACCAACCATTGTTTGTTATCATGAGAAGAGAAAGAAGACATAAGGTAGAGGATTTTCCCACCGATATTTTGAAAATTTTCATCTTGTTTTTTCCTTTTACTTGCAACAACATAAAATGCATCAGATAGACTTTAAGTAATTTCTACTTCGATCCTTATGCACTGATTTATTTTTCACACAAGTAACAGTAGTCACTAAATCTTGTCTTTCGTGAAAAATTGTTAACTTTATGATATTTTTCAAGATTGGTGATAGATTCAGGGTTGCTAATAAGCAACCTCAAATATATAGAGAGGAAGGTATATTTTAGAGAAACCAGTATACAGTGGAAAGATTAAAATGGCTAACCTCACATTTTCTTCACCAAAAATGTACATTAATTAATGTTTCTGGTTAAAATCAGATACAAATGGAAGAGGTGATCAGCTGCATACTGATCTGTGGCCAAAGCTGAGAACTTCAGAATTAAAATTTCATCTTGCCTTTGCCTCAGCTTTGGTCCTGAAATTGCATAATTTTGTAGAGCAGCTTTTTCCTACCTTTCAAACTACAAAATGGAAGAGTTGGCACGCAAAGGTCACCTCGGCCAGCCAGTTTTTTACGAAACATGGCGTGGTGACATTTGAATTCAACCTTCCGTCTACTGAACCGCTCACCAGACTTACTTTGACAGATCTGAGTATGATGGATGCAGATTTCCATCCAAAAGGTTTGGCCGGGCCTCAGCAGTAATATAACCTTTCTTAAAGGTTATTTTTAACCACTTGCTAAAAATTCCTGGAGGAAAAATGTGACGTGCCCTTTAGTAAAATGAATACAATAATATACCTACAATTGATACCACTGCAGTCATGTTTAGTCAGTTGCCCGAGTGAGAACTTACTCCTTAATAACCAGGCTGTCCAGTCTTGGCTCCAGTCCTTCAGAGGGACCTAAAGATTATACAGAAACTGAGTTTAACCCCAATTCTGAAACCAAGGAAGAGAAGGAAGTACGTGCACACACACACACACACACACACACACACACACTGAGGCAATTCTTACAAACCATCCATTATATTGTCAATTAGCTCTGATATTGTTTTCACAAAGTCAAACTAAATATAATGCAGCAGATTTATTCATTAGGAATCTTGTTGATTCTGTGGAGGTTAATCCAGCAGTTAAACAGGTTGTTTTCCTTTCAGAAGACTTTGGTACAATCCCATCTCTGAGAGATGAAATAGAAGTTTCACAATCAGCATGCTGACTGGACCAACCAAATTAGCAGCCCTCTATTTGAGATAATAACCCCAAATTATTTCCTAAATAAGACTCCAAACACATTTACAATTTGTTACCGACTGGTTAATGGGGAGGGGGGGAAGACTGTATAAATATAATTAATCTTCCGACTCATGAAGCTTTGGTAATACAGATTTCATTCTGACAGCATCAAACCAATACAGTGCCATTTTAATTCACAAGTTAAAAATGTACTGGTCCAAGTTTCTCCAGTCATTAAGGTAATAAGAGTAATTAGCAGCGCCATGCTGGCTGTATGCTTTTTGAACATGCATGCATGGGTACATGTTTGGTGGATGGGTACAATGGTCAAAGCCTTTTCTGAAAGTTTCTGCCCCTGCATAACATGATAGCTATGGATACAGAGAGTTCCCAAAGATAGCTCTCAAGAAGACATAAATATCCTGGGAAGATTTCCCACACTCTTTCATAGCACAACGAGAAATTGAGGACACAGCCCCTGTGAGGTGATAAGCAGACACAGAAGGATATAAAAACCATGAAGAAAGAACCACTAAATGCTTTTATCCTTTCCTGAGACAAAGGTAATGCTCTTGTACGAAAGTCATTATTTTCAATAATTCTACTCAACGAGTAAAATGGCATTTCATTTCTTTTTCTTTTTCTTTCTTTTTTCGTTTTCTTTTTTTTTTTTTTTTTTTTTTTTTTTTTTTTTTTTTTTTGGTCTTTTTCATTTTTATTGGTACCAACTATCGAACTCACGACTGCCTGCTTGCAAGGCAGGCGCTTATGCCGCTGAGCTAAATCCCTAGCCACTATTCATTTCTTTTTCATAAAATGTTAGGTATGTTTTGTCTCTTATTTTACAGAAAAAAAAGAACATTTTTCAAACCAAATTAGTGTAAAAAGCTCAAAATATTACTGATGTTTTAGGAAAACTATCACTCAAAACAAAGAGCCCCATTCCACCCTTTCTGTGTAAGTTAGCTGTGTAATCATTAATTTTATGTTTTATAGAACTCAGTTTACTATTGGCTTATGTGAAGGTCCTAAGTTTAGACCCATCTCAAGCAAAGTGGTACTATTAAATATAGCATTGTGATGATCTAATTAATATTCCATTTTACAATTCCATTCTCCCACTTTTATTGTCTAGACAATGACATGTAGAGGAATACATAAAAATATCAACCTCTCAGTAGAGGTATGAAAGCCACTTTTCAATCTCATTCTTTAGGTATATGAACATAGAACATGCAGAGAGAGGAAAAATCCCAGAAAAAGATGTCTGATACATTTTAACATGTGTGATCAAGTATGAGTAAACCTTATGCATTTTTCTAAAAAGCAGAGAATGTCTTTAGTGCATTAAACTCTGTCAACACAATTCTGTCATGTCATCTCACTAGCACATATGTGGATTTCTGAGACGACCCTTGTGAGCTAAGTCCCCATGAGAATCCCTAGCTACTTAGAATCCCACAGGGCATAATAACCCCTAGCTCAGTGGGAAAGTTCCAGCCTGCAAGTCCTGAGTCTACCAGCTGTGAAAACTATTACCAGTTCACAGGCCACACACATTAAAGAAACCACATTGAGTAAAAGCAATTCTGAAACATAAAATTTTAGCAAATAATATATTTAAAATCTTTCAACATAATTTTATAGAATTTGATGGACTATAAAATGTCATGCTTTAAACATTTAAAATTTACTATTTAGTAGTCAACTATATATGATCTCAGAGATGGATGATGGATAGATGGATGATGGATGGATGGATGGATGGATGGATGGATGGATGGAAGAATTGGTGGACAGGTGGATGAGTGGGTGGAGGAATGGGAAGATGAGCAGGTAATGGTGTCTTGTTTTGGAGATCAGGATAACCCAAGCTGGCCTTGATAAAATGAAACTGTGTACTCATCTGAATGGACCGGAGGTCTCCTTTTAGTGGGAACCACTGGAGAAGCAGGGCATGAGTAAGTTTACCAGCTTGCATATAAAGTGCCCTCTCCATTGCCCACCGCCATATTGAGAACCACAGACTATTTAATGGCTGCCCTCTAGAATGTTCTGTAGTACGCAGGCAGGCTGTTCATCTGTGGTTGCTAGAATCCTTTCTTGTCTCTTGTTTAGCTCTGTGTTCACTCTCCTGTACCTGTGCTCATTTCAGTTCTTCTTCCTCCCCATAGACATCCACCTCCTCTAATGCATTTGAAAAGGATCCTTAAATATGTGTGTATCCTTGTAAAATATGTAGCCCTCTGTTTGCGCTTTTAATTTACATAAATAGTATTGTGCAATAAATTCCCTGCTGTGTCTTACCTTTTCATCTCCACATTATGTTGTTAAGATCCGTCCCAGCTGCTCAATGTACAGTCTGCCGCTGCAATGCAAATAAGCTCACGTACAAATGGGGAAGGGGAATGATGTCAGGAGAACAAAGAAGTCACATTCTTCCTGAGCAGTTTCCCAAGCTTCTCCTGTTTACAGCTGTCACATAAAAGTGGGTCAAAAAGCAGATCAGTGCAGTTGAAAGAAGCTAGCACAAGGACTGGAGTGGTGTTCAGACCCTCATGCATCCCATAGTCTTCTTCCTGCCATCTTGGTGTGACCACCTACTCTGTATGAGTACCACAAGCAATCAATTGCTCCATGACAACCTACTCTGGAAGGAATGTTTTTATGAGTTTGTCTTCAACCTTTGTCCATTCTCCTCTTTTTGTCTACAACCTTTATCTTTTCTCTTCTTAACTCCAAATTTAGGCGGCTAAATAACACTTCCCTTTACTCTTCTTCACCTCTATGCACTCAACTCCTCATAAGATCAAGTTTTATTTGTATTTGGGTATACTTGTATATGTTAAAAATTTGATATTTCTTTTTCAATGTTAACAATTCTACTAAAATATTCATTTTTAGGTATTTTTGTATTGATAGTACATAAGTTTGGAGTGACTTGGCCAAACCTGTTTTACCCATAAGCTCTGTTATTTTGTAGGGGATGGCTTTTCTGAGTATGAGATTTGGAAAATTCAAACATCATTTAAAAATCTCTACACTTAAGTTTTTGTTTTTGGACTGTTTAGGGAGCTCCTTGTGTGTCTTGATCTGCATCTTCAGAATTTACTCACCGATTGCCCTGCACTGATCTTAGGTGGTCTTCAAACCAAACATTCATTAAACAACTGAGCATAAACTTTAACAGGAGACAGTGCTTTGTCTCAACTAACTTACAGACTAGAGAAAGAATTGTACTCATAGAAAGATTAATAGTAATATAAAATAATATAACCCAATTCCAGATATGTGGGATAGAAAATCAATAGAAAGTTAAAGGAATATTCCATTAAAAGTGTTAGGAAAATTGGCTTTTTGGTAGATTGCATTATTTTTGAGGTGTTCACTGCTCCTAGTGAACTCACTTCCACAAGATCTCTGAGGAAGGATGATTCACTGTTTTCCACATAGCATCTTGCATGCAAGAACAGAGTGGTCACCTGTCCAGCCAAGGGCACACTATGCCTGTTGGTTTCTTTTCTCTCTCCTCTTATGTTCTCTTTTTGATGTTTTGTTTTGAGATTTTTTTTAATTTTTTGATGATGCAAAAGTACACATTTTGTAGAATCTGAAATTTAATTTTGATCGAATATTAATGTTTCCTAGCAAACATTATGTGATGTACTCCTCCCTTGTGATGCTAAGGGGTAAGCAAGAGCCCCTGGCCAGTTAAACAACCAGGAGGGGAAAAAGCAGATGTTCAGAATGAGTTATGTGATCCAACTACGGTGTAAGTTAGGTCTGTTAAATTCATAGCAATATCTTGATGCTTGGTAAATTAAATGGATTAAATGTGCAAAAGCAGTTTCAGTTTATGATAAGGTTATTGGCACATAACCCTCTTCCTAAGTCAAAAAGCTTCTTTCCTTTCCATATATGGATATTAGTATTGGTCATCCTATTTGTTTGGGGCAATATAATGTAAGTGATCTGGGCAGAAATGTAACTGCCAACATTCAGACCTAGATCTTTTTTTCCTCTACTACTGTGTTCTAGATAAGTGGTTAAAACTTAAAGATGTAGAATAAGGAAGACGTGAAACACAATCTAAGAAGTCATAAGCTGCTAAGATTTTGGGCTGTTTTTCACTGATTTGAAACTAGCCTAAACTGGCAAAGCTATTCATTTGGCAGAGAGGAGAAAGAAAGTTAAAAGTTTATGTTTCACTACAAATTAATTAAGTGAGGGGAAAATTATAAAAGGTAAGAAAAATGTAATATTAAATATGATTGTGCAATGAAAGACTTTCAAATAAACCATAGTTGCCTCTCCCTTATCCAAGGTTTTGTTTCCGATGGCTTGAGTCACCTGCATACAACCATAGTCAGAAAATATTAAATAGCAAATGCCAGAAATATGCAGCTCATAAATATTAAATTGTTTGCTTTTTTTGAGAAGCATGATGAATCTCTCTGTCCCATCTCCTCCTTCTGCAATGTGATTCACACATTCACAGAATGGGTCCACAGTGTATGTGCTACTCACCTGTTAGTCTGTTAATATCTACCAGAGTTATGTGAATGACTCTCACAGCATCACAGTGCTTCCATTCAGACGTTTACTTTATTTTGCAATGGCTCCAGAGAGCATAAGTACTAATTCAAAGGAGGAAAAAGGGATAAATCATGGAATGACAGTCCCAGTGAGACAAGTAGGAAAAACCACAGTATGTATAGGGTTTGACACTATGACATTTCAGATAACCACAGAGATCTTGGAATGGATTCCCATAGATGAAGAAGGAATCTCATATGAAATCCTCTGACCACCAAGAAAAAGCTTGACATTTAGTTCCATGAAATATTTACTAAATAGCAAACAACATATATAGTTATACAGACTAAGGAAAAATTCTACACCCAAATAACAAGCAACTTATTTATAACCATAACATGGATACATATTTTTAATTCAAGTTAATATGAGAAAACAATAAATTAGAAAAGTAGACTAAAAAAAACAACAATCAATACCATAAGAGAAAGTAAAGATAGCCAGAAAATATGAAACCATTCCTATTCTCTGTAGCAATGAAGGGGAAGCAATTTTAAACAAGAAAATATCATTCTTTAAGCTTCTGATGGCCTAGGACAGGCAGGAAAGGGGCCTGAGAAGTATTACCTAGTGATCACCTCTAGAAAAGAGAGGAACATTAATAAAGAGGCAAGTGCAGACCATTGTTCTCTTACTCCAGTTCTGTCTTGTTTCATTTTCTCCCACCATGAGTAGACTGGTAGACTGCTGCACTGTTATAAACAGAATGGAAGTCATCAAGGATTAGTATGCACGATGAAGAAGGACTATAGTACAGGTGATGCTGGGGCTTGAGGAGCAAAAAGGACTTGGAAGCTCTGTTCTCAACAGTGGAAAATGGCCTGCAGGGGACAGCTGGCGGGGTCCAGAAGCATTTTTTGGTTACTGGAAGGGAAGGAGCATTTCTAGCACCTGGTGATCAGAGAACCTGTAAGATGCTGAAGAAGACCCTTCACTGCACAGGGCAGACAGCCCTACCAGGGAATACTCCAGCCCAGAATATCAAAAGGGCCATGGCTGAGAGGCTCTACCTCAGAAAAAGGAAGGAAATGAGTCTTAGCTACAAAGACCCGAACAAACTGCACAAGGAGCGAATCACCAGCTCTGAGCACAGTCAGCGGGGACAGTAGGGGAAGCTGGAGTACAGGGCTCAGGCATCCTGGGGGATCACTCAGTGTTGCGCAGACACACACCCAAGAATTTTATACTCCTCAGAGGGCAGCGCAGAGGGAAATGAGAAAAACAGCGTTAAAGCCGTTTTGGTTGACTTGCATTACTTCAGACTTATCCCATTTAATTTTATACTCTATGATTATTTAAAAGGTTTCTACTCTAATCAAGACTATTTACTGCATTCTAGAAGACTACCCTGCATAAAATAATACCACATGTAGGTAATGACATTCTGAATATCCAATTTTATGCTTTTTTTAAAAATAGGGTTTCACCAGATGCCTAGTCAATACTCAGACCCATCTGATAAGCTGGATTAGGGAAGCCTGGAATGAAGGAAAAATGATTAGGGAAATTAAACAATAAGTTCACAGTGAATTCCTGCCACCGAGTGTTAAATTATGCGCTGGTACTTCTATCCAGAAGACGAGTCCCCAAATTACAAACCCAAAATGATAAAAAAAAAAAAAAAATCCATCCCCTCAGACCAAAATACTGATGCCGGCATTGCCACAGCCTGGAAAAATAAGGTTTAGTTGCATGGTTGACAGTGAGACGGAAACAAACAGGACTTCCTGTGCCAAATATCTTTGCAGGAGCTTGACCTCTGTGGAGATGTGTTGTAAGCAAGGCATACCCTGGCTATATTTCTTTGTAAGCAATGATTTAACCTGTTTTGTCAATGCGCAGCATATAGTACCCAACTGTCTACATTTCACACAGATGTTCCTGGCCTGTTCTATCCCTGCCTCAAGATTTCAATTCCCAATTAACTTGTATACTGGGGATCCTGTCCAAAAACCTCTTTGATTTACCAGAGTAAGCCAGTACTTTGACATCAACAAATTTCAAAGTCAGGGCTAACCTGGCAGCTACTCTAAGCAAATGCATCTCAATAGTCCAGTGGGACTGCTCGAAACATCTTCAGTAACAGCGTGAGAAGCAAGAGACATTCATCTCCCTTAGCCTGGGCAGCTACAAATGTGTGGGCTGTTAGCACAGTTCAACCGAGAATCGTGTTAATGAAAGCAAAGCTGAAGTCCAATTCCTGTGTGGCCAGACTAATTCTCTTCTGTTACATGGTCACCGAATCTACATGAGTATACTTCCTTGAGCTCATGGGGATTCAGTGGAAATTGTAGATGAAACGAAATGAAAGTAGGACAAGAAAACACAATCTCTCCCATGAATTAGGAATGGTGCATACCCAGAACTTTATTAACTAATTATTTCTATGTAGTATTCTCTTGAATGTTGTCTCATAAATCTGCATTAAGTGGTAAAAGCAGTCACTTTCAGGGAAAAAGACGCTTTTGTGAAAATGAGAGATTGAATGAAAACCGAATGCCCAACTTACACATTGCCAGAGAGATGAACAACATTCGGAACAATGTTCTGCCTTTCTTGTCTTCGCAGAAATTGGTTAGAATGAAAGGAAGGCTAGAAAACATTGAGATGAAATCCAAAAATCTGTACTTTATATGCTACATCTATTTATCTTCTCCTTGATAATGATCTAGTTAGTGAGTACATTTGACCCACCAAACATGCCTAAATATTACAGTAATACTTTGCTTTTCACAGAAAAGATATATTCCAACATGACAGAACCTACATACACAAAAGATGCCCAAGTGGTCCTGGGACATTCCAACTTGAGAAGTACTTTTCTAAGAGAGATCTTGTGTCAGGGTTATCTGTCCTCCACAGCTGTTTCTTGATGTGGTGGTCACCTGAATTACATAGTTGGCAGTACCTGATGCTGATCTGTGGGCACCTTGTATAATGAGAATTCCTTCCTGGCCTGCTGGCATTTCATGGGATACCACAGTTAGCAAGATGTCCAGGCCATCAGCATGACAGAGTACCCAACATAGCTCTTCCAGTTCTTTCACCTGTGAGTGGAAATCAAAGGCTGCTGACGAATACAAACAGAACACACACTGCATCTGTTGGATGGGTAGGCAAACTTCAGTGGCTTACATGTGGCATAAATTGTTCAGAGCATGTGCAAGTGTCATTTGAATCTACTGTGCTTGGGTTGGATGGTGAAAAATATTTCGTGAATGTAATTGTTAGCTAGTAGGAGTGGTAAATACTGAAGTACTGTGGGTTTGGGAGTTTCATACTTAAAACGTGTTTCATACACAAAAGGTGGTTGTCTTTTCAAAAGTCAAGAAACTCTGATTTCACATGAGATAGCGCTAGTTAAAAGAATCAGTTAAACATCATGTACCAAGCATTTCAACACATTAAACTATGACCCAAGAGTGAAGCAACTGCTAAGAAAAGGAGTAGGGGTCTTAGTTCAATAAATCAAGCACACAGAATACAGAATTCAGTATTTACAGTTCAATGCCTTGTTACAATATCTAATGAGGTAAACGTAGATGATTAGGACATCTCATTTGCTCCTTTGGGACCCAGATTGCTGCCTGGAATGCTGACTGTGCAGAGCACATTTCTAACCTAAACACTAAGTCTAACTGCTCTGTTGTCTGGTTTTCCTAAATTATCTGCCTGGCTTAGCAGGGTTACCCCTTGTGATGTCTTCTTGGAGGCAGACAGAATACAGAACAAATACCACAAAAAATAAAGAGCAATTTCTTTGATCTGATAAAAATCAATCAGCTTGTTTTACTTCTTGGGTGACTGTCTATTGCAAACAGACCTGGCTCAGGAAGACAGACCCCTGCTTGTCTGTTCTTCTTTGACCAGGCTCATCTGTGCTGTCTGTCCAGATCTCCCTCTGACAGCTTGTGTATAAGGAACTTGATATGTGTGTGCTGATGCTACAGGGAAAGGGGCCCCATGATACAACTGGGAGAAGCACTTAGCATATAAGCCAGTGTGTTCCCCAGAAAGTAGGTGAGGTGTTCTACTAGTAAGCTGAGCTGTTCCCACAAACTGTCCTCCTCCTCACCTTTGTCTTTGTTTGCTACAGAAATCATCACACATTCCAGTCATTTCCAAAGGCATCATGAGAGCAGTTTTATGCCCTGTTCTGTGGGGCAGACGTGCTGGATATTTACTGTGAGGGAAAGCACAGCCATCAAATCCTCACCAGCTAACAGCTCACAGTTGAAAAAGAAACTGCAAAGTGGTTATGAGTGACCTTTTCTCCTCACAAACACAAGAACTCTGTCTAGTTCAAAGGGCCATGAATATGGACTGAGCTCCTGTCCTGATGATAGCAAAGCACAGAGCAAAACGACTGTGAGGATGACAAGCCCAGAAAACTTTCCAGGCTCTGCTGACTTCCTGGAGAAAGGCACACTCACATCACTGGAGTGAAGCTGATTGTTGGTCTTGGACTTCTGATCCAGTTTTTATGTGCATTTTCTTAAATCAAAGATTTCTTTACCCAACTTGGTCTAGACCTCATGTCAGACACTTGGAGGACAAATTCGCATCTGCCTGAGGCTCATCTCTTTTCATTACGCCAACACAAAGCTCTATCAAGAGGGTCTTTGGAATTTATCATAGCCATTCTCAATTTTAATAGCCTCCAGGTTGTGTAGAAGTTAGGTTCTATAAAATTGCCTTTCACTGAGCTCTCAATGTGCATTTATAAACTGAGTTACAAGCACAATCTCCCCACCCCCCACCTTTCTTTCTAGACTATGTTGGAAATTGTAAGGTACTAACCAGGGTAAAGTCTCCTGAAGGTCAAAACGGGAAAGCTTGGGTAAAGCTTATAAAATGGGTAGATTACACTTTTCATATGAATGGCACTTGCAAGAAAGGTGTCATTCTCCTTGTTTGTTTCTCAAATTTAAATTGAAAACAAATCTTAAGAATTTTGATAATTGACTTACTCATGTCAATCATGAACAAACATGAAATCTGGTCAGAACATAAACCCAAATCATGTGTGTTACCTGGCTATACAGTTATTTATATCCAGCTCATGGTGCCTCTTACAGAATTACTGCAGGTCAATAACCCCATTTATAGACTTGTCCCAGAATGACAGCATGACTTTCACACATATGTTTATCTTTTTAGATTTCTATCACCAAAGCCTCTGGGCAAATACACAGACAGAAAGTTCGTGGACTGCCCTCCCCACTAGTTTCTCTGTGCCATTCCAGAATGCTCTGCAGTGAAAGCCTTGTCAACAGCAGGCGTGTCAAGGTTTAATCTACATCCAAGCCATCTATTCTCACTGGTGTCACATGACACTGTTTGCTAATCTTAATAGCACAAATTAATACAATGAGCTGTGGGAAAGAATCTATTCATTTCCCGACAGTGTAAAATATCTGACATTCAATGTTAAACATGGTTAAATGCATGCATTATTTCAAAGTATGGAGTCACTGCAAAGACCTCTCATTCTATTATTAATGTTTAGCCTACAAATTATTTTAAAAACAGACATTTAGAAAAACCTATGCTACAGAAACATGATGTAGAATATTTAGCAAATATCTCTTTAGACCATTCTCTTTGGCACGATCAAATGTTACTCTATAACTTAGGCTACAAAGCATTTGTGATTTGTTGCTAGTAGACAATCTTTTTCTTTTAACAGGATATTTTTAAATTAATGAGCTTTCAATGACATCAACTTTATAGACGATAATGATATATAAAACATACATTTACAAAATGAAGTTCTATATTTCCAATATCAATAAAAGAAAATTTAAGGCCTTACAATATTTGTGATGTTTCATAAACATGGAATCATACAATTTTAGAGCTGGAAGAAACACTTGAGATTCATGGACTAACGTTATCTGTTTGAAAATGAGGAACTTTGAGAGGTAGATACGTTAGTTGACTTTCTGATTCTCCATGGCAGTAGTAGAGATTAAGCATCTCAGTTCATCCACACATCCTTCCTTTCACAGGTTTGTCATTTCTTTCTGCCTCTGCTGCAGTGAAATCTTAAGAGATGCAAACATACACTTCTATCAGCACTGAGAAGAAAATACACTGTGCATGGATCCTTTCCTTATGCCATGTTCAGTCTTTTCTGAAATAAAATCAGTACTTTCTTAAGCCAGGTGGGCAAAGTTTACCCTAAAGCAGACTGAAAGTGAATCTGTAGTGCTGTTCTAGCCCTGAGATGGAATTGCTCTGAGGAAATACTGAACTGTGAATATCGCCCTAAAACTTCTGAAGTCCTCTGGCCTCATGATGTCTATGTGAACATTTAAGGTCAGAACTACAACAATCCAATTAGCAGGTTAGTAAATTAATGTGTACACTTTTAAATAAAGAGAAATTCTACCAAAATGTAATCATCCTTTGGATCATCATCTCTGTATCTCCAATTCCTAAAGAAATGTCCAGGGCTTAGTAGGTTTTCAAAAGAAGCATTCACAAGTACTCATTAGCAAATTACTAAATGTGTAAATAGAAGTCAGCAACTGACACCAATGTGACCATAAGCAATGGGTGGTAGGCTTTCAGGCCCTGCCACTTAGTCTGTGCTGGTGACTCAACTTAGAAGAGAAAGCCCAGATCCCTGATAGGTCAGCCTGATGGGAAGGCTGGCAGGGAAGTTTATCTTCAGGAGTCAACTAACACAGAGGACCATTAATAATGTGCATGCAGCTCAAAGCCACAGGAAAAGAAACCAAGAGCTGTCTGCCAGTTGTTACTGACCTGCACGAAATGAATGCGTCTAGAGATCATGCGTGGTAGGAAATGAAGACATAATCTCCTTCAGCGTCCTGAGCTCCAGTGTTTGAAAATAACAGATATGGTGAACGTTCTAGGTGATGCATTTATTCGTGCTTTCCTGCCACGACACTGAATCCTGCTCTAGCTGCCACTTCTATAAATCATTATGTTTCTGTTTCACATCTCACTATAGCATAAAAACAAAAAGAATGTAACAGATAAGAAGAGAGGGTTTAGAAGAGTTCTCCAAGGCTTAGGACCAGGGATCATTTGGGGGCTAGTGGGATCATTTCAGAATGCTTTTAAATTATTAAAATAAAAATGTAAGTGTAGACTCAATGCAATACTTAAGACAATGATAATAGTAAAGATAATAAGAAGGGGCCAGGGATTTAGCTCAGGGGCATAAGTACCTGCTAAGTGCAAGGTCATGAGTTCGATCCCTGCTACACAGAAAGAAAGATAGATAGAAAGAAAGAAAGAAAGAAAGAAAGAAAGAAAGAAAGAAAGAAAGAAGAGATAGTGCATATGTAAAATATAGAAAACCATAAAGGAAAATAATTTTATTGAAGTAAGCCTATCAATACACTTGAAATATACATACCAACTTGTTAAGAAAAACCATTATAATTTCCCAGTAATGATAAGTTAGTATTTTTATGTATTTGCAACTACTGAACCACTATAGAAGAGTACCTGTGATTTTTACATGTAAGAAAGTTCACAGGTACTGCTGACACTGTGTATAGGGTGTGTCTGCATTAATAATTTCAATGCAGGATACAAATACATGAAAAATGCCAAATTCTCCCATCCAAGTTAAGAGAATTCTTTATGTCTTCACATAGAGTCTTTGAGGAAGGAGATCTATAGGTTGAGAACACCAGATCTGGATTAAGAAGACCCCTAAACCACCGTTCTAGTTTTGTTGTGAGAGATCTGTGGCATTGAGTGTAATGTTTAACTTTTAGGAGTGGCTGAAAATGGGAGGAGAGATGTACACTGAGCAAACCCCTGCAGAAATAATGCACACAGCATGTCTGGCTTGTATTAAACTTAGTGTATTACACTTTGATTCCCAGTGGAATAATTTTCTTCCCTGATATTTTAGTTGTTTAGTATAATTTAACTTCCAAGCAGGCGCATAAAATTCCTTCTCTGTGGCTGTGGATCAGTTTCCTCTGTCTCGGCACAAGAGCAAGCAAAAAAAAAAAAGTGCTCAGGCTCAGGGGCACATGTAGTATAAGCTTTGTTAACACTGAAATTAAAAGAGTATTTCATAAAATTTACAAAATATTAAAGTGCTTTCATACATCCGAAGGAAAAGGAAATGGAAATTGAATTAGAGGCCCTAATTCACTTGATCCATTGGAAAACAATGGCGCTTCCTGCCGTGGATACAAAGTGGGGTGACAGTTTACAGCAGCGAGGTGTTTGTATGTAACTCATCCAAAATTCTTGAGCTCCACATAAAAGTATAGAAGGAAGTCTGTGAGTGTGTGGTCTAATTTCAGCATGGTAAAAGTCAAACGGGTGCACCTCCCTCTGAAGCAGTTGGAGGCCACCTGTGGGCACTCCAGCAGGACACTGGGGTGCCCAGTCACCCCATGCCAGAGCACAAATATGATTCTCACTCAAGCCTGCGTGCCCACCCTTACGCATAACAAACACATAAAAGTGGATATTACGTTGGCTGGAGGGAGAATCACAGACTAAGAAAATATGATTTGCTGCCTTTTTTGGCCCACTTAGAGTATTACCAAACAGAATTTCCAGACTCAGAGCTATTTGTCATCAATACTTCCATTCAGCTACTGCATTAGCCTTTAGCTGCCCATGAATGATGTCAATCACTTAATCAGGCATGTTTTAAAGTCTGTGATTGTGGTCACTCACATTCAACTACTGTTTATCAGTGTCAGCACAGCATTCGACCCTTCAACTAACAAGTACAAGTGAAAATGAGCCTCAGATCAAGTACAGTAACTCACGTACCCGCTGGTACTTTTTAAAATGCCTGAAATGTTCACATGAATAAGTCAATGAAGAAAGAGTATTTTCAGGGAAGTGAGTGGCTGAACTTAGTTAGATGTCTGATGAATGCAACCAAGGATTTTTACTGTACTTAAAGAACTGATTCAAATGTCAAGGAATTGTCCAAGACCAGGAGAATTGATCAGCTGCCAATAGAAAGACAAAATTAGTCTGAAAAAAAAAAGCCTTCATTCGTGGGTTTATTTTTCTTTAAGAGACTGAAAGAAATTAAAATTCTCAGAAAGAAAGGTTAACTTTAGTTGGGATATCTGAAGAAGGAAATAAGTAGCATTTTTAAAAACAAGTTAAACTGAGTTGAAGATTCTAACAAAAGAAGAAAATAAAAGGTAAAATGATAACTTACAAAGTTATCAAGATTTGTGAAAATAAAATAGGGCATAAGAAACAAAAATATTGAAAAAGAAAAGATAGATGCATGCTTCCAGCCAAAGGTATCACCGGAAAAGTAAGAAAAAAATAGAAGCCAGAATGTGAGAAGAGGAATTAGGGAACAAACACTGATATGTCACCATCCAAGAAAGACAGCCTGCTTCATGAAATGACAAATGCCCATCTCCGAGAGCACCGTAACAGGAGGTGGATAAACAAGGATAAGGGTAGGTGACACATTCCCCATGCCTGAGCTTGGGCTAAGTGACATGGAGCACCAGGTTCATTGTAATGCCAAAGGAAAATGTTGCAATTCTGTGAATACCTGAAAACAAGCAAATAACAACAACAAAAAATAATAATAATAAGGGTACGCATTGAAAGATAAAGAGTGGACAAAGTGCAGAGGAGCAAAGATTTTTGTAAAAAGGGAAAAATAAAAGAAAAAAAGAAAAAAGAAAGGAGAGAGAAAAAAAAACCTCATCATCCCAAATAGCAAATGTTAACTAAATCTAGCTTGTTTCTCT
Source organism: Cavia porcellus (assembly GCF_034190915.1). Taxonomy (NCBI): domain Eukaryota; kingdom Metazoa; phylum Chordata; class Mammalia; order Rodentia; family Caviidae; genus Cavia; species Cavia porcellus. The sequence continues at coordinate 48,171,996 of NW_026947487.1, read as the reverse complement.
GAAGACACTTTCCTAAAGTCAAGGAAATCATGTGCCAAGGTGAACACACTAAGGTGCTCCGGGGGAATGTTTCATAGCCTGGTCCAGTGAAAGTGATTTTAGGGGCACAGCACAGGCCAGGTTGAGGCCACAGGAGCTGCAGAAGTGTGCCAGGAGCAAATCTCCTCAGAGGGCCTGGCACCACTGGGACCCAACAAAGAGTTTACGAATGCCTGCCGCACACTAATGGCTGCACTGTGCTAATAACTTGTTCAATAAATGCCTTTCTTTTGGTTAAGAAAATCACTCCTGCTGAGATTTGAGCCATAGACCTTTGGATCCAGAGAAACTAGAACTAAAACGTTGATGATCAGCTCCAGAAATGTTCATTTAAACAGTGCCCTGGCAACTCCCTGTGTGCCCATAAGCTGCCAACTGGGAAAAGGTCTGTACCCAGTGAACAACTTGACTCGAACTCACTGAACAAACCAAAGCTTTGTGACTTGGGAACCGACAGTGGAGCCAGAGATTTGGGTCTTTCTCCTTTCCTAGTCCAATTACTTTCTTTAGCAATGAGACGAGATGCAAGAAATGAACAGTTTTGTTTTTCTTTCATGGGAAATCCAAATTTAAAGGTTCCTTGTCTTCTGAAATAATCATTCTTTCATTTCATCCCCCCTCAAAAAAAAAACCCCGTATTTATTGTGGAAACTTTCTTTGGAAAATGAATCTTTAACATTTCAGAACTTGAGCATTCCTTTTCATCAAGAATTCAAGTCCCTTTAAGAAAGATCAACACTTGCAAAATTAACATTGTAAATTATAAGGGACAGGCTTTGACTCCCAACCAAGTAACACAGAAACCCCTATTTCCTTATAAACTTCCATCATTTATTTTCTTTTCTGTAATTTTATTAGTTTAAAGTTCACATTAATATAGTTGTATCAGGACCAAGAAAATTAATATTAAACTACTGGAAGTGAAAATCAAGGCACCTCTGATTTATGAATTTTGTTTATAAAAATTATCTCTGAACCAGTTCCCTGATTGCTTAGTATCTATCTAAGAAAGAGCCAAATTTCCTCAAATATTTACAGCAAATTCTGAGGTTCTGATATGGCAAATGAGAACAATCGAATCTTCACTTAATATAATTTCTTCTATTTCTCTGGATTCTAAAATGCTTTGTAACACTTACTATTTTACCAGCAAAATATTCCTCTCAGAAGACCGTCATACACACTGCTCCCTTCAGTGCCCTACATAGAAAGTGTTGCTGTCTTCTGTAGCATTACTTACATACATATGATGCAAAGAACTTGCCAGAATCTTTATCTCCCAGCTTTTTCTTGAGGTCTGGGTGTCCGGCTAAGTCAACATGAAAAGCTTTGTGTTTGTGACGTTGTTTTGCCTTTTTAGCAAGCTACAAAGAAAGAGCTCAACAGTTTGCAACTTTGATAAGTTGTTGCTATTAATTTGTTTTTCCTTACCTTCTTCCATAATAAAGAGAAGACGAATCTCAAAAGATGAGAATTTCAATTATTTTTTCTTATCTGTGAAGGTTCTTTGTTTCAAAGCACAACGAAAGGCATCTAAGTATAAATGCTCCATGGATACCAAGAAGGAGATAGTCATGAAAATAGCACCAGTAAACACATCTTACACATTGTGAAAATTTTCCTTTCAACTGGTCTTCTCTTAGATTTTAAGCAAATGTTTCTTCCTTACACATGCTCATAATTTTTTAAGGTTGGTATTGAAAACTGTAAAAGGGGCCCAAAGAGCTGGGATTTGTGTTTGAAGAAACAAGCAGAAGTAGTTTCCTGGGGAAGCCCCTGGTTGAGAAGTCCAGCATCTCAGATGTGAAATGCGCAGAAGATGAGACAAGAATGACACTTAGGAAAACAGTGACAGGGCCCAGAGGACCCAGCTGATGTGAGAGGCAGAGCCAGGTACAAGAATCACCTTCCATATTAAAGAAGGGAACACACCCCTGGCGGCCTTATTACTCAGCTTTCCCTGCTCTGGCAATAATGGGTACTCACAGCTCAAGGAGAGGATTGCTTTGGGACACAGTTTCAGAAGCTTGATCCATGGACAGCTGGCGGCCAGGCAGGAACAGCACAGTGGAAGGGTATGGTACAGAAAATCTACTTAGCACATGGAGACTAAAAACAAAGCAGGAGAACAGGGCCAGAAAGGAAGAGTATATCCCAAGATCACACCCAGAATCCACCCAGATCCACCAGAAGTGTGCTGTACCAGCACTCTAGGCAGCTCCTGAGCCAGTCAGGTTCACAGTTAAACTTAATCATGACAGTAAGTTAGGATGAGTGCTTGGTGGATCCAGGGTGAGAAGCGTAGAGTTCCTACACTCAGGTAGAATTCAAAGGCACTCCATAAGGATATGTCCCATGGAAAGAAGTAAGAAATTTCCCCTCTGAAAGTTAAACTAGAAATATCAAATATCAAATTCCCAGAGTATCTACCTCTTGAAGATGCTGTAAGAGAAATTATTTCAAAAGAAAGAAAAATAAAAAGTCAAGAATCTCTGGTCTTTCAAAGAGATGGATTCTGGGGTAAAACATTTAGGACGTATAACCCTGGTCTAGGAATGGTCCAGTGACAGGGAGGGAAGATGAGCACATGAAATGTTGCTTCTATGTGACAGAGAAGAGGCGTATTCTGAGACTTGACCATTTTCATTGTATAGGGACCAAAGGGCATAATATTAAACCTTTTGTCCATCTGGGCGACTAAGCAATCTTTAAGTGCAAGGATAATTTAATGTACCTGTGTAGGACAGGAGGAAGTGTGCTTGAGCTCCTTCATCTTCCTGCCCTGATTTCATGTAAACTTAACATCTTTAATCAAATTTATCATTTTTTCAGGAAGACGACATCGGGGTCTCTGATGACAGTATTGATTTACAAAGTTTTCCATTGGAAAGAAAGAATCTGCCTTCTAGTGTCTTTATTAGTGTATCATAATGGCCTCAACGTCACTCCCCAGAGGCTGAGTCAATGTTTGGTTACAAAAGTATACAAAGTATGTGTATCTCACAGAGATCTTCGTTCATACTCAGCTTTTCTGTGTTACCAGCCCACTTCACACTCTGCTGACTTTGCAGTACTCTGAGAAACTACCTTAAAGACAGCAACATGTAATATATTAACTATTGCTGCTTTCCTATTATTTTGTTATGAAATTTTGTTTCACCTTTTTTTCCATAAAATGTAATATATACAATTCTTAAACTTTAACAAAGGTTTGATGCTGAGAATCAAGACTTACGAATGGTGCATGTGTGGAGTAAGTGAAATAATATTTTCTATCCCCAATATGCTCCCCAAGATGTCCATCTTCCATTCTTGAGAACCTTTGAGACTTTTTTCAAAACCACATAGAGAATCAATGTTGCTAAGCAAATAATTTGAAATAAGAAGAATATCCTGGGTCTTCCAGGTAGCCAAAGTATCACAAGAGTCCCTAAACATAGAGCAGGGAGGAAGATAGAGCCCGAAAGATAATGCCATGAAGAAATAGGGTCAGAGAGATGCCTCTTGCTGACTTCGAAGGTAGAAAAAGGGGTCAGGAACCAAAGAATGAGGGTGGCCTGGAAGCTACAAAAACAAAGAGACAAATTCTCCCTAAGAGACCCCAGAAGAAATGTGACCCTGCCTACACCTAATCCACACTGGCCTTTGACCCCCCTGGAAGATAATCAAAAAGACTGTTTCGAGCCACTATATTTGTGGTAATTTGCCACAAAAGAATAAGAAATCCACAGAACATATATGGAGGTAAAATCTAACTGTGACTCAGTGAACCTAAACTTTTTAAAAAGCAACCATGTAACAATTGCTTTGTCTTCCACAGTGATTAAGATCATAGACTTTGAAAGTAGATAAATCCAGATTCCAGTCCCAGTGGGGCCGTTTAACAGTAATAAGTATAAGTTATTCAACCTTTCCAGCCCCAATTTCATCTTTCATTAAATACAGTGAACACATACTTCACGGATTAGAGTGACAATTGAATAAAATAAAGATGTCGAGTCCAGTAAAAATGTCTGCGAAGCGCTCACACATGGTAAAATGAGTGATGACGAGAAATTCTACAACAGATTCAATCGTGTGGGTGAGTCTGGTTAGGTGCTGGGGCTGTCACGGTGCACAAGACAGAGACATCAGAGTCACTCTGAGGTGCTAGCACCCTGTGACACACCGCTGATGCGAGGATGGGAGAGAATATTTCTTAGAGGAAGTGAATTCTACATGAGCACTTTAATAGTAGGTAGGAATTAGATTTAAAAAGTAAGTGGAAGTGTTTTAGACAGAGGAAAGATGAGAGTCCTAGGTCCTGGCCATCAGGTCAACAGGAAATAGGAGTACGGGAGTCCACTTCGGAGTGAAGCGGAGACCAAAGGAGAAGTATCCATTACTCAGCTGGCCACAGGGGTTTCTGTCATTGTGACAACTGGAGAAGAGAAACTGATCACCTTTGTATTCTAGGTAGATCATTCTACAGAACGCAGTTACAGAGAGAATATTTAAAAAATGAAAATGACATAAAAGCAACAAGAAGCAGGTCAACTCCTACTGGACTTTTTAACTCAAGTATGTGAGGAACAGGAATGAATATGAGAAAAACTTGAGATGTATGCTGTTATGCATTAGAACTAAACTGTTCCCCAGAAGACTTATTTGTTCAGAGTTGTTAGAAAGTGCCTGGAGGTGAGTCACTGGGGGCATGGTTAGGACGGTCTTTCCTTTTCCCCAGCTCTGTCCTCCTCTCTCTGCTTCCTGCTTCTCATGGGTCGAGTATCTTTCTGTACCTTTCTGCCATGCAGATCCATCCAGTCAGGCTTGGACCAAACCCAATGAAAACTGTAAGCCAAATACACTTCTCCAATTTTAGTAATTAAGTAGCAAATACTTTGTCCTAGCAACAGAAAAGTGACTAAAACCCAAAGACATAAATAAAAGCAATTTTATCTATTTGGGTTTTATGTCAATGCATCACTGTCCAGAGACAAAAGATAAAAGGTTTCCCAGCCATTTATGACAAAGAATTCTCAGCAGGGCAGAGGCCGGAATGTGGTATCCAGACACAAACTCAGACCTAACAAATGACAACACTCATATCTCACCATTACTCTATTCTCCCAGGAGAATTCTCAGTGGAACACAGACAATGGCACTTCAAGATGTCACTGACCACAAGAACATTCCTAGGTAAATTTGAGCCTCGATGGAAAGAAAGCCGTTCTAGAAACTATCACTTATTCAAAACCGCAGATACCTCAAAACCCTGCTTTATTAACACCCCATGGGGAAGACTGGAAGCTCCACCACTTTGGGCTTTGCTTCATCAGGAAAAGGAGTGACGCAGATAAAGGACCCTGGAGAGGCAACGTAAGCCAGTGTACCCTAGAGCCCAACGCCAAGGGGACAGCCTTCCAACGATGCTCCATCAGAGCAGGAGTGGAGACAGGCAGGGGGGCCATTCCACATGACCAGGGCAAGGCAGGCTTCCTTCCCAAGGCAGCCTGGTGGGAAATGTCCCTCAGTTCCAGCAAGAGATCCTGACTATGTCACGTCAACTTTTCTGCTTTTTAAATAAATCCCATACTGAGCAGAAACTGAGAAGGAACAACTTATCAAAGGCACTTAGACAAAGTACAATTTTCATTAAAGGAGTAAAACTGTGACTCAGGAAAATGTTAAAAATGACTATGTGTTAATGATTTTATTTAAGTATGGAATGAAGAAAATAGTGGTGTATAAACACTGCCACAAAATAAATTGAAAGAAATGCGCAAACGGAAGCAGAGTGGCATCTTTTACATCATCCTCTCTACTCTCTCCAGCCTTTGGCAGCTACCAGTTCTATTCTCTATGTAAACATTTTTTAGATTCTACATATGAGGCGGAACAGGCAACATCTCAGTTTCTGTTCCTTCCTTATTTCACATAACATAATGTGCCCTAAGTCCACCTACATTATCCCAAAAGATGGGTTTCATCACTTATGGCTGGGTAGGATTCCACTGTGTGGATGGACCATATTTCTTGACACATTTGTCTGTTCATGGATACTTGAATAGTCTCCATATCCTAGCTGATGTCAATAATGCTGCAGTAGACATGAGACAGCAGGTGTCCAGGCAACACACTGATGTCATTTTCTTTGGTTAGATACCCACGAGTTAGATTGTTGGGTCATTTAGATTTATTTTATATTGATGAGGGATTTCCATGTTGTTTTCCATAAGGGTTGTACTAATTATCTATATAAGCCACACGAAGTACCTTATGGGTTCGTGTAACAGGTAACGTGCTTATAAAGATCTGGCCCTTGGAAACTGATCACAGAGCTAATCTCTGTGAGGTCCTGGTTTCTCTGTTCATTACCCCTCCATCCAACCAGCAGGCTCTGACCATGAAGAGCTCTCTTGTATCTTGCCCTGAATCTAACACCATCCAAACATGAAGTCTGAGCCTTAGAGGTTCCCAAACACTGAGATGAAATATGAAAAATCCAACTCAGCACGTGTTTGTTTATAATGCCCAATGCTGGATCAATGTGGCATTCCAGGAACAAAGCCCAAACCACCTTAATCTAACTGAGGTTACAGATGTTAGCAGGATTAGGGCTGGAAGAAGTCTGGCCACAGAGCCATAGACAATGGCTGGAACTGCTTATGGCCGGGTAACCGGAGAGCTTGCAGCAGGCAGAGGGGAATTTGTGCTGAAACACAACGCAAGAAGCATGCGGAGAGATCTAAATGCACAGTAACTTCCACATGAGGCTTATGAGAAAAAGTACCTTTTAAAGCTCCAGAGAACTCCCAGAACTTCAGAGAGGGATAAACAGTCTGCTAGTATGTTGTTTCGAAAGAAAAGGATTTAAAAAAAAAAAGTGAAGTTTAGGCTGAGAGGCAAATTTTGCTTCTAGATGCCAAAAGTCATTGTAACACAATACAGGATAAACATTGAGAAGCTTCCAGAAGCAATCTTATATACGTATGGTGGTCATTTCAAGTCAAGGAGATGGGATGACAAGGAAAATAGCTGCAAGAAATGAGACTATAAAGTATCTCAACCCAGAGACATTTGTGCCTCAGATGTCGATGATTACACATAAGTTATTTTTTAAAGTGGTTTCTTATTTATGTTCTAACTATCTTGAGTCAAAGTCAAACAGAATAAAGACAAAAGCAATACATATTATGAAACTTCTCAACAAAGGAATAGCTACTGGCCCTTTTGCTTGGAATCCGAATGTCCCATTGGTTAATGGAAAAACCATCAGGACATTTGGAGATAATATACTTGGCTAAAACAAATGAGAACTCTTCCCACCTTGACAGCGTCTCTCTCACAGTTAAATTTTACAAATATCACTAGCAGCACATGAAATTGATGTGCCATTAAGTCATGAAGAGGAGAAACATATATTTATTTCTGTTACACAGCAAGGCACTGAGCTGAGCATTCTCTCTTATTAAACTGAGCAAGCTGCACTACAAGACACAATCCTAGGTCTAAACAGAAGAGCAAGAAAAATACATAAAACATAGGACCTAAATCATCACGCCAAACAATTGCAGCCACCGTAGCTGGGTGCAGACTTGGCTCCATCAGACTTGAGAGACACTTACTGCTCTACGAGACAGATGGAATGCAGTTGGGTTAGTTTGTAAGATTTCTTAAAATGATCCTTTTCCATGACTAAACTGAGATTGTACTCCAAAACTTTTCTCATTATATTTGTGCAAAAATATTTATCTGCACCTAATAGATAGCAGACATTGTTCTCAGTTCTGGAAACACAACAACAATTCAAACCAGAAACAGGGAAGGAAGGGAAAGGAAGAGAGGTTCAATCCTTGTAGACGTATGTTTATATTAAATATACATTTGCTAATGCCTTTGTGGATAGATAAAACTCTTTGCTTGCCTTTAAAAGTGTCCTAAAACACTCCAAAGGCAAGAAATTAGAGGCAGCAATAACATAAATAAATTACCAATCCCATGGTCAAACCTTCAAATACAGTAACATGTCTCCACACTTGGGAGCACCACTGTCCTGGTACAGCAGCTGACCTTCCATGACGGCGGAGTGCGTGCCACATCGTAACGACCCTTGGGTGTCCTTGGCATCTTGCAGAATTCATTGCAGTCCCAACTCAGCCACTCACCCGTCATAGCCAGCTCATTCCCAGCTCTGCAGCCCGGCTCCTTCAGTTGTAAGCCTTCCTTGGAGGGTGGGTGAAAGAACTAAGTGAACTCATATCGGAAGCACTCAGCATGGCACAAAGCTCTTTTTCAAATATATTTTTATTGTTCGTTGGCACATGGTAATCGGATTTATAGAGTCCAGTGCCACATTGCGATAGATGTTTACGATGTGTAGCTGGAATATCTGCTATCTCAGATATTAACCATCCTTTGGGGTTGGAAAATTGTCTCTCTTTTATCCTTTTTTTTTTTTTTAATTTGGAGACAGGGTCTCACTAAATTACTCAGCCTGGGTTTGAACTCACAATCCTCCTGCCTCAGTTTCCCAGAATGAAGACATTACAGGCATGCACCACTATGCCCAGTCAGTACAAATTCCTTATGAGCTTTAATAATTGTGATCATATGGTTCCAAGACTTGAGCTACTGCTGCTATCCATGTTTGTTGTCTTAAAATAGTCAAAAACTGTGCAATACTATCAGTGTTTAATCCCAATGTTTCATAAGAATAAAGGCTGGTAATCTCGGTCTGCTATACCAGAGAGTGGGAACAGACTCCGAGCTGCATAGTACATAGGCACACACACACTCGCGCGGCATGAAGTCAAAGAAAACATCACCGATCACTTTACATCACCGTTGCTCAGTTACCGCGCCTGGTTTTGTTCTTGCTGACCAGCACTGCACTTAAATGTGAACCTCAGCTCCTGTCTTTTGGGACACTAAATGCTTCAGAGCGCAAAGCTCTACTGCATTTCTCTCCCATGGAAGAATTAATAACATTTAGTTCAGCAGTGCACTTCCATATTTATATTCTAATTTTGTAGTACTTTGAAACTGCCCTGTATGTCAATCTAAAAGCACTAAGTCCTTAGATAAACGCTCATGTTCCCCAGTGGTTGCAGGCTTAGCGTCCCAAGTCCTCGGCCCATTTTGGACGCAACGCCGCTGAGACTGACACAGCTTAGAGGCGCTGTGCTTCTCATCAAAGCCACCTAGCAGCCCTGCACCCTCTCTGAGACTTATGCTTGGTTCTCTGAGCCCAGCCTGCGCCTGGATTGGGGGCTGGGTCACAGGATGCACAGTGAGTGGCTGGGGTTGAAATCGGTGCTTGGTGATGACTCCTCATCTGTGCATCCTGCTTCCCCTACTCTGGCTGCTCAACCCTCTATCCCTCGGTCTTTACCAGAAGTGAGCGCCAATAGAACTTAGTTTTCAAGCATAAGAAGAGCAAGCAAGAGAACTATTTGCAGTTTCAAATGCGCTATGACTCTAGTCACTGATTCAAATATAGGTAAACAAGTAGATTGTTCATAAGATAGCTCAAGACACGTTTGCAGGCCGAGCATCACAGGATCCCTTTGACAGCCAGTGTGTCAAGCCTCGTGTGTGGCCCTTCACAGAGCCGCCCTACACCCCAATCGCAGTGTGTAGACTTGTGATTCACAGACTGACTCCCCAGGGAAGCCGCCAAGCAGAAACACCAGGCTGCGACCCTAACACAGGTGACCACCGGTCACACTTAAACCTTGGGACTCTGTTATTTTACCCACTCTGTTTATAATAAGTTTCACTATTTAATTTGATCTTGAAGTTGTAGTTAATCAAAAGATATTTTCCTTTTAGTACCACATTTTCATTTCCGTCCAGCCAACCCTGCAATAACTGGAATTTCAGCAACTTAGTCCTCATTAAATGCCTATTAGAAACACCTTCTCCTCTGTATGTTTTGGATGATAGCTTGTATTTCAGATCACCTTTTTATAGCACTTACACTTTTTCACTGATAATCGTACTTTGGTTTCTCTTCATATGCAGGTTGCGTTTTTATTTTTATTATTTTGTTTTCATTGTCGACATTCCAGACTGAGTCCTATGTAAATGCTTCTTGGAAAGTATATAAATATTACAGCGATGTCCAAAAGTAGGAAAAATTTATCCCAATAAAATAGTACTAATATATATAACATTCCAAGTCACTTTTACTAGGCCTCTAGGCATGTTAGAAATAAAAGAAAATTCTGGCTTCCAAATTGCTATAATCTATATTTTTAAAAAATATGAATAATTAATTTAGCCTAAAGGTCAACTTTTCAATAGAAAATATTTGATCATTCTTAATAAAATATTTAAAGGGTGAAAAATACCCAGAAGAAAGCATCTTACAAGAATTTGTGATAAGTTTAAAGTAATCAGCTTACACTTCTCCTTGGGGGCCAATATTCAGAAAAAAAGAGTTCATTTGATTTTATGGACAATAGAGTGATATTTGGCAGGTTGGGTAGTTTTCCCATTTTTAAAATTTAGAAAATTTACCCCTGAAAGCTTGCCAGATTGGCAGCCCTGGAAATCTAAATTATTCCATGGAATTGGTTCCCCATGAAACTCTGTCCTTCAGGGTGGATGGAGACGGGGTTTTCATGTGCAAGCTTTTCCACCTTAATTGCCTTCCCCTATAGCATAACCGTAATGAATCAGAGATACCCCTGGAAAAGCGATTGACCCTCTTTGTCCCTGATGGGAAATAACAATGACTTCTTACCACTATGGGAACAGAATTTCAACTAAGAAGAAGAATTGTGGAGAGGGAAAAGGGGGAAGATACTTGTCTTTAAGAACGGTTATAGATCATGAAACGCTGGTGGTTAATATCTTTTAATAGACTGTCTACATGGCTTCCAACCCCAGCCAAGGAGCATGCAGGAAATACCTGAGTCTCACAGAGGACTCTGAGTGTCCCCATGTGTGGGACCACAGGACTTGACTGTAATGCATAAAAGAACCCTTGAGTTGTCATGGATCTGCAGCTCTTCTAACGCAAGCTTCCCATTCAGGGAAGAACGTTCCCTGATTGAATGTCTTCCAGGGACAGGAAACTTGAGACTCTCCTAGGAAGCTCATTTTAAAGATAAATATTCTTGGGAATGAGGTGAAATGTCCATCTCTTCTTCCTACCATGGGCCCTAAATGACATGGCAGTCAGTGGACCTGTGTCCATCACCTGGGCCCCATTCAGTAGAAATGTTTTGGGTCTCTCTCTTACTACTTAAATCAAAGTTAATAAAACAATAATCACTCCCATAAATTGTTGTCACTTCTGTTTCAAAGCCTGTCTCCAAGTGACACAGACTCTAAGACAGTTTTCATTTTGCTTTTGTCTGCAACCAGGGATTTGGATGTGCTGTGAAACTAAGGAGTCTGTTTCTATTTGCCTTTCTTGTATTTAGAAAGTCTGTGTCACTATGTTTTTAAGTCCTGGAGAGCATTTTACAGACCATTCATTTAATGAATAAAATGTTTCTAGGCATTTTGTTGTGAAAGAGATGGTGTTAATGAATGCAAAATCTTGGGTTTTGCAAGAAAATCAGAGCATTTCAACTACAATTTTCTAAATGTATACTATGCCAAAATCACTTTGCTGTAACCACTGACCATAACAAAAACACCAAAGTCCTTGGTCCAAACAGAAAAGCCTCTTGTACTAAGACTCAGAAACACACATCACACACAAGCTACCTCCAACGACTTTGTCTTTGTTGTGGACATATAGTCAAACCAAAACAATCACATACACATAGAAATTAAGAGAAATCATTAAAAACAGGCTTCTCTTTGCTCGCAGGGGAATTCTCTGAAGGAGAACCAGTTGAGTGCACAACCAATTAAGGATTTATTTTCTGGTGTCTAAACTGTTAACTTTTCCACTCTTAGGAAAAATTGTCACCGTCAGCAAACTACTGCAAAATGAGACACATGACAGTTGCATTTTTTTGCCCTGTAATATATGTTGTTACTGATTTAACAATTTCAGAGTAGCAAGAAGTGTTAATGAATTCTGAATGTCATAAACAGTGAGGGAAAATCTCGGTAGAAGCAGCATATAAAGTATTTAGAGAAGGTATTTTAAGTATATGCAGTGGAACCTCTATCAACTAATTCAGAGACTGATAAATAGTAGTTGCTTAAATACAAATATTGTAAGATACCACCGCTAAAATTCCTATTGCCCTCTGAGGAAATCTGTTATTACAGATTTCATTTCTCTACACTGCAGAATGACCTCCCCGCTTCAAAAACAAAGCAAGGTTGGAAGGAGGTCATGTAAAGGGAAGAAACAGTCTATGAAAATCCTTCAGATAGATGCATTTGGTTTTTATTTTATTCTACCTGAGGATATTTGCAAACATCAATGAGTCTCATTCTCATGAAAGATCAGGACTCCTGTCATACAAACCAGCGCTGCCAAAGGGGTCACACCATCCATTGCTTTCAAACACCGGGTCAAGCTCAACTACATTGAAGAGGCGGTGCACCTTAAGTTCTGGTCTGAATAATACAGCACTGCGTAGAAGCATGTGGATGAGAATGAATTTACCTCTGACAGTGCTCACTTTTATAAAACAGCTTGTTGGCTTTGGCAGTTTATTGGTGGCTGAATATGAAGATGAAGTTTTCTTGAAATTCTAAGATCTTTGGATCTGTTGGCTTCTAAAAGTGCTAAAGTACTAAGCAACAAATATAAATACACACACACACACATAGATAGATAGATAGATAGATAGATAGATAGATAGATAGATAGATAGATATACACACAGTTTATTGATATCAACAGTTTCCCCTTTGGTCACATAATGTGTAAGAGAATTTAATATGAAAGTAAATTCTATATTTGGGAGATTTTTTCATTATGAGAATAATACAATTATTTTTTAGTATAGTTTCCATCTTGGGAATATTCAAAATCTTACTCACCTATATGAAGATATTCTTTAGAGTTGAGTTTGATTTAGGTGTAGAAGCTCCACTCTACAGGAGAAATGAAGAAACACAGAACTGTGATCAATTTTCTGCTTTGTGAACATTTTCTTTTCTCTCTGCAAGGAAGTTAATTCAAACTTACAGACAAGAATAAGTAAAAGTAAGTCCCCATCTACTAAAGACCTCTGTGAGAAAAACCACTTCAATTGCTCTTTTTATGAGTTGTATTTTAACCAAAATAAACCACACAGTTACACTTTTTTGCTATACTCACATACTCCGTTTTCCTAACTGGCAAGAAAAAGTGTCATAAATATAAGTCAAGGAGAAAAACTGAACTACTGATGGCTGATCAGACATAGTTTAATATGACCCTCATACACATGATTTACTAAACGCTGATCAAAATCTTGTCTGGAAAAGGGAAAATAAGACCAAATAAATGCTAGGGAATAAAATAAAAGCAAACATGGCAAACGCAGAAAAATGTGTTTCAAAAAAAATCCAATAATCCTACAAACGCTTATAAACCATTTCCTCGCTTTGGCTAAAAGTCCTGATTGCTTCATCTGTGAGAGCTGTGTCAGAGGGAAAGAACATTGACCATTACTCCAACATGCCAACTATTTGCTTCCCAATTTGGATCTTCTAGGTTTCCAGTGCAAATCAAAAAAGCATAATAAAAGTTAAAATTTACTTCTAAAATGAAGTGGAGTTGAATATTCCATTTTAGTGACTGTGTAAATCATGCAGAATGCAATGTCTTGTAAACAAAGCAAGTTTGTCCCCAAGGAAGAGACTGTAAAATATGACACTGTCCTTGGGAAAGCCACTTACCCGATTCAGACAACTTTTCCATGGTCTTTACATCCCTGGACCTTAAATTCTACCCCTAAGCTCCTTAGTTTATGTGCAAATAACCATCTGTTTTTCAAGTAACCAAGTGAACATAGCCTATTCATGGGAAAGCTATCAACTTCTCTAGCTAATAAATACGATACAAACCAAGCAGCAGTGGTAAGGTTATAACAAATGGATTACCTTTCTTTTTGGATGTTTTATAATGTACCGGCATGATCGCCAATGCCTTACATTAAACACACAACAATTGAGAACTTTCAAACATGTACATGTTTGAAACAGAGCTTAAGGGGAGCTTAGCATTCAACTAAATTTGCAAAGATGGTGTATATCTTCGACTATACATATTTATTTACACCAAATGCATCTCATGGTACACTGATATTATTTTACAGGTGATTTCTCCTGTAACAAGTAGAATAAGAGGCAAAGCACTCCATCAAAATTAGAGGAAGAAAATAAAAAACACTTTTCCTTTCAGTGCATTTGAATCAGTGGTTTTCAAAAAAAAAACATACACAAACCAATGTCCAGTTTATAAGCTCCCAGTTGGATTTAGGAAGTTGTTCTGAAAGCCTATCGAGATGATCTTGGATGCCTGAACCATAACTAGGAAGTTTACAGATTGGATCAATTATGAGAAATTGATTCTTTCAGTTGCATTGGCCAGGCTGGAAGTGAGCTCATTATCTATGACATAAATAGCGTGACTGAGGCCTCTAATGCATGGAAAGCAGCTCCTTCCCCTGTGCCACTTGAGGGGCTACCCGTGTGTATACAAATGGGAGAAGTGGGTTACCAAGATGCCCTGCATTTCAGCAGGGTGGACTTCTGTTTAACTCTGGAGGTTAGGAGCGTGGGTGACAGGGGTACTGTGGCAGAGCCCTAACCCAATGTTTACTGTGGTGCTGCTCCTGCATCTTCAACAAAGCTTCACACTTCATTTTCTGAGCCTTCCCCAAATTTATGTCTATCTCTCCCAGGGCGACTTGAACAGTTAAAGATCATGCTTAATAGCCTTCTGATATAAGGAAAAGATTATATTTAATGTATTTAAATATCCTTTTCCCTATCATGCTTAGCATTTCACAATTCAGGAACTTAATTGGTCTTCAAAGACAGAGGGGGGGAAAGAATTTAAAAAAAAAAAAAAAGAGTACGTCTGGATTTTTATATAAAGTACTCGCTTGCCCCCTACTGGAAAATTTGAGCCTAGCACTCTAGAAATTGTAATTTAAGTGTTCTGAGTCATCTTTCCTGTAAGTCAATTCACAGACCTGTATCTACTTCAAATAAAATAAAAGGCAGTAGGTGTAGAGAAAAACATAATACTATTAGCTATACATTTTATTGAAAAATAATGAATTGAAGAAATCCAATTTATTTTTTAAAAAGTACCCTCAGGAATACAAAGTCAATTTTCCAATTGCACAGTCGAAGTAAATCCACCATATCATGTTGAAAATGGATATGATTCTTTGTAAACAGAGCTTAAGGGGAGCTTAACATTCAAGTGGATTTGCAAAGATTATAAAGGCAGTATTTTTCTGCTTTTCAAATATTATTCATGAGTTCTTCAGCATCAAACATAATTCCATTACATAAGGTATTTCAATATATCTTTATTTTAGAAGGCATGTGTGCCATTTTTCCTTAGCAATGCTTTCAGCCTGGAGCATATGGGCCTCAGGATGACTTCGTGATCTTTTTTCTTCCAGCAATAAGTTATTAGCATAATCTGCTATTAGGATGATGGCCATCTTTATTTCTCGAGCATGCATTTTGTTTTTTCTTTTAGAGTTCTAAGCACTTTCATACAAATACAGCTAATCCCAAATTACAAGCCATGCAATGTCTTACACACCCTTCAGAGCAACATTCTTTTGTCCTGAAACTCCAGGTATTGTGAAGTTGCTGATGAGCGTGGCCTGTCCTCAAATAAGAGGTCACTTTTTGTAGGCTTTCTGGTGGGATGTGTCCCTCTGACTTTTATGCCTCTCTTGGCCTTTCAATCCAGCATCTGTCCCCTCCTGGGTGTCAGAAACTTGGCCAGGAATTTCTTGGTTGGAGTATTTCACTCGGTGATCTGCATATCTCAAAAGTCAGGTCACATCCATCACAGGGTGGGAAAGTCTCACCAGAAAAAGCAAGTGCACCCAGCGTCCTGGATGAAGAGAAGGCACCAGTCTTCCTGGCATCAAATGTCTTCCAAGGCCAGTTCTTAGCTTTATGGCAACACAGGTGCTGCTCCTGAAAACCAGTAAGCCAATTTCAGTGTGACCGACCTTCCTTTCTGGGCCCTGAGGTACAGGACATCAAGGAATCCACATGTCAGGCCTCAGAATTGCATGGATCCCTTCCATACTTGTTGCTCTTTACCAGGCCTGATTTTTCCATGCAGACGCAGCTCTTGAGGTGACACCCATGACCATTATTATCTCTAAAATCCAAATTACAAACATCTGCTAAAGGATGGCAGACATCCAATCCTGGTTAATGGTGTGACTTTGAGGGCAAAGAAAGGGCAGAATATGGGCTTTAGCTTCATGGAGTGCTTGAGAAGGATCTTGGACCTTTTAGGGCAGAGTCATTCACTCAGTAATGGGGACCAGAGATTCTGGCTCAGAAAAATTACCTGCTCTATAAATAGCAAGTGCCAAAGCTCCAGGCTGACTTTTGTGTGACCTGTTCAAAATGAGCGTGTTCCAATGAATTTCCTAGCAAATAAGAATGTATTTCCATTCCAGGTAACAGATCTAGCCCTGCAGAAAGAGCTAGATATCAGAGAAACTCAGAGGAAATCTCCAGTTGAAGGGAAGGGTGAATAAACTCAGTTCATAATGATCCTGCCCTGCATCATACAACAGAAGAAGTAAGGCTCAGTAGTGTGCCAATTTCAAGAGCATTAAACACCAAGGTTATCATCTCAAAACTGCATCTCAAGGTCTTGCTCCATTCCATAGGGAGTTGACTGCCAGGACAACTTCTGAAAACAAAATCAATAGTGATGCAAGGTCACGTAAGTTTCCTGCGTCCTCTTCCTCTTCATTTGTCTTCGTGGGCCTCTCCTGCATCCTCACTGGTTCTATTTTAAGCAGACTAACACACACAGTACGATGCTATTAAACCAAATCATTTACATACCCCTGAGTATGACTGAAATAAATGCGCTAGTACATTTCAGGTCAATTTTCACAATATCTCTATCTAGGTCAACTGACTTACTTATCTGTCATCGGAAGGAAATTTTATAGTTTGCTATGTCTGTCATCAAAATTTCCAGATCTATTTCTTAATATTTAAGCCACCTAAGTATTAAGTCCTAAAGCAAGAATTTTCTCAAGCTATGAACTATTTTCTGAGAAATTTTTAGCACCCTTGAAAATAGAGGGGAAAGAAATTTCCATACAGAAAAGAAAAAATCTTTTGTAAAAAATAGTCTTCCCTGATCTTTCCAAGAACCTACCGAGACAGTGTCTACTTTCCAGATCCCTGGACCTATAAGAGCAGAAAATCATGCTGGCTGTTCGCAGCAGGGCATGGGTGGGGAAGCAGGAAGTTCTAAGCACTGTCCCTCTCTTCTTTAGGGGAAGCTCATGCAGGCAACCACAGTGTGAGAAGCCTTTGGGGACCAGGCCCCTGCATCGCTGCTGCACAGGAGGATAGGGTCTTCGGAAACAGCAGGGCTCCTGCAGGTCTCCGCAAAGAGCTTCAGTTTCACAGGCCACGCCAGAGCTGAAATGGTGAGTGTTCTAAAAATCCGTGACCTTCAGCCACACTCCTGTCCTCACGCCAAGCCAGGTTGAAGCTTCCAGTGACCACATTACGGGACAGTTATTCAATTCCATCAATATACTGTATACAAGAAACACATTTAACTCAAAAGGAAATTCATAGACTGAAAATCAAATGAGAGAAAGCAATTGTGCCACGCAATAAACTAGCAAAAAGCAAGAGTAACTTGCCCATCAACTGCAGAATGGATAAGAAAGCAATGGTATCTTCACACAGTGGAAGCTACCCAGCTATAAAGTAGGATAATTTCGAGGCTCTTGTAGGTAAATAGATGCAACTGGAGATTATACTCATGTGTGAAATGGTTTGGACTCATAAAGGTGAACACTGAGTTATCTCCGTAGCATAAAAGATTAAAGGAGTTAGTGAGAGCCAAAAGGTACAATAAATATTATGAAAGTCATAGGGGAAGAAACACCTAAAAAGGGAAAGTGGTATCCACAGTTAATTTCCTATTATCTTGCTTTGAATTCTTGTATTGTGTTCATAGTTTTCCTAAGTTTGGTTTTGTTTTGTCTTATTTTGTTAGCTTTCACTGTGTTGGATGGTATGGACAGCTGTTTTGAATATAACAAGATTTATTATGGTGACCATTATTGATTTCCTATCACCTTGTTTCCTGTCACCTTGTATAGTACTTTCATTCTTTTGTTTTATTCTGGTTTTTTTGTTTGATTTTATTATATGTGACAGTATGGACAGCTATTTTATAGAAAACAAGAGACATTATGGTAGCCATTGTTGATTTCTTGTTTTGAAGTCCTATATTGTTTGCATTGTTCTTTCTGATTTGTTTTATTGTGTTTTATTTGATTTGATTTGATTCTGTTTAAAATAAATTTTTTTAAATTCAAAAATATAAATAAAACGCTAGTTTAATCAGTATCATAGAGAAGTTCTGGCAACTCCTATTTGCTGCGTAGACATGCAATTTTGATAAGTAGCAAAGTTGCAAAAGTGAAGGGACTGACTCTTTTATCTTTCTAAAAAACTTGCCTTTTTTAAATGAAGTAATTACTTCAACATGTCATCCTGTTCTCTCTTGTTTGCTTGTTCTTGCCTTCCAGTAATTTAGTGCAAAAATATTAACTGTCCTAAATTGTGACTAACCGTCCTTGTGCAGGCATTCTGGAGCCAAGGCTCTATTTTATTCATTGAGTGAAGTCTTGCACAGTGCCAGGAAAACAGTACCTGCTCAATAAAATCAGTTTCCTGCTTCACTTCATTATACACTTAGAGTAAGGTAAGGAGCCTTCTTAAGTATCAGTTTCTCCCTAAATTAATTAGAGAGGAGAGAAGTGTCTATCACAAAGCGTTGTTGAGAAGATTTAGTGAGTTAAGGAATGTAAAGTGCCTGAAATTTTAAAAAATAAATTAATAAAAACCAAAAGTAAAGCTTAGGTGCTGTAATTGCTGTTTTTATCATGCTATTAATTGTCTTTTTTTTCTAGTGATGCCATTGTTTTTCTCACTGTAATCCACTGCTAATCCATTCAGTAGTGTGACTAGCATGAGTAGTCAAAAGTAATATGTGTCAATCTATATTAAAAATCAGAAGGACTATTCAGTGATGTGCAGTAATCACAGAGAAGAAAAAACAAGGCAGACTCAGGGGTGACCGCGAACCCTCTAAGATGTAGAAACATGGAAAGGCCAACTCACATTACAGAGGCAGCCATCAGAAGCTGTTGTGACCACAAAGAGGCCTACTTCATAAAGATACCTAAGGAAATCTCCTCCATGTGACACCCCAGCGATGACCCAAGACTCTCAGCCAGGGCTGGTCACGTCTCACTGCTTGTGGAAAGGGGAGCATTTCTAGGCCCTGCGGGTCCACTGCCTTGGGATTCCCGGTACAGGAGTCACACAGCTCCCAGAAAGAACCTGAGAACCCGGCTGCAATGCAACTTCTTCCCTTGTCTCAATAAATGCATAAATAAATGAATGAAAGTGGCACTTTTACCAGGTTCCCCCAACTCTTCTCCTGTGATTTTGTTCATTTTTTGTTCTTTTCCATTACACAGAAGACAGTGGCAACTCATGAGAGTGTCCTTAAACGTACACATGATCCCAGTTAATAAACAAGAAATTAAAAGACTGCTCTTATCTCCCTCAAATTGCTTCTGATTCTGATTAGGACATAAGAGAAGAGGTCCTTGAGTTGGCTTAGAGGACACTAGGGGAGGGACCACAGTCCTGAGAGGAACTGGTTAAAGTGACAGTCTCAAGTTTTATTTTTCATCTGAAATGGAAATCTCTTTCACAAGTCTCTGGACCTCTGCCATTTGTCTTTCACGTTATCCTCTACTGCATAAAATTATAAGAAGCGGCTAATTAATTGAAAGACAAATAACTGATTCTTTATTTACCAACTCATAACTTCATTTTAAAAAAAAAAGTCTCTACCTTACCATGATTTTTAGAGGAGTATTCCTCCTTGGGAGAATCAGTGTTAGGGTTAAGCCATTCCTTTAAAAAGAATAATAAAATAACTATGGCTTATTTCAAAGACAAAATATGAATAACTGAAATGAATTTTGATTTCTTTTGACTGCACAAATTATTTTGAAAGCTAACAGCTCTGCACATTTTTAAAATAGATCCAATCATTCAAACTCAATGACAAATTTTCTACCCCATAATAATTTCTAATCATTTCACAGTGCACACACACATGCATCTAAATGCCTTCTTCCACATGTCAAAATGAAATTTATATCTATTACCACACCTCTGAACCATCAAATCCCGCAAAATGAGGATCATAGAGTGAAGATAAATGGGAATGTCATGCAGTGCCACCATAGAATGTGTGCTGCCCAGGTGAGTTTGCCAGACGTTAATCCCGCACATATGAAAGGAAACAGTGCATTGCTTTGCAGTCACTTATCCACAACTTTCTAAGGCTTTGCAGTGCTACAGCTTAAACCAGGTTATGCTTTAAAAACCCCAACTTTTACTGAGTGCCCTGGAATCAACTACAGGATAAATACTATTCATACTGTGTGATTACCACAACCCTTCTGTCCATTTGAAAAATATTAAATAATCCATGCAAAATCTCAGATTATGAAAAATTATCTACTGCACAGATGCAATTGGACAACTAAAACTCTAACACTGAATATATATATATATATATATATATACAAATATATATATATATATATATATATATATATATATATTTCCCTCCCTCCAATAAATTGCAAAACAAAATGATTAAAGGAATGACTTCCTCTACTTTCCCTTGTAACTTTAATCTTAATCTTCAGTTTGACTGGATTAGGAGAAGCCTTGGACTGTGACTTGATTATGGGATTGCTATATTCATTAGTGGATGAAATCACTGGCATTCATAGCTAATGTGTGGTGAGCAGGCCCTAGCTGGAGGTGTATCACTGGAGGGGTGACTTCAGAGGGTCTGTTTCTCACTGACCCCTTGTCCTGTGTTCTGCTTCTGGCTCCCGTGAAGTGAGGAGTCCTCTCCCACCATGCGTTTCTGCCTTGGGACCTGCTTACCATGGACTAAAATGCCTGAAGCTGGGAGTCAATTAAACTACTCTTCCTATGAGTGCCAGATATTTTGCCCCTGCTCTGGGAAATCTCATTGGTAAAACAAGACCTATACACATACATGTGCCCACATACAAAACACACACCTATACATGCACACATCAAGATTCTTTTATATGTATATGCACATACAGGCACTGATGTATAATAGGATATAGTAGGAAATTTTACTGGGGTATATATCCTGAATATAGTAGGAAAATTTATTAGGGTAAAGGAATGGGGAATACAAATAAGGAATAGGAATGAGAAACAGGAACAGCTCTTGAGAGCAGGAGGGCCCAAAATGGGTTGCCAGGACTCCTTTCAATACATCTTGCTTTCTTCTGGGCCTCAGCCTAGAAGAAGAGAATCATAACAGCCCTGAAAATAATTTCCCAGGCAACAAAATGCCTCAGGACCCAAATCATGCCTGAAGCAGGAAACAGTTTTGCGTAGTGGGTACGGTCTCAGGGGTGATCACGGGAGCTCTCATAGCAATTGTATGAGCTGGCATCAGATCAGGATTTTCTCCCAGAGAACCAGTTTCTGTCTTCCTAAATAACCAGGCCCCAATTTTCTCACTTTAGTTGAACTTCTCCTTCTCAAACACACACCAAAGCATGGTGAAAGCCAGTGCTTTCTGAACCACTGGCTTCCACTGAAAGCCATGACACAGTACACACTGGAGGAGGAGCTGATTCATCCTGGATCACCAGCTCATTCCCTTTTGGGAGTAGCTGAGCTAGTGATCATTTATAGCTGTAGAGCTGAGCACACAAGTGCCTGAGGAACACAGGTAAACAGGCACGTCAGCCCTGAGAACAAGGGGAAAGAGAGGTGAACTAGTTAAAGGGGAGTTGCGTAACAAATTTATAAATGCATTGCAACGGTTGAGAAGTTTCAATCTTCCCATCAGGGGCAAGGGCTCCCCTGACCTCAGCTTGCTGTATATTGTCTCTTATCTTTATTTCTTTATCTTCTCATCACCCTTGCTTGAAACTTCAAGGGCTATGCAAGATGTGGCATATTGGTGTCTGGACAGGGACCAAGATAAGAAGAAATAGTAGGGGAGGGGTACTTTTCATTGTACACACAAAAGGGCAGAAATACATTGAGAGCATCAGCATTGATCACAGAGGTATATTGATATTGTATCATGAGGTGCAAAACATGGGGCAAATAGTTCTCAAAGAACATGTATATAGAAATAATATATATAGATGTATATAGGAATACTTGTTGTATTACTGATTTCTGTACTACTTTCTTTTTGTGGAGAAATCGAGAAAGAAATAGGCTTTTAAAAAGTCAAACAGATAGACCAGAGAAGCCACAGAGAGAAGTGGGCTCACTAGGGCCAAAGAGATAAATGGATTCACTAGGGCCAGAGAAAATATAAGCTCATTAGATCCAAAAGGCCAAAACAGGCTCAGGAGAAACAAAAGGGAGAGAGGTACAGTGTATTGATTTTTACAAGTGTTAAACATGAGATAAGAACAACGAATGTTTACATGAATCCTCATTCTATTGTAGATCCTCGTACTTACTTTATCTTGTGAACTTGGACTAGGAAGTATCTCAGTGGTTGTATGCTTGCTGAGATGACCACGGAGGATTTGCCTTGGAGCAGTATTCTAAAATCAAGACCCAAGTGGGGAAATGAAATGGTAGCCGTGGCTACAGAGGTGGTGACTTCCACATCCCCAGGGCAGGGGGCACTGCACATGAAGCCCATCCCTAGTGGCAAAGCAAGAGCCACAGCCAGAGGCAGGAGTGGTGTGCAGGAGCCCCAGGTACCGCAATATGAATACGTGTTTTCCTTGTGCACTTAAGACTGGCAGTGGCCCAAATCATATAAGTGCTGCCTCCCAAACTTTTATAAAACTTTTCATATTTCCCTGGCCACAAGAATTCCTTATAACCCTCAGGGTCAAGGACTTGCTGAACATGCTCACCACACACTTAAAATTCAATTACAAAAACAAAAAAGGGGAAATCTTCCCTACAAAATTTACACCTCATAATAGACTTCACTTGGAAGTATGTACTACTAACTTTTTAAATCCTATGAAGGACGGAAGTACAGCAGCAGAAAGACAATTCGATCATGTTAAAAAAAAAAAAAAGAGTTGGAAAGATCTTTATACTGGACAATGGAAGGGACCAAGTGCACTACTCTCTTGGGGTAAATCATGTGCTTGTGCTTTTCCAGAGAACACTGAACTACCTATCTGGGTGCCAGAGCATGCTGTTCAACTGTATCGTGGACCCAGATCCAGAGAAAAAGTTAACTCCATCTTTCAAAAAGCTGATACTCAGTCCTATAACCATGAGGCTGTGGAGACCATTCCACAACCAAAGATGGGGCTAGACCTGATCTGGGCCAATTGAAGGAAATGACCCAGGATACCCAGGAGATGTTAACCAAAAGTAGGAATCAAAAGCCTGACTAGGTGGTAGAGTTATAGAGAGATAACTGAGCTGAAGGCTACATGAAAGAAAGGGACACAAAATTTATTAGTATTCTTAAGACAAAATAAAATAAAAAATGTATATTATTTATAGATAAAAGACTATGTCCACTCAAATTCTTCTTAAGAGATCTCTGCTAATTAACCTACAAAAAATCTGACTAATCTATTTACAGTAATAAATTCCTAAAATTGTAAAAGAGTTACTATAATTCAATCTGCTCCAAAAAGTGTATTTGAATGTACTCTGATGTTCATCTGTTTGTCTAACTTGTTAAGCTGTGTACTTGTATCTTTGTTTGTGATATTCGTGAACAGCTGTTATTGTTTGAGTGTAACAACTTTTTCTCTCTTCTTTTCTTTTGTAATTTTTGGCTCATTTGTTCAAAATTTAAATTGGGCAACAGAAATAAAAGCATGCTTCCACCCCACCAGCTGGTCAATTTGGTATCAAAATGGGTTTTTTCAGAGCTCATTAGAAATTTGTTAAGGTGACTAAAGGGACCTTTTAGACTTGGAGAATTATTGGGTAAAGTTCCCTTTGATGACAAAATGACCAGCTGCCTGGGAAAATTATCCCAGTCTTTTTTCATTAATAGGAAGCCCTGGCAATCTTCATAGCCTTAAAGGAGACACCCTGACAAATGTTATTAAAATACATTATTGTACTATGTTTCTATTACTCATTTGTCAAGAGATTAAGTTTTCTAGACAATAAGGTTTTGGATTCAAAGGTGTCCTTGCACAAAGGTTTTCCTATGGCTGTGACAATTGATTGTAATTGTTTTTGTAATAGATTACATGTATGCATGCCTGCAGATGTGTGGGTCTTCCAAAGTGTGAAATAAGAACTATTTACAGTGACAGACTTTTCTTTCAGATTCAGACATCTGCCTTTAATAAGACTTAGGTGATGTACATCCAATTAAAGGACAGCAAGTTAGGTAAAAACTTCTTATGGGTTAGATAGAGATGATTGATTTAAAAGGTTATATACTATAGCAAAATGAAAATTTAATTCCATTACACAATGTCAACGTGATTATTATACTACAATATTATGTATGACTTTTGATTTCCAATTTTTTGGGCAAAAAACGTAACTGTTAGTATTGTGTAGAATACTAAGACATCCATGGTTGAACAGGTCTGTTTTGTATAATATTAAGCTTGCTGCTCCCTTACAATGTGATGTCATTTAACTTCTCTTGTGGATGTTTAGCAACTGAGGGTTGGAAACCAAGAACCTGAAAAGTGAGACCAGATAAGAGGGGAGCCAATATTTTGGTCTCAGCCCTTAGAAGTCAATGAGTACCTAGGAGATAAAAGAATCTCTGCTGTGACATCCTATAACTTGGTGAGTCCCTGGTCAGGGACTGCAGAGGACAGTGATTAGTGGGTTGTCGTGTGCCTAAGGAAAGTCATCAGAGCAGAAAAATCTCCCAGGCCTTCCCAGAAAGCCACTTGGTCAAGTAAAGGCCATGACTCATCCAGAGTGATGACACTGACAGAAGCACTAAGAGGTAAGAGGTGCTGTGCATGCGTGGTTTCAAGGTGATTCTTGAGCAAACTTAGCTGACCTTAATGGAGAGCAAGAAATTAATGTTAATTAACACAGGTCTCACTTTGACTTAGTCTTAAACATCCAGCAGGAAAGTACAACCATCAGGAAGAAAGTTGTCTCCAGAGTCCTCCAAACACAGCTTCTCCAAAATCAACTAAACACCCACTGATTGCAACTACAAAACAGAAAAGCAGGAGATGCTGAGTGGCTGAGCTAGTGATCATTCACAGCTGTGGAGCTGAGACACTGGGGCCCGCAATGACCTGAGGGCACAGAGCAGCCCTAGATGAACAGTATTCCAGCCTGGAGAACATGGGGTATGAGATGGGAGTTCACTAAGCAAACAGGTGTCACGTGACAAATGTATCAATAAATGCATTGCAGTGGTGGAGAAGTCCCTTCCCTCTCATCTGGAGAGAGAGCTCCACCTGACCTTAGCTTTCTGCATACTGTATCTCATCTTTATTTCTCCATTCTCTCACTGTTCTTCTCCCCATGAACTTTAAGAGGTGCACAGGACGTGGTAATTGCCATGGACCACACAAAAGGACAAGTCTCTCTCAACATGGATAATGGTAGGGACAAATTTCTTCATTCCTTCCCTCTGTGCCCATCACTAGACTCCTCTTCTGTGGTTAATCCTGTACCCTCCCTCATTCTGTGTTCCCTAAAGCTTGTCTCTGACAGAACTGCGCCCTCTCTAGTCTGTCTCTATGGGTTTTATAAACTCAGCAACCTCCCTCTTAGGGGAGAAATGGTGCTATTATCAGGTGAACTGTTAAATTTGGTGAGCAAGAGAGGTGCTGAGACCAACTGCCTTTACCACAACAGGCCTCCCTTAGCTCTTTCTGGTAGTTTAGTCCATTTTCTAAGTTAGATTTTTTTTTTCCCACCTAGTCTCTCCAGAATGCCCTTGAACTTCCACACATTCCTATTGACCAGCATTTCTTAAATTAATGCAGCTTCCAAGAGCATCCTATTTAAGCACCAGCTGTGAAATGCTCTTTTTCCACATCAGCAGCGGACGGTTTGAGGAATCTTTTGTGTAACTGATTAAATGAAATATTGTTTCTAATTCAATAATGAAAAGAATCTAACCTTCATCTAGAATTCACTCTTCCCTTTTTAAGCTCTCCCAAAGCCCCGACCCCAGAAGCCACATGAGGAGACTTACGTTGTGCTATTTGTTCCTTTCCAAAGTGACTGAGCAGACTGCAATCTGCAAACATTTGTTCATGAGGAAAGGAGGTGGAATTTTATGCTCTCATGGTGATTGGATGATATCAAGGAAATCATAATATCTACTCAGATAATACCTCTTTCTGCAAAAAAAAATAGAATATTTATCAATTAGGGAAGACCATTTTCTGATGAACTGTAAGTGGGTAACTAAAAACAACAGGAATCAGTACTAACTAGACATGGGACCTATGCAACTCCAGGCAGAATGAATGTGTGTGTACCCAACCTTCTGAAATAAAGTCTCCAAATACTAAGCTCTAGAGCCTGCATGAATCTTCAGAAGGAATCATGTTATTTTTTACCTTTCCATTATATATTTTAACAAATACTTTCCCTTTCAAACTATTTGAAAGCATAGATTCACTTTTTCCTTTCAATTCTTTCTAAGAGTCTGCATTTTCATTTGCATCTTTCGAAGTTCTATAAACCACTAAGTTCTCACATTGACTGAAACTTCTATCCACGAGCAAAGTTAACAGCTGAACACCTAGTACAGGTATTGTAGCAACATGCCTCTTTTGTTTCATTCATTTATTATTCATCCAAATACCATTTCTTCTATATCACCTATTGTAAAAATGCTATGTGAGGATCTAAGTTGCTACAAAACTGACCAGAATATAGTTTTAATTTAATAAAATATTGGTTCTACATAGAGTTACCAAAGAGGTTCATAACAACAACAAAAACGGAGAGATGTATAAATAAAATGCTTTGGAGTTCAGAGAAAACAGATTAATGTCATCCTAATGATTAAGATGAGAGTTGTATTGTAGTTACTTTCCTATTGCTGAGACAAAATACCCACCACCCAAGTTAAAGGAGGAAAGGTTTATTTAGATAACAGTTTGTAGAACTTTTACTCCATGGCCAGCTGGCTCACTTTTACGCCATGGTCAGCTGTCTCCAAGGCAGACTGTGGCAGAGGGGCATCACACAGAATGAACAGCCTATGGTAGGGCACGCAGAAAGCAGCAGCATCCAGCCTTCCTTTCCCTTTTCTTCCATTCAGGCTGCAAGCTTATTTGCTGCTGCCACTCCAGAGTGGGTCATCTGTCTTCAGTAAACCAATTAGCCACACCCAGAATTATGCTAAACCAATTAGTGGATTGATCCAGTCTCACACCATGAATCCAGGATCACATACCCTAGGTCCAGCCACCTCTGAAATCCCAATTTACAAGTGAATGAGTCTTTGGGGGAGACATCCAGATACAAGCTACAACAGATTGCTTCACAAAGAATGTCCCATTTTAACTGGATAATAGGTAGGGTTCGATCATCTGGATTAGTGGTGGCACTAAAAAAAAGATCATGGCAGAGAAAAAGAGGACCAATATAGGTAACAAAATATAAGGTATGGAAATAAGGACTAGAACTCTGCTTAATTAGCCTTCAGTAATGATTCATGGACAAAGAGCAACAAGAAGCACATTTGTTAGAAAATGTTTACACTAGGTCAAAGACAGCCTCACACACCACCTGAGCATCTGTTCTTTATTCTAATGAGAAATAAAATCGGTGAGATATTTGGAGCACATGAGTAAATAATCAACAGCTGTATCGAGAAAATTGCCTGCTGTAAGTGCTGGAACAGAGCACAGCTACAAACAAGACCATTAGGAGACTACTGTGTCAGCTGAGGCAAGAGAAGAGAGGACAAGCCCAGGGCTGTAAGAGTTGCTGCTAGACACAGAGGATTCAGCAGATGGATATGAGGGAGAAGCTAGTGGGATGGGATCTGAAGAGTTTTGAGTAACTGGAGAACCATGACATATTTCGTGGCCAAACAATAGAAGAAGAGAGAATCATAAACTCATCTCCAAAAACACAAATTTGTGTGATATTTCTGCAAAATTTAGATGCATATCAACTCCAGCACAGTATGCCAAACCACCTGCAGACGCTTGTGTCTTGAATAAATATTGTTCCAATTAATCCTAGCATCAGCAGCACCTTCTCAGCACCTCAACATGATCTCTCTCCAACCTGTCTCTGATACCACTTCTTCTCTCTGGTTGTTCAATAGCTCAATTCCAGAGAATGATTACCTCGCCACCACCTCTGTTTATACTTGTCTTGTGACCTGTGTTGGCCACCTGCTGACCTCAGGCACTGAATAATTTGGCTTTGGATTTTCTCTGCTCAAATGCACCTATGTCTTCCCAAGATTTTCCTGGAAGACTCATTAGCTAAACACAGAAGATCTAAGAATTTGAAAGAATCTGAGTCCTAGATGGCAAGACCCAAATGGAATTTGAGGTACCAAGTATAGAGGATTGACATCAGCTGGAAATTTAAGACTAGAGTTAAGAGTTCAGAAATCTTGGGAAATATCTGACAGTTGTCTTCAGTTGCCACCATAGTGATGTGCCAATGGAGGATGCATACCCCTTCAGTGGGATATCTTGGTGTCCAGAGAGGAAGAAGCACTCTGAATACAGCCCACAAATGTGGAGTCTCCCATATGCACCATGGACATGTGGGCAGTGAAGACAGCAAGTGAGAGCAGATGCTGACTCATTGCTTTGACCTTGGAGTGCACCCTCGGCAGCTCATGCATCCTGAGCAGCTGCTGGTGTCCTTCCATGTGCCAGCATCCCTGGTGATCCAACCCAGGGGCAGGCAGCAGCATTCCACCTGGAGTCGTGGGCAGTTTGGAGGAGCTGAAGTGGAAAGAGCAAAGGTTAAACGCCCTTCACTTACTTTTCAGTGATAGGTTTTAATTAAACATAATTCATGCCTCAACTGATGCTATCATCTCCCTCTACTGTCAGACATAGAGGCTGTGATGGGAGAAATTGTGCAGAAAAAAGACAGTGTGGTTATGGCAGGAGGAGAGAGTGCACTCGTGTGTACTCATCAAAACAAGACAGGGACAGAAGCCACGGGAAAGGAGTACACCATGGATAGCTATGGTACTCAGGGCCGCTCTTACACTGTCACCCACCCCCTTAAAGATTCACTGAATAACCTTACTTGGTGAAGAAGTACCTTGTATTTTTACCAGTTTCCAAATAATACAAAAAGATATTATGGATGCCATAACACTAAATATAGGATGGATGCAAATGGTCTCATTATACAGATTTATAAACTGACTGAGAAACAGAGGCATAGACAATGGAATGGACAGCACAGAATGACCACAGGGTCCTCAGTACCTCCAAACAAGAACCCACCTTTACATGGAAGGGGATCTGACAACACCAGTGGTTTTTGCAGTCAAGCCATTCTTCCTTTTGTTTACCAGAGCTAAAACCATAAAAGATATAAAAAAAATTATTCTCACTAAAATTTCTATTTCTGGGGTCACAGCTGCGGGATCAGGATTAACATATGCTCAAACCAGAATTCCTCTGAAAGGTTGATTGTGCGCATCTTTTCAAGTGCAGCTTAATCGTCCAAGAATGCCGAAGCAAATTTCAGATATATTTAAAGCACAGGAAATATTTATATAATTATTGTCACATCTGATAAGTATTAAAGTCTCAAACCCCTCTATGTAAGATCCTTGAATCCTGGTGTTAAATCTCACCTCTGTATTAGACAGTTCTTCAAGGCTTAGCAAAATCACGCCCTTTCATGTAGGTCTCATTCAAATGCCTTACCTGCATGCATTCACGATGTCCCAGGGTGAGTTAACTCCCATCTCTATAAAACACTATAGCATGCGGTCCCGGGAACACGCTGCTTGCACGCCAAGGGCTGGGAATGATCCTTACCCGGACGTGCACGCATCCTATTCCCCCACTTCCTCTTGCATGGTACCATCCCCAGGGGAAGGAGCTCTGCCTTGCACATCAGCTATCTCCTCAGGCTAGTGAAACACATTCTGCTAGCAGGTGGTAAGTGTATTTTCTAAGTGAATAATGACTGCTTGCGAATTCTCCTGGGGGCTCAGCTTTCCTTTTAAAGTTTTGTTTTAGAATGGGGGGAGGGGCTCTGCTGGTTGCACCTAGCCTGTGGGTACTGCTTCAACTGAAACCAACTGTTCCTCCTCTCTCCTGTGTCTCCGGAGGCCCTCCACGTTAAATGGCCCCAGTTTCCTATGTAGCCTTAAGTGGTATGAATTGCTCGCTCTTACTCCCAGGAAGACTCATCTGGGCCTGGGCCTGGATGCTGGATTTTAAGCTGTATGTTGGGTATCATATGCTTTTCCTCTGTAAGCTCCTAAGCATCACTTTTTTGTGCGTTATGCTCTCTCCTAAAATGTTCCTGTTAGAGCTCTCTTGAAATTGTCTGCTTTGAGCCATCTAAGGAACATGAGGCAAGCAGATGGCACTGCACTGACACTGGCGATTACCCCTGAGAAAGCAGTCTTCTTCTCAAGCAGGTAATTTGGGCTGAAAAGAACTTCCATCAAGCAGGCCCAAGTAAGTAAGGTGCAGATTGTACCCTATGGGATAGGAAACATCATTTGTTTTTGACAAAACCAGGCTCTGTATCCCCATAATAAAAGAGTGACCAACACCTAAAACCCAACACTAACTGCTTTGCAGACTGTACCATTTCCACTCCCCATTCCACACCACCGTGTGTCTCGGAACATCTAAATTACAGCAGAATTACCCTGAGGCCTCCTCTTGCTAGGAATTATATTCATTAATGATGTCCAGTTTTTAAGTGAAATGATTTTTTTTTTTTTTTTTTTTTTTTTGCATCATATCTGTTGTTAGAGATTTTCTTAAGAGGAAGTAGCCACTAGAATGAATTGTTTGACTGTCTGTCAACGTCAGTATCTAATCCTGAAACCCAGGCTTGGGACACAGTGAGACAAACAAAAACTCCTCTTTGCCTGAGAGAATACAGCATGCTGCCCACACTTTTCCTGAGCTCTGTGAGGCAGGATCCACTGAAATCCCTCTCTGACAGTATGACTAACTAGAGGGGCTTCAGGCCAAGAACAGGGCATGCTGTTATTAAGCAAGAATGGCAAAAGGTCAACCAAACGAACTGCACAGAAGGAGAGGCAAAGAGAAACTGTCCTTGCAATTTCTGCTGAAGACCAACACCAATTACCAGCTGCTACTTGTGGCTGTTTTTCCTTCCCTTTTTCTAATCTGGTATAATAGTGCGATAACTCAAAGGTTGCATTTTTGTCACAGGGCTCATTAAAAAGGAGGTCTGGATTTTAATAGGCACCCAGGACACAAAAGCAAGATAGTGTGCACTTGACAGAAAGCAGGGGTACATGGGTCTCTCATTCATTTGGCTTTTACAGGCTCAGAAAAAAATAGGGGGAGAAATATGCAGGGATAAAGTAGCTCACTGTCAACATGTGAGCCTGGTCCAGATTGTGGATAGGTAACAACCAATTTTAAAGTGAAGAGCCCATGTATTCTGATTCTGCCTTTAGGTTTCTGTGAGGTGTTCTGCACTGTTTGGCACTCTTCTTCCTCTGTGCCTAACACTGCAAACTGTATTGTGCTTTCTAAATCCCCATCTATTCTCTGATAAACTTGATGGAAAAAATAAAAAGTACGAAGAGTAAGAGATTTTATTTTTTGTCTTGGTTACTTTACTCTCATTACTGGGACAAAATACCTGATACCCAAAGTGAAGGAAGGAAAGGTTTATTTAGCTCACTGTTTGAGGAGGTTGCAGTCCATAATCAGCTGGCTCCAAGGCAGGGTGGCATGGCACTGGGGCAACACTCATGGTAGCAGCCAGCAAAAGCAGTCAGAAGGAAACAGGGCCAATCCAGCCTCTTTTCCTCCCTTTTATTGCAAGCTACCCCTTTCTCCCCCCCCCCCCTTCCCAGGCAGCACTCATATAATCTCTGTGCCCTCCTCTTCAACAGGATGAGGATATTTACAAAGTATCCTGGCTCCCTGCTGAGTCTCTTAGCCAAACTTCTAAACCCAAATTGATACAATGTATCAATGATAACTTTTTTTTATTAGTCTCTACTCTTAAAAAAAAAATTCTTCTACTGCCAGACATCCTGGCACATGCCACAAAGTGAGCTCAAGGCCAACCTAAAGTGCATAGCAAGACCCTTTCCAAAAAGAAAAAAAAAAAAAAAGAGAGAGAGAGAGAAACTGAAAAGAAAGAATTCTTCTGCTATTTAAACGTCACCTAAATTCAAATGACATAAAATGCATACAATACTACACATACTATAGCATACAATAACATCAGTTATTAGTTTTTCAAATAAGGCATGATTTTCTAAGCATCATAACCAGGAAAAAATAACCCTGATACTTAC
Organism: Cavia porcellus; assembly: GCF_034190915.1. NCBI lineage: Eukaryota > Metazoa > Chordata > Mammalia > Rodentia > Caviidae > Cavia > Cavia porcellus. The sequence continues at coordinate 48,139,304 of NW_026947487.1, read as the reverse complement.
TTGTAAGAGTAAACTTAAGCCAAATTTGTGTCACGAGAATATCGTGGGAATTCCTTGTCTGGAAGAAGTCATGGTTAGAGTAGTATTATGGCTAATGTACAATCACTGTTAGTATCCACACAGCCTCTGCCAGTGTAAACCACTCTGTTTCTACGCAGCTGTTAACGGATAGCTGCTCTTCACATCAGTCTAATTGTTTCCTCAAAACTGCTTGAGAGGCAGAATAAAGCCACGGGCTCTATTATCTGTTCAAGCAAATGTGATGCTATGTATTAAAGTGACAGCACGTTAGGATGACTTTTCAGGCTATGTTAATGTCAGCCTGGGTGCCGCCCATGCATCGAACACTGGTGCCCAGTCTCTAACACCTGTACTGTGAAAACTAGCAATCTGGAAGTGAGAGTCCATTTGGAAGTTCTCTTCTGAAAAATCATAATTTATTACCTAAAAAAAGATCCTAGGTCTTGTATGAACTGTATTAGACCCCTCATTCTCCTGCTTCACCGACTGAGGAGTGTGGTATGTATTGTTTGTCTATCTGACTCTTCTCTATCGAACAGGCAGCCACCACTGGAACATGCAGGATCAGCAGCTCTCAAAGTGGGGTCCTTGGACCGCACTGTATACATCACCCCTAGCTTTCATCCCCTGCCTCAGACCTGACAAATCTGAACCAGCGCAGTGGGAACAGAGTTGCATTCAGCAAGCCCTGGGTGGTCTCAGTAACAGCCACATTTGACAGTTGCATCCTGGAAAGAGATTTCTCAGAATAGACCCTGAGAACCATCAGCCCAAGATGCATCCAGTTGCTAACTCCTGAAGCCTGCCTTGACCTACTGAATTACAATGTCTGGAAAACTGCCTTGAAGTTTGAAAACCACTCAGTCAGATTGTGAATGAATAGAAGTTTCTTCCATTAAAATGCAAAGGAAACACAAATCCACATAAAAGACTTGTTGAACAGGATCCCTGATCACTGAAATCCTTAGCTTCAGCCTCTCCACACTCAGGCACAGGTAAGGCAGGTAGAGAGACCCCAAGGATTGGTTTGTATAAAAATGAAAGTATGCCTCTCCCATCACTTTACAAATGTCTGTTGGCAACAAAATGAGCTATTTTCTAATTGAAAAGAATGCTGAAATAGAACTGACGTCCCAGTGCCCCCAGATAGTTCCATAATTCAGGTTAGGGCTGTGAATGACCCAACGACTATGCATTTTTGTAAATCAGCTGTTTAATTGTGGCCTAGAGATACTGAACACCACATACATTCCCACATTTCCTATCAGACCAGCGTAACATCCATCAGCAGCACAGACTCTCCCCCGCCATCCGCATTCAGCAAGAATTAGTCAGAAAAGCCATGCCAACACCAGCAAAATAACCTCGTGTCGGAGGAGGGCTGCAGCTGTTGAAATGGAGAAAAGAGGGTAAGGAAATGAGAAAGGGAAGAGTGTAAAAGAGAGAGATTAAAAGAAAGAAGGCAGGCACCAACTTCACCTAAATAAAAACCAATTATCTCTTCTGTATCTTGCTGAATGAAAATAAAAATATCTGCCAGGACATTAACATTCCTGGAACAGTAATTATCCTTGTAGAAGTAGCCTCAGCATTTCGGCCTCGTCCTCTGAGGCCTCAGAAAATAAAACTCCACAGAAACAAAACATTACCTAATTTAAAATCTGCACAGTGTAACCGGCCGACTTATCAGGATTTCCCAACATCTCCATACATCACAGACCCCTTATCAAGGTAACACTTGCATTTGACCAAATTAATCCTTCTTGGCTGTATCAGCGTGGATGGCTGTGTCTGTGCCCCACATTACAAATAGCAACAAGAAACAGATTCATCTTTCAGATACTGTGGAAAACCATTTTTTCACGAAGTAGGTGTGGTATTTTGAGAAAAAAAGATGTTTGCAAAGAAGGTCTGGGTGCAAATGTCTCCCATTTACTGTCTGGGTTAAGGAGAGCAGGTCTGTAAAAATAATCCAAGTTTAAATTTTTCCATATAAAATGATACTCCCAGACTGCTGTATATCAGATAACACCCATGAAAATTCCTTGCCAGGAAAGCATTTTCACACAGTTTGCTAAACTCTAGATTTGCTAATGTTCTACATTGTGTCTTGCCATTCTTTTCTGCCGGAAGCACATGGTAATATATCTCTTAATCATATAATTAGTTAGATGTTGTGATCCCATGTGAGAGAACAGAATAGGCCTAGGGCAGGGCAACCAAGCCTATTCTGGTGAATGCAGACTCTGGGATCCACACCCAGACTGAGAATGACAGCTGTCCAGAATGGAACTAGTGCAAGCCCATGTCCAGGCCAGTGGGGAGGGTCCAACAACAGATAGGAAATTTGTTATCTGACCCAATGGCTATTGAAACATAAAACATACAAGGCCTTGTCAAAATATCTAGGAGTGAGAAAGTATGGGAATAAAGAAAGGCAGAATAAGAAGGTAAAATGACCACAAGTGTCACAAAATGACAAGATCAAGATACCCAGAAAACCTATTACAGGGTGCTGGGCACCCCGGGACTTCAAACAATAAGTTACAAATCTAAGGTTGGGGCAAACAGCACCACTGCTGTTTAATGTTTATTTGTTGATATTTGAAGGAATCAACACAATTTACAGATAGATGCTCTGTGACTTGCAAAAGGGTAACATTCTAATAACTGACAGGAAGAGGAAAATGCATTCACTACCCCTAATCTATCAACCCTCAAGGCTTAGCAACTCAGCCTCCCCTCATGATCACGTGGCTGTCCAGGGCTATGGCTCCTGGCCACCCCCCAGCACCTCAAAAAACTATGGACTGTGTACCACTAATCTGGGAAAAGACCAAGTTCAAAATGGGAAGTATGATTTCTACTAAACATACGGCACTTTGCTCCATCATAAAATCAGAAAGTCATCTATCTCACCCTTGTAAGTCGGAGAGCATCTGTATTTGAATGGACATGGGTAGCTTGTATGCCAGGTAGACTCAAGTTCAAATTCCTTTCTGTGGTTTCCTAGCCCACTGACCCACTGCAGAACCAAATTTCCCAACTTCTTATACGACACAGTTAATAATGTTTTCCTCCTGGTCCTTTTGTGAAACTAACATGAAATCAGGACACACAAGGGCCTGAAACAATTTATTATTCCTATTTAGTGCTTTTTGAGGAAAAATGCCTAATTCTTTGTCGTCTTCCTGTGTTGCTTCCTGTTCTAGCTTTGACTATATTTCCCAACTCCAGGAAGCTCATAGAAGCTAGCAGCAGGACACTGGAAATAAATTTCCTGGAATCTTCAGCAGTAGATTTTTCCGTGAATACAAGTTACATTTCCTTTTTACTGAGACATAAATGTTTATCTTTGTAAGGTAAACCATGGTAATTCAATGTATGCATACAAGTATAGTAATCAAGCAAGGGTTATTTCCAGCCTATAAATATCAATCACTTTACATGTTGGATATTTTGTGCTTGCATGATCATTTTCAAATATACCATACATTGTTTAAACCAGTAGTCACTCTTTAATACTGAGAAACTGGAACTATATCACTCCACCTGTGTTTTGGTGGTCCTTTTCGGACTTTTTTCCATGTCTCCTCTCCTTAGTGACCAAGATTCCATCACATTCTTCTCCAAGACTGACCTCATATTTTCAACAAGAGCACAGAACACATGGTAATATTCTTTTTTGTCAAAATTTATTTTACTTGTATAAGTGCCAACTATATTGGCACAAAGATGGGATCTCATCCTTTTTATAGCTAGATAATTTTCCACTTTGGAAATATGTCACCTTTTCTTTATCCATTGATCCACTAAAGGGATATTCCATATTTTGGCTGTTGTGAGTAATATGCAATATACAACCCATGAACTACTTTTCTTTTTTTTTTGCATAGAGCCTAAAAACTTGAAGTTAGCCTTCACAGGTGAAATACAATGTGATTATGCCAAATGACAAATATTTAATTATTCACATAGTTAGCAGAGGTTCAATGAGTTTGTACTATGCTCATAAACAGTCTTTGTCCCCATTGTTAGGTAGCTTGAAGACTATTTCTCAACATAGTTTAGTGATGGGTGGATGATGGATAATACTTAAATTGTCATAAATTTAACAAAGCAAAGATATATGCATTACTTGTGCTGTGTCTCATGAGCTCCTGGGGTCCAGAGCAGCTGTCTGTCCAGCCCTACACACGGGCTCCACCCTTTTATCTCCTCATGCTGCTGTCTTACACACGTGGTCTTCGAAGAAAAGAAAGAAAGCCGATGATCGGGACCTCCTGATTAGAAATGGTTTACCATATTTTACGCACATCCCATTGACCAAACTCCAATTAGAGAACCTTCCAGGAAGGCTGCAAACGTTATATTCATGTATGGCAAGAAAGAAACTGCAATGAGTCTAGAGGACACACGAAGCAGCATTTGACATGTAAACTGCTGCCTCAGATAGAGAAGCAGACACATGCTTTCCCCCCTGACTCCTATTCTGGAGTGCTCAGCCTAGTGACTGGGTACAAAGCAACCCACACATATGTAACTGACGGGGTGTAGATTTGATGAGTAGCATCAAAGAGGGTCCAAGCTCTGGAAATGCCAAGCATACTGAATAGAAAAAAAAAATCAATATGAAAATAATTTGAAGAATGTGGTATTTGAGTTGCCGCTTAAAGAAAGCAATGAACTTCTGTAAGTAAATGTGAAGGGAGAGAAGCTTCTCGCTTGGAGGAGACAGTGAGAAAAGAGAATATTCAGAAATGGCAGGGAGCCCACAGTGGTGAGACGTTAGTCACATGATGTGTGATTAGCTCTGAAGAGAACTCAGGTCAAATTGCGCTCAGCTTTGAATACCACTCCTTGATTGTGAAATTGCCAGTGCCCGCAGCAGATAGAAAGAGCAGAAGCTTACTACAAGAATGCCAGCAGGACATAATGAGGCTCCAAATTGGAAAGACCTGGGCCATTTCTCCACTTCTGACTTCTGAAAAACAGGGCCTATTGACACAATCAGAGGCCACGACAACGACAGACAACACACAAGCTCTGGAGCCCGTAACCTGTTCTTTGTTAAAAACTGGATTTGTGTTTTCTTCTGAGACAATCAGTGTTTAAATTTTATTTTTGCTGAAAACAACAAAATACAACAAAAACAATGGTAACTTATCACGTGGGGCTACAAACATCTGATGGGTACTTAAATGTGGAATGAAGTTTGATCTTCATTTGTACCTGTCTCCCTTATTACCTTAAATGATTCTTGATCAGATTCTTGACCAGCTCTACATATAGGCATCTTAATTGTTTAGGGAGTGTCTACCTAAAAGCTAGCCATACAAAGTTCATTAGCCCTAAATTTGCATAATTATTCTCAATCTCATTTGAGACTGAGAACACCAATGTAAAGGATTTTCAGGAACATGCATCCCCCTAGGAACCCAGCAATCTCTAGTCAGTGCCCCTATTTATGCTCACCTTAGATTCCAGCAGAGCCATCAAAAAAACCGACACTGCACCAAGCAGAAACAATCATCTCGTGGAGACCAAAGTGCCCCCTCAAGCAATAAGGACTTGTCCAGCGCCATCTTGCAAAACCAGATCCTTGACTGACCAGATCCTATCAAGCCTTTGTTCTTCTTTTTGTTTTTATTTTATTTTATTTTAAAGAAGCACAAAAAAATTAGAAATCAAGCAAGCAAGCAAACAACCAAACAAAACACAGCAAAAGCCAAATGATGACGAAAACAAAAAGAAAATAATGATACAGGATTTCAAAGTAAGATGATAAGAATTTAGCAATGGTTGTTATATTGCACATTGTTATCTTCAATCAAATGCCAGTTTACAGGCATGCAAAACTGATCAAACTGTGATTTCCCTTTGAGCAGTCTCTTTCTCCTTCACTGCATCTATTGTAACTTTTGGATCTTGTTTACTTTCAGCTTCTTACAATATGGAGCTCACTCGTGAGTCTGATTTATCTCACTTATGAGTACGGTCTCTAGTTCTCTTCTTTTTGTTTCCAGGCCAGTGTGACTCCCTCCAGCAGAGCTCCCCAAATGGAAGCCCCTTCCCTATTTCCTCCTGTGCCTCTCACTAAAGTGTCCTCTCCTTTTCTGCCAGGGTAATTGAAGCCCAGGCTGAGTTGTGGTTCCCACGCTCTCTTAGAGCGGACCTCCATAGACTCCATCCGATGACAGTGTGCTTTTTTCTACTTCCATCTCTGCTACTGTCTTTTTTTTTGTTTTGTTTTTAGTTTCTTTCCATGTGTGCCCAGGGCATACAGCACTCATTTGGTAGATATCAATTGACTGAATAGCTCCTGGAGTAAGTGGAATAACTACAGCCCTGTGACCACAGCACATGCCACAGGTACACTGCTACCTTCCCAACATGCACAGGATACATAAACCTGCAGGTTGTTTCAAAGACAAGAGGCAAGTATCAAGTGACCGGTAGCATGCTCTTACTTTGGATGGGAGAACACACCACTTGTTCAGTAAAGAAAGTAGGGTTACTAATTCCAAAGCTTAAGAAGCAAGAATAGAAATGCAGTTCTTCATTGAAAGCATCGTCTGCGAAGGCCAGTCCCTGGCAGGTCAGGGTTGCCTCCACCCATCTCCAGCTCATTGCCTCTGATCGGGTCAGATGACCTGCTGGGCTCTGCAGCAAGAAATCCAGAGGTGGGATCCCACAGAGGTGGAAGCGGATGGTCACAGAAACATTTTGGAAAGACTCAAGTCCTAAATAATGTGGAGGGCCCATTTGGATGGACAGTTTGGCCCTTAAGCAGAGAGGGCAGGGCACTATTTAAAGGAGGCATGAACTCTAAAGCTTGGCTCTCAGCAGCCTAAAGAAAATGTCTGTTATGCCAGACCTTAAATTATGATTCAGGCTCCAAACACCAGCCAGCTGGGATAGGTGGCATTCACATGCAGAGCAATCAGTTTCCCACCCCAAAGACTTCGTCACTGGCTTTGTGGTTGTAATTTACTTATCCTTCAGCACCCAATGGGGCTTCCTGCAGCCCTGCTATAGGGCTGCTTCATTAAGGAATTAGATAAACAAAGCAATGCCTCCCTCTCTGAATCAGACCAAAGAGACATGAAAATAAAACAATGAAGCAAAAACAAAGAATACCCCACGAAGTTTTCAAGCAAAACAAATCGATTCAGAATCATAATGAAGGTTCATTATTCCAAGTCAAAAGGCTGAGAAGCACACAGCACTCTGCCTGGTTTCCTCCACCAGCCTCACCTAGCACAGGGCTGAGGCAAGAAAGTGTACATCTCTACCTCGCAGGGGCATCGTGCCTTTCTGCAAGCCCTGCTGAGTAGTTCAGAGCTCTCCTTGAGTTCTTCCAGCAATCCCTTCGAAATTGATACTAGCTTCATTTCACAGAGAATTAAACAGTCTTAAGAGAGTCTACAGCCCTGCCTCGCAGGAGCACCATGCCTTTCTGCAAGCCCTGTTGAGTGGTACAGAGCTCTCCTTGAATTTCTCCAGCAACCCCTCCAAAATTGGGATTAGCTTCATTCCAGAGAGAATTAAACCGTCTCAGAGAATCTGTGTGACTTGCCCAAGCTCATAGAATCCTGAAGTCCCAGAACCAGAACTCCCTCCTAGACGACTGACTTGAAACACTGTGTTTACCATTAGGTGACCATTTAATTCAAAACTAACCTGTATTTGTTCAATGGGTCATGTGGAAGATTGCTGTTCTCTCACACAATGGCAGGAAGAGAAAAACTACTCCATATACAGTACAAGGAGATGGGATGCCAAACTTGTCCTTGATCTATAGAGCACATGTGTCTTCATGGGAAAAATGCAACATCTTCTGTTTCTAAAGTAATTGTAAAAATCATAGCTGGAAATGTTACATCCAATAAATTAAACTGCACATACATGATTTTTTTTTTAGAATTTTTAGTTCTCCTTCACTGGCGGATATAACAAATGGCCACCTAAACATCAACGTGGAGAGGTGGGGAGGTCACTCACTGAAAAGGTCTTCAGTGTCCCTCTCAAAAGGACTGAGCTGAGCATTCCACAGGTTCCTTCCTGACTCTAACCCCTGTGTTCCCTTACTTAGAGAATTCATTCTGGAAAATTTGCAATTGTAAATTCTTAGTTTGCTCTTTGAGATGTAAATCTCCTTTCTCAAGAACCTGTGAGTCATTTTTTTGTAATTTCATCACCGAGGAACATAGGTACCCTACCTTCCGATCTCTGCAGGAGACATCAGCACCAACTGAGAAGCACAGGGTGGTAAGCAGAACCCTGCCTGTCCCCTCCTGTCCTCAACACTGGCTACCACAGTCCTTAAAAGCACTCCCACCACTTGCCTGTGAGGTTGGGGCCAATCTGAACTCCCTATAAATTGCAGTAATCTTCAATAAAGTCTTCCTTAGCTGTTTAATTGGCCTGTAGGATTCTTTCTTGATTGCCACCTGCCAAGTAGTAATTCAACTGCTAGCCACATGGGTGGAAACACGCTCCCCCTCTTAGCAGCACATTCACCTATGGATTCATCAGTGGATCAATGCACTGATGACCACAGTGCCTCCCAAACCCCTTCCAAAATCCCCACCTCCGAACACAGTTGGGGGACATTTTAGATATAAACATAACTGATAGATCTGTGAAGGGGAGAAGAGGAAGAGGAGGAGGAGGACTGGCGGCGGCTGAAAAGATAAGAAGTATAAAAATATAAATAACCTTTATTTTGGGAATGCAGGGAGAGACACCCCCGACCCCCTGGGGCATGGCATCTCCACCCTGGGGCCGGCGATCTCTCTTTAGAACACGTGGAGTGAGGAACCCAAGGGGCATTAGGGATGCACAGGTAGCCCATTGGTCTTAGTTTGGCGCCAGAGGTAATTTTCAAGGGTGGGGGGAGATAGGAGCTCCCTGGCTTTACTGGCTACAGTATCCGGCCTGGGCCAGCAACCCTTTTAATAACAAGCATTAAAAAAACAATAAATACCAACTTCAAGGGCAGGATACTTTGCTCTAGAATGTTGGCTCACACAATTTTATTCTCTTCCTGTTCTCCATCCTCCTCTTACTCCTCCTCTTCTTCTGCATTAAAATAAGTAGAAAGGAAAAAATGTCAGAAAAAAGACAATGAACTTTAAAAAGAATCAGAACTGGAATATGAAGAGGAAAAGAAACTCCTTTGAGTGTGTGCACAGGTGTCAGCCAGGATGCAAACCCTGAGACTGGAACAGTGGCAGCAAGGGAACCCAAGAATGAACTGAGAGCCAAGCTGAGGTTGGGCGATACCACAAGACTGCTGATGCCCAAACCATGAGTTCTGAAATGTCTGTGGTAACTGCAATGACAGAGGCATTAAAGGTGAAGTCAGAAAAATAAGAAGAACTAGCACATATTCATAGGGGAAACAGTTTTCTGTGAGCAAGCAGAAAAACAGCCATTGAAGGTAACAGGTTAAAACAATTAGAGAAATGAGAAAACGAAATCTAGAAGAACCTAAAACCTGCTTTGGTCAGAACCCCACAGAAGCCAAGAGCACATCCGCACTAATGAGACTCCGGGGGAGTTTAATCCAAGGCCTCTTACACAAGCAGAGGCAGTGCCCCAGGACACCACCAGAGGGGTGGATTCTCAGGGTCGGTTAGAGCCTGCAGCCGTCCACAGGAGAAAAATGAGCCCATTAGTGTGAGAATCCCTGCCAGGGAGGCTCCTCACTGTACCTACTTCTCCCTCTCCAGCCTCTTCCTAAAGCTTCTCATTAGCCAAATACAACCACAGTCAACATGGTGCCGCTCGCGCAGGTCAGCCTCTGGCCAAGGAAAGAGAACTATGGAAAGGCACAGCTGGAAGAGGCCCATCTGAGAAGCCAGGGGAACAAGAATCAACTCTCCAACCCGCGTCGTCTAAACCTGATACTTTCCAGCTCTGATATCTGAGTTGGAGGGAGAACCTCAAAATTCACAGTAAATTCTGAAGCTCTGTGTATGGAAATCAAAACAATTTTCATGTATAAATTATCCACGTGTCCAAACAAGTGCTTTTGTTTTCATTATAAAGAATATCACCAAGCAAGAACAGAATTTGCACTAGTGAATCTGGTGAGAAAGAAAGCACCTATCACCAGGTAGAAAATCTTTTCCTGAACAAGCACTCACAAAAATGGCCATCATGTGCTTTTTCCACCAGAAGCTTGACAGACTGCCTTTGACTGGGGTGAATGAAGAAGTCAAGCTCTTGCTGCTGGTCTGCCTCAGGGCCCAGCTGCTCGGTGGGCAACGTGCCTCCATGCCACTGTGACTCCTGAAGAAACTGTCTCTCTCCACACTGCATTCGCCCAGACCAGTGCTTTCAGTCAGCTGAGATTCCTCTTTGGAACACAGCAAGCTGAGGTTCAGAAAATAAACATTTTTTTTTTTTTTTACCTGCCAAAGATGCTGTTTTTACTGCCCCACATGGGCACCGTTAGTTTCCAATGATTATGTACCTCTCATGTAGCAAATCCTATTTGATTTAGGACATCATAATTAAAAAAAGTATTTTCTACCTATGGCATCAATTATGCAGATTGACTTTTCTAGGGGAAAAAGTAAGGAGGCATCATCAGTATTCACTGAATTTCTAACTTAATTCGCACAGTTGCCATGATAGTGTAACTTATTATTTGGTACCTGAAGTTGATGAATTCTCCATGGGCTGTCAGTAATTACGCTTGAGTATCTATTATGAGGACACAGAAAATTGCTCGGATGTGCTGACTCAGTAGCGTGTGCACAGTGCTCCCGCCCTCTTCCCTCTCCAGGCTCTGAGATTTCATCATGATATATCTCAGCAGATTCACCCAGGAAAGCTCTATTAAATTTCACATTATCTAATCACACTCCTGATGCTATATTAAGATATAAATAAAAGGAAAGGCTGACATGATTTATTTGTGTGTGTCATCCTCTGGGAAGAAAAGGCAAAGTAAAACCTCCGGTCGGAGATGGTGCCCTTACCAACCATGAAAGAAGACATTTCAGGAATCTGCAGGACAATCTCTTTCCAGGTTTCAAGGAGAGACCAGAGACCAAGCATGGAACAGCCATCCTGGTGATCCTGCTCCATTCCCTTTGCCAACCAGGGATTAGAACTCAGCTGGGACTCTGCAAAAAGGAGGTGACTGGGTCTCCCAAGTGAGAAACTGGACCTCAAGAAAGGCAGGAACTATCTGCCCTTGGAGATGCATCCTGGGGCTCTCTTTTCTCCACCAGGCAGAGCACACTGCCCTGTCCTGCAGCCTCCTGAACCATCAGGCCAGTCATAGGCACCCTGTTCCTTACTTGAGAATTTATTTTGGTGTGTTTGTCTTTCCTCAGGTTCTGAATGGCAAGGTCTTGTCCCCTTGTCTTCAGGAGGAGTGTCCCCACCTGCCTCCTGGGCACCCAGAGCTCATCTCCATTTTTTCCAGATGTTTGGAAATGCAGATAGCTTACAGGTTTTGTTTTTTTGTTTTTTGGTTTTTTTTGGAACCCAGGAACTTTACATTGAGATATATCCTTAGCCCCACACACTCACCTTTTTGAGACAAGTTCTCCCAAAGTTATCCAGACAGGGCTCCAACTTGTGACCCTCTTGCCTCAGCCTCCCAGTGACCAAGCTTAAAGGGAGGATGTGCCACCATGACTAGCTCCCTTAAATAGCTGATAAGCCACTACATATCATCAGTAACCTCCTCACCACCCATGCACAGAGCAAGAGACAGAGGAAAGGAGATGGGAGAAGCGAGGAAAGATGATCGTTAACAGCCTAATGATAGCCTGAGTGGTCTCTTTTCCAACTTAAAGGCAGCACTCAGAAGCATCTCTGCAGTTCTTAGAAAGCTTGAGATGCCCCATAGACTACGGGTTTGTGGATCACACTTTGGATTTTGTCTGTAGATTTTAATGCTTCTTAATTTAAAGAAAAAAAAAGCAAAGAAATAAAACTTTCAAACAATACCAATGGGCCTGATTAAGATAGCAATAATCTTATCTTCTTGTACTTGAAAACAGTTCTTCTAGTCATAGCTTCTTCTATCTAGAGATATGAAAATGTTACCAGCATCTTTATGGGAGGACTCACTCTGTAAATATTCAGCAACTATTTTACAGTAAAGATGCAGAGAGTAAGTAGTTTTGACTTGGTGAGTGTCTCACAGTCTCTGTCTCTCCTCCGCTCTGTCGCACCCCAGGGCCATTCTATGACATGGAAAGAGATGGGCATGGAGTGAAAACAGATAAGCACAGTGGAATCCCGGGAAAACTCTACTTATTGACCTTCGCATGCAGCATTATTTCTCTTTTGATTTGTTCTTAATTTCCATGAATATCCAATACACTTCATTTCCTTGCTTCTCATCAAAGCAGGTACTAGCCTGGATGGGGGCTATCCCTAGCACCCACACTGACGAGAGAGCCAGTCAGATCGTAAGTGTTTTGTCAGCACTCCAGGCTCAGAAGTGCCTAATGGGACACAAAAGTAGTCATAAATTAATGTGTTCAACATATGTTTACTGGAGGATTACTCTGTGCCGAGCACTAAGTGATCATTAAAATCACCTAAGTCGATTTCAGTAAAACAGATGATAGTGAATGTTTAAGCATATTCCCAGACTAATTAAATCATCCTCTCTGGGGTTTGGGGGCTGTTCCTTCTTTAAACGTGCATTTGAAGAGTCTCACTGCCCACACTGCAGCCTTAGAAGTTGACTTCACTAGTTTGGGGTGTGCCTGAGCCCTGGAAGTGTTTAAAGCTCTCCAGGTGACTCTAAAGCAGAGCAGAGACACCAGCCTGGAGCTGCATGGGAGGCGGTTTTGATGCATGATCCTCACGGGCTCCATTCATTATGGCCACACCTGAAAGCAGCTTGGGCCTGGTCCGTGCTGCAGCCAGCTCATGATGTCACTACCCCGAGGCCTAACCATTCAAACCCTGGCCAGACCTTAGCTCCCCAGACCCTCCATGGCCAGATTCAAGTCTGCTTAGCTTCCCCTCTTCAGATCTGACTTGCTCAGTTGGCTCCATGCTCACAAGTTTATATCCCAGTTTCTCCTTTTCCAAAATATAGGACTTTTACCCACTGTGCTCTCCTGAGAGATGTCTCAAAGAATGGCCCCAGAGCAACAGAGGAACCTGTGAACTTGTTAGAAATGCATTTCCTCCAGCCCACCCCAGACCTATGAACTCAGATCTCTGAGGGTGGGTCCAAGCAATCTGTTTCTCCCAGCCCCTCCAGGTGGTTCTGAAGGGCACTCAGAGAACCCATGGCACGGAGAAGTGAAAAATGAATTCTAAGATACTCTTTAATCAATCAAAAATTGACCAAAAAAAATCAAATAGTAGACTAAAATTAGGAGTGCTAAGATTTTCACAATTTTGACTCTTAATGTCTTCTTAGAGCCCTCAAGCTCTCCCTGAAGGGTAATGGAATTGTTAGACAGAAAATCGAAGCTCTTGGGGATGGGCATCACTTGAATTAGAGTGTTCTCTTTAACTAGATTTTATGAAACATATGGCAAGGGCATTTCTGTTATTCCTCAGCCACCAACTGTGACTGGTTAGTTTACTGGTCAGTTCAGTTGGACTATGGATCTCCCAGAGAGGTGACTGGTTCATGTGGAAATCATGCTTGTCCACAGGTTGACCCATTCATGCTCCTATCTGAATGTGCTGTTCAAAAGGATCCGTCCTGAAGTGGCTATTGTGGGCAGTGTCTCTGGAGGGCTCAGGGCAGTTTCCTGCACTCTGCTTCCCAGGAGCCAAGGACTGAGCATTTCTGCTGCTCCACACCCTCAGGATCAGGCAACTGTGGACTGAAGCACTGAGCTGAATGAAAAACTGTGCCTCTTTTAAGTCATGGGGAGTGGGTATTTTTTCGTAGCAGCAGGAAAGCTGACAACACACCAAAGCGAATCTGAAAATTAAAGAACAGTCTAGAGCTTGCTGGAAAATGAAGACCCCTGTGAGGTGACTGGGTTAGGGAGGGTGCAGAGGGCACTGGTTGACAGTCACTTTACAGGCTTGGGATGGCATGAGCTGATAAACCAAGAGAGCCCACGAGCGACTCTGGGCTGGCTGCTTTTCAGAAACTCAGTTTCCTTTTATTTTCATTGGCCAGCTTGTCATAAAAACACAGGCCTCAGAAGGACACCAGAATGTAGACAGAGCAGCTGCAAACAGGTTCTCTTTGCAGACTGGTTTCACTTATGCTTCCCAATAGGCCTGAGAACAGGCAAGCGTTTGTCACTGGCTCAACCCAGTGGAAGGTCCCCTGGCTTGTCACAGGTGTCCTGCTTCTTTTGGCATGAAGGGGCATGCTTTTATTGGCTTACATTTTATTAACCTAGAAACACTAAAGTTTAAAAAGCCTCTCATTCTTGAGGTCCCAACATTACCTAAGATTAAAGGCTTAAAATAATTTCCAGGGACAAAAAATGAGCTTGTGTAAGTTCCAAGAGATGTGCCTGCTGCTAATTTCCCAGGGTCTATCTCCTTCCCTCAACAGCCCCTCATTTTCCCTTCTCCCTTGTTATTTTCTCATAACCCCACATGCATTTTTCTACCAATTTGAGTAAACAATCTACTCAGTAGCAGAGTCTGATTCCAACATTTTGGTACCTAACACAACAGCATTAACTGTTTCAATGTGGCTTTGACAAGTCAGTAGGTGGACTAATAGGAAAAATAATATTATTCCAATTCTGACAAAGTGCAGGTGCTATGATTCATGTAGTTATGAAGGGAATCATATTTACTTGCATGGTAATTATATAATATTTGCAGGTTTCCAACAATGTACTCATAAATGTTTAACAATGGACTGTAGGTGGGAAGGATTTGGGAGAGGGCAGAGCAGCCTGGGTTGATAGGGCAATTTCCATAGAGTAAATATCCCCACCATGGCCAATTTTAAACTACCTAGGGAAATATCACTGTACACAAACTTGGAAGAGATCCACACAGCACACCATTAGGTAATATTCCATCACAAGAATGAATACATCGCTGTATCTCAAAAACAGATCATGAGGATTGCAAGTTCAAGCCCCACCTGGACAACCTGTCTCAAAATGAAAGATAAAATATGCAGGGTGGAGATGTAACTCAGTGTGAAAACTCTGGATTCAACCCCCTTATCTCACACTAAAAGAACAAATCATAGAAAAGTATATTTAAATAATTGAAATGATGCATTTTGAGTGTTTTATCTTTTTTAAATCTCATTTACTTACTCAGAAGCCTATATATCATTTAACTTTTTAATCATGTCTGTGTTTCACAACCAAGTCACAAAATTTCTGAAAATGTTGGGTATGGAGCTCACAAGAGTTGGCCTCTGCCCACCAACATGACCAAGCTGCCTCTCAATGGTGGTCAGGCTTTTGACCAAGTTCCTCTTCACACTGTCTGCCAGAGAGCTCCTTACAAAAATTCAATGTTAGCCAGGGTAGACAGTGCTCCTATCAATCCCTGCCCATGCAGAGCAGGGACAGAGGTCAGCAGGACGGCATTGCTGCCTCATAAGTCATCTGCCTTGGGTACCTTTCTTCTCCACCAATGAGTAGGGCATTCAGTAAGGACTGAGACCATGTGTTTTTCTACTATGCTAATGCTTGGCAGCAAAACGGCCTAGAAATGCATGCATCAGAGTTAAATCACCCCACTGCAGGACAACAGCATGGAACACGTACTCAGGATTTGGGGTCAGCAGTGACCTGACTTGAATTGTGATTTGCAACTCAACCATCATGCAAACTATTTCTTGCATCAGAGCAGAAGAACACAGTGCAGGCAAAGTTGGGTATGTGTCCTCTTGTGCCTTCCTGCTCTCTGACCTTTAGCGCACATGTTCTCAAAAAATAAAGGTCACGTGCTTCTGCATTTGGAGGTAGATCACCCCTGTGTTGCGCTAGGTATACATGCGTGTATGCACACATGCATATGTGCAAAAAACAGTGCTGAAATCTCTCATTCCAACCAAAGAAATGGTTATTGGGAGAATGAAGAGAGGAAAATTAAGAAGCCTCACAAAGACAGTTTTATCTCAGAGAAAGTGGGCCACCACCCACAGCTGCCTCTACCCAGGAGAGAACCTGTTTAGCAAACGCTGACACACCATGACCCTTAAAAGGCAGGCTCACAAAGACATTTTCTTTTTAACTTCAGCGAGAGAAACACAACACTAAATATTCCAAACTGCTGCTCTGAATTTGTCAAAGAGACAAAAGAAACAGCAGGCGTTTTAGAGGCACGGTCATCTAAACACAACAGAAGCTAAGAAGCCTATCTCCTGGGGGGAGGGATCTTGAAAAATAATCATTGCACAACAAATATTATTAAGTGGTAGAAGCAAACAGAGCAAAGCACAGGTGGAAAATACATTTTAGGCTCTATCTAGGCTAGAAAGCAAGACAAATAAGGAACTGCAAAAGACTTCAGAATATAATTAGAAGAGCAATAAGAAGTAACTGCCAACTAACGAAAGCGGAATAGACTGAGAATACATTCAAAGTGTGTAATGAATGGAGCTCAAGGAGAAAAAGAGAGAACATTTCAGGTTTGACCCTCACTGTACTGTTTGTATTAAATTCCAATAGAAATCAAAGCTATGTATGTAGAAGAACAGCAGACTTAAGAAGACTCAACAATGAGTAGATATATCAAATTCATTCTCTAAGCTGTCTCATTGAATGAAGATTCTCGAGTGTCCCTAAATCCGTCCCCTCGCAGTGTTGTATCCTTTGTTCTATTTGATCATGTCCTACACTTGGAGAAACCCAGTTGCAATAGAAAACATGAAACCAACAACTGCTTAGGACACCACCCACAAGGCTCAATGCTGCTGTAAGGTAGAGCCACAGGGCCCAAGGCATTGAAAACTTCCCCCACATTCTGAGGTACCAGGAGCAAAAGGTGGCCTCCCACGTGAGCCTCGAGGTGGTTCCTGACTCAGGAAAGGGAAGCTCACAGAGACCTGGTAAGGTGTCTAGGAAGAGGCACGTGGAAGCTGATCAAGGGGGCTGCACGGCAAAGCAATAAATGAAAATATCCTCCAGAGCTCTCCGGTGGGCATAGAGACCAGTGGTTCCCATGTAGCTGGGTTTCTATACTGCATACGATATTTGCCAATGTCCGCAGACACTGTTGATAGTCACACTGCAGGAGGGTGCTCCTGAAATCTAGTGAGTAGCGATAGGAGTGCTACTAAGCGTGCTACCGTATGCAAGCAGAGCCCCACCACAGAGAAGGGTCCAGCCCCAATGTGGAGTTAGTGGAGATAGTGCAGTCATGGCATAGAATGAGAAATGAAACACTACCAAAGGTACTTAGGAATGAAGGAGAAGATGTAAACAGATCATTAGGAGAGCATTGGAATGGTAGTATGGGCAGGTATGCCACAAGAGAAAAGAGACCAAGTCATGGGGAATGGATGAATCCAAAGGCATACTCTATCTACAGCCCTATGGATGAGCTTGTACAAGATGTCTGATATTTCTTCTAAGGTAAGAGGCAGACAGTGTAGAGTAAGAGAGTTGGTAACATAGTAAACCCCGTGTAAGTCCCTAGAGGGAGCTGCCCAGGAGAAGAGAGAACCTGTTTGAATGAAAACTCCTCAGCTGATGTCCAGCTTAAGAAGGAAAGGCTCTCAGTCCCTCTGTCAATCAGGGACACATATAGCATCATTAGACTGCTGGGTGATGGCTTCTCCAAATCAACCTGTTAGCATGTTTGGAGGAACAGCTTCTTCTACTGTGGAGTTCAGAGAGAGGGAAGCTTTGTAAAAGCTAAGACTTCCATTGAATATATGGATTCACTTTGATAGACACCAAAAACTGCAACCATAATGAGGTATATGCACAATTTTAATGAGGGAAATTTTTTTAAAATGCAAAAAGACAAAACAGAAAATCTTATGATTATTAAGAGTTAAATGTAGCTCCCATTAAAATACCAATGAGTATTTAAAGATATGCTGCTTTTTCCTACATGCTGTATGGAAAAATAAATAAAACAAGGGCATCTGGGAAACCTCTGAGAAATAATAATGATACTGATATTTATAGAAATGAAAATATACTCTGAAGATTCAGGGATCAAAGAATGTTTTGTAGTGCATAAATGGGTCAATGGAATACAGTAGGTATTTCCAAAACAGACGTATGTGTGCACACAAACATGGTACATCCTGAAGATGTCTTTGTAGGGGAACTCAACCATAAAGGGATTCCTAACGAGGGAAGAAGAAAGATGAATTCCTGTTTCGAACTTTGAATTAGAGTAAAATCAGATGGATGAATGAGCCCCCAACGTGCTAGGAAAGTCCCCTGTCACTGGACTACCTCACCAACACCTCTGTTTTCAGTTTTGCACTTTGTATGTTGGCGGAGGATATCTTTAAGTACTGAAACTAAAACACTTAAAAGAACCTCATAAAAACAGAAAAGACAGAAAAGCAGAAATTATTGTGTCAATATCCTATTATATCCTAGGGTTCCTTCCTAGATTCTTAATTTAAATATGGAAAATGATGGCCTCCCACTTTGCTCTCTGGGACCCTGGGACAGGAAGTTCAAAATACTGTAACGGTTATGTCTGAGACAACTGACCACATTAGAGCCAAACGTTTCTGCAGTGTTGGTTGCGTTCCACATAATGTTGACATCCAAGGGCAACTTTAACAAGCCTCAAAGACTGTAGTACTTAGTCCAAATCTAGTGAATTACACCAGTAGATTTTGTTTTTATCATGCCCAGACCGTCTCTCTGGGACTCTCTAATTGCCTATGCTTTTTTCAAAAACAAATTCGTGTTCACTGATCCATGGATGTTGTGATATCATTATAAATCTCTACAAAATCAGGCATGCTTAGAAAGATTTTATTTTTGGTGGCTCCTTATAGTCTCATCTACTTCGGTGTAAAGTCAAGTCTCCACACTAATTTCAAAGGATCGTTCATTAAAAAGACTTCAATGGCAAAATGTCAACAACTGTGCGTGGTAAGTTGAGAAATGTTTCTGAAAGCTACACTTTATCAAAAATAGTATTGGATTATTGAGTTTGTGCCAATATTCTTGTAATGCTGTCCTGAAGATTCAGAGGTTTTGCATGTTATTATATGTAGGACAATTTTAAAATATAATTGGAAATGATACTTCTATAAGCAAATTAAAAAATTTAGGGACTTAATTGGATCAGAGCAAGTGCAGACTCTATCAGCTTTCATAACTTACTTCTCTTCATGTTTATTTAGACAGAATTACCAGAAAAGGGCATCTCAAGGCACTCTAAAGAGCTCACTGATTCCCTAAAAATTTATACAAAATCTATACTAAAATAAAATACCCATTGCTTTATGGAAGTTTAGATATATTGTTTTTATTTTTCCATATAGTCCTTTACAATAACTTACATTGTTAATTGTTTAGAAAATTTCTTAAGTTTCATCTAATGTTCATGAATGTCACTTCTTATAACCATTAATCTTAGTTTTCCTTTAGAAGTGAGTTCTAAGAAACATACACAATTACACTTTAGGTACACAGTACATACTTTACATGCCCAGGAAAAAATCACATGAAAATGTTAAAGCTTGTTGCAGTTTCAAAGAGTCTGACTGTAAACAAGAGGAAAGTGATATTTCACTCGGGATAATCTACAACATACATTAAATAAATTTGAATATCATCTACTTAATATTCTATTTCCAATTTACATATGATCCAAACAATTGACATTAAGACAAATAACCATCCCCAAAACACTTCAAATCTACCTTTCACTTTATCTAGAATTATTATCATATCATTTAAATATTAACAGTCATGCAAATAACTTCATATGAAAATAACTTACAGGAAGTTAGCACAAGCATTTATACTAATCAAGTGTATGGTAGGAAAGTATTCAAATGCTTGCCAGAAATGCCTGAAGATTCTCGTGTCTTGATTTTCTCAACAGCAAAAGGGGAATGAATGAAGAGGGAGGAAACAGACCTTCTAGAAACCCCTCCATTCCTCAATCCTGACACTACATGTGAGTCTGCCAGTTCACATCTGAGGACACATTTGGCTCCAGAGCAGCCCTGCAGAGCAGAAACCTTCTTACGTCACTCCAAGCACATCTTATGAGCATTCCCAGTTCTGGCAGCTGAACTTCCAGTAAATTTAGCTTTGTTTCCCTTCACTTACCTTACCTTAATTACTCTGTGTCATACCTATTTAACACTCCTTAATTTCCACAGGTCTACAGGAAAGTCTGACTTGATTTTATTTACTATATCATTTTCCAAATTAATTTGACTATGGAACCCTTTAATTTTCCTACAAGTAGATGACTAGGGAATATTGCATTATGCTAACCTGTCTGGCAAAGGATTAATAGAATATATCATTGAAAAATACAAACTCTACATATTTTATGGACATTTAAAATAAGCCTATTTGAGCAGACTTAGATCTGAGCATACTACTACATTTCACCTCTTTGACATTCTAAGATGCCCCCCAAAAGCCAACGTAGAGTACATGATATGGCCTACTACCTCACCTTTCTTCGTATGAATTTGCCTTAAAGGAAGAAATGATCAGATTCCATCCAGAAGCAAAGGTAAGATTTGAGGGAAGAGTTAGAAGATTTCATTGAAATAGTTAAGTTTTCTGAGCACCTCAGTCCTCAAAAATCCCCAGATGATGCTCAGCACAGCTCAGGACTGGACACCAACCCAATGACTCCTACTTCCTCCTTTAGTAATGCAACAAGACACTGATTTCTACAAGGGTACAAAAGTACCTGGATGTTCTTAAAGCCCTTTGAGCTACCCATGTAAACTGGGTAGAGAAAGAAACCTGAAAATGTAAGATTCTCTTAATTTATTTCAGGAAAAATATATTTCTATTTTTTAAAAAAAAGTATGAACAGGGAAATGTGCAACTTAGTAAATATAAAGTACATTACATGAAAATGACTTTTTCGTTAGGAAGAACTTGAAGATTTTGACTACAAGTTTGCTGAAGTGTGACACTGTTATCATAATTTCCATGTTTATGCATGAAATGTATACCTAATTTTGGCTTGTCAAAGTGAATATCAGGAAGCCAAAGGCAATTTAAATTAGGATAATCTTCTATTTTCTTGTTATCACATTGTCACTAAAAGGTCAGAAGACTAAGCAAGAATATGCTACAGAATTTCTACTCTAATAGTATCACAGATTTCTCTACTTGCAGGAAGGCTTTCTTCTGTATTATTCTGTGTTAAAAATGTGACTGAAAATTTCAAATCAAAGGTTTATATCCCAACAAAGAAAGCATTTGCAGATCTCCAAATATCTCCTGACTTGGCAGATGGAAAGCAGGATATATCTACTGGTACAAATTAATTCATTCTGTCCCATACTTAATGTATAGTCACTTTTCTACTGCTGAGACAAAATACTCAACGTTTACAATTTAAAGGAGGAATGGTTTATTCTGGCTCACCTTTTTAGAGGGTTCAGTCCATGGTTGGTTGGCCTCACAGGTAGAAATAGCATAGTGGGAGGACACAGTGGAGGAAAATGGCTCACTCTGAAGCAGTCAGGAAGAAGAGAAGGGACGAGATGGGGAAAAGAATATATCCTTCTAGGTCACACCACCAGGGGCCACCTCCTTCAACCAGACTTTATCTCCTCATACCACACTCAGCTATGAACATACATGTGTTAGTCCATTAATAAGCATAGCATCACCATAATCCATCCACTTTCCAAAAACCCCACCTTTGAGCATATGAAACTTTCAGGGTGGGAGGATGTTTATATCTAAATCATAACACTTCAGCACACAGGGACTGAGTCTATGCTAAAGGAATATAAAACACTTGCATGTACACTCATCTATCTTATGGTTCCTGCCTCATGGATTTATAATTTAGAATTAAAAAATAAAAATGAAGGGGCATCGATTCAGAGTCTTCATGGGAAAGGCATCAGAGAGCCTCGTAAGTCTTGAAATGTCCATGTCTGTCTGCAGTACTCTCTGTGTGATCATGAGATGCAGGAGTCTGTCTTCTCCACCAGCAAGGGGACTTTCAAGAGTGAATCAGAAAAAGCAGAAATGAGGACCTCCATGCTGCTCCAGTCTTCTTAAAAGCGATAGCAAAACAGTGCGACAGAGTTTGTAATACATATTCAGAAAAGAAGGAAATAGACTGCAATGTATTCACAACAAAAGTTACTGCACGCCTACTATGCACTAGACAACAGTTCTTAGCCTTGGAGACATAACAGCGTATAGGAAAAGCAGAGACTATTCCCTCATGAAATCAGTATTCTAGGGGAAGAAGACAAAGTTGATAGCAAACATTTATCACCTCGTGTCCTAGTAGGAGGGACAGAGACAACTGGTAATGGCTGCTGGCTGCTATTTACGCAAGATAGTCGGGAAAGACTTCTCTGAAATCTTGAATAGAGAACTAGATATGTCAAGGACAAAAGCACAACAAAAGAGAAGAGGTGTGCAAAATCCCAGAGGCAGCAGTAAATTTGGCAACTTTGAGGAACAGAAGGGAACTGAGGCTGAAGGGCCAGGTCTGTGGGGTGTGGGTATTGGGATTGACTGAGCTAGATGTTAAAGATGGGCTCCATGTATCAAGATACAGGACTTGAAAGATAATTGATGTTTGTCTAACATGAAAGAAAGGAAACGCGTTTGGGACTGTGTTGACTGTAGTTGCTTGGTTTTCCCACATATCCAGTGCTCCTAGAGCTTTCAGAGGACAAGCAGAGCTCCTGTTTAGACTTCTCTTCCAAACAAATCCACATCCCTGGACATTTTCCCCATCAGCACCTCTCCTGGCAGCCTGCTGACTCAGTCAGTGCCTCTTACCAGTTCACTGGCTGTCTAGCTGCCTCCACTCTTTCCGGAAAACTCTCAAGAAATTAAAAACAGAATCAAGTCACCACCATATGAAAGAAAAACTTCTGAAATGGTATTTAGGCATTTGATTTTTTTAAAAATTAATTTAAATCCACGATAGTCTTGGTCTGCTACTGGCATAAAGTAACAGCTTAAGAATGCAAACGTAAATTTTCAGATGCCTGTCTAATGAAGGTGTTCAACCATGGATTAGAAAAGAGGTGAGAACTAATCAGGCAAACTGATCTCATTCTAAACACACGTTAATTTATGAAGTGTTAACAGCATGGGAAATAACCCAGGGAATAGTGGCTCATTTTATATTAAACAAAAAGATCACAGTGTGCTAAGCCTCTCATTATAAAAAGAAATATGGAATATGTGATCCCAAGAGACAAGAAGATACCAAGATGAGTGCGTTTATAAGAACAGCCTGCTACATGGTCCAGGCCCTTTGAAGTTCAAGATACTGAATCAACAGCCAAACTTTAAAACTGGTTTTTTCAGCCCCAGTACAAACGCTTGGGCAACAGAGGGTGTTCTTCTTTTTCAATTTCTTCAGCTATTCAAGGAGGAAAATTCCATTTCTCTACTTCCCAAGGGGTATCTTTTGGAGTTGTTCATTTCTTCTAACTGCTGATATTATGGTTTTCTCTATTGTGTGTCTATACACCTCAAAACAATTGCTTGCAAATTCCAAGACACACACAAAAAATCAATGCATCCTAGTTTCATTTATTGAAAATTTCTGAAAAGGTCATTGGAGGACATAGTCCCATATTCTGAATATAATTCTTTGAGGTCTGGGATACATCCTGTAGTTTTCCTTCTTTAAACAAAAATAAGAAACAAAACAAATCCAATCATTTATTGGATCTTGCAATCTTCATTAAATCCTTTCTGAATCAGCTATATAAAAGTGATATATCCCTACTTTGAAATTCTCTAGCAGTGTTACTCTCTATTATTCATTTATCCTTTACTTTAAATTGCTTCTTGGTAGCACTTCTATATTTGCATGTAAGTGTTATTTTAATATTTTATTATTATATTTTCCATATATTGAATTTAGCCAGATTTTTCAGCCTTTTTAAGAGAAAAATGAAAAATTAATTATCTCTTCATACCTCATCCACATCAGGGTGCGCAAGCCAGTGTCTGGAACCTTACGGCCCTACTGACAGTGTTTTGATTAGGTTTTCTTGATTCAGACAGATAATTGGAAAAAAGTAAACAGGTACACACTGTCAGATACACATACTGACCACCAAGCAGCTAGTCTTCCAGAAAATCAATTGGCCAAAAATTTAGAAAGATAATCACAATCTTCACACAACTGAAGACGCAAGAGGTGTGCGCTGAGAAACAGAATTGCGCAGAAGGCAAAGTGTCCTCTTTGTCCTTCAAGAAACTGGATTTGAATCTCTGGGTCACAGGATATTACTTTTAAGGTTCTGTGTAAATCACAAAAGCTCCCTTTCCCCTTCATTGTGAAGCAAATGGAAGTATCCTCTTTAAAAATTATTATGAAAGTTAAAAGATACTTTTAAAACGCCTGGCACCAGGCAGACACTCTAGAAGTAGCTCACAGTAGGATCCTGGATGGGCAGTCGCAGGTAATGTCTGTTATTAGTCAGATGGTTTAAGGACAGGCAAACCGCGTAGCTGAGAGTATCCATTTATTTGATTTTTATTTTTAAGAAAAGTCAGAGCTTTTAGCACAGCTATATCTGAAGAGCAAGCTCTGTTTCGTGCGTTTTGCTAGCTAGCTTTTCTCATAAGTTCAGCTTCCTTTCTTACAATGATTTTACTATTATGCAGAATAATGCTTACATGTTCTTCCTTATTATATTGCATTTTTATAGCTGACCACTTTTTTTAAAGTTAGCTAAGTACATGAGCAAAGTAAATAAACTAAATGTCTAATATCGACTAATTGTCTAAAGGATTCCCCAACTCCATCACTGCATTTTTAAAGTCTATTAGCACTAGTAGAAAAGAAGAGAAAAAGTCAATTAAATATAATTTTTGCTTTCTGATTGATTACTGTGTCACTAAATAGGAAACCTACAGTTTTAGCAGCAGTTTATGAAGGCAAATATTTTCAAGTATTACATGAGATTCTACAAGGGTATTGTTACAGTATAAGAAAAAGTACTGCAGAGAACTGAAAAGTGGTTATAAAGCTTTTGAGTAACACTCTGTTAGTCATCTTTCATCAGTGCTACAATTTTCTGATTTCATTAAGTTTAACAGAAAACCAACAACTCCTGAAAAGGCTGAGATTTTTTCATCTTAGTTCTGGCACTTTAAAATGACTTCTCCTAACAGCTCGGATCATGTGATTGTTCACTTGGGAATATCCCCCAACTTCTAAAGGATGAAACTTTGACCTAACCTTCCTACTTCCCAGAAGATCTCTTCTGCACCTGGGCTGCAAATTAATGTTTTTAAAACACCCACCCCCAAACACATTAACGTTTGAAATTGTGGCTGAGTCATTTCTTTATGACTTTTTCAGGGAAATGCTGATCCTAACAGATTTGCTTTCAAAAAAAATCTGGTTATGATTTCCGTAATTTTTTCAAGGGTAAAATGCTAAATGCTCAGAAATATTAAAGATAGTATAAATGATCAAGCATATGTACAGAAAATGCTATCAGCTGTAAAAGCCATCAGCTGGAAAAATTTCACAGTTCATTCTTGTATTTCCTCAGCTAGAAACTTATTTGAATCAGCTCCTTCAAATCTGACTTTTCTTTGATTAAAAAAATAATGACAGGATGAAGGAAGCCACTCTGTATGATAGTACAGTGGTGGATACGTGTCATTACAAGTGAACCCCATCGTAAGCTCAGAAGCCTGGGTGATAATGATGCCTCAATGTGTGTTTATCAACTGTAATAAAGGGACCACTCTGCAGCAACACATCAGTTCATAATAGAGATGGAGGCATAAGAGTATTTATACACTTGGTTTAAAATTTTGTGTGAACCTGAAATTACTGAAAAATAAAGCTTATTTTAAAATGTAATCACAATGTTATATGAAGGCAGAGGACATTGATATCATCAATGACATAGTGAGAGCCATCCTGTGACCTCTGTAGATTAGGCATCAGCATCTACTCTGTTCTTACCAGGGTTTCTAGTTCCTTTTGCAGGTGGTGAGCACATTTTGTGAACTCCTGTATAACCACAAAATTACATTTTGCATATTTCTCTGTGCAGCCTGTAAACTACAAAAAGGTTTGTAGAAGAGTTTTCAATGAACAATGTTGATACAAACTCAGCAGTCTCTTTACTTCTCCAACACAGTAACTTTGCCAAACCATGTCATATCATCAAGGTTCATTTATCCATTTAATTTGATAGCTATCAAAGTACACTAGAACAAGTGCTGGGACATAGCTCAGTGGCACAGTGGCTGCCTGGCAAGTGCAAGATCCTGAATTCGATGCCAGGCATGGAAGGAGGGAAGGAAGGAAGGAAAGAAGGAAAAAAGGAAAGAAAGAAGGAAGGAAAAGATGAAAGAAAGAAAGGAGAACCCAAAGTATGCTAGAACTATAGCATTTTTATGTCATGTACATCTGAAATTTGTATTGAATCCTATTTGTTTTGAAAAACATATGAAGTTCATTACAGATACTAATGATCTAGCTTCCATCACTTAAATATATTGTTTCCCTTTTTTTTATTTTCAAGCTATTTTGAATATAGGGCATCCTCTTCTAGGTAGAAAACAAGAGAAGGAAAAATGCAATACAAAATAGTCGTGATCAACATGTTCTTACATAAAGGAATGTCTCCTTCTAAAGAAGGTATATTTGAATTACCCAAGGAAAAATGTGGTGATGATCAACAGATTCCAGGACTAATTCTAATGCTTGTTGGTTTGCGTACCACTTGGTGAACAAGGCGTAGCATGTTTTCCCAACCCAAAATTTGTACGTTGAAAATCTAATCTCCAAGGGTGCTGTATTAAGAAATGTAGGCTTCAGGAACTGATTCATTCATGAGGACCATGACCTTATGTATGTGATTCGTACTCATAAAAAGACACCCAAGAGGAGAGTTCTTCAGTCCTCTTCCTTCTCTATGAAGATATAACCTTCAACAAGGAACTAGGAAACAGACCCCTCATTACACAGCAGAGATGAAAGTCCACTTGTCTTGGATTTCTTAGCCTCTGCAGGGAAATAAATGTTTCTTTTGTTTATAAACCACTTAGTCCATGGTATTTGTTATAGTGGCCTGAAAGAAATAAGGCCTAGTTATAATAACCTGTGTGGGGTTGATTAAGAATGGTTTCCTTTGGATATCCATCCAGTTTCTCTGGGTTTTCCATTTTTCCCTCCCTCAATGTTAAACCAAAGAATTTCCCCCTGGCTTTGTTCTCCTTTTACTCTATACAGGATATGGCAGACTTATTGAATTATTGCAGTACCTGGACTTTCATTCCTTGTGCTTCTTTTGATCCTTGAGGCTTAAGAAATCCACGAGACATCCATCTGAATGGCAGTAAAGATACGTAAGAGTGGAAAATCAGTTGAAACTTGTAGGAATGGGTATTAGCATGAGAAACAGAGAAACAAAAAGCAGCAAGGTACACAAGGGAGGGACAAGAGAGACGAGGGACAGAGAAAGGAAGAGCGAGAGCTAGAACTCTGCTTCAGAAATGGGGCAAACCAACTCCTCTGCGTGGTCTACTGCGCTCTACTAGACTCCCATTCAGAAGCTATCAGCTTGGGAGATCATTTTTGCTGACACCCAACAAAAACAAAACATAGATCTAGGAAGCCTCTTTTGGTCAAGAATGCATTTCCAAGTGTATCACATTTTGTCACTGGAAACAATATTACATGATGTAGAAGAACATTCATTAACCTATTGCTTCTGTGGGGAAAGAAACTTTTCAGTGAGTGACTTAAAAATTACCACGGGAAGCGTTATTAGTGACAGAATCAAAAACATTGGTGGTGTTGAGAATTTTGTTTACCTGAAAATGTATAAAGCTCCTGACTTCTGATAAATAATTCCACTGTCAAACCTTAATGTGACTTTTTCAATCTGGAAGATAAAATAATGAACTGAAATCCTCAGAGTTTTCAGAAAATCTTGTACAATTAGAAATATTTTCTTCTTTCTGAAGAGGTGTAACTAAGAACTGACATCCACAGAGAAATAATAAGGCTGGCTGGGTGAGCTACATAGGCTTCATTCATTCACAGGATATTGACAGATTGCTGATTCTGCATTGTAGATTATTCTGCAAAGGAATTCCCTCCTCCAAAGCTGGTTTCAGAGTCATCTGCCTATAATCTCAGTGCTGAGGGAAGCTGAGGCAGGAGGATCCCAGTTGGGTAAGTTGATGAGATCCTGTATCAAAAATAAAATATAAAATAAAATAAAATAGGTTATGGATATAGTTCATTGTGAAGGCTCTGGGTTCAACTCTCCACATCTCAAGAAAAAAACAGGAATAACACAAACAGTCTCCTCTTGATTTTATGCAGTTTTACCATGTGTTGTGTTATTTTAAAATATGGCCTGTAATTTCTGATATTCTATAATATTATTTATCACAGTGGTGTATACTGCATGCAAAGGTAAATTATGATGCAGTACTTAAGAGATTAGCAGATGTCAAGTATTAACGAGCTAAATTAAAGGTCATACCTTTGTTAACAGAAAGTGGCTTTCACATATGTGAGTAATAACCAAAGAGTCTATTGGGACTTAAATTGTCCTAACTTCCCTGTGTTAGAGGATGATATCCATAGCGCAGAGATGATAGATATTCTTAATCAGAGGTACCAGAGTTCTCATTAGGTACTCATTAAACTCCCACACCTTAGCATAACCTTGAGAGGTGCTTGAGTCGCTAATGAGTGTATGCTTTCATTATGTAACTTTATTAATGATAATGGAATTTGATGCATGCAGGAAAGATGGCAGCAATAAACTGCAAAAACAAAAGAAGTGGGAATTTCATACCTTACTACTACAATAAGAGGCATAATTGTTGATTAGTTAAAATGAAACTGCCCACATATGGGATGAAAACTATTTGAAATGAAAAATCTTACAAACACTTTTAAAAATTGCATGTCAATAGTGAGTCAAGGTAAAAATAAATAACTACCAAGATTTTTAAACTAAGATTAATCTTTCTTTGAACAATGCAATAATTTTGGATTCTGAAACATATTACAGTCAAGTCCCTTAGTGTATTTTGTGGCAAACAGTTGACAAATTAATTAAAATACTAATCTCCCCTTTATCCTTTCTGTCTTGTTTATTGTTATTGTTGATTTTTTAATTTAAAATATTCCCATTCTCAAAAATGCCTTGCTATGGGACAAAGACATCACATGGATCAAATAAAGCCATCTGCTTTTTTATTTTTTCTTGACGTTGAATAATAAGTCACTAAATTCCTTTCATAAGTGACTATCTAAAGTATTTCTCAAATTAATCTGAGTTTAAAATCCCCTCAGGCTTCTAGTGAATCTACTGGTGAACATTTTTGCAGTTCAAAACTTCTTTTTCCTTACTACCTAAATTGTCCTGATGTAGTTAAATTTCATTTCTGCTTGAATCCTTTTTTGGGGATGAGGAAAACAAGGTCACCGTCCTGGAGCAGTAAAATCTTTGATCTGATGGGATTATCGATCTACTGAAGAATCATTTTCTTCCCACACAGAGCTGTCATTTCGAAACTGGGTAACATACAAAGCAGCCTGTTCCAATTGTTAAAGACCACCGTACCTATAATTAGCTGAAATCTGCTCTGTGGGTAATTTCTGCCTGAAAGGTCTATTTCTGAAAGTTGAATGGAGTAAGTTTAATTCTTCTTCCAAAAACATAGACTGCAAATGCTCAGTGACTTGTTTCTGTGCTGATGTCTCTTTTTCTTACCAAATACTGATAATCTGTTCACCCACTGCCCAGGGAAGATGGGGTTCACTTCCCACAGGGCTCCCTGAATAACGTCAGACAGGTGCTCTCCTGCCTCAGTAAGGTACCCAGAATTAATCATGATCTTCTGACCAGGGGTTTGGAAGTGCTGAGTACAGGGAACTTATTATATCTGTGAACTGGATAGCATTCTTTTCCCTAGTAATGCAGCCTAGGATTTCATTAGCTCTCTGTCTGCTTCACCACCTTGGATAACCCTTCATATCCACAGATATATTACCAAGACAAAATTGAGAGAAACTTTTAACAGACCATCTAATCTGACCCCTGATCTGGTAATCAAATAGCAGGGCTTTTATAGCAGGCTCTCTGGAAGTGTATATAAATGGGTCATTAAAAACACTGTCATTTTTGAAGCACTAAAAATAGGAAGGAAAATAAGATGGTTCACACTCCACTCATTCATTCCTGTACATGTGATTCTTGATAGAACTGTGAGGGACCAGCGGCGGCTGAAAAGATAAGAAGTATGAAATATAAATGATTTTTATTTTGAGTATGCAGGGAGAGACACCCCCAATCCCCTGAGGCGCAGCATCTCCCCCCCACCCCGGGGTGGGCAATCTCTCCGTGGAACACACGTGGAGTGGAGGCATATAAGAAGCCTAGGTTTGGGGTGGAACCTAAAGGGGCATTAGTGATGTACAGGTAGCCCATTGGTATTCTTTTGGCGCTATAGGTAAATTCCTAGGGGTGGGGGACATGGAGCTCCTTGGTTCCACCTGACGCTTTACCAGCTACAGTGTCCTGTCTGGGCCAAAACTCTTTCAATTCTGAATTCCTTCTGACCTGCAATCATAAACAGAGATGGAGAGCAGACTCCTGGGTCTCAGCCCCCAGGTTTCTCAGATGAGTGAATCTTCCATGAGAGATTCATTTGTTGTGCACCAGGACCTCGAGGAAGGTGCAGGGCTGTGATCGGAGAGCAGGAAGGAGGGACACCAGACCCAGTCTACGCCAGAGGAAGGGTCCAGGCTATCACAGCATCTCATTCTGATTAGCTTTTAAAGAAGAAGCAAAGGTCCTCATGCTTGTCTTCTGTCCCTTGAGCGTTTGGTACTAAAAATATATGAATGAATAAAAATTCAAAGTTATATCAGTTTGAAAGTTGGATAGTTTATTGATTCACAAATTAATGAGAAATAGTATTTCAAGTATGTGCCTGTCAAGAAGAGGAAAGATTAATATGCTAGTAAAGATTTAATAGTTCACTTAATCTATTGCAGGTGGGTGGGACTAAGAAGTGGGACAAGAGAAGTAGGGAAAGATGGAAAGGGTGTGGAGGATGTGAGGAGAGAAAACCAGCCAGTGCCACCCCTGCAGATACTCGGCAAAACAGGAGAGGAGAGGGGAGGGGCATACTCTATAGGTGCCAAGGACCACATAGGTGTCAGAAGCAAGGACACAGGCCATAATCACGTTCCTTCTTGCTTGGGCAAGGAAGAGGCTGCATTTACAGCCTTCAGAGCAGACTTTAGGAATGTGTGTAAGATGCAAAGGACTGAATCTATTCATGTGGTAAAGCACAAAAACCAACCAAACTAAAATCATAGGCAGCTCAGGGTAATTAATGGACTCAGGCTTCTTGCATTTATTTGTGCTTCTGAAGGGTCTATTATCTCATAGACTTGAGTTATAAATTGTGAAGTTTATTCCCAAAGCACACATTTTTCTAAGAATTCAGCTAACACGCCTTTTGAACTTCGAATAACTTTTCCTCAGGTGTCTTTCTCATTTTCCGGGTCTCCTTCCCACTATCTTTTACAAGTTTAACGGATTATTCCTGAAACCTGTCTACATATATTCTATTCTTTGGATCTTTTTCTGATAGTGTTATATGGAGAAAAGAAAAGCCTGGAGAGAGCTTCCCACCAAGTGTACCCTCTTCTTCATGTCTGGGCCTCTCCTGCCTTCTCTTTTTAACCACGGATCAATCACAGTGTTCCTCCTGCCTTGGACCCAGAAGACCTCGGACTGACTGACACCTCAGAAAACCGTGAGCCGAAAATCAGCTTTTTCTCCTCTAAGTTGTGTATGTCAGGCACCTTGTCCCAGCAGTGAAAAGCTGCCTGACACTCACCCTCATTTCTTTTGCATCCCTACACTCCCTGGGAACCACGACATTCCCTTCTTATTACAAATCTACCATGTATGCCCACCTCAGCAGTTAACAAAGCAGGACTTTGAGCAGTGCCCCATCTCTGTCTCCCTTCACTGAGTGAGTCCAGGGAGGGCTGACTCTCCCATGGTCCCTAACCTCTTATCTCTTAGTTTCTCCACAACGGATTCAGTTAGATGTCACCTCCCTCCGTAAACCCACCAAGTCAGGCTGTCCAGCAGGCACTCTTCCACAGCTGCGATGTTCACCTTTCCAAGGGGGCCGCTCCCTCCGCCTTGGATCACTTCCTGCTGCTGGTTTCTATGACAACACTCCCTTTAGTTTCCCACTTGCCTTGCTGACAGCACTTTCTCGGCTTCCCTTTGTTCCTTCTCCTTCTCTTCATAAGAATTCCACTTCTAGTGTGAATCGCTGCCTTTCAAAACTGCAAAGCAGAATGTATGGTCTGCACCCAAATCCTGGCTTAGGCTCCCCATTTCAGAAAATGACAGCAACCCGCATCCTCACAGCTGCTCAGCTGGGAAGCCGGTGAACCTTCCTGACTCTTCCCCTTCCTCCCTGCCCACAGGGGCCCATGAGGAAGCTGCCAAGGCAGCTTCTGAAATTGCAGTGGACTTCACTTTCTCCTTCCCTCTCTGCTGTGCGGCGTGGTCGAGGACCCATCCTAGCCCGACTCGAGGTCCCTGTCACCTGTCATGCTTCACTGTTTCTAATTTTACTTCTTTGCCCTTCAGAATGATTTTCTTTTTAACCCTTTTCAAATTATGTCAGACTCTTCAGTGGTTTCCCACTTCATCTAGAATAAAATCCAAACTGCCAGGCCCATCAATATGGACCCACCCTGCTTTCCCATTTCAGCTTTTCCTGTATTTCCTCTTCTCACTCTGTGCCACCTCGGGCACAGGAGCCTCCCCCGCCATTCCTTAAAATGACAAAGCCCCTCCCAACCTCAGGGCCGTTGTGCTTATTGTCTGTCTACCTGACCCTTCTTCCCTGCAGGCAGGTGAGGGTTTCCTTTTATTCAGGTCTGCACTTAAAGGTCACCACAGCAAGCAGCCTTCCCGGTTCACCTTCCCTAAGGTAGACTCCCCACAGCAGCAATAGGCTGGATCTCATCATAATATTTCCTTCCCAGAACTGTCACTATTCACCAAGTGGCACTGCTCTTTTCAAATGAATTCTTACACCATTATTTGGCTCCCTCCACTAAAATACAAATTCGATGAACCCATTTGCCTTGTCTTTTTTAGTCCCTGCAGGATCTTCCCAGAGTGTGTTATAATGCAGTAGTTATCAGTGTTAAACCAGCGTCAGATTCTGTCTGTCCGCGATCCTGGCTTCCTGTCAAATTAAAATATTATGAACATAAAATTTTTCTCCCTCAAATGTTCAAACCCTTGAACCCTGTTTGAGGTATATGAAAACCTCTGACAATACTGGAAACCTAGACCTGGAGCCTAAAGGAATGTGTTTGGACATTCAATCTAGGGAAAGCCAAGTAAAGACTTTCATGTTTGACTTCTCCTAATGAAATTGAATTGTCCTTAAAAATTTTAATACTGTTGACTACCATTACATAGTGAGGGGTTTATGCAGGACATTAGAAATGGTCTAATTTTATTTTCTAAACTAGGAAAACAAACAGTGGAAATCACCCAAGTACATTAAGTCCCCAGCCTTTGAACATTCAAATTGCAAACTTTCATAGATGGGAATGGGCCTTGTGTTAGGGACATTTGTAGATGTACAGATCATGGAAGTAGCTCAGGATTCACAGACACTGTCACAGTTGTACGCTTGGGAGATCACTGTATGGCATGATGGTCTATAGTGTTAAGGTGCTTCATCAGAGCCCAGGGTGTCCAGAAACAAGAGGAAAGGTAGTCTCCAGTGAAAGGGTTTTGCACTAGAATTAGTTACATGATATTTCAGTGGCGGGAGGCAGAACCAAGAGATGTTTACCTTGAGGTCACTTCCTCCTTCCCTATTACAATTTCCTTTTTCCTTTCCCAGTGCCCGCGAGTGAAAAAAGTTCCAATCAGCTGCTTGTGCTTCTTCAATGCCTGCCCTAAGCACCACCCCATGGTCAGAGGTTACACGTATATCCCATACCCCATGTTCCGGTCAGAGGAAGCCAGGCTGGCCGCCTGTGGTCCTGGACTCCTCTCCAGGTCCTTAGAATAAAGCTACTTTTACTTTATATTTCGCTCTTTTATCACCCCGAAAACTCTTTCATTCTGTATTTGAGTTATTGTATCGCAGTGTACCACCACTTAAGGTAACTGTAAAATTAAACATAATTTAGTTACACTATTTCTGTATTTGGTTTTTTTATTATTCCATTGTTTATATACGTCAAAGGTGCATAAGACTCATTTGGTGTGACTTATAAATGAATCCATTTTACAGACATCCTGCCAGAAGGAAACTCATTCTTAAATTGGGGATTCATTGTACAATATTTCAGCAGGAGGCAAGGACAGAGCAAAATTCAAGAAGTGGGATTATCTTCCCACTAATAAGCATCTAAGTAGCTGTGAGTTACCACCAAGGATCATGACCCCGAGGAAGGGGACTGGCGAGAATCACTCAGGCCTCTGGCAAGAAAGAAAAGGGAACGTGGGGGTCCAACTTGGGGTTCACAAGCAGCACACATTAGATTTGCAGTGAAAAGGACTCTGATTCCTCCACACCTCTACAGCTATGGTAATGACTGGGCTGAATGGAAGCTGCAGGGGCTGCTGAGAGTTCAGGCCCGCCCAGAGGATTCTGGCCCTTCACCGGATGCCCCCCATGGGGAGTTAAGTGAGCTTCCAGCACTCAGCTTTCTCCTCAGTAAACTGACATCCGTGATTTTCTCACAAAGTTGCTGGAAGGATTAGTATTAGCCCACAGGCAGAGCCTCTTAGCAGACAGCAGCAATTAACACAGGGGCTAGAGCTGAAGCTTCCGTGTCTCTGCTCTCTGAGCCCCCACCAGCACTGCTCAGCCATCGCCCTCAGCCCATCCACCTCTCGCACATCTTCTGGCCCATCAGCTCAGTACTGCTTATAGCTCTGGAGCCTGGCACATCTTACAACAGAAAATACATGCATCACATATTCCTTCTTCTCCCTGTCTCTTCTCCGTTGTACCATAGGCTCCAGACAGGCAAGCTAATTCCAGCCTCATCTGGGCATTAGCAGACATCTGTTTGACTTCTGGTCCAGTATTTGTTGAACACTGAATGAAAGGCCAGCAATCTAATAACTACAGCCACAGTGATGAAGGAAGTCCTGAGGGATATTTAGGGCCTTCTTTCTAAGGAGCGTGTGTAAGTGTTAGAGTCAGAACTTTTAGTGACTTCTTCTAGAGGCTTCCTTCCTTGCTGCTGAATCTGTGGTGGAGAAGCAGTGATTAGAGAGTCACGAAGCACTCCACAGTGTGGCTGTGACAGGCCTCAGTCCCTCAGCCACAAAATGGAATCACCGTGGCAAACCCACGGGAATGTAGTGGAGACTGTGTGTCATACGAAAACCATTTCAAATTTAATTATAAACAAGAGGGTGACCATTGATGGTGAGTTAATTTGAGCGTATAGTGAAATATCCAGGGGATTAGTGAAGTACGCTTCCAGATGAATGTGAGGGAGGCCTGGAGCCAAGGCCTTGAGTACTCCGTGTGGACCTCACTTCCTCCTCTTTCCCCTTGTTCTCCTGCTCTCCTCCCTGACATGAATTAGGCACGTTTCCTCTGCCATTTCCTTCTACCATAATGCTCCTATCTTGGAGCCACCTAACAATGGAGTGAAGCCTCTGAAACCATAAACCAAATTTAAACTTCACCCTTTCAGTGGTGGGTATTGAGTCTCAGTGATGAGAAAACTTAGTCACATAAAAAATAATAATTTTTTGATGAGACAGGCAGTCCCAAGATGTAGAACAAATCCAGTAGAAGTTTATGGATAGCAATCTTTGCTTAATCCTCAGAGTTCCCAGGGAATTTCAAGAGAATGTAGAGCTCCACGGGCCACAGTGTCAAACACTCAGACTATCACTTACTAAGAACATAAAAGACTTGCAACAAGTTTATCTTTATTTATGGCTGTATAGTACTCCTTTGTGTATAAATACATTTTCCTTGTCTATTTATCTGTTGATGGACACATGTTTTCAAGATCTGGCTATGGTAAATATGCTGCTATAAGTGTAAGTATGCATGTATCCTTGGAGTACAGTGATTTTAACTTTTGGGAAAATACCCAGAAATAGAATAGCTGGTCAAAAAAGATTTTCTATGTCTAGATTTTTGAGGAATCTCCACACTAATTTCTGAAATTCAAATAGCCCCTGAGTTCATTTACATGAGAAACATAAACAGGGAACAAATTAGAAGGTAGACAAATAGGAAATAAAGAGAAGTTCGAATACTTCCCCAAACTAAAGTTCCACTGCTTTAAAAATACTTCAGCATATATTAGCACCATTTATATTACTAGTTTATCTTAGTTCATTGATACAAAAATGTTATTATCTGTTTGTTTATTTTTTGTTAGAATTTTTGTGGTTTATAACTTGTACTCTCAGTAACTGTTTTGGAGACAATGATATACCATGTAACAATTACTGTTATTCTCTTATTATTTGATTGTGAAATTTTGTTATGCATTCATGAAATTTTTAAAAATTTAAGAGGCTACAGTAGTCATCCATTCTCTCCTCTCTCTGCTTCATTGCATTGTGCTAAGTTTGGTTGGTAAATGAGTTCTAGACCAAAGGGCAGGGGAGAAAAGTACATTTGATTTTCCTCCAGTGAATCCTAAGTTCTCATCTTAGAGCTCTAAAAAATAAGCTGGCATTTCAGTTGGCAGCTCTCTAAGTGTTAAACTGTTGATACTTTGTTAAAAAAGAGATTTGGGCCATTGAACATGAACGTTTCCAGCATGAAAGGAAAGAATTCTTGCACAGTGTAGCTTCACATTATCTTTACTAAAATTACCCTAGGTAAACTGAGTCCTACCTGGAGAGAAAGCAAGAATTGGTATTTCATATCTAAAAACATGTGGTTATTTCAGGGACATTTCCCAAAGAAAAAACTCCCAACAAATATTATTATATTTTATTTTTAAAATATTTCCAGCTTCACTGAAGAAAAAATGACAAAAATTGTATACATTGAAGGTGTACATACACCAGTGATTTAGTACACATTGTGGAATAATTACTACCTAAAGCTAATTAACCCATCACCCCACATGCTTATGACTTTATGCTTATGCTAAGGATTTTTAAGATGTTTCTCAGCAAATTTCAAGTATACAATGCAATATTATTAACTATTGCCACCATGTTATATATTACTGCCCAAGAATTCATGCAAAAATATCATAAGTATGAATTTCAAAGTAGGATAATAGCCACAAAATCGGTATGAAACACATGGGTAACAGCCCTTATTTGTGTGTGTGTTCAATTTCCCCTCTGTTTGCAGGAGTCAGGGGGCTCCTGCTTCCTTGCACTCGGGGGCAGCTTCAATTGCCATGCGCTGCTCCTCTCTTCTCCAGTTAAAGACTACTCAGCTCTGCTGCCACTGCTAAGCTTGCTGTCACTGTCAATTTGGAGTCTGGGCCAGTCTTTGGCTTGTGGTCTCCAGGAATCCCATCCTCTGCAATTCCCCTGACTTCCAGCTAAAGCAGCTCAGTGCCACATACACCCAGGGCCCCACATATTACTTCCCCATTTCCTTATCCTTCCGTTCAGATGATGTTCCCTGGCTCACCCTTAACAGAGCTCACCAGAAGTGTCCCTGGTTCCTCCAGAGAACTGCTCCATGAGAACATGAGCACCTCAGTATCTGAGAACGTTTCTTAGGGATGCAACAAAATCTCTGGCAAAAAGTTTCTCTTAGGAGAACAAAAAGTCCAGCCTGAACAAATGCTCAGAAATGTACTTGGAACTACATTGCTGTCTCTTGTCCAAAGCCATCCAATCCCTGTGGGAAGACATCCAAGACTCACAGCAAGCAAGTTTACATAATCTGAGTTCCAAGCCTGAGAAAAACAGTGACACCAAGCCAGGTGTTAGTTAAGCCCCCAAAATCTGATCTAAAAATTCAGGTTTAAGGAGAAATAATTAACGAGTAGTCATAGATTTTCATCGAATGTTATTCTGCACAAGGCTCCTGTCGTCCCTTTGATCCCTGCTGATTACAAACCTGAACAAATGACCTCTCCCTTAGCAAGGCAGATCCTTAAAGGAGTCCAAGTGCTGCTTTCTGCTCTGCCATCAGCTTTTATGAGGAAAGCAAAGGAGCTGGCAGGGACAGCCTCATTCCCAACAGGCTCTTTCCCCTGTCCGCTGCAGAGAACAATGCCCCGGCTGCATTAACCTACTGTCTACATTGACCAGTGACAACCAAGAGAGATTTAGGGCCTCAATCAACCTCACCATCCAGGGAGACCTGCACCATATCAAAGACTGCCAAACGGTGCGTGGTCATGACAACTATCAAGCATCCTCTGAGTTTCTCTGTCACTGGTTCCCAGAACAAAGAAGTATGACAAGAAATAACAAGAATAAAAAGCGATAGAGGGACAAATTAGGATGAAATGCCCTCAACAACAGAAGCAAAATACACTCAAGTCTTTGAATTCTGCAGCTGCTGAGGCACTGAGGGGATTTGTGCCCAATGCAATTCCCCCCAGCCCCACCCATGTGACTGCAGTGTGGTTCTGACGCTTCCTGGCCATGTTTCCCTTTTCAGATGAATGGAGTGTGACAGCTGAGGCAGCAATCAGCCCCTAGCAGAGGGTTGGAACTGGAAAGAAGAAAAAATTCCCCTCTGGACACCAGCATTTACAGCATAAGAGCCTAAGGAGAGCTGAAGGTCGTTGCTGAAAGCAATCTGAGCGCATCACCAACTGGATCAGGGTGATGGAGCACATTCCACCTGCCAGTCACCAAAGCAAAGTGTTACAGGGAGGCCTTGTTGTCTGGACTGAGAGGCTCCTGCAGAGGTGCCGAGATCATGGGGGTACTGTTCTCATCGGTAGGTCACCGAAGGCACGCCCTAAAGGGCCTGTCTCTCACTGTCCCTCTGCTCCTGCTCTCTGCTTCTGGTTGCCACACTTCATGCCCTTCCACTGTAATGTTTCTGCCTTGGAGCCAACCATGGACTGAGCTCCCTGGAGCTGTGAACCACATGAACCCTCCCTGATCTATATCTAAATGTTAGACAGGAAAGTGACCAAGAGTGCCCAAAGAGACCCACTTTGCAGATCCATTAAAATTGAGGTGGACCCAGGACAGAGGTGCCCTGACCAAAGTCTTTAGGGGAAAACTTGCCAAGGAGTATTTCCACCCTTCCAGATTTCTTTCACAGCCAAATAGAAGTTTTCTCTATCATGGAACGCTAAGATGAAAATGTCCTTTATTAATTAGGCATTCCATAGTATTTATCAATATAGATATTCTTCTAGGTACCAGACAAAATTTAAAGACTACAATGGGAACAATTTTACCTTTGCACAATTTATATTCTGGTAAGAGCTAATTGAGAATGAATAAGATAACATAGGATGGAAATTAAATAGCTTGCTACCATTATTTAAAAAACTAGAGCAGGATAAAAAGAAACAAAGATTGCTATGGGCTGCATTGCAATTTTAAATGAGTAGTGAAAGCAGATTTTTTTCTCAAATGAGAAAATACTTAAAGGAAGTAAGAGGGAAGCCATGAGGATATATTGGAAAAAGCATCCCTGGAAGATAAAGTAGGCAATGCAAAGGCCCTGAGGTAGAAATCTGTATGACATGTTCACAAAACAGCAAGAATGCCAGAGTGGTAGTGCTGACGACAAAGAGGGAGAGTGAGAAGAGCAGAGATGGGAAAGAAGTGGGTGCTGACTGTGGGGAACCTCATGGGCTTTGACAAAGGTACTGTCTTGTGTTCTGAGAGGAACTGGGGGCCGCTAGCGATGTTCATTAGAATGCTATTTCCTGGTTTATGTGTCATTGTGTTGCTCTCACTGCTCTATGGAGAGTGCTGAGGAGATGGAGATACTAACAGGAAACCACTTGGAAAGCAAACAAGCACGTAAGACGATGGTGACTGGAATTAGGCCACAAAACAGTGAGAGTCCCGCATCTCTCAGGTCCGATTTGACAGTGAAGCGCCAGGTGAAAAGATGTTTATCCATGTTGTTATCTTTACCTGCCACGCCCTAAATACTTATTTCTTCACCTTACCCAACACTTTCAGGCCGGTAACTGTGCTAAGCTTTTGAAACAAAGCAGATGTTTCGAAGTAAGAATTCGTCGCCGTATGGAATTTACATTTTACTAGTTGAGAGTTAAGGAAGCCAGCTACTTAATTACAACACTTGGGAGGTGTCAAAAGAAACAGAAATCAGCGTCATCTGAGTCCAGATGGGCCTCGTTCCTGCTTCTGAAGATGCAGAATATGCCTAACGGCTCTAGGAAGTTCCTGAAAAGAACCGCTTTGCCACCTATGGGGCTCTGATGTCTCCAGCATTTATAACACGTTAGAACAGAAGTGTCGCATTGAAGAAGT
This sequence comes from Cavia porcellus, assembly GCF_034190915.1. NCBI lineage: Eukaryota > Metazoa > Chordata > Mammalia > Rodentia > Caviidae > Cavia > Cavia porcellus. The sequence continues at coordinate 48,098,725 of NW_026947487.1, read as the reverse complement.
CAGTAAGTTTCTGTTTTGTTTTTGTGCAAAACTCTATTTGACCTCACTGTTTCACCATGAAGGCTCTGAGGGAAGGGTCACAGCTTCCCTCAGGGAAGGCAGACTTGGCCTTCAGGAGCTGGGGTGCTGTTGGTAGAGACCTCTCAGACACCAGCATCATTGAACGTTGCCCAGGCTGAAGAGAGCTGTGTCGTCAAAGGTGTGCCTGTGTGCCAAGCAGCCCACTCCTTCTTGAATCTCAGGACAGCTCGGAAGCATCACCCATGATGCAAAGCTCTCTGGACACTTGGCCAACGCCACCTGTAAGAATGGGAGAGAGCACCACAGGCTGATCTCTGTCCCTCTCCCTCTCCCCAGTCCTGCCTGCCTCACTGCTGTCCTACAGAAAGGACCCAAGAACACTTTAATGGACTCCCCAGAGTTTCTTTATGAAGGACACAGTGTGAAAATGTAACTAACTTAGATGAGCTAAGCAAAAGGACTTTAAGCTACATTCCCATCAGAATCTAGTCCTGGGTTCAAGTATGTCTCCAAAGGAAGCCTTATGATTCATTTCTTTTTGATGATAGATGCCAGGAAATGTAAAGTTAAAATCAAGATTAGTTTAAAAGTAAGAACACATTTCTGCTCTCTGGAAATATGTATACCCTCTGCTCTTATTTTTCAACCCAATTGTCCTCTTTTCCACAATTTTCAATCTTAAAATCCCCTTAAGCCACTTTCCATGATCTTTAATCTTCTAATTTCATAGTACTTTTAGTAATAAAATCCACAGTAATAAAATCAGGAAAAGGTCTTTTCAGAGAGGGTTAACCTTTCTAGCTAGCTGAACTAGGGCTCAGAAACCACTAATGCAAAAAACACCTCTTCACTTCTGTAGCCAGAATAATCTTCTAGCTCTGCTTTTAGCCATGATTCAGAAGAGATGCAAGCCCAGTTCCAAAAACTCCAAATATTATGTGCATGTTTTCTGAAGCTGCTGTGAAGATTCCATGAAGATCAGATAAAAGGTAGTTCCTGAGCAAACTTCTAGAAATCGTGTCATTAATTTTTCACTCTGAAGTGATTAAGACTGTTGCTTACATATTTTAGAGACCCAAATCATAATCAGAATGTGAAAATGTGGACTTGACATTTTTCAAATACATGGGATATCCAGGGCTGGGCCCGCTTCCTTTGCGGCTATATCCAGGACCTCTGGTGGCACTAGAACTCCAAATCTCCCCATGCTTGAACACAGCCACCACTCTTAGTTCTGATCCCAGAGAAGCTTTTGCTAAACATTGCAAAGGTGGCCACAGTTACAATAAGCTCCCACAGCTACTTCAGAGGTTCTTTATTAATTATCCTCCTGCTTACTAAGATGCAATATCTAAGACCTGCAATTGAAAGAAGGAAAGGTTTAACTTGGTTAATGTTTCAGAGGTTTTAGTTCATCGTCTACTGACTCCAAGGCAGAGACATCATAGCAGAGGGGCACACAGAGAAAAGTTGCTTAGTTCATGGCTATGAGGAAACAGAACAAAAAGTAGTGCCAATAAGGAAAGGGTGAGGGTCCACATATGGTACCCAGGGTCATGCCTCCATGACCCACCCACCCATGCACACTCTTAGGGTACTCTAACAACCCTTTAGGTGGCTCCCAAACCGATAAAGGTGACAGTGTTAGTCTTCCCATTCCAACCCTTTTCAATTTGACACACAACCACATCTCTTTAAACCACACTTAACCTCCAAATCAGCACAATATTAATAATTTTGCCTAACATGATACAACTATCTTGCATACAGGTAAAAACACAATCATCTCTTTTCCAAAAATCTCAACAGTCCCCCATTTTCCAAAAGTCCACATTGTCTTTGAGACTCAGAGAAAACCCTTAACTGTGAACCTCTGTAATGATCAAAAACAAGTTACATAACCCCAAGAAACAAGGGCACATGGTTAATGTTCCTGTCCCAAAAGGAATGCTAAAGGACAGAAAAGAACTGAACTAATGCAAGACCAAAGCCCATCAGGGTAAACATTAAGTCCAGTAGCTTCATGCCCAGCACCCAGGGCACATGGTGGTAAGACGTGAGTTCCAGAGGACTTGGGTGGCCTCACTACTATGATGGTCTTGCTATTTGCAGCCCACATTTTCTTTCTCTTGGGCTGGCACTTTACAGTCCCATAATTCTCATCTCAAACTTCCCACTCTCTTTTGCTTTCCTCTCACAACCTCATGCACTGCCCTCTCATGCTCCTTTCTTGGCCTCTCAAGCCTCATTTGAATGCTCCTTTGAAATCTGCCTGACCTCACAACTCTTGCATTCTATGTGCCTGTATAATCAGCATTGCATAGACAATGGCAAGATCTTCTGTAGTGGGCCCCCTTGGAAAACAGCTACAGAGTCCTCTGAATGCCTAGATGATTCAGCAAGTGAAGTGAATTCTGGGAAACCAATTTCCTGAGGCAGTCTTTCTGGAGTAGGGGTCTCAAGGGATCTCTTCTCAAATGAAAGGCTGACTCATGTGTTGGGTAGTGTCTTACTAATTTCTGAGATATTCTCAAGTTGTCTTTCATCTTAGTCTTCCTAGACAAATCCAGTTGACAATGAGTCTTAATCTCTACACATTCTTTTTCCCAATCTACCCAGCAACTGCCGTCTAACAGAAAAAGGGGCACTTGAATCAACCTTTCATACTTGCAAATTTTCTTCAGTGATCATGGGAAATACATCCATGTCATTCAAAGCACATGAAAGAAGTTAAAGCCAAGAAAGAAAATTTTTGATGGTAGAAGTGAAGAAAAAAAATGCACATTTCTTACAGAAAATCTAGATTCACCGAGTCCGTCTCAGTCTCCATTTGTACATCTCCTAGGTATTTGGTTATTCTCTTAAAAGTTTAGTCCATGCTGGTTTCTTCTCCCTCTGAGTCAGCTCATCTAAATCCTCCTTCCATTCAGATCATTTTCTGTTTGTTGTACATTTCATTGCATCTTTTGTTTATTATTTTAGCATCTCCCTAGTTTCCTAAAGTTCATGTACATTGTTCACAAAGATCAGCACAACAAAGGCCTACTAGATAAATTAGAAGTGCTTCTTTTTCTTTTAGATGGCAAAAAGTACAAATGATTATAGATGATTGTACCTTAATATGGTTGGCACTTACCACAGCCCTGAGGTACCTTAACAATTATATCTAGATATATTTGTCAGTTGCTCTTTATGAATCTTGAGTGGAAACATGGAACCTGAAGGAAAGTTGAAAAGTCTAGAAAAAGGGTTATCTGGACCTCAGGTTCCAGATGAGACTTTAGCCTGTGATCTAATGAGTGAAACTCAGTCCAGTGGAATGGTCAGGTAAACTTGGGACTTCCATAAGTCTAGGGGCAAGTGATAAACTGAGAAGAAAAAAACTCTGAACAACCCCTGGATCCAGCAATGCCCTGACCACAAGAAGTAGAAGTCTGAGAACTTCTGAATGGCCACTTTACAGCCAATGGTAGGGTGAGGCATCACTAAACGGCCTCATGGATAGGGCCAGAGGGCAGCCCAAATCTGAGTGCCCAGTGTAACTGGCAAACTGGATCATGGACTCAAGCCAGGTGATATTTTGGGGACTCCAAAATGAGAAGCACTAGGGAGCTGCTTTCCGTGCATGCTAGGATTAACTCTGCAACCACAGTGCACATAGTGAAAATAGCAGAGTGCGCACCTATGCCACATACATTCGATTAAATTTCATGCAGATATTAAAAGTGAGGATTATGTAGGTTTTAATATAACACAGAAGTAGTGCAGTATAAAGTGAAAATCATACATACAATATCATAACTAGCATAAAATTTTGTGTTGCAAAAAAAGACTATGTTACAAAAAGAAAATAACATGAAATATAGATCTATAAAACTGTGTTACATTCATTTTTCTATTTTCTGTCTTATGTACTTTTTATGGGAAAAGGAGTGTAAGGAAATTTTCTGCTAAAAATTGGCAGTGAATGAATAAAACAATAATTGTCCTGTCCTCTTCTGTAGGTATTTTCTGCTCATTCTTACGCAGCACCGAGGGCCCTGTGTTTAATAGGAAGCAATACTTACAATGTATAATTAAACTAGTGACCTCAAAATGTCCAGCACAATGTTTAGAATTTCTAAAGTGCTAAAGTGGGGACCTTTACAAATGGAGGAAGATACAGCACTCAATGCTTAATGAAGATAAAAGATTTAATTCTTAAAATGTTTTTAAGGAGTGGTTTAGACATACTATGCTCCAAGCCTTTTTGCAGGGTTTGTAAGACCTTCCAATGTGTATTCTGCATAGAGGTCAGTTTACCACATTCAGTCACAGAAAGGGACTCTTCTCCCTGCCCCACCCCAGTGAGCAGTTCGGTCCTTTCTTGATCTAGTCCAAGTCTTAAGGGATAAGTACACCAACAAAAATAGGGAACTGGATTTTGTTCGTTGCAAAGACAGAGAAAAGGGTGTCATTTGATCCAAGGGAGACCAGGAAAAAACAAAAGCCTTACTAGGCTCTTTTTGGAAAAATACAGCTATTCAGATTATGCTTGATCAAGTTTGGTCTTAAAACCTCATATTTTTTGGTGGGAAAAATAGTTATGAATTCCGAAACTACTGAATGAAGGTTGATGATGAACAATATATTTGCAGTGTCTCAAACTATGCCCCAACAAAATACTCACTAGCTACAAAATGGAAAATAGTACTGTTCTAGGGGAGAATCTCGGCAGAAATTCTGTTAAGTGAGTACCTTATGGGTAACCAAGAACAAGATCTAAGTCACATGCATTCACCTCTGTCCCCCCAGACCCTTTAACATCACAATGAATAGCAAAGCCTGAGGGCACCTGGCATCTTTTGGATGCCAAAGATGTGCTCATAGATCTCTCTCAAATGGTATTTAGCTAATTTGACACAACAGTATGTCAACAGTTAAAGAGAGGAACAAACTTACCCAGGGTTAGATAGATACCAAATTTACAGAGTACAAATGTGAGCTCAGAGCTGCTTGACACCAAAGTCCACTTTCTTTCTATCTTCTCATGCTGCTGTTAGTGTGAAATCTAATCGTGTGATGGTGTAGTTGACCAACAATGAGACAGGCTCATTCAACAAGGCTACAAGACAGAATTTTTTGCAGCTGCGAGAATCCCAAACTCAAGTGCTAATGATTGTTCCCTAGGACCCAAAGTAGGTGCATTAGGTGAAGTGAAGAAAATGACACCTGGTCTCTACTGGGGTGGCTGGAAGAATTAGCAAGTCCTCTGAACACAGCTGCTGCCCGCAGGACCTATCGACCACTGGCATCAATGGTGCATGTGAAAACCTCCATATGGCCCTCATCCCAGGGTCCCTGTCCCAGGCAGGAACACAGCACGTGGAATTGAACCATAGTTGAAATTAAAGGACAACAGGCCTAGGATATTGTTGTACTTCCAAACTGATAATCTGAGGATGAGAGGAAGGCATGGAGTAGGAGGCAGAGTCCCTGGTCAGTCATTTCCAACCCTCTGGATCAGCACCGCTAGCCACTGTCACGTGGCTTGGTTTAGCTGCTCCTGCTGGGACCCTCAAAGTGACTATAGTGCCATGGAATAACAATACGCAATTTAGAAATACGCATCTCAAATATTTGCAACAATGCCCTGAGTTTCTTCTAAACTGACAAATAAGAGGAGTACAGTCACCTAAAATAAATTTGCACTCAGAAAAGAGAATTCATGTTTCTTTTACTTATTTGTTAAGGAATTGCAGTAGGAACTGTTTAACCAGACTGCCTGGGTTCACACCATGTATCAGCATCACTTGGTCATGTTCCTGCACCAGAGCACTGGTCTTCTTTATCTCTAACTTTTGCATGATTATAACACCCCCCTAACACTGTGGTTGTGGGTTTTAGGTCATGCTCTTGTGGCACAGGAGACATATGCTGTGTGCTATCTATTATTATTTGGTTTATGATAAAGTAATTCAGAACAATATAAGAAAACAACTAAAACTATATTCATAAATATTAACTTCAAAGTTCTAGTTTTTTAGGCCAGGAAACAATTTCCTATTAGTCCTTTTAAAATATAATGCAGGAGATTTAAGACTCTTTTCCATAGTAACTGAATGATGATAGCCACCAAAATCATTAGAATTCTGCATTTTACAAAAGATACCCTCTTGTAGATACTGAGAATGAAATAATAAAAAATAGATGATAGTGGAAATGGTTATAGATATCCAGAGTATTTTTCCCAGCATAAAATGTTGATATAACCATGACACTGGAGGAGGATGACATAAAATATCAATTCAGGCAAAGGATGATAAAAACTTTTTTTAAAGCATTTTGTCAGATACCTTCTAAAACTGCTAAATTGCCTTTCTATTCTCAATAACACGAGTCAAAGGCCTCAATGCTGATATAAAAAATGTGAAACAATCCATCTCAAAGCAGCACCTGATAGGAGAAAACAGGATTTCCAAATCAATTTGTCATGATCCAATATGGATTAAGTAGTTTATTTGTTTTGACATTTCTCATTTGCTAAGTGCCATCCTGGCAAAGTAATCTCTCCGTGATACAGACACAGGCCAGAGCATTTATTATTATTTATTTAGGGGACTTCAGCCCCCTTTCCTGCAGAGGAGTCATTTGAAACCAGGAATATTTTAAAATTCAGACTGCATGTGGCTTCATCTGATAGTGGTTTCAGCTCATCACTTCTCCCCTGGAATGAAAACTGGGCCCTACAGTCTTGGACAGAGAGGAAACCTTCCAGGTTTATGTAGAGAACACCCGGGGTTGGACTTGGACCCTACCCTCCCACCGTACCCTGCGATTTCCATTCTAGAACCTTCTTAGCCCAGTGTGCTTCCATGTTTCCCACTTGTCCTACTGTTCAGCTGGGGAGGAAGAGGGACTCAGAGACCAAAGAGTGGCAGTGCATCCCTCACACTGGCTACAGTGAGGTCCAAACCAGAGGGCGCACTTGATACACATGAACAGAGGGGCACTGAGCCAGGCCCACAGAGCCTCCTGATTCACTGTCCATCCAACAGCTCCGCCAGCTCCCCTAAGTTTTCACTGTGGGACTCTCACAAAGTAGGGGTCAAAAGAAGGGACCCTATTCTCCAGGAAGACTCCAAATGAACAGATCTCTAGAGGCTTCATTCTCAAAATCTTCCTGTCATGTCATTTTAAGTCAGGATTTTGAACAAACAAGACTAATCTACTGCTGTATAGGAAAACCTGACAAGAACTATAATATATAGCCAGGAATGGATGCACATGCCCATATTCACAGCCCTCTGAGAGGCTGAGACGGGAGGATCCCAAATTTTAGACCAGCCTGGGCAATGTGATGGGACCCTGTCTCAAATAAAAAACAAGAAAGTGTTAGGGATGCAGCTCAGTGTGAAGGCCCTGAGTTCAACCTCCAGTTATCAAGAAGTAAAAGAAAAGGAGAGAGAAAAAAAAGAGAATGAGAGAGAGATAGTGAGAGAGAGAAAGGAGGGAAAGAAGGAAGAAGAGAGGGTGGAAAGGAAGGAAGGAAGAAACAAAGGGAGGGAGAGAGGAAGGAAGGAAGGAAGGAAGGAAGGAAGGAAGGAAGGAAGGAAGGAAGGAAGGAAGGAAGGAAGGAAGGAAAAAAGGAAAAGTAGCATATTACATAGAAAAATATGAGGGCTGGCCATATAGCTCAGTGGCACTGCACCTGCCTGGCAAGAGCAAGGTCCTGAGTTCGATTCCCATTACCAAAAAGAAAAAAAGAATATGAAGAAGAGAAAAGGGTAGAGTCCGAGCTCCCATGACTATTGCCATTTTAGTTTTGTGTATCACATCCCCGCTGGAGCATCACATTTCGAATGTGTTAGCATATTTGCATGTTAGAATCGCTGTTCACAGGCTGGCACCATCAAGGGACTTGCCACACTCGGTGCTTCTGCCATTAGGAGAGAGATGACGATGACGGGGTGGAGGACGCGTTCCAGATCCCGGAGAAAGCTCAGTGAGTTTGATGCAATCCATGTGCAAGCTGAAGCCTGCTTGGTGACTGCAGAGGGAGTCCTTGGTAACCTGGCTCAATCCCAGTCCAAACCAGTAGATCATGACCCACACTGAGTTGGGACAGAAACTGGCTTTTGGGGTCTGACCAGTTCTCTCACACAGCCCTGACTGCAAAAGGAACTGGGAAAGAATTTGAGTATTTTTGCTTCTACAGTAGGAAGTTGGAGCTCCGCAAACACCCACACAGTGGGCATTTCCCTAAGCAGAGATAGGAAATCCAATGTTGTTAAAACAAATAATAAAGATCCACCTCTGAACTGTTTCATTTTCTGCTATTTGCTATGTTCTCAAAACATGACACAGACAGTCCCAGAGAGTCCTCATAACATCTCCAGACTTCAGAAAGCTGGCGAATTCCCAGCTACAAACTGAAATTGAAAGCAGGAGTTGTTTCCTAAGCCTCCCTCAGTTCTAGTATTATCTACGCTGGGTCTAATGAAATCTCAGCTCCTTGACCTACCACATCCCTCCCTGAGAATGACTGAAAATGTGTCCGACAGCTGGTAATGGGAGAACACGTTAATCCTGGCACTCTGTGAGGCTGAGGTAGGACGATTGCAAACTCAAGAACAGCCTGGGAAATTCAATGGCTTAGCAAGAAGACCCTCTTAAAGCAAAAAGTAAAATATTAGCCCACTGAATTGTTCAACTGTCAAACACTCCTAAAGAAATTACAGAACAAAATACATCTCAAGAGCATAGCACTCCAAACTGTGTCTCTCAGTGGTCCCATTGGGTCACAAAGCTGATCAGTGTCCCCAGAGATGGACTCTTAACAGCCACCAGGAGCGCTGGGAAGTTTCTGCGTCCTGCAGAGACCAGGGATTACAGGTAGGTCATGTGTTCATGGCAGGCCTCAGTCCACAGGCATTTTTATATTTAAATATTATAAAATTTGAGCACTAGTAATAACAGTGGTTTTACAAAGGGGGCCGTGGGTTAGGAAGGTGGTCCTGATTGTGACTCCCTGGTTTCAAGCCACTCTGACTAGGTGTATGACCTTGGAAAATTATTTCACTTTTCTGTGCCTCACTTTTCTTATCAGTAAATTAGGAAGGGTAACAGTCTCAGGCTAAGCAAGTATTTCAGAGGATTAACAAACATGCATAAGGATGTTTACAAAAGCAGCAGGAATTTTTTGGACATATTTAATTCCTTGGCGATCTTATTAACAGCTTTTCTTATAAGAACACTGAGGCTTAAGGAGATTAAATAACTTGTCCAAGATATAGCCATTATGCAGAGAAGTGATTTTTGAGATTCATTCCGAAGGGTTGGATGAGGACTCTCAGGAGTTAAGGAAAATAATTGAAAACAAAAAGCAGGGGTACAAAGGACAGAGTCAAGAGATCTAATCCTCAGGTTCTCGGCCTCCAAAATGGATGGGTTGGAGCTAGATTTCCAAGCCAAGGTGACATTTGTATAGTAATTCCTAGTCTCTGAGTTTCCAGTGTTAAAATTGCTTATAAACACGTGAAAAATTAAGTATGTGACAGTCTGTGAAATAAAAGCTAATGAATCGCCTACATAGTTTGGAAGGAATTTTCTAGGTGAAGAAAATGAATGGAGTTGAACAAACTGACATTTATGTTGTTCCCTAGAACAGAACAGTGTGTCCTGCTTACGTGATGCTAAGAAAATTCCTTTGGAGAAATTTTATTCCCATATCTTACACCCTGAGCAACTACTTTAAAGATCACAACATGTAAAGCATTAATTAACTATTGCTATTCTCCTTTTTATGAAATTTTGTTTTATTTTTCCATAAAATTAAAAATAAGTCCTATAGCTAGGACATAATTTTATATACTAGGATGACTGGAGATTTATTTTTAAACGCTGCCTGGTGACTGTTGGTATATTCAGTCTCTCAGAGTACATTTTTATCTCCTACCTACCACCCAACTGCCTGCCACCACCTAGAGTTAGAGGACCTCCAATATTAGAAAACTACCAACAACAAAAATGGTGTCCATATCCAATCACATGCTGCTCCCTCCCATGCAAATATTATTATTCAATAGGTTGTAATAGTTTCTCTGTGTGGCCACCACCACCACTGTGTACATTACACACATGACAACATCCCCCTCTATGAGTCTTTCTAATACCCCTGTAACTTCAAAAGCCTAATGCCCATGCAGACAGCATAATTTGTGAGAAAAAAAGCAAAGACCAACTAAATGCAAGCAAGAAAGCCAAGGGGGATATTTGATGTTTTGGCAGAAATTCATTGGCCAACAAGAGAGTGAGAAATATTTTTGGATCTAAAATGTCCACCAAAAGTCTTTCTGTTCAGACATAAGGATTTTAGAAGGAGGTTGGGTCATAGCACATATTTATCCATCAGTAGTACGACTAATGCATTCATGAGTTTATAACTGTGTTGTTAGGAGATGGACCCTTTTTGGAAGACATGAATATGTGACCTGGAAGGACATATTTTTGTCCCTGTATTCTACCATCTCTCTCTCTGCTTCGTGGTTAAACAGATTGAACAGATTTCCTTTGCCATGCCCTTCCACACGCTGTTACTGCCTTGAACTAAAACTTCTGAATCCATAAGCCAGATAAACCTCTTATCCTGTAAGATGTGGATGGTGAGTACTTTGCCCATTTTCCCACAGTGTGAAAGTGTCTGATTCATAAAGAGCTTTCACACATCCAAAATGGTAAATCCAGGTGTCTCCTGACTGGAGACCATTGGCCAGGGGAAAATACAGACTGGCCAAGTAGGGGCAAGAAATCCTATGTGATTGGGTAGAGAACTTGTGTAGCTTTCTCTGGTTAGTCCTAAAATTCAAGCAAGAGCAAAAATTGTAGAAGTTGCATTCATCTGGGGCTTTACCGTGATTATTGTTTAGGAGGCACCTACACTGATAGCTAGAGACCATGATCTGACTTCGTTCAAGTGTGATCTATATAAATGGCAGCCTGACGACTGTAGATGATTTGTTGGTTTCCTGAGATGCCTGAAGACCTATTTTTACATGCTGTCTGATGACATTCTGTCTGTGTATTCAATCACTCAGAGAGATAGCATTTGGGAATATGCATTGAAGCAACAGAAAAAAATTCTGTTATTAGAATATACAGAAAGATTAATTTTTCAGACAGATGCTTCTGATTTAAAAAGAAACATAAGCTGCCACTGGTTTAGTGATGAGAGAATTTCTCAATCCCAGAGGCAGATCACTTAAATCACAGAATAAGAAAAAGGTTCATCTCAGTATGCTATGGTTGATACATTGTATTAACTTGAGAAGTTCAGAAATTTAGCTGACTCAGTAGGGAGCCAGGATCCTTACTTTGTAAATATCCTCATCCTGTGCAAGAGGAGGGCAAGGAGATTTCCTGAGTGCTGTGCTAGCTCTGGGTGGGGTGGGGTGGGGTGGCCTGCACACACTGTAAGGGAACAGAAGAGGCTTGCTCTTCCCCCATGGTGCTCTGGCTGCCTTTGCTGGCTGCTGCCGTGTAGTGTAGCCCCAATGCCATGCTACTCTGCCTTGAAGCCAACTGATTATAGACAAACTGTGAGCTAAATAAACCTTTCATGCCTTCATTTGGGTGTCAGGTATTTTGTCTCAGCAACAAGAGAAAAGTAACCAAGACATGGTGGAACCTAAATTCTACCTTTAAGACATACATTGCTTTTATTTTGAGGTCTTCAATAAGCAACTCAGTGGGCACTGAGAGTGCCCAAAGAGAAATTTCATATTATATCTGATGACAAACACCAAATTAAGACCCATACCTCCTTCTTCCAAAAATAAGAAATAAATCAGCAGAAAAGAGGAAATAACAGCTACCTTAGAGAAGAATCACATCTCTGAAAATAAATTAGAAAATATTTACCTTTTTCGCAAAGATATGCCAGACTTCATTACAAAAATTAAGATGCTATTCCCTTAAAAAGGAATCAAGACAGAAAGACAAAAGACTGATTTAATCTGAAATTATAGAAACTAGTGACTATCTCTAAAACCATAAGGGTAGAAATAAAATCCAAAAGTGAGAGGTTTTTTGTTTTTTTTTTTTAATGTTATTTAAGGAAAAAAAAGAAAAAGAAAAACAGGGAAAGGGTACAAGTCATACAAAATTTAAGAAAAAATAAACAGTAGGAAATCACTAGTTAATAGATTACATATTTTCATCTTAGAAATAGTTGTTCAAGTTATAAAATTAAAGCATATAGAGTGGACATTCAAACAGTGAGACTGCAAACAGTTCTGTTCAATGATCCAATCCAACTCAGTAATATGGTTACCTATCTTACACACTTAAATATACATGCAGTTATGTCCTTTAGAGCACTTTCTTTTCCTCTCCTTTGTACAATGACAATTACACATTTTGGGTTTTATTACTCCCACTGTTCTTATTACTTTTTTTTGAAGAAGGTAAAACCAAATGTGACATAATAGGACAGAATCAGTCAAATCAAAAGGATGGACATAATACATAATGTAAAAACAAAATACAAGGTGATCAACAATAGTTACCATAATGCCTCTTGCTATCTTAAAAAGAATTGCCTATATCATCAGTTATAATAAAATTGAACAAAACATTAAAGAGCAAGACCAATAAAACCAAAACATTGGAGACATTAGAGGACTTCAAAAGAAGATAATAGTCAACCAGAATGGGCATCATAATGAATCTTATTGTCTTCATAGTTGTTGCCTATACTTTCGAACTTGGTACTATCAAGCATAACAGAATAGAGGAAAATCAGTCAAAACAAGATGGTGAGAGCAATACAGGGTTTCAAATCAAGTTAATAGGAAATCAATGTGAGTTATTATAATATATTCTGCTATTTTTAATTTATTTTTCCCTTAATTAAAAGGATAAAAATGAAAAAGTAGATAATAAAAAAAAAAAAACAGGGCATAACAACAAAACAGCGCAGGTCAAAACATAGCCATTTAAGCAAAATAGTTTTTCACCACAAGATAATCTTGACATAAAATTAGTTACCATAGTGTCTCTTTCCTTAAAATCTTTGGGTATAACTTCATATACTATAGCATCAGTGTATCATATACATGTCTTGATATAACGTATCAAGACAATGTAAAACCATTCAAGAGAATAACAGTATTACAAGGTATTTAGAATCAACTAACAGAAAATGAACAATGGTTTCTGTATAATCTCCTTGTCTATGAAAGTTTTTATTTATATTATCACATATAATAAAATTCAATAAGATACAACAGGTTAAAACAGATGGAGACAGAAGAACAAAAGCTTGATGGGACTTAAAAACAAGATGATATTAAATCAGCGCTACCTATTATGACGTCTTGTTTTCTCCAAAATGGCTGTTCCTACCATCCAACCTTCTCTGCCTCATTTTTGTTGAGCTCTTTTTCTGTCATTAGTTGTCAGTTTGTCTTCTTCATTTCGCTTTCTGCTCCATTCATTGTGGCCTCTCTGCCACTGTTTCTGGAATCTTGGTATTTTTCATTTTTAGAATATCCTGCAGTATTCTCTGTAGAGTTGAATTGGTAGTTGCAAATTCCCCTAGTTCCTCATTATCCTGGAAGCACCTTGTTTTTCCATCAATTTCTAGGGACAGTTGTGCAGGATATATCAATCTTGGCTGGAGGTTATTATCTTTTAAAACTTGAATTATTTCCCTCCATGCTCTTCGTGATTTGATGGTTTGTGCCGAGAAGTCTGCTGTAATTCTAATGGGTGTTCCCTTGTAAGTGATCTGTTTCTTGTCTCTGACGGCTTTTAGTATTCTTTTCTTATATTGGATTTCTGGAATTTTGATTATTATGTGCCTGGGTGTAGCTCTGTTTGGGTTGTAGGTGCCTGGGGTCCTGTATGCCTCATACATCTGAGTATCTTTACTTTTGCTAAATTAGGGAAATTCTCCTGGATTATTTCTGTGAATAGCTTTTGTAGTTCATTTGTTTGTGTCCTACTTCTTCTTTTATGTTCTTAATTCTTAAGTTATAGATCCTCTTATCATCTTCTAGCCTTTGTATTATTGCTGTTTGTTTTCTTGTTATTTTTAAGAAGTTTTTCATTTCATGCTCCCACCTTACAAATCTGTCCTCCAGTTCTGATAATCTATCCTTAGTTTCTTTCAAGCTGTTATACCAGCTTTCAATAGAGTTTTTAGTTTCCTGGTAATCTCTTTGAACCTGCTTCACGTATTCTATGTTTTCTCTATTTTCTCCATCAAACAATTCTCCCCTTTTTTTCTGTTCTTCCATTCCACCATCTGTTTTTTCTTGGTGGACTTATTTTACTTATTTCTTGCTTTATTTCATTAAATACTTCATTTTTGAACTCATCTATGAGGCTCTGGAGATATCGCTTTATGTTTATTGGTGCCATGTCTGATATTGCATGTTTTCTGTCTTCATTCTCTTTTGCATTTACCTTTCCTGGATCAGTGTTCGCAGTATTGGGGAATGAGGACCCTTTCTTGTTGCTCCCTCTTCCCATACTTTTTGTTCCTTCCATACAAGCGTTTGTAGGAGGCCCAGTTTTTTGTTTGTTTGTTTTTTTTTTTTTTCTCTTTGTCTGTTACAGTTTGTTTGAATCCACCGGCTAGGTGTTCTCACTCACTGCAGTGTACTAGGGAGACACAGACCTGGGAAGCCTCTGCTTGGCCCATCCCTCCAGATCAACCTAGTGAAGGCTTCACTGCTAGGGTGCACTGCCAGGCACAGGGACCTGGTTTGGCTAGCATACTGGATCTTAGTCCGTGGCATCAGCAGGCCAAGCGCTCCCCACCAATCCCACTTACGAGGGGAATATGCGACTAAAGTCACTGCAGGGCCCTGTTCCGGCTAGTCTGCCTGGTCCCAGAATGTCCTCTGTTGGAGCCTCCTACTCTATGAAAGGGTCTCCATTTCTCTCACTCACCGCAGGTCGATGCAGGGCTCCCTGCTAGTTCTGCTCTCAACACCATTTGGTTTGCCAATTCCTGCTCTCAGAGCTTTCATGCGTCTCTCTCCCTGCTGTGCTGATTGGAACGCAGCAGTAGCAGCAGGAAATTCAAATCGTGGCTTCCAATGGCACGGGATCCAGCTTCTGTGCTGAGATTTTATCTGCTCCTGTTATAGCATCAGGATTGCATTTCCAGTTGGTTTCTCTCAGCTTAGTTCGTTCCTGGGTCGGCAGGGTACATCTCCCCTCACGGAGGACTCCTCACACGGCACCGCTCCTGGATTCTAAACTGGTAATCTCAGAGAGCCTCCGTGGCTGCTGTTATTTGTCTGCAATGTTTTCCCAGAAGTCCAAAAGTGAGCATTTTTAAAGAAAATAATTCACATCTATTTAATTTCTACAGAAAGAAAAAGTAAGGAATTAGTTACCCAAGCATGCAAAGGAAAAAATAACTAAAGTTTAGAAGTAAAAATATAAATGAAAGGAAAAGTAGCAGAAGCTAAATGAAAGAAACAGAGGGGAGAAAGAGTAGTAGGGAAAAGAAGAAGAGAGAGAAGGATAGAGACATTCAGTGAAATTATAAAAAATGCATATCCACAGATTTAAAAGTTTCCAACAGATTCCAGGAAGATAATGTAAAATTTGGCCATAATGTTAAATTTCAAAACTCAAGGAAAAACTCCTGGCTTTCTACAATGGAAGAAATACATCAGCCTCTTATTTCTCCTCCATCAGGATAGACCCTAGAAGAAAATAGAGCAAGGTCACATAGTCAGATCAGAATCAGACACATATCTACATCAAATTAGCTGTCCTTTCACAAGCAGAAAAGAAAGACATCTTTTAACATACAATGTTTCATTTAGACTCACTAAGCTGTGCAAAGTAAGCAGAGTCATAATCTTGAAAGTTACCACACGTACTGGATAAAGTGGTGACTTTTACCCTCTATTTTGAAGAACCAAGATTTATGGATTTGGCATTTTCTTTACTTACATTTAAAGTATCATCTTTCCTAGGCCTAAAATAAAATGATGGAAAAATGAAACAATAAAATGATAAAAAGCAAGATACAAGCAAACAGCAAGAAAAAGAGCCAGAGAAAATATTAATATCAAAGAACTGTTAAATATATTAACTGTACATAGTGAGGCTAAAAAGAATATACCACACTGTATTAATTATAGAAATTCAGCTTGTAATATGACAAAAAGGCAATAGATCAAACCCCACATCATATAATGCTATATCATATAACTTATAATGATAATGTGTACATTATAAATAACCCTAAGCATTATAGTGTATATTTTTATATTCTAGATACATAGATATACTTACCTATAGCAAATCCAAAGAATAATGAATGAAATATAAAAAGTGAATATCAATATGTGCTATATAACAGAGATTAAAAGACACCATCAAGAAAATGTAATTAATAAATTAATCTTAGTCAACCAAAATTGTTTCACATTTCCTAGAAAAATTATCAATGACAACAGATCTTAAACTCAATCAAATATATCTTAATTCTGTAATTACAGAGATATAAATTATACGATTATATGGCTAAATTCTAGAAAATAAGTTGCTTAAATAATACAAAAAAATTTTAATATTAAGAAAAGTCAGAGATTTAATAGTTAAAGAGAGATGCCATTGCAAAATAAAACTATAATGAGACAACCAAAACAATATTTAAAACCTAATAATACTATATTTTATACTGTTATAATAAGAAAGATCCTAACATTAAATAACTCAAGAAAAAATGTTACCGTCTCCTTAGTTGATGATTAAAAATATTTAATAAAATTTTATCATTTTTCTTGATTTTATAAGTTCTAAAATTATTTAAGGATAGGAACACAAGAGAGGACCAACCTCACATGTAAGCAGTTGCCGTAACAAAGTCAATGAAAGTCACACTCACTAAGGGACGTCAGCGTCACAGCTCTCCTTTCACAGTGACGTGGATGCCACAGTGAGGTCATTAGGAAGAGACAGTGTCGTCACCAATGACCAGTGTTACTCCATCTAGCCAGCTGCATAAACAATGTGAAAACCTCTTCCAATTAATGACACGTTCCAGCATAATGTAGTACATGGATAAATAAAAGAACCACAGGTTTTAACATACCAGTAATGACCTCATGGCAAAATTTGTGGGTTTTTCAAAGCATTAAAAACTATTAACATGCTTCCCCAGATATAGTGTGGTAAAATATATATATATATATATATATATATATATATATATATAATCATGTGTTCTTAGTAAAGAGAAGCAGAGTATGTTATCCAAAGTATCAATGCTCTTTTATGCATAGACAGAATAGAGTGATCCTTTTCAACTCAATGTATAAGTTAAACATAATTCCTGGTAAAATATTCCTAGGAACTTAAAAAGTAATTTTTAAGAATATGAAGATTTGAAAGCCTGTAAATCTGATAATTCGCTAAGAAGTACTTTCCAAAAACAAAAACAATAAAAGAGGATACAACTGCCAAGACAGTAAAATATCCTATGAACAAAGATATTTTTTTCAGTGTTAGCAAATTTCATGAAACATTTATGAAAATTGAAAATGTAATTAAATATATTAAGATCCCTGTGGACAACTGGAAAGCAAACATAATAAATAATTCATGAAAGAGAAAGTTCAAATGACTAAACATTTGGGGAAAAAATTGCATTAGTAGTTATTAAAGAAGTGCACATTAAATGACAAAACACTGGTCAACCTATTACATCTACAAATAAATATCAAATTGATAATGTCGATAGAGTTGTGATGAAAAACAGACAGTGGAAGTACCGTAGTTTTCTGGAGTGTGATTAGGAAGTGTAGAGAAATATAGAAAATATACATTACAGAGTGAAGAGGTTCTGTAGTGTTTTCACCTTCACCCTTTTGTTTCTCAAATTTTACATAATAAGTACTTGTTCAAATAAATGAAGAAGCAACAATATTGATATTACTTTTACTTAAACTAAAAGTAGTGTACAGGATTGAGCCAGATGGTCTTTGGGTGACTTCCGGTTGTCACTAATTCTGTTGCTCTGATAGTATCACCACACGGTCTCCCACAATTACTGAGGACAAAGGAGGCACATATATCTTAACTACTTTTGAAACCATGTATGAGCTACCATCATTTTAATCTTCTGTGCTTCCAAGATGGTTGCAGTCAGGATTTGCAAGGGAGTAGCTTTAATATAGGACATATAATTTATAGGATTATTTTTTAATATTCACCCAAAATGCAGAACAGTGTAAGACATCTATCTGCACACTGGGACCCAAAGAATCCAGCTGAGGACCTGGATTCCCACAGCAGTGTCCTCTGTGAGTCCACCTGTAAGCCTAGAGCCCATGGCAATATCCTGCGTGAGTCTATCTGGAGGCCTAGAGCCCACAACAATGTCTTGTGCACTTCTGTGTCAGGGGTTGGCACTGGAGCCAGAAAGTGATGATCAAGGTAAGGACCAGAGCTCCCCTGTAGGAACCTCAGCCATCTTCAGTGACAGCAAAGGCCAGAACTACTCTGACAATAATGAAAACAGCCAAGTTCATATCAGAAAAACCAGCACAATAAGCTTCTTTTCCAGGAGACCAACAGCACCCCATTATCTCCCCTAGTTCTCTTTCTATGCTGTGGGCAGCAGTCGTCAGCTGGGCCTTCCACACTCACAGCCACACTGACTTGGTTCAGCGGGGTGTTACAAGCTGACCCTTAATTAAACCACTACAGACTGACAGTGTATTCTCACTTTTCTTGTTTCATTAAAGTGGATTATGAAACAATTTCCCTTGCTTGTTCCAAATTATATTAACATGTAAACAATGGATTGTTTAGAATATATTTGATGGTTTTGATAACTTATTTAGATTCCTCAATCGCAAAAGTAAGTCTTGCAAGTTATGTTTAACACGTAAATTTGGGGTATCCATAAAGGAAAGCTTTTGAATATTGCTTAATCACATGGGAGATTTATAACTATAAATTGACAGACTTGTTATTTAAAGAAAGAAGAGTGCCACTGATAATTTTTTCTTAGATTTAAGAAGGCATCATGAATATTTTAAAAGAGTGAGGATTGTAAGATGATTTTTATTCACTTTTTCAGATAGAGTAAATTAGTGGTTTATTCATCAATTTATATTTATTTATTATTGTAATATGATTATTGATATTTTTCTTCATTAAAAAACAAAACAGTTTATTGTAATTGTATGTAATTTTTAATTATGCATAGGAGTCAAAATTTAAAGTAAATAGACCAAGGAATCTCTTGGAAAGACTAAACTATGTTCCCCGAACAGGCTTTTAAATATATGATTTAAATAACTGATTCCATTTATTTTATTCTCTTGTTAAGTCATGGGCAATAAGACTTTCTGCTCATTTCAGTAAAATAAAATCTAAAATGCAATTGATGGGTTTCCATTTCATCCCTAGTCTATTGGTCCCATCTCTCCCTTATATGATAGTTTAAACTGCTATTTCCTCATTTTCATATCAGTGCATTATTCTTTGGAAATCTGAAGGGAATACTATCAAAATTTGCTTACCTAGTCCCAGCAAAGGTAAGATTGCTTTGGGGAGATTATTTCCTAGAATAGAAATTTCATTTATTTCCATCTATTGTCAAGATAATCTTACTACAGAGACAAATTCCCAGTCCAATTAATCGTTACTCTGACTTTTCAAACCTAAAAATTGGGAAAATTTTTCAGTTTACTATATATTTGTAAAACACAAGGTAGACACATTAAGTTAATTGAATGAAACAGTTTCAGCTATCTTTTAGCTATTCTGTACGATAAACTATGTTTGCCTCAGCCACAGGTATGAGTTAATAACACTGTGAAACATTATGACAACATAATTTGATTAATTTCTTAAAGTTTTACAGTTTGATCTACAGGAAGATCATATTCTTAGTTTTTTTTCCACCATGTGTGTTCCTCTCACCTACTTCATTGCATGTAATCAAAGGAAAACTGTAATAAATCTTCATTCATAGTTGTTTCAATACTCTTTGGATCTTCACATCAACAGACACTTGGAAATTATAACTGTGTCCTAAACTTTGTCCAAACTGAGTGCAAATCTTTACATTTTCTTATGTAACTCATCTTTAAGCACATTTGTTTCTTGTTTAGAGCATTCTCCATTGTTTCCCACCTTTTGGTAAATTGAGTCAAACATTTTCTGTATTGCAGTAATTTCTCCAGGATCTCTCTATGACTTAACATGCACCAAATTCCACTGTGCCCAGTGCAGGAAGTAGGTGTGTAACTTCTTGACTGGGAGTGGAGACTACTCCTCAGTCCCCTTACGTAGCTGGTGGGACCACTCCCACAACCCCATCCTTTTGACTTCTGGGCAGCAGCAGTGGGTGACTGATCCTGACCTGAAGGTGCACTATATGAGATATTTTCCTGCCATAGTAGTTTTGATAATTTCATCATCTTTTAGTCAAGTTTTGATCACAAGTGTGTACTTTGGTTTCAATGCATATTTCTTCTAATTTATCAAAACCAGCGTGCAGTTACTTATGTCGCGGTCCAAAACCTCCATGCATAACTTCAATTTAATGACTCACAGGCTGGATCTACTCTGGAAACATTTCCATTAATCTTCAATCCTAATCCCTTCAATCAATAAGCTTATTCTTCATACACAGCACTCAGAACCCGTATGACAAACATAGGCCTTGCATACATGATATTTGAATTTCTTAAGAAATAATTTTCTATGCTTGAGGTATATTTTATCAGCCTTCTGCCTCTCAGTCCTACCAACTGTCTTAGTTACTTTTCTCTCATTTCTGAGACAAAAATACCTGATGTCTAAAATGAGGGAAAGAAAGGTTTATTTAGCTTACAGTTTTTGGAGATTTCAATCCATACTCAGCTGGCTCCAAGGCAGGGTGTTGTAGCTGAAGAGAAGCCATAGATGGTGGCCACAAGCAACAAGAATAAAAAGTCAAAAGGGGAAGCACACCTCTTTCCCTCCCCTATATTGTATGCCAGCTCCCCCTCCCTGGGTAGGTACAGCACTCACCCTGCCAATTCCTGCACTAGACAAGGAACCAATCACAAACGCTAGACTCAGCCACTTCCATGACTGTATGAGGCTTTGGGGGGCCATCCAAGCACAAACCATAGCACCAACTTTGATTATAACCCATTGAAATGGAAAGAGGACATATTAAAACAATCAAAAACCAGAATGTATCAAAACAAACAGACATGTGATTGAAGGAAAAAACTCAAGAATGTATCAATAGCATAGAATAGGCTTACACTCTAATTTTTTTCCAAATATATTTATGTACTTAGTGACAGTATGCTCCTCCTTTAATGAGAATTGATAGTTATAGTACAGAGTAGGATAAGAATTCATTTCACCTTCACCAGACAGAAAACACAAACTACTAGTGGCTGAAGCAAGAAACAATTTCTTCCTCTAATAGACACAGATAAGCACAGTGGCTCTGCAATCATTAGGAAATCAGGTCATTCCGACTACATGGCAGTGACCTTGTCCATAAAGACAGCTCCCCCTCCTTTCACAAAGTGCCCTGGTAGAGGCAGAAAGGAAGAGGTAAGGGCTGAAGTGCAGGTGCCTCCCTGTAAGGGTCGTTCCACACCTATCTCTGTTCACCTCACCTTGTCTAGAATTTAATAATAGGGCCATACCAGCTGCGAACAAGGTTGGGGAATTTAGTTTGTATTCTAGGAAATGATGTCCCTCCTAGCATTTGAGAGTGTTATGATTAAAGAGAAAGGGAGAATGAGTGGTGGGGGAGGAAGTATCAATGTTTTCCAGAAACCCAATCATTAAATCACGATCTGCACAATTTAGTGACACATGAAATCTAATCACCTCCTCTTCTTATACTTGCGATAGTCATCCCTCAGTGGGCTTTGACTGACAGGTGTGTCCTACAAACTCAACTATGACTAGAGAAGTCATATGGCTGAACACTATATCATGGATGTCACAAGTGTATATTTATAGATATCCCAGTAAACTATCTACTCGTGGGATAGAAAAATAAAATGTATGCTAAAGTTCACGAAAACTCATTACTTAAATTTAGTAATCTAGTAAGCACACCAAATGCTCATCTTTACCCTGATCCCATCTGAGGAATTTATCTTGTTGTTGCTGTTATGTGTTTGCTGTTTCTAACAATTCCACTGCTCCATACATAAGACCAACTGGTCAGAATTGGCAGTGTGCAGGAGGCCCTGTCCCTGCATTTCCTCCAAGTGCCTCCTCCACGCTTCATCCAGTAACTACTAGGCAAGCCTTGGAAAGTGAGCATTAAGCTGTGTGGTGCTGATGATTTTAATTGCACTCAGGAGTAAAGTGCAATTAAGGAGATCTAAGATGTGATTGATATCTCCGTATATGGAAGACTTTTGCACTAAATAAAGTCACAAAGGTGAATTAAATACATGGTTGACTGTCCTTTGAAATGATTCATCTCCCCCCTCCCCCTTCCAGGTTAATTATATAAAAGCAATTGCAATTATATAACATATAGCAACAAAATACTTTTTAAGTTGCAGAAGGAGGGAAACCTAAGGCACCTGACATGTTAGAAAATATAAAATGATTTAATGGAAATGCTTTAGTGTCTTCACGAAAGCCATTTAATGATATCTTTTGGTACAGACAGAAAAGCCTGTCTGAACAACCTGATGCTCTTTCTGACAGTCTTCTTGGTAGTTCCAAGCTTACGTGTAGGGGACAGATGTAGAGTCTAAAACCTCTCCCCTAAAAGATAATGTGAGGACTAACAGAGCTTAGCAATACAGTTATCTGTCTTACACACACATACACACATACGGCTAATATGTGCATACCTACATACATAGAATCTTTTTCTTTCTTTTCTCTTTTCCACTATCCCAGTTGTTCTTGCCTTTTGAGCACCTTCTTTCCCTTTCATTATTACAGCATCAATAGTACAGTTGCTCTTTCAGTTTTTTATTATTTTTTATACTAGGGAGGCAATATGATAGTTATAAATGTGACTAATTTATTTCACTTATGAGTACAGTCTCAAGTTAGTTCATCAAAAAGAACAGTTTGTTCTGTCAATGTTTGATTTTTTGATTGTTTTTATGCCTAGATCTTGTAACCTGCACAACTACTTCTAAGATAATATGCAATATATTAACTACTGTTGATTTCTTATGATTTTTTTGAAATTCTGTATTATTTCTATCCTTTTCTCTGTTTTGTTTTTTAAAATAAAAAGTAAAGGAAGGGTGAAGGTTTATGACAAGTCGCACAGGACCTTTCTAAGTTTAGATCTGCGCTGGAGGTCAATGCGCCTTCTAAGCATTCACTGTAATCCCTGAGGTAAGCTGTCCCTGCATGTGAGTCACAGGTGTTTGACCAGTGGTCTACAGCTCCCCTTCTAGCTCCAGAATCTAAAGTTTCCATCCAGCAGTCTTCGTACTGGGAAAGAAAATGACTTACTTTGTTTTCCTGCCCAAATCATTGCATAAGTCCTACCTGGACCAGGGTTCGTCTCAGAATAGCAGCAATGACTAGAGGGAAAATATTCAATTTGGACCTCTCTCAGGTCCCCTTGACAATTCAAATACATCCAGTAAAGAGAATGTACGTAGAGTGCACTCAGGAGTATGCACTTAACACAGAAAACACCTGGCAGAACCTCCTTTGTGTGATCTTTAGTGAGGGTCATTTCTGAAATCTTTGGAGACTCCCCAAGAGTTATGAGTCATGGGATGAGAGCTTTCCATTAGTCTCAAAAAAGCACAAGACCAACTTTAGAATTAGTGGTAGAGATGCTGAGGGTCTAAGGAGATAATTCCAACCTACAATATCGCAAACACGGAGAGTCAATTTACAAAAAACAAATCAGACTAAACACTAGGAAACACTTTTGTATGCAATCAGTGTGGGATGCACCTCAGTAAATAAAGGAAGCACTGAAAGGTGGAGTCAAAGAGACTTACGTTTGTTTGTTTGTTTGTTTCCTGAGTTATCTGTACTGGGTCTAACTCGGACTGAAGAGTGGCCTGAGGTTGATTGAAGAAGTACTGAGTGTTAGTGAAGAACATGACGGCAATAAGAACACCCAAATGTCTGGACCTAGGACCAGACTAAAGGATATTTACAGTCAGATGCAAGAGAATTGTGATCAGTACTTAAGATAGTGATGGCAAACCTTTTAGAGCTTTCAGTGATATGAGCAGGTTCACAACCTTAGGTCAATTTCACATCCCATCCTCCTCCTATTATTTACTAATAAACTCCAGTTTTTCAGGACATCAATATTCCCTGCTGGAAATGTTCCATTTACTACTTGTTTTGCATGAGAGTGTGGTAGGGTGGTCAGCAGCAGGGTAGATGGTTCTAGCCCACATGATCTGAAGATCTCATCCTCTCCCAAATAAGAGAAAGCAAAATCCCACTAAAAAAGGCACCAGCATATGTCTTTCTCCAACTGGAACAGGACTATGAAGTCAGAGTGGAAGCTGCCATCCTGAAACTATGAAGAACAGGAAGACAGAAGTCACAGGGCAAGGATGGAGAACAAAGTGACACAAGAAGGGCAGGACACCAGTATTACTGGAACACCAGGGTCATGTTACACAGCGATGGAGAATGAAGCAGCAGAGAGAGAAGATAGAGTATAGAGAAATTTAATTACAAGATATAACGCCAAGGAAGTAAACAATATAAAGGCAGAAAAGTGGAACTCTTGCTATCTGAGCAATGGTCTTGAGCAGGATATCCATAGAGCTTCTTCAGCTGGAGGCTTTTAAAACACTGAGAATGGAATTCAAGCTGTTGTGGAAACACTGGGATCTCCATTCTAAATACTTTTTAGAGTACAACCTACGTAATGTTTACTCTAATGTGACTAAGTCACATTACATGTGAACTCTGACATTCCAGTAGCTCAGCAATTATGATGCAACTGTGTTTCTGATTCCCCAATGCTGAGGAATTCGAGGACCTGGAAAACTTGTACCACAGAACACTTCTTATACATCCACCATCCATTCATAGGCACCAACTGCGTGTCTCTGCCTGACAGCAAAATTTCTCATAAGATTAAAAAAAATATATCTAACATCTTCAAAGAGCCAGAATGGATGGACTGAGAACATTAAGACAAATGTGGCAAGATGCTTCTCTTGTCTTTACAGTGCTGGGAAGTGTTTATGCCACTCTGATAAGCAATGGAGGAAAGACAGAAAGGTAGTAAAGTTAGAATCATGCCAGAGCCCTGACATTTCAGATGATATTAAAGCTACAAACTGGCACTTATAAATGACGAAAAACACACAGAAGACAAACACATCTGCCTCCACGTAGCTGATTAAAGTTCAAAAGGAAACATTCAGACTCAGCAGTTATAGATCAAGCTGAAAGAATTTCAAATGCTTGAGAGAGACAAATAGAAAAATACTGTTTTTCTAGCTCACGAAGAGGTATTGAGGCTTAAACACCTGGCTGCAGAAATAAACAGACTCCTTTGTGACTGCTGCTTAATTATTGCTCAAAGCGGGTGGCATCAGACTTCTGAATGGATGGACAAAGCAGGTGGACAGTGGGGGTAAGTTGGGGCACACCCAGAAGGTACCCCCTGCATTATCAGATTGCAATACGGACATACGGAGCCAAGCTAAAAAGAAAAAGCCGTTTGAGACTTACCTTTATTAAGAAAATACAGATCTTCAAGGGAGCTTCAACCTCTATCAGGAATGTACAAAATGAAACACTTTTCCTTCCCATCCAAGAAGATGAGTTGCACCATTCACAGACTCGGGGTGCTGTGGACCCTGACCAAGGGCCATCACCAAGTCTGAACACAGAGCTGCTCACAGCCCCATCAGAGCTGATTCAGGGAAGACCAGCAGAGTGAACATGGCATTGATGAGTCCATACCTGAGATGACACCCACCCTGTGCCCCCAAATGGACAGATGGAGCCAAGTCACATGTACTGAACAGTGATCCAACTGTGAGGATGAGACACGATTTGAAAATTCTTTTACTCAACTTGCTAAGAATGTGATGAGCATGTCTTTTCAGAAAGATGACAGGAGGCCTCTACTTTAACTTTAAATAAAAAGCATTTTAATGAAAAAAAGACTCCTAGCCATGTGCTGATCTCCGGAAAGAGGGACAGCGTGTTGCAGAACTGAGACAGACTCTGGCTGGAACTTCAGCTTCCCTCAGATCTCAGTGTGGACTTGAGAGTGACCGATTTTGCAGAAGCTCCATAACCAGGGAGCCACACTGCAGCTGCTCAGTGGGGGAGTGGCCACATCACATCAGGTGTGCCACCAACTCACTCTACATCATGGATTCCATGCCCTGCCCACACCAAACCACCAAATCTTAGCTTTTAGAGGTGATGCTCAATCAACCAGTCTGCTAATGGAAGAGATCAGTATCCCAAGAGATAAAGCAGACTCCACTGAGTCAGCAGTTCCAGGGAGAAATAACATTTGGGCCCACAGCATTAACCCCAAGAAGAGCCGATAGCTGTTGCAAACTGCAAAAGCAGCATGGGGTTCCATCTTGAGATTGAATTTTTCACAGTGAGATGCAGTTGAAAAAGAAATCCAGTGCAGCATCCACCATATTGCTAGTGAGAGATTAGATGGGTGCCATTTTGGAAACGGGTGGGTGTGGGACTGAGCCACAGAACAACTGCACAGTAAGTTTACTCCAGGATTTTCAGCATCACCACACCAGAGCACAGGGTGAGAGACAGCCACAGGAGACACAGAAAAAGGGTGATGACTACCCAGAGATCTCTTAAGATGGTCAAGTGTATCCAGAAGGGACAAGAGGCTCCACACTCTGAGGTAGATGACCAGGCTCAGGGCATGTGGCTTTCAGATGTGCCTGGATCTGAAGATGATGACATTGAGTCCTGACCTTGCTTAAGACCAGCTCCACTGCCTACATCCAGCAGAGACATGTGGTCTGATTGCTTTTTCATTTACAAATGTGAGTGGGAATGCTCCTTGGCTTGGGTAGTTACCACAGTCTGGGATTTATGGATGGTGGCTATAATGCTGGACAGAGAGGACTATAAATTACTGGATTCCAGGACTGTAGACCATGGAAGTACACTGCCCATTTGGAAACACAGAGGAATTGTACTGGACTCCCCCTCCCCTTGGCATTTAGAGTTTGTCCTTTAATTTTTTCTTCTTTTTGTTTTTGTGTACTTTGTTCTCTCACACACACTAATATTTTCGTATATTATTTTTCTTTTATTCCTTTGGTGTGCTAATTATTTTTCTCCATTTTCTTACTTGTTCTGTTCTGTTACTTTTATCTAATACTATTAGTTTTCTTTTGTTTCAAAATTCATGACCACCAATTCAGCCCTTGAAAAATTATCAAGGATGTCCTAGAAAGAGACAATGAAGCTAAGAATGGCAAAAGACTCAGCAGGACGAATGCTTCAGGTATGGTGAGGGATTAAGTAAAAGGGAAGGAAAGGGAATCGGCAACAAGAAAATAACACAACGACCATAGTAAGTCAGTAACTTTCAGTAACTACTCTCGGGGTTAATGTCTCAGTTTGCCAATCAAAAACACAGATTAACAGAATGGATCAAGGAAAAAAGTTAACCATGCACTGTATAACAGCAATATATTTAAATCAAAAAGATATTTATTTACTAAAAATCAAAAGAATGTAAAACAATACTCCATGTAATAGGGACCTGAAAGCAAGAATAGATATACCTGTTTTCAGAGAAAGTAGACTTTAAACTAAAATTGATCAGAAGAGGCAGAGAAAGTCATTATGTATTTGGTTTTTTCGTTTCATTTTTTATTTTTAAAAAAAGCAAAACAGAAAAAAAGGGTAGAAATAAAACTGAATTTCAAAAAAATTTAAAGCTAAGAAATCATTAGTTGATAAATTACATACTGTCATCTTAGAAACAGTTGTTCAAGTCACAAAATTAAAGCATAAAAAGTGGAAAATTAAACAATGAGAGTGCAAACCATTCTGTTCAATGATCCAACAAAAAGTTAGTAATATGGTCATCTGTCTTACACACTTTAACATACATGCAGTTATATTCTTTAGAGCACTTTCCTTCCATTTCATTTTTACAATAGCTATTACACATTTTGGATCTCTCACTCCTACAGTTTTTATTACATTTTACACTAGAGAGACACAATGTGATATTTATAAATATGATTAGTATTTATTTCACTTATGAGGATAGTCTCCATTTACCTATAAAGGCCTCAAGAGCATCCTTTATATAGTTGAGTAATATTCCATTGTTTAAAAACACCACAGCATTTTCATAAACTCTGCGGTTGATGGGCATCTTGGTTGTTTCCAAGATTCAGCTAATACAAATTGCGCTGCTATAATCATGGGTGTACATATATCACTGTGATATGACCTTTTCAGTTTTACTGGGAAAATACCCAGGAGGGTAACAGCTGGATTGAATGGAACTTCCAATCCTAGTCTCCTGAAAAATCTCCATCCTGATTTCCACAGTGGCTACACTCCCACCGACAGTGGAGTGGTGTTCCCTTTTCCCCACAGCCTCACCAACATTTGTTATCTGTTGATTTCTAGATGGCAGCCATTCTTTCTGGAGTGAGATGAAATCTCAATGCTGTTTTAATTTGTATTTCTCAAATGACCAGTGGTGGTGAACATTTCTTCATGTATTTATTTGCCATTTGTATATCATCATCTGAGAAATGTGAGTTCATCTCAGATGACCATTTTTGGAGAGGGTCTTTGAATTTGGGGGGCTTGATATTTTTCAATTCTTTATATGTTTTGGATATAAGTCCTTTGTCTGAGGGGTTGCTGGCTAAAATTCTTTCCTATTCTGTGGGTTTTCTTTTCACTTTGTTGGCTATTTCTTTTGAAGTGCAGAAACTGTTCAACAATATGAGATCCCAGTTGTTGATTCTTTGAAGTGTTTCCCCTACAATTTGGGTTTTGTTCATGAATTCTCTGCCTATTCCTGTGTCTCCAAGACTTCTACCTTATGAACAGCTATTTTGAAGAAAACAAGACATCATACCAGCTAATGCTAATTTAATATCATCTTGTTTTGAAGTCCCATCAAACTGTTGTTCTTCTGTCTCCATTGCTTTTATCATGTTGTATCTTATTGGATTTTATTATATGTGATAGTATAAACAAAATTTTTATAGGCAAAGACATAATATAGAAACCATCATTCATTTTCTGTTAGCTGGTTCTAAATACCTCGCAATAGTTTCATCCTCTTGAATGGCTTCACACTGTCTTGATATGTTTGATGCTATAGTGTACAAAGATATATTCAAATATTTCAAGGAAAGAAACACTATGGTAAATACTATTAAGTTGGGTTATCTTGTGGTGAAACACTGTGTTGCTTAAATTGTTCTGTTCTGACCTGTATTGTCATGTTGTTATGTCCTCTTTTATCTCAATCTCCCCCCTTTTTAAAAATTTATTTATTATTTTTTTAATTAAGGGAAAAAATTTTTTTAAATTAGCAGGATATATTATAGTAACTTTTTTGATTTCCTATTAACTCAATTTGAAGCCCTGTATTACTCTCACCATCTTGTTTTGACTGCTTTTACTCTATTCTGTTCTGTTTCATATTATCAATTTTGAGGTATAGGCAACTACTCTGAAGGCAATAAGATTCACTATGATGCCCATTCTGGTTTCACTATTATCTTCTTTTGAAGTTCAGTAATGTCTCCAATGTTTAGATTTCACTGATTTTGTTTTGTACCGTTTTGTTCAATTTTATTATACCAGATGATATAGGCAATTCTTTTTAAGGTAGCAAGAAGCATTATGGTAACCATTATTGATTACCTTGTATTCTGTTTTTATATCATGTACTACGTCCATCCTTTGTTTTGACTGACTGCTTTGTTTTGTCACATTTGGTTTTATTCTCTTCAAAAAAAAAAAGTAATAAGAACTGTGGGAGTAATAAAACCCAAAATGTGTAAATGTTGTTGTAAAAAAGAGAGGAAAAGAAAGTGCTCTAAAGGACACAACTGCAAGTGTGTTTAGGTGTGTAAGATAGATGACCATATTACTAAGTTTTTGTTGGATCATTGAACACAACTGTTTGCAGCCTCACTGTCTGAATGTTCACTTTGTATGCTTAATTTTGTAACTTGACAAACTATTTCTAAGATGACAATATGTAATCTATTAACTAGTGATTTCTTACTGTTTATTTTATTTTTTGGAAATTCTGTATTACTTGTACCCTTGTACTGTTTTGATTTTTTTCTTTAAATAAAAAAAGACTTCTGCCTACCTTGTCTTTCAGTAGATTTAGTGTTTCTGTTTTAATATTTAGATCTTTGATTCATTTTGATTTTAGATTAGTGCATGATGATAGCAATGGAGCTAGTTTCAGTCCTCAGCATGTAGAGAGCCAATTTTTCCAACACCACTTATGAAAGAGACTATCCTTCTTCCAGTGAACATGTTTAGCCTCTCTGTCACATATCAGGTGGCTGAGTGTCATTGTAGTTGTGCTTGTATCTTCTAATCTGTTCCATTGATCCTCAGGTCTATTTTTTTGCCAGTGCCATGCTGATTTTATCACTGTGGCTTTGTAGTATAGTTTCAGTTCAGGAATTGAGATGCCCCCTGTCTTGCCATTGTGCCCCAAATCACCTATTCTAGGTTTCTTTGGTTTCCAAATGAATTTTGGAAGTGTTTTTCTTTAGATCTGTAAGGTATTGACTTTGTACCCAGCCACACTGCTGAATTTGTTTATTACCTCTAGTAGTCTTTTAATGGACTTTTTTGGGTCTTCTAGATAGACTATCATGTCATCTGAAAATAGTGATAATTCAACTTCGTCCTTTCCTTGCTTTATTCTTTTTATTTCTCTGTCTGGTTGCTCTGACTAATATTTCCAGACTTATATTGAATAAGAGTGGTGTCTTGTTCCTGATTTTAGAGTGAAAGCTTTCAGCTTTTGTCCATTTAGTAAAACATTGGCTGTTGGTTTGTCTATAGTTGGTCTTTATAAGATTGAAGTAGATACCATGTATTCTGAGTTTCTGAAGGGTTTTTATCATGAACAAGTATTGGACTTTATCAAAAGCTTTTTCTGCATCTATTGAGATGACCATGTGGTTTTGATTTTGGCTCTGTTGATGTGGTGAATGACATTTATTAATTTGAGTATGTTAAACCATCCCTGAATTCCTGGAATGAATCCCATTTGGTCATGATGTATAATCTTCTTGATAACTGGTTATGTTGCATTCTATTTACCAGTATTTTACTGAGAATCTTTGCATCAGTGCTCCTTAGTGAGAATGGCCTGTAATTCTCCTTTTTGGTTGGGTCTTTCTCTGGTTTGGGTATCAGAGTAACACTTGCCTCCAGGAATGATTTAGGAAGAATAGCTTCCCTTTCAATTTCATTGAAGAATTTAAGGAGTATTGGCATCAAATCTTCTCTAAATTTATTGTAGAATGCAGCCATGAATGCATCAAGACCTGGGCTTTTCTTTGTTGGTAAGTTTTTAATCACATTTTCAATTTCAATAGCTTATATTGGGTTGTTCAAAATTGTTATATCTTCCTGACTAAGCTTTGACAGTCCATATATTTCTAGAAATCTGTCCATTTCCTCTATGTTTTCCATTCTACGTGAGTAGAGGTTTTCAAGGTAGGTATTCATAATCTTTTGAATTTTTATGGGATCTGTAGTAATTTCCCCCTTTTCAGTCCTTATTGCATGAATTTGGGTTTTTTCTGTCTTTTTCTTGATAAGATTAGTCAGAGGTTTATCAATTTTGTTTATTCTCTCAAAAATATCTTCTTGATTCATTAATTTTTTGTATTTTTTTGAGTTTCAATTGCATTAATTTCTACTCTAATCTTTACAATTTTTTCTCTTCTATAAGCTTTGGGTTTAACCTATTCTTCTTTCTCTAGAAGCTTGAAATGTAGTATTAGGTTGTTTATTTGTGCTCATTCTGTTTTCTTGATATGACAATTTGTTGGTATATATTACTCTCTTAAAACTTCTTTCATTGCATCCCACAGATTATGGTGTGCTGTTTCCATATTTTCACTGAATTATAAGTATTGTTTTATTTCTTCTTTAATTTCACCTGAAGCCCATTGGTTGTTCAGAAGGTTGTTATTTAATTTCCATGTATTTATGCAGGTTTTACAATTTCTTTTGCCATTAATTTCCAATTTCAGTGTACTATGGTCAGACAATACGCATGAGATTTTTCAATCCCTTTACCTTTGCTTAAGAATGTTTTATAGGCTATTATATGGTCTGTTTTGGAGAATGTCCCATGTGCAGCTGAGAAGAATGTATATTCTGATGTGGTTGGGTGGAATACTCTGTTAACATCTACTAAGTCCATTTGCTCACAGTTATGATTGGTTTCTATTATTTCTTTGCTGATTTTTGTTTAGTTGATCTATCTCTTTGTGATAATGGAGTATTAAGGTCCTCCAATATAATTTTGTTCTTGTGTATTTGGTTTTTCATGTCTATTAGTATTTGTCTTATATACTTGGGTGCTCCTGTATTTAGTGCATATATCTTTATAATTGTTAGTTCTTCCTCTTTAATTTTTCCACTAACGAGTATGTACAACCTTTTTTATCTCTTTTAATCATTTTATGTTTGAAGTTCACATTGTCTGTAATCAGAATAACTACCCCTGCTTTTTTGGGTTCCTGTTGCATGGAATACTGTTTTTTTCCATCCTTTGAGTTTTAATCTGAGTTTCCTTTTGGGTCAGATGTGTTTCTAATATACAGCATATTGAGGGATCATGATCCATTCTGTCAACCTATTACTTTTGATAGGTGAATTGAGGCCATTTATGGATATAACTTATATGTACTGGCTCAACTTTGCCATGCTACATTCCAGCTGTTTGTTTTCTGGCTTTTTTTTCCCCTTGTTTGATTGCTTGTCCTGCCTTGTGGTTTCTTTGTTGTTGTTCTGGAGATTGTGATCATTTTTATCTCTATCTAGCATGTCTTTCAATACTCTTTCTAGAGTTGATTTGGTGGATGTAAATTTCTCCAGTTGTTCTTTGTCATGGAAGTATCTTGTTTCTCCATTAAATTTGAAAGAAAGTTTTTCTGGGTACGTCAATCTGGGTTGAAAGTTGTTTTTTCAGGGCTTGAAACACCTCACTCCAAGGTCATCTTTACTTGAGGATTTTTGCTGAAAAGTCTGCTGTGATTCCAATCCTTGATAGGGTAGTTGTGTCTTTTCTTTAACAGATTTTAGTATTCTGTTTTTATGTTGCATGTCTGAGATCTTAATTATTATATGTCTGGGTGTAGATTTCTGTTGGTTGTGACTAGTATTCTATATGCCTCACTTATCTGCACATCAGATTTTTCCCCATGTTTGGGAAATTTTCTGCTATTACTTCTGTGAATAGTTTACCTGTGTCATTTGCATTGATTCCTGCATCTTCACTGATGCCTATTAGTTTTATATTGTTTCTCTTGGCATCATCTTGAAACTGCTGGAATGTCATTTCATGCTGCTTTGTTATTTTTAAAAGTTCTAACGTTTCATGATTGCTAAGTGCGATCCTGTTCTCAAGGTCCAAAATTCTATCCTCAGCTTTGTTTAAACGGTTTTGCCAGCTTTTGTTTCTTGGATATCTCTTACATATTCTTCTCAGCAGCACATGGAACTTTCTCCAAAATAGATGATGTAATTGCACAATGAAGTACACTTAAATAAATGCAAAAGATTAAAATGCGTGTCATTGATATCATCAGATCGTAATGCAATAAAACTAGAAATCAATGGAAAAAGAAACTGTGGAAAGAATGCAAATTCATGGAAAATAAAACAATACCCTCTTGAATGATCAACTCTTAGAATTAAACAACAATGGCATTATAACACACCAAAGCTCATCGGACACAATGAAAACAGTCCTAAAATAGAAGCATATAGCTGTGAGTGTCCACATCAGAAAAAGATAACAAACCCAAATACATAACTGGATGGTATACCTCAAGTTCCTAGAAAAACAACAATAAACCAACCTGGAAGATATACAAGGAAGAAAAATATAAATATCAGAATATGAAACAATGAAGTGGAGACTAAGGAAATAGAAGGAATCAATGAAGTGAAGAGCTGATTCTTTGAAAAAATAAACAAAGCAGACAAACCTTACCACAAAAGGAAAGAAGACTCAAATCAATGCAACTAGAAATGAAAAAAATGTGGAATCAATACAGCTGATGCCAAAATCCAGAAGATTATTAGCAACTACTGTACAACTATGCCAATAAATTAAAGAATTCAGGAGAAATGGATAGATTCCTATATACTCATGAGCTACCAAAACTGAACAAAGATTTTTAAAAACAAAAAAGGTAATAGCAGATAATGAAATTGAAGCTTTAATAAATAACCTAATAACTAAGAAAAACCTAAGTTCCGGTGGATTCACTATCAAATTCTACAAGAATTTCAGGGAAGATCTAATGTCAATCCTTCTCAAACTCTTTAAAGAAGTCCAAGGAGAAGAAATACTCCCAAAATCATTTCTGGAAGCTCGTATCATCCTGACTCAAAACCAGGCAAAAGAACTACAGAGAAATCTCTTTACAGAAGGTAGATGCAAACTTCCCAAGATATTGGTAAACAGATTGAAACAAGTCACTGAAAGATCATACATACATCAAACCAAATGGGCTTTGTACCAGGATATAAAGATGCTTCAATATATGCAAATCAGTACTCATAATCTATCATTTAAAAAGGACAAAAATCACATCATAATCTCAATAGATGTAGGAAGATTCTTTAACAACCATTTGTGATACAATCCAACATTCATTTATAATAAAATTCCTGCGGAAAAGAGACACAGAAGCGCATTTTATCAGGCAACAGTCATTTCTGACAAACCCACCATCAACATCATATTGAACAGGGAAAAAATCAAAAACTTTCCCTCTAAAATTTAAGAACAAGATAAAGATGTTTACTATCCCCACTCCTGTACACCATAGACCTTGAAATATTAGCCAAAGCAATCAGGCAAAACAAATAAATAAAAAGAATAAATATAGGAAAGCAAGAAGTAAAATTATCCATATTTGCAGTGACATGATTCTTTACAGTGAAAACCTGAAAAAGTACACCAAAAAACTTCTAACAATTAATAGCCAAATTCAGCAATATAGCAGGATAAAAAATCAACACACAAAAATCAAGCATTCCTGTAAATCAATTATGAGCTCACTGAGAAATAAATTAGGAAAACAATTCTACTCACAATACCCTAGAGAAAATTAAATACTCTGGAATATATCTAACCAAGGATATAAAATGCTTCTACAATTAACTTCAACATCTCAAAAAAGGAAATTGAAGAGGACACCAAAAAATTAAAATATATTCTCTGTACTTAAGTAACACTCAGTCAAAATGATCATATACATGTGTGTAGATATATATATATTTAAAACATATATAGATTAAAACAATCCAAATCAAAATACATACAGCATTCTACACAGATCTAGAGAAAACAAGGCAAAACAAACAAAAGACCAGAATAGAAAAAGCAATCCTGAGTAGCAAGATCTAAGTAGGAAGCATCATAATTCTGGATCAAAGCTAACATTAGAGGAACAGCATGGTAGTGACACAAAACCAGGTATGTGGGTGGATGGAACAGAATAGAGGACAAACAAATAGCCCCCAGGTGTATCAGCTATTTGACCTTTGACAAAGGTCAAAGCCAAAAACACACACTGGAGGAAATGCAACCTCTTTAATGGTGTTTGGAAGATCAGCTAACTACACACAGAAGATTGTTTCTAGACCCATATAGCTCACCTGTACTCCACTAAAATAAAAATGAATCCAATATCTAAATGTTAAAACAGAAACAATCTGTTGGAAGACAAATGAGGTGGAACTCTCGAAGACATATGTGTAGGCAAGGGCTTTCTGAACATAATTCCAATGGTACAAGAAATAGTATCAAGAATCAACAAGTGGGATGATCATATCAAACTAAAAAGCTTCTTCACAGAAAGAAAAAACAACAACAGAGAGAATGGACAACAACCTGTAGAATGGGAAAAATACTTTGCCAGTTATTTCTTGGACACAGGACTGACATCTTTAAAATTAGATCCCAAATAAAGTATCCAGTTAAAAATTGTCAACTGAAATGAATACTTATTGGACTAATAAGTACAAATGTCCAACATATACATGCAAAACTGTTCAACATCACTGGCTATTAGAAAAATGAAAATTAAAACAATACTGACACTCCATGTTATTCCAGAAAGAAATGACCATCATTGAGAATTCAAATAAGAACACATGCTGGCAAGGTTGTAGGAGGAAAGGATCTTCTATATTGTTGGTGGTAGAAATATAAAGTAGTACAACCACTATGGAAATCAATATGGTGATTCCTAAAAAAAAAAAAAAAAACAAAGACAAAAAAAACTAACACAAGAAATTCCATTTGTGTTATTTCTCTTCATATATTCCCAAAAGATCTAAAGACGTCATACTACTGTGACACATGCATACCCTTGTTTATAACAGCACAATTTGTAATAGCTAAGTCTCAGAAAGGGTCTATATGCCCAGAAACAGATACAGATATTAAAAAATATGGCATTCACAAACAATGGAGTACTATTCTGTCGTTAAGAAAGATAGACTTGAGCCCTTCTTTGGTATTTTGAATCACCTTGAGACCATAAAGTTAAATGAAGTAATTCAAACACACAAGCTTAAATATTACATGAGTTCTCTTACATGAGAAAACAAAAACAAAAATAAGGAGCAAAGTAAAACTTAGATAATAGGAAGTATTGGGGCCTTTTTCAAATTGGAAGGGAACCAAGAGACTCATCTCTTGGGGAGATGGGAGGAGAGGTAAAAGAAACCAAAAAAGCAATGAGATCTGTTTTGTACATGAGCCAACTCCCCACGATCAATGTAATCACTGTGATAGAAACAGGTACGGACTGAAAACCCAAACCTAATAAACATAATAAAACATATGACAATGACACCTGTGTTAGGAGTCCTCAGGGTCCCTGGAACTTTCCTCCACCATGAGGCCTAAACTGTTTCCAAAGCCACGCCAGCCAGCTGTCTGCTTTTCCAGTTTTTGCTGTTTTCCTTGACATGATGGTTTGTTTTGCTCATTTTCAAAGTATCTTCTAAATGCTCAGGCCTGAAAACCATGCTTGTCTTTTCAACATTTTTTCAAAGAAAAATTATTTCATATGAAAAAAAACCTTATAGTTTGGCTCACACCTCAAGGACTAGAATAAGGTCTTTTTTTTTTTTTTTTTTTTTTTTTTGAGATAAACATTGTATTTTGGTGTGTAGCAGAAATGCCGTATACCTAACCACCATTTCTCCACACAGAATAATTTGTAGGTGCATGAGAGGTTGGGAGTTAATAGAGTGAATCCTTTCTGCCTCAGCATGGACCTAATTCAGTGAAAGTGGTTGGTGTGGGCTCTTCTGCTCTGAGCGTGTGGCAGAGGAGATTTTGAGGACTCTCAGGGCAGGCCACTCTCCCACCTCCAGGCGGACAGAGGCAGCCTTTGTTTCCCTCACCACTGCTTTTGCAACACGCATGCAAATGTCAACGCAGAGGGAAAGGCAAATTTGCTGCTGGTGATAAAACCTGACCTTTCCAAATAAAAATGGAATTTAGAAAACT
The DNA here is from genome assembly GCF_034190915.1 of Cavia porcellus. Taxonomy (NCBI): domain Eukaryota; kingdom Metazoa; phylum Chordata; class Mammalia; order Rodentia; family Caviidae; genus Cavia; species Cavia porcellus. The sequence goes on along the minus strand of NW_026947487.1, from coordinate 48,060,957 downwards.
TGTATCACCACCGGGAGCTTTCCAACACTTACAGGTTTTTGTGATGAAATTAATAGTGACATTACAAATGTGATGTTGTCCTAAAAATGTGCCAAGAGTTGGAAGATTTTGGTAATGCTGTGAACCAATACATTCCAGATTTACAGAGAATAGTGTAATAATGCACTGGTGAATGAATGTGCTACTCCAAGTGCAAGGCCATTAGATTTTCCATAAACACACCACAAAAAGCTCACTGATGTTTTCAGATTCCACACTGCAATTAATCTTTTTAAAAAATGGCGCTTGTCCCACTGTCAAATTTTGATGAGGTATCAAAGAAGCATAACTAAGGAGACTACTGAAATGTTCTCTCATATTCCAACTACGCATTTGCTTAGCCATGAGTGTTCTTCATTTACCTCAACCAAAGTGATACATTATAACAAATTGAAGATAGAACCAATGAGATCGAGCTTCTTCATGGAATCAGACACAGCAGGAATTTTAAAAACACAAAGCAATGCCGTTTTTCTTACTAAAAGTTTGTTTCAGTAAATAGGATTGTTTTTAATAGAAATATACTGCATTGATGTATAATGAGTTTATTGCTGAAGATTAAATGAATGAATAAAGAAATGATTGTATTTTATTAATTTTAATTCCTCCAACAACAAAAGTCAATAGATATAGCCCAAATGAATGAAAATTGTTTGGGGTTCTCAAGAAATTTTAAAATTACAGACAGGACCTATGATGATAAAATTTGAGAGTTGTTGCCTTGAATTGGAAAAATTTAAGTACTAAAATAACAGAATTAGGCAAGCTAGAGCCTTGGGCATTTGTCTTAATTGTTTTTCTTGTAGCTGAGATAAAATATCCAATACCTTCAATTTAAAGATGAGATATCTGTTGGCTCCTGTTTTGCTCTGTGGTAGCCGTGGAAGAAGCAACATGGCACAAGTTCATGGCAGAGAAAACTATTCATGTCATGGTAGCTGGGAAACAGAAGGAGAGAACCAGGGAAGGAGACACATCCTTTTGGGTCAACTCCTCTGTGACCTCTCTTCCAGTCAGAATTCCCCACCTAAGAATAGGTTTAATATACCACCCCATAATCCAGTCACCTTCCAAAAGTCCTCCACAGAAACATGAGTCTCTAGAGAGACATCTAGATTTAAACCATAACAGCACCTTGAGAGAACTGCACAAGATATCTCCAATGGGATGCAGAGTAGAAATCCTCTAAACCTTCTAGCCCTAACTCCCAGAGCTTGTGTTAGATAAGTGGCAACAGGGAATTAAGGCTGCAGATGGAATGCATTTGCTTAATCTTAGGCAACGCAGTTATACTAATATAATCACAAGAGTATGCAAATGCAAAAGAATTTAGCAGAAAAGACCACGTCAGTGCGGTGCGATGAGAAAGACACCAAGAGCCACCTCTGTCTTGGAAGGCTGGAAGGGATCAGGAAGCCAAGGTATTCAGCTGCCTCTGGAAACTGTAAATCACATAAAACCTTCAGAAAGGAACCCAGCCATACCTAGATTTTTCACCCAGAACTAAGCATTTTGGATTTCCACTCTCCAGAGCCCTGAGATTAAAAATTTGTATATTTTAAGCCTCTGATAATGTCAAATTTGCCTGATAGTTGGGATTCTAGAAATAAGCTCGTGTTAGGAAAATCTTCCACAGTTCTGTGCTCAGGGAAAGGACTTGCTGAAAAGAATCACCCTGGGCTGGGGATTTAGCTCAGTGGCATATAAGCACCTGCCTGGCAAGTGTGAAGTCTTGAGTTCGATTCTGGGTACCCTAAAAAGAAGAAGAAGTGAAAAGAACCACCCTTGCTCATATGACTAGACCAGGCTTGAACTCCCCAAATTCCCATTCTGCACTGCCTAAATAATTAGCTGAGTTATTTTATCCACCTTGACTGCTAAACCAAACTTCAGCTAAGCCCCTCTTTTCTCTAAACTCTTCCACTTTGGCCTTCTCACAACCAAAGCCAACACGTATCCCTCTTTAATGTCCTTTCCCAGAGGCAGGGTGACTTCTGGGTAAAACTTTTCTGAGGGGTCACCCTGTCAGGTCCTCTCCTCCTCATCATCCCATTTCACCCACGTGGTTCTGCCCAGCCTCATTTTTCCTCATGAAGGGAAAGCCTTTTGCTTCCTGACCTCTGAGATTCCTACAGACCTCAGAGTCACAGCATCTCTCTCACCCCCTTGCAATAATCCTCTCTAACAAAGTATCTGTCTGCCTCAGTCTGGATCTGTTTGCTACCTGGGACCACTAAGTTCATGCTGATTTGTTGTAGCATGAAAGGGAAAACTAATGCATCTGCCGCCATCCGCCAAAGACAGCATATTTCCAAAAGCTCTCCTGGGAAAATAAGAAGAGCAGGAATGGCTATCATGACATTGATTTCCCCTAACTGCGGTTCCTACAAGTGGCAAGATGGCACTACTCATGCCAAAGATACAGAAGATTTGAGATTGAAGAGAATTTGCTGAGACAAAAATATTGGCTCAGTTGAATTAATGTTCCCTCAGCTCAGGTTTGCAGGACCAGCAGGAAGCCTCAGAGAACCACACTTCAGTTCCTCAGTGGCCCAGAATCCAAGTCATCACAACCCAAGTGTCCATTCCATTCCGCAAATAGCAGGAAAACATTGGCCTTTGAGGGTCACTTCTTACAAGTTTGCATGTGATGACTCTTGCTTCTTTTAAAAATGAAAAAGGAAAATGTTAAAGGGTGAATGCAAATCCTACCATTCCCTGGGTGACAAATGGAAATGAATGCCCTCTTAGTCCTGTGAGACTTAGCACTGTGAGACCCTTGAGAAGACCTCATGAGAGGTGGCATCAGCAAGGATGCCCTTCAATAGAAATGACTTTGTTTCCCTGTGCAAATTAACCCCAAAATGTGGCATGTTCACAGCTGCAAAATGAACTCTTCTTAAGAAGGAATTTTTATCTCATCAAAATCATCCTAATGAGCGAGTGTTTGAGTAATATTAGGTACTATCTTAATGCCTTCAGTTGTCATTTTTAGTTGAATACTTAAAACTGAAGGCACACAAGAGCCTAACCAGGAAGACACACATACATGTGTGCACACACACACATGCATACGCATGCACACATGCATGCACACACACACAAATACACAATTACACCTTCCTCATGCTGTATGGTTCCAAGTGAGATTGCTTCTCAGTCCTTATCTACATCCACAGTTTGTAATCTTCACCTACCAGAGTACTCACTGTTGCAGGAGAGATAATTGCCATACCAAAGACAACAAACACCCTCCACCCCTCACCCCCGTCTCTAGCTCTTCCACGCGGTAGATAGAAATTGAGATTTCTGGCTTATCATCCTATAAAACACAGAGCAAGAGCTCATGAAGTGAAACAGTGGAGACCTATCCGGCCACGTTTTATTACTATATTGCATTCCTCTCTGGCAGCCCAGCAACCTGTTTTTCATCCCCCCCCCCCCCCGCCCCAGCCTCAAATCTGCAGGATGCCTTTTCCAGCTGAGTGGCCTGAGGCAAGGGCCAGGGCCCTCCTCCAAGGGACCGCACATGTGCAATTCCTGTTCCCTCTGGCCTCTTGACAGCCCACCACTTGCCTCCTGGGTGAGAGCTGGAGGTTGCTGGGAGTTAGGAAAAGCACGAGAAAAAAGCAAAAGCAGCTGGTGTCTCACATGAATTCAATATGGCACAGACAACCTTGACTCTCCAGCCTACATATGATTCCTGACTCTGTGGTGGCTTCTTAACCTGTGGTTCCTGAGACGGCTGTGTGAGAGAGATGGTTTCCTGTCGCTAGATGCAAAATTGTGGAGGGTGAGTGAGGGCGGAAATTGCTTTTATCAGATTCACAGTAAAAGGTTAAAACCCAGCTTAATAAGGTTTAAAATTCAATGGTGTCAAAAATACCTTCTTTAAATTCTCCAGCAGAGCTCAAACTATTAAAAATAATCTCTCCCATATCTGTTTTAAATTCAGTTGGAACCAAAGAGCAACTTCTTTCCTTTCTTTTTTTTTTTCCCTATGTCTAAGAAAAAAGAGAGAGAAGGAAAAAAAGAAAAGAAAAAGGAAAAACTGACAATTGGAATGTAAGACAAATGGGCCTGCTAATAATAAAGATAAAATGTAAAGCAAGGATAAAAATGAATTTCCATATCTGGAAATGGATATGGAATTGCTATAGTGCTAGACCTGAAAACCAAAATGATCACATAGTCCAGCATGGCCATGTAACAAGTGAACAGCTCTGAGGTAGCAAAAACGACCCAGCTAGCCACTTCCCTGTGGCTCCTTCTGACAATGGGGCAGGCATGCTGGGCCACCCATCACACAAATGACCTGATGAGCCTGCAACACGCAGTCAGAACACACTGGGGTGTCAGGATCAGGGTTCAGGATTCCAAGATATTCAGCCCCTGCTCTGAGACCCACACACATTCACAGGCGCCAACGTTAGAATCTGGTGGCTTTCTTCCCATCATTCCGGGAGGAACGTTGGCAAAACAGGTGTCTCCTGCTGGGACTGCAGCCTCTGCTTCCTGGCCATCACTCCAGGGTGCTCCTGGGATGCCCCTCCTCCCTGTGTGCCCAGAGAACTCCTGCCATAAGTCCCTCTGTGTCCCTGACCAAAGCACTGGTAGAAATGGTTTCTCACCCTCTTAGGACCACCAGACCTTGAGAACATTACAGAGACTCATGACCATCTTATCTCTGTAGACCAAGCAACTGACCAAGATTCTGGCCATGGAAAGAAGTGTTTATGTAGTAGTTGAACTAGACCCCTGATGGATGTAGAGTTTATGACAGTATTATTGACCAGTACTGTGTACCAGTCTGTGCTATGAACTAGGGATAGAAAGAGTAGTAAGCCCCAGCCTCCGTTTATAAAGAGTTCTTAGCCTGATGGACACAAATTCAAACCTGTCAGCCTCTGTGAGAAAAAACAGTGCCTCAGTGTTTCGGGCTTTCTGGTAACAGCCCAGAGGCGGACCTTATCTATAGGACATGAATGATTCTTGCATTCCAGGAGAAAGACTCCTCACTACATAGCACAGGCACACTTAATGAAATTTAATTAATTTGATATTTTTAAAGTTATATTCAAGTTAACAGAGACCTGCAAATGTTAGGGTTGGTTAAGGGAAGTACAAGAGAAAAAAAGAAGAAAATTAAATAGGAGTAAAAGAAGATAATCAAATTTTCCAGTGGAGGATTTTATTCTACTTCTTCGTCTCACAGTGAAGGTTAAGAGAAGAGTTTCTCTTTATTCTTTAGAAAATCCACAACAGTCCCAAGAGGCCAGGCACGTACTCACTTCCCACTGCAAGACTTCATTTATAGCATTCTCCTATTTTTAAAATGGATTTCTGTAAAATGTTCCATAACATGAACTGTTCTTAGGGGTCCGCCTCTGCACTGTAGCTGCATTTTTTAAAAAAGACATTAATAACTTCGCTGTTAATGGGTTTTTCAGAGTCTCTGAAGACTCACCTTGTACATTATAACTTCCTCCCACTCAGCCCCCCGGCTAAATCTTGATTGCCCTTGTAAGACATCTTCAGGACGCATTGCCTAAGTTAAGGATTGTCCTTAGGAGAAATCACTTCTCATGCTCTGCATGACGCATGCTCCTGAAACAGTGGAGCCCAGAGTGTCATCTCTGGTGTCATCTTGCCTGTGTCCCATGAAATGCTAAGCTCCCAGGCAGTCCAAACCTGCCTACTAAGTGACGAATTTCAATGATGGGCAGTAAAGCCATATCCCAGGCACAGGAGGTGACACTGATCTGGTTACTTCACATATTTGTCCTTTGCCAGGAAATTCTAGTCAACTCACTGGCACATCAGTATCACAGGATGAGGAGAAGTTCACACAAAATAAATTGTGTTGTTTTAGAACCGATACAAGAGGGCAAAGACTCCCTCAAACTATAATTTCCTACCTGTGTATGAAATGTGGAATCTAAATATAAACCAAGCACAGACACATGAAGCGGGGTCTGAAAACAGAGTGAGTGTTTAGATTGTAAAAATTCACTATAGGAAAAGTCACTCTCCGTGAATTCTCCTACAAACACCCACTTGCTTCAAGCACACTAACCCAGTCATCTCACCACTTTCTGGAGCAGTTCTGGAAGTCCTCTTTCAGGCATGTCATTGGTTATGGAGCCTTTGGCTGCCTCAGTGTTCTGAAGCTATTCAAAACAATTGCCTTGCACAAACACTTTGAGGAAAAGCCCAGAGACACATGGTACCGGATCCTTTCTGATGAACAGCGCTTGGCAACAGCATTCACTGATTTTTTTTTTTTTTTTTTAATCACGCTTCCTCTACACCCTCATCAGTGGGGATATCCAGAGCTGCTCCCGGGAGAGGCAAGATAATGAGACCACTGTATTCAAACTGACCGAGGGTACTTCAAGGGAGGTTAAGGGCAGCGTGTCTGTTACTGTAATAAATATTTTTCATTTAATCACTTAAGGTGTGTTTCGATCCCATTCCATATTATCAACACCCTTGCAGTTTACATAGACAAACAAGGGCCACGACTTCATAGACCATGAACCACCCGAGGATGAGAACCACGACAGGCTCACATTTGTCACCAGTTACTACTCCACCCCCAGCCATGTGTCCTAGTCCTTGTATGCCTGGCTGCACTGCCCTTGAAGAAACAAAGACGCTCTGGTTGTGAACACATAGCAAAGCGTTCGGGCACTGAGCTCCATTCGGCAGGGGTGGCTGTCCCAGGCCCCTCACCACGCTGTCCCTGCACTGCTGGTGTGCGGCCTGAGTGCCGCTCACACCCTAGGAAGCTTGGTCAAAGGGTGCTCCTAGGAGCTGTCACCTCGCAGCAACCACAGCAGCAGCAGCAGCTTTTGAGACTCCCAGGGCCACAGCAAATGCTCAGACACAGAGCAGAGAGAGGATAGCCCGGGCAGCAACTGCAAAGAAGTGGCAGACAGTGGGCAAAGTTGGCTATAAAATCTGGATTCAGGGTGAGGATTGCATGTAGCTGTCTGGCCAGAAGTACCGGTGTGGCTTCCAGTTCCTACGTCATATTATCATTATTGGCTTCCTTTCCTCAGATTAATATTTTTGGTATTGATCCCGATCGCCTAATCTATTGTTAGTTCATTCGTCTTTATTGCTAAGTAGTGGTCCACCTCACAGCCCTCATGCATGGCTTCACTTGTGGTGGACATTCCATAGACACTGGAACTCTGAATGTTTCAGTGCAAGTCTTCTCATGGACATGTATTTTAATTTCTCTTGGCATTAAATCATTTCTCTTTGGGTGAAGCCACTAGTGAACAGACCAAGTGTGTGTTTGTAAGAAATGATCTAGTTACTCCCTAATTTGATCTCCCACTAGACATGTATGATATTACAAATCTACCATATCACCAGCATTTGGTGGTGTCTTTTTTCTCACTCTTCTAGTAGGCATCTAATGGTATCTGGCTATGGTTTTTCTTTGTATTTCCCCAACGACTAATAATGTTGGTCACCTTTTCATGTGTTTCTCGGTCATTCATAAAGTGCCCATTCAAATATTGTATCCATTTTTTCTTACTATTATTGAGTTGTAAACATTCTTTATGTGTCTTAAATGCAGGTCTTTTTATGTTTTCCAGAACCTTTCCCTAGCCTTTGGCTTTCCTTTCAAGTTCTTAATGGTGTTCCTTCAAGAATACAACTTTCTGATACAGCAAGTCATTTTGTTCTCATATTGAGGTTTTGTGCCCTAAGAAATTTTTGCTTACCTTAATGTCACATTTATTTTATGTTTATGGTTTTACCTTTGACATCTAGCTCTAGGATCCCTTTAGTTTTGTGTGTGTGTGTGTGTGTGTGTAAGTCACAAAGTATTTTTCCATATAGAAGTCCAGTTCTTCCAGAACTATTTGTTTAAAAAGATTTTGTCCAATGAACAGCGCTGACAGTTTTTTTGAAAATCAGCTGATTGCATATATGCAGACAATGTTTAGACTCACTGTTCTGAAACACTGTGATTTGTGACCATTCTTGTATCAATATCATAGTCCTGAAGGCACTGTCTTGAAATCCTGTAGTATAAGTACTTCACTTTCATTCTGACTTTCTAAAATTGATATAGTTACTCTTCAGCACCCCCAAATAGAAACTTCTGAGGTGATAAAAGCATTCTGTACCTGCACTGTTCATCCAGTATCCATTTGCCACACAGGACTAACAGGATTTGAATTTGGCTAGCATAACTGAGAAGCTGGATTTTAAAATTTGAGTAATTTTAATTTAACTTTAAACAGTTGCATGTGGCAAATAGTTTTCATGTTAGACAGCAAAGCTCTTAGAATTGACACAGAAATTTTAAAACCTTTACGAAACTATACCCACAAAAGCATTATGGTATTTTGATTAGAATTGCATACAATCAGTAAATCAACAGAGAGAAATACATCTTAATATTGAGTGCTAGTCAAATGAATTTCCTCATTTATTGGTATCTTTAATTTTGTCTCAGTTTTGCCCTCTGTAAAGTAGATTTCTGTACACAGATCTTACACAATGTCCTAGTCCATTCAGCTACAAACTGAATACCTTATAAAGAACAAGTTTATGGAACATACTTCCAAATGCTAAGAAACTCAAGCTCAAGGTGCCACTAATTCAGTGTCCCATGGAGGCTCACTTCCTTGTTCGTAGACACACCTTCTAGTTGCATCTATGAGCAGCAGTGCCATTCATAGAGGCTCTGTCCTTAGAACCTGATAACACCGCAAAGGCTCCATCTCTTCAAGCTCCCACAGTGGAGTCAGGATTACAGTGCAGGAATTAGGGGCGGATGAGGAGGAGGACATTCAGACCAAGCTGCACATAGTTGTCTAACTAATTCCCATGGGTTTTTACTATCCAGTACTACATGGTACTTTTATTTTTCCAATTTTTATGGATAATATACAGAAAAAAGTTGGGACTGGGGATTTAGCTCAGCGACATAAGCACCTGCCTTTGCAAGCAGGCGGTCGTGAGTTCGATCCCTGGTACCGGTAAAAAGATTAAAAAATAAATAAATAGCTCAGCGGCATAAGCACCTGCCTTGGAAGCAGGCAGTCGTGAGTTCGATCCCCGGTACCGATAAAAACGAAAAAGCCAAAAACAAATAAAAAATAAAAAAAAATAAATAAAAATTTAAAAAATATACAGAAAAAAGTTGATCATTGTATAATAAGTACATGTCCTATATCTTAGTAAACACTAACTCATTAATTCAAGTATCTGTCTCTGTAACCTGTATATTCTTTGGCAGTTTGCATGCGAATATTCATGTCACCTATACACAAAGGTACTTTTTCCGTTTTAATCCAAGTCCTTTCACTGCTTTATTTTGCCACATTGCCCTACCTAGAGGCTCTAGTACTATACTGAATTTAAGTGAGGAAAGTGGCGGTGATCTTCATCTTGCTGCTCTAATAGGAGGATAACTTCAGTAAATGTCATGTAGTTTTATTCTTATAGATACCCTTTAATAGATTGAGGAAGTTTTCTTTCTTTCTTACTTTTTTTTGGGGATTTTTACCATGAATGGATGTTGCATTTTGTGAATTTATTTCTTCAGCTATCAAGACGCTACATGATTTTTTTCATATGTTAGTATGGGGCTGGGGATTTAGCTCAGCGGCATAAGCGCCTGCCTTGCAAGCAGGCAGTCGTGAGTTCGATCCCTGGTACCGATAAAAATGAAAAAGACAAAAAAAAAAAAAAAAAAAAAAAAAAAGAAATCATATGTTAGTATGGTTATTACACTGATTTATTTACAAATGCTAACCAGCTTCACATGCCAGAAATAAATTTTGCTTGCTTATGATCATTATGCTTTCTATATATTGCTGTATAATTCAATTCGTTTTCATTTTGGTAAGGATTTTTGCATTTTATTTCTGTAAAGCATTAGGTGCAATTCTGGCTTGTACTATCCTGATGAAAAAGACACTAGATATTTTTAACTTGGTTACATGTAGAAGGCATTTTTCTTCTTGCTTCATTTAAGATTTTATAAGTGGCTTTCAGCAATTTTACAGTGACATGACTAGAAGGGTGTGTGTGTGTATGTGTGTGTGTGTGTGTGTGTGTGTGTATGCTGTGTATCTGTGTCTATATGTGTATGAGTGTGTACATTTATCCTTCCTAGAGTTCATTAAGTTTGTGAGATCTGTATGTTTACCAAAAGTTTATCAAAGTTGTGAAAATGTTGGGAAGTTTTCCTTCTTGTTCTCACTTCTCCAGGGTTCTAAATACGGTAAAAATCTTACCAGGATATCACTGTTTACAACCACTCTTTTTACTTTCTTTTAACCTTTGACCATATTCATATTTGTGCACTCTTTAATGAGTTTCTTTTATATTGAACTACTTCATACTCATGTGCCTTTCCAATTCTGTGTCCAGAAAACCACAGGTATTTTGAACATTATGTTGCTTTATTTTTCTGTTTCCTTTCACATGATGTGCTTATTTGGACAAGTATGTTAAGTTAGGTATCGGGGTGTCTTTTAAATATTTGTCTTCAGGCTTCCTTATAGTATGTCTGCTATAGCCTTCACTTGGGTTATCTTAGTTCTGTTACTGATATGCAGCCTTCAGGAGGGTATTTGACAAGTCTCTCCCTCTGACTTGTCAGAAATTGCTGTCTCCCAGTACCCTCAGATCTGGGAATTATTCAATTTCAGCCCCACCAGAGTTACTCCACATCCAACCTATAGTTTCATCTTATGCCTGTGGCAATCAGTGAAGAGCCAAAAGTTCAGCAGGACACCCAGGCAGAACCCTAGAGATCTTCCTCTGAGTAGTTCTCCTCTGTCCAGTACTCTACCCTGCAAATTTCAGTTCTTCCTGTCTTCTGCCTTAGTGCAGCCACCATGTTCTGGTTGTGTTCTCTGTCCTAGCATCATGGCTGCAACAATGCTCCCAATCAGAAATATTGAAAAACTGTAGGACTCCCATAGCTAGCTAGTTCCCCCTCTCAGGTATCAGAAGACTGTGCAGCTCACTGTCAATTTCAGAAAATTTTCCTAATTGCCTCCTTAATATTTGCCTGCATTTGCAGTTGATTATAGAAGGAAATGAGACTCATATTACTTATTCTGTTATCACTGGAACTCTCTTTGTGTTTCTAAATACATTTATTATATAATATATCATTGAAATAGTGGCTATTTCTAAAAATTAGTCTTCTGTCTCCTATTAGACCACACGAGGATTAATACATTTTGGCTTTCACAATTACAGAAACTAAATCTAGCAAATTGTTGGTAAGTAATGAGCAGTAATTTAAAATATTTGTTGAAGAGATATATGATGTGATCATAAAATACAATGTGTGTCTAAATTTAAAAAGTTTACAGTAAAAGGCATATTGTAATTACCCCCCTCAAAGCATTCCCCTTCCTTTTAGCAAACTTATCCCATTTTTTCTTGCTCACGTCCTGATGAGGTTCCAGAAATCTTTCCTGAGAGCCTTCACTTCTGCTCCGCTGCCTCCTCAAAGTCCTAAATGAGTTTATGTTGACCTTTCATCTTAGTTACTTTTCTGGTTGCTGCTACCAAGGACCCAACACCCAGAGTCACACAGTCCCAGACCCGGAGATTAAGACAGATGAAGACACACTGTAATGTTTCTGTGTTCCTGCCTTTGCCTTAGACAGCACCCAGCAGTGGTATTCACTGTAATTTTTATCACACTTCACAAAGGCACTCATGAAAAAAGACTTCCAGAATTGCTTCAGAGAGTGACAAGAATGATGGAATAAGTGTATTCGAAATGGGAGAGACTGTTCTGAAGAGCATTCATGGCAATCAGTATTATTATGACTTTTTTGAAATGTAAACATTAACCATATTTTTCAATCTTCTCTTGTACATATATGATTATTTCTCAGTCTGACCCCCAGTGTTCCATATGTGTACCAGAAAACTGTTTTAATTTTATTTTTCATTGATCCTATCTGCTTCTTTCAGATGCAAAGCTATCTAGCTTAAGGAAAAGCAGATATACCTACTGTTAGCCTTATTAGTTTCATTACTCTGTCTTTTTAATTTTGGTACTTTGAACTGGATTACCCCAAGTCCAACTTAATTAATAAGAAAATAAAAAAAGGTATAAACTTCCACTGACAGTTCTGTTCAACTCAGATATGATATGAGAAAAAATGGGAGCAATGTTTGGCACATAAATAGAAGTAGTAAATATGTTATTTTTCCCTTCCTTTTCTTCCCTTCCTTGCTTACCAGCCTTCATGAAGACAGAAATTATCAGAAAAGAGTCAGCTTCTTTTCCATTTCTAATTGCAAGTTAACAGAAACAGTGTTGTTTGTTATGCTTAGTTCATCGCATAGCTACTTTGCCTTTTACATGCAAAATTCTTTATCTGGCTTTGGTTATATTCTCTAAAATATTCTCATCCACTTACTTATTACTTTCATGGTTTATGCTTTTGTCTCCAGTTTTTATATGATAAGATTCAGTGCACAGCAGCATCAACAGTAGCTAAAGTTTACCTAGCACTGTGCCAGAGACTATTGCTTACATGGCATATGCACTGTCTCATTTAAACTCTCCAACAAGCCCAGACAGCAAGTTCTATTATTATCACTATTTTTGAAAAATGAGGTCACTGGGGCTAATCCTGGTTACACAATCCATCCAAGGTCACATAGCTGGTAAATACAGGATTCAAACTGCTGCTTGAACTCCTCCCTACAACAAGATGCAGCTTCTGTAAGGATGTTCTCATGTTTCATGACAGTGAATCTTCCTACGCGATATCACGTGTCCTGAATTGGATACCAGGCAAGTACACACCAAGCCCCAGACCCACCAAGTGCCATCTGCCCCATGAATCTCAGGCAGTTGCTTGATCCCATTGCCAGAATGGCTCTCGTAGCATCTCATGCATTCCTGTAATCTTTTCATCTTCTGACACCAGCCATGTCCTCTCCCTCTCCCGGGGAATACCAGCAGGTTCTGTGGTGCCTTCTGTCTTCCTTGTACAGGAAGCACAAGGATCCCAGTACCCAAGACCAGTGAAACTGGATCTACAGTGGGTCTACATTTTCCACAGGCCATCCAGCGTGACCAAATAATACTAATAAGAAAGGCAAGGAGTTAATGCCTCTTGGGAAATATTTGGACCTCTCCCCTCCTCCCTACTTAACCGCCTCCAAGACATCTTGGGGATACAGCATCTTTCTACCTTTCTGGAAACTTCCCCTGTGATCAAGCCATTGAAGATATCCTCCTGAGAAGCTGCATTCAGCTGAATGAGGCACCACTTCAAATCTGTCCTGTCTTCTTTTTTCCCCATATTATTATTGCTTCCCTCAGAATGGACTCTTCAATAAATCAGAAAGAGGCATGATTGACCCTGGGCTCTGTTTTATTAGGCAAAAGCAACTTGTTAAAATACAGAATAATTTGTGCTGATGTGCACATTGTATCCTCTCTTCTATGAATTTCCTACTTTTGTATGAAGAGTATCCAATACCTAGTGGCTTCAGTTAGGTAAACATTACCTCATAGTTTCCTGGAGTAAAGAACTCTGAGGAAGCGTAGCAGGGGGGTAACAGTTCAAGGTGTCCAGTGAGGTTGCAGTCAAGATAACACGCAGGGCTTGAGCCAGTCAAAGGCATGATGGGCCTGGGCATCAGCTTCCAAGATGGTGCTTTCCGTGTTTATTAGCAAGGAAGCGCAGGTTTCCATTAACTCTAAGCCATGAGCCCCAATTCCTATGAAACAAATCTCTCTAGAGAGCTGCTAAATGTCCTCACAACACAGACACCAGATTTCTCCAGAGGTAGTGTTCCAAGCAAGAACAAGAAGGAAGATGCATTGTCTTTTGCAACTTAATCTTCAAAGTGGCTCTCATTTCACTCTTTCTGTTCATTAGAAACAATCACCACACCTAGAGCACTCGAAGGGAGTAAAATTCTTCTCCATTTTGTGAAGGGAAGAGTGTGGACATTTAAAGCACTACACATGGGTTCCCTAGTTGCCACGAATATATATTTACAAGACACTCTTGAACCAGGTGACAGGAATGATCCCAAAATGAACTCTCTAACAGCCACCACTATGACCATGGAGCTCTAACTTGCTATCATGCAGCTTTGCCCTTTCGTAACTGATTCTCACTTATTTTCAGATTTAAGTACAATGATAAGAAAAGCACCCGGAAATCACCCCATTCCATTCACCTTGTTTTTGATTCCCTTCTTTCTCTGACCTGTGTCTTTATTTTATAACCAATAGCCCAGCAATTGATTTACACAGATGACATCTACTATTGGTAATGAATGCTATCAAAAATGATTTCATTCATTTGTCAGTAACCACAAAATTGTTAGATGAATCAAACAAGTTATCAAATGAAAAACCACTATAGTAAAGTGCCTGCTGCAGTTTAATAAATGTTCTTATCTAAATCAAAAAAATGTCCAGACAAACTCATCAGCCAATGACTGTTGGCTTATTGCTGTTGAGTTACCGTAACCATGATTTTGTGGGTGCCAGATCATATAACCTGAATTTGTTTCTTCAGTTCCCTAAATAGTGACAAGCAATTCATCTCTTAGACAAATTTGAATTACTTATTGGTACAATACATATAAAAATGCTAACACATTAAGTTGAGTATTTCTGTTTAATGAACTTCTTTTCATCCTTTGTCTCTCCCCTTGACTTTGGTGAGAAATAAAATGAATCTCTTTCATGCTATAGTTTTAATGAAGTTATTACCTTGCATATCCAATGAGATAGTGGTTTATGTCATAAGTTTCCTACTTCAAGATATATTCTTTTTGCAATTGAAAAAATAAGCCTTTGAAGGTAAACTTTAATTGCTGGCCCTAGCTGCAACTTTAAATGTAATATTATTATTTAGCATTAACATACTGTATACATGTAAATGTAAACCTTGTAAATAGCCTCATTCTAAAGAATTTTACGTCTCTTGTTAAATTCCTGTCTACAGCCAACTTTTAATTACTTGCACTAATAGGTAACAATATAATTGAAATTAATGAGCCAGTAACTACCTCTCTCTTCCAAAATCCTTTCCTTTTCTCTTTACCATACCATCTAACACACTTAAATAACTTAAGTTTGATCTCCTTCTATTTCTACTGCTTGTGCTTGTAGATAAGGTGCTAATAAGCAAAGGAGAGTCAAAGTAGGTCAGCTGAATAAAGGAAGGCAAAGAGTTTTGTATATTCAAAAGTGAATATTCATTCTGCAAGAACTAAGAACCCACTGTGATTCCAGTTATAAGAATAGAGTAGGAAAATTCAACTAGGCCAATAAATGGTGCCAGCCTTGTGTGGGGCATGACTTTAGAGCACATAATGAAAATGATTCCAAAACCAAAATTGTAGAAGACAGAAGGTGGTGACACATCTGGACTTGTGGCAGCAGCCTTGTTTATAATAAAGTCCTTGAACTGTTTCATGTCCATCATGCCCAGTTCACTCATAGCTCACCTCTGAACCAGCAATGCGTCCCATTTCTGGGACACAGATTGTGTCATTTGGATAATAGTTTCCTTTCTCCACTTCTATCGATCCGATTGTTCCCATGGCTTCCTAATGTCTTAGTCACTTTCCTTACTGCTGAGACAAAATAGACAACCACAACTTAAAAGCGGGAGAGGTTTAGTTTGCCTGGCAGTTTCAGAAGGCTCAGTCTTTCTGTGGTCAGTGGCCTGAGCAGAGGAAAGCTGCTCACATCGTGACAGTGATGAAGCAGAGAGAGAAGCAAGGAACCAAAGAAGGAAATACACCCTTCCCTGCCTTGGCCCCAGTGACCTCTAACCAGGCCCCACCTTCTCACAGCAAATCAACTACAGCTCCCCCCAGAATCCAATCACCTGAAGGCATGAGAATCTGGGAGTCCTCGATCTAAATCATAACACTCATACACTGTATTCACTCCCTAAGTAGAACAACAGTGACAACAGCCAGCCAAACAGAAAGTTTCACTGAGCAAAGAAAGCAGGCAGGGAAGAAAACATCTATGCTCCAAGAAAGTGAGCAAAGATTGTCCTGGCCTTAGAAGGGGCTAGAAGTGCTCTGCTCAGGGGAAAAGAGCAGCGCAATTATGAGATCTTTGGAAAATTTCCCTGGTGACTCAGCGTCATCAGAACTGACCCTGCTTGGCTGGCAGATCTATTCTTAGACTACGGAGGAGGACAAGTGGGCTTCTCTAGAAGCAATTGGGCTCCACCTCCAGCTCCAAATAAAAGAAGGCATTTGTACAAATATTCTATCCAAGGCCAGGACTAAACAAACACACAGCTACCCAGAGCTCGCTGCTGAAGGATGTCACGCCACACCCTGCCTCGACTTCCCACTGCCTTCCTATTGACTCCTGGCCCTCAGGAAATTGGCTCAAAGTATCTGGTTTATCAGAGAGGGAATCCAACACTGCATCTCAGAGAACCAAGCAAACAATTCAAGGATTATTGCTCTCAGAGCACCAAGGATGGCTTTATATTCCTGGAGAAGCAGTTTACATCCCTGCTGGGCTGGCAACTCACAGAGTGCTAGGAAGCCATTGCTCTAATGAGGACTTTGCCCTCACAGCACTGACTCATGCAGATGTATAGGGCCCCCGCAGCTGACGCGCCCTAGATCTTGAACATCCTTCCCAGAATGTGCCCAGGCACCAGCACCCCATGCATCGCAGAGACAAATGCATTTGCTCTCATCACAAAGCCACAGGCCAAGTCAAGCAGCTGTGAAACACATAGTGGAAAGAAATACCTTCACTTTGTTTGGTGTATGATCTTAATTACATAACAAGGCCCACAAAGTAACAAAGCCAAAGTTCACCAAAGGCTTCCTACTCTAACTGCAATGTTTTGGAGCTTACAGCTAAAAAGAGAGAAAGAAAGAAAGAAAGAAAGAAAGAAAGAGAGAGAGAGAGAGAGAGAGAGAGAGAGAGAAAGAAAGAAATCTGTTTTAAAGGCTGAATCTTGAGGTCGCACGGACTAAACACCATGTCATCTAAGAACAGGGCCTAGGTGACATCTATGTGTAATTTTGGCCTAAGTATCTATGACCTTCTCCCTGAAACACAAGCTTAGGATGGTGTAATTTTCATAGCCTATCTTCATAATTTTCTCCTTTTTTTTCTATATAAACTCAATTCTCACTTCACTCCCAGATTATGTAAACTTAGGCAAATTACTTCATCTTCTTATGCCAAAAATTATTCACCTATGAAATGGCAGAAATAACTCTGACCTTTTAGCATTGGTGGAAGAAATGAGTGTGTTAGGACACACTCAGAACTGGAGTGGCTTATGCCAGGATCCAGAATGCCACTGCACAAAAGTAAAAAATTTTACCTTAAAATATCTGAAATTTCAATAATACATAGCAAGTAATTATTATTATTATTAATCAAAGTAATTATATAGGCAATTCTTTTTAAGGTAGCAAGAGGCATTATGGTAACCATTGTTGATTGCCTTGTATTCTGTTTTTACATCATGTGCTATGTCCATCCTTTGTTTTGACTGACTGCTTTGTTTTGTCTTATTTGGTTTTATTCTCTTCCAAAAAAAAGTAATAAGAATTATGGGAGTAATAAAACCCAAAATGTGTAAATATTGTTGTAAAAAAGAGAGGGAAAAATGCTCTAAAGGATACAACTGCAGGAGTGTTTAGGTGTGTTAAGATAGATGCCCATATTACTAAGTTTTTGTTGGATCATTGAACACAACTGTTTGCAGTCTCACTGTTTGAATGTCCACTTTGTATGCTTTAATCCTGTAACTTGAACAATTATTTCTAAGATGACAATATGTAATCTATTAGCTAGTGATTTCTTACTGTTTTTTTTTTTTTTTTTTTTTTTTTTTGGAAATTCTATATTACTTGTACCCTTATACTGTTTTGGGTTTTTTTCCTTTAAATAAAAAAAACAAAGTAATTAGTATTATTATTATAACTATTATTATTAACCAAAGGCCCACTACCCAGTTGGACCGTGTTACAACTGTCTTAATCCTAGATAAACTTTTCCTCTTTCTGTGGCTTCCTTCTTCAAGGTCCCTCTGGACTTGCATCTGTCCTCTGGCTCTAATCTCCTTCTCTGTCACTATGTGGCTGAAAGTTTCATTAAAATCCAGTGGAACAAAAATCTGCCGTCACCCGGATGGCAATGTTTGCATGCAGTGTACACCTCCTTGCCTTCTCGGTGGGCCCATAAAGGCCAGAATTGATGAAGTGTTTAGAAGAGCAAGGAAGCATGGGGAACCCACAGGGAGCACTGACTGGGTGTACTCCTTCTCTGTTCTAACTGGGTCCTTGGGAAGTAGCAGCAGGCCGCACACCGCTAATGCCCTGGGTTCTCCCCATGTACTCTGTACTGCAAGAAGTCACCTAAAACTCATGGCCTTCCTCTTGGAGTCTACATAACTGCCAAACCTTTTTTTCCTCTTAAACTCAAATTCCACCAAAGCACCTTCAAATTGATGTGGGATTAATCTCTTCATGGCACTTGGGCCTTCAATGGTTCCTTCCAGTCTACCACATGAAGTAGAAACTGCACTCTTCCATTCAAAGCTCTTCAGAACCTTTTAAGCCCTGTCTCCTGGGATTGCCTGCACAAACCACAGGCTCCAGCCATGCTGGAGTGACCTTTCTTGAAGATTTGTAATATCATTTCCACTAGAAACTTCCTCTTCCAAAATCTTGTTCTTTTTCTGTATCAAATTCTAATCTTCCATGACCACAATCACCATTTCCTGGTGCATCCACAAAAAGATTCGACCTCTTCTCTGTCAAACTTGTCACAGTACTGTGATATGTGCACTTCTCCTTGTGCCCTTATCCCATTTTGCTGTATATTATGATTCTTTGCACACTGAATTTCTTTTTTGCACCTTCAAACTATGTTTGCCTTCAGGGTGAAGACTCTCATCAGAGCCTCTATCATGTCTAAGGCACAGCTTGATGAGCTAGAAGCACTGATGAAAATGCTTCTTTAAAACTTGAACAGAACATTTCAGTGTGGAGAAATATAAAATAGTGAGCAGGTCCTCAGGCCCAGAGCACTCATCCATTGCATGACTCCAGCAAAGGGTTAATATTGCGGTGGCACAAATGATAGTTACAAATAAAAGCGAGCCTTCCTCTCCTGCTTTCGCTTTTTCCTCACCTGTTCTTCTGCCTCTGCCATCTTAAGATAGAACAAGCAGGCCCTCACCAGAGGTCCTTACCCTGACACCACACTCCGCAGCCTCTAGGAGAATGAGACTAAGCTTAGTTTCTTCACAAATCTCCCCAGCTGTGGAATTCTGCTTTAGCAGCAGAAAAGTGCTAAGGAACTCCCTGTAAAATCTAAATTGTTTGTATTTTTGAAACAAGGTTTTGCTGTGTACTTCAGGGTGTTCTTGAACTCACTTTGTAGCCCAGGCTGGCCTCTAATTCAAGATGATCCTCCTGCCTCAGCCTCCCAAGTGCTGGGATTACAGACATGCCATATTGTGCCCAGCCTGTAGTTGATATTTTAAATATAAAGAAAAAAAATTAGCTAAGGAACGTGTCTAATATTTTTTTTTCCAACAAGAGTACCTGGAAAATGTACTGTGTCTTGCTTAAATCTATTTTTACATGGCCCATCATGGTCCGGCAAATCAGGGTGGGCTTAAGGTATAATACGAGCAATGTGATAACAAGCAGAATCACTAATACCTTTTCCTTCTTTTTAGAGGGTTTATAAAGCACAAGTTACTGAACCAAGGACAGAAGAAAGGAATGAAAGGCGAAGATGAGAAAAAGAGAGAAAGAAGCAAAGGAGAAAGAGAAGGGAGAAAAGAGAATGGGAAAAGAAGGAAGAAGAGGGATAGTACAAGAGGAAGAGAGATGAGAAGGAAGGAAAGAAGAAAATGCTGAGGTAGCCCAGGGTGTGCTTATAAATAAGTGGATTAAAAGAGCCCAGGGAAGACTTTCAACCAACTTCTCACAGCACCTGTCAAAGTCCAGAGTTGAGAGCATGCAAGAAAACAGCATGATGGGTTTCCACCCGAGGACCTCCCACAAAGCCATGTGAAATGTCCCTGTGTGTGCTTACTGTCACGTTTTTCCTGAACACACGCAGTCAGGGACCTGCCCATCATTGCAGGCAGGGACATCCATCCAGGTTCAATGACCAAAAGGCTAAGTGTCCGGGCCACCCTTTGTCCCCTCCTGGAGCAGCACATCTCTGCCAGAGAATAGAAGAACAGGGCGGGGTTGGGGAACGGTGCTCAGAAACTGAGAGAGAAGATTTTTAAAAGAATAGCAGTGAAGAAAAGGACACCATTTAAGGCAATCTCCCATCTCAGTTTTCCCGTCAGATAGTTTAGCACCTTCGATCTCAGTCTTCTTAAAAGCGAAATGTCTGCAGGCTTTGTGCTTCTTTTGTCCTTAACCTAAAATTTCTCCTTTTCTCTATTCCTTTTATGGGGTTGTCAAAAAAAAGTACAAAATACAAAGCATCAAAATTTGAATTTCAGGCAAATAATTTTAATACAAAAATATTCTAGGTAGTATCATAGAACAGACTTAAACCAGAAGAAATTTCATTATTTAGTGGGAAATTCTAACTTAAACGATGAGCATGCTTTTAGTGTAAACACATCTTGAATTTATAAATGACATATTCACACGGAAAAATTACTCTTGTACAAGTCTACTTTAACTGAGCATCCTGCCCGTTATCTGAAAGACCTGCTCATATAAATCCTCACATTATTTGATAGTCTTATAAAATTCCATTTCCTCAGTGATTGTTTCATATCTCTCATTTTTTAAAAAAGGATTTGTTCATTTTTATTTTCATTCAACGAATACTGGACACCAATTGTCCTTTGGGAGCTGTATATGGTGCTGGACATAAAGCGAAGAAGCCACGTGAAGTCAGAAGCGCCTGCAGGACAGTAAGGATGCAGGAGGCGGGGGCTGTGACAGAGACGCACAAGGCCACTGCACTTGCCCAAGGAGCTTCCTGTGCCCCTCCAGGTCCCTTCCCTCTGACCCCAAGTCTTTTCTAATCTCAGGAACTGTGCCTCTTACTTCTGGGTCTCTCCTTACTGCATTTTGCTTGTATTCATCTGTTTTAGTGTAATGAAGATCTTGTTTTCCATTCACTGAGTCTCCACTGGAGTTTTTACAAAGAAAACCACAGGGTTCATTTGGTTTGTTAACTTTAACCAAAGTGAAAAATAGCAACTCTTCTGATGTGCTGACTCTGACTTTTTTTTTTAATTTAAAAGGAAAAAGAGAAAAAACAAAAGAAAACAAAACAGTGTAAGAGTACAAGTAATATAGAACTACAAAAAAAAAAGTAAGAAATCACCAGTTAATAGATTACACATTATCATCTTAGAGATAGTTGCTCAAGTCACAGGATCAAAGCATACAAAGTGGACATTCAAACAGTGAGACTGCAAACAGTTGTGTTCAGTGATCCAACCAAAAACATTAATATGGTCATCTATTTAACACCCCTAAACACACTTGCAGTTGTATCCTTTAGAGCACTTTTTTTTACTCTCTTTTTTACAACAAAATTTACACATTTTGGGTTTTACTACTCCATAGTTCTTATTACTTTTTTTTTGGAAGAGAATAAAGTCAAATATGGCAAAACAAAGCTGTCAGTCAAAACCAAGGATAGACATAGCACATGATGTAAAACAGAGTACAAGGTTATCAACAATGGTTACCATAATGCCTCTTGCTTCCTTAAAAAGAATTGTTTATCTCATTAGGTATTATAAAGCTGAACAAAACAGTAGAGAACAAGACCAATAAAACTTAGGCATTGTAAACATTACAGGACTTCCAAAGGAGACAATAGTCAAACCAGAATGGGCATCTTAGTGAATCTTATTGCCTTCAAATTAGTTGCCTATACCCTCAAACTTGATATTATCATACAGAATGGAACAGAGTCTAATCAGTCAAAACAAGATAGTGGGAGTATTACAGGACTTCAAATCAAGTTAATAGAAAATCAAAAAATTTACTATAATATATCCTGCTAATTTTTTTTATTTTTCCCCTTAATTAAAAAATCAAAAAAATAATTAAATAATTTTTTTAATGAATAAGGGAGAGATTGAGATAAAAGAAGGCATAACAACATAACAATGCAGGTCAAAGCACGACAGTTTCAGCAACCTAGTGCTTCACCACCAAATAACCCAACTTAATAGGAGTTACCATAGTGTCTTTTTCCTTGAAATATTTGAATATAACTTCATATACTATAGCATCAAACATATCAAGTCAATGTAAAACCATTCAAGTGGATGAAAGCATTGTAGGGTATTTAGAACCAGCTAACAGAAAAACGAACAATGGTTTCTATATTATCTCTTTGCCTATAACAATTTTTGTTTATACTATCACATATAATAAAATCCAACAAGATACATCATGATAAAACCAATAAGGCTGTGCTTTACACCGTCCTTTAACCCTCACCCCGTCTCGGTAAATGAGGCAGGCATTGTACCCCACTTGATGGACCAGGAAAGGAAGACGCAAATTGTTCAGTTCTCACCTTGTGTCACAAGAACAGTAAAAGTGGAGCTGAGATTCACATCTGGCGACCCGGCTTCAGGATGTTCTGTAACCGCTCTGTAACAGGGAAACACAGAGGTAGAAAGACTTTAAATTAGCTTCCGAGATCTTCTTCGGGCTCTTAGAGTGTTCTTTATTTTGTCTTACAAAGGAGCAATTCTTGTTATGTTTTTAGTGGTCTACGAATGAACCATATTGGCTCAAATATAATTCAAGGGAAAAAAGTGTGAAGGAGGCAGCTGAAACTGAGTCACTCACACAATGATCACATTTTAATTCATCTCCCTTCCTTGCATTTCCCCAGATCATTCTGCAGATTAGAATCTGACCCAACATAAACGCTGTGCACGTTCCAGGTTCCTATAGAAAGACAGCAGATCTGGGCCATCTGATAAAGTGCTCATTGGAGTCTTTTCAAGAAAATTCTTTACCTGAGGTTAGTGATTGGGGGTTAAAATAGCTTAAAACATCTTTAAACACTAGTGAAAATTTGGTGAAAACCAAATATGGGACTGAGAGAGGTACTTGGGATTTGATGTTGTAATTTCATTGCTTAACCTTTCAAATTACAGACATAAGTATTACAGAGCTGTGTGTTCTAAGGTCTCTGTGACTTCCCATGTGCCCTGTGTGAGGCTACTGATTAATGCTAAAAATATCCACTTTTCCATTTGTATAGAATGAGGAAACTTACAGCACAAAGAGACGAGTTGGAAAGCACATCAAATCCACATTTTCTGAAAGGGTATTAGCTGTTCCCCTTCTTATGGGTGGGGATTCGAACAAATACCTCATCATATAAATTTCAGCTACTTAAATATCAATGCGAAGCAGATAAAACCCATTTTTACTATGAGAATAGATGAAGGATTAATACTGTTAGTAAAGAGATTTTCATCTTTAGGAAATTAGCTTCTTTGAATAACACAAGTTATGGTTTGATCTCAGTGTTCCATGCGTTCCATTGGGGAAGTGTAGGCTTTGTTAATAAATGACAGTGTCAAGATAGAAAAATTCATAAAATTGTTGGAGATCTGTTTGTTCCTAACACCAAAGCAAACGATCTATTAATATGCTTTATAATCCGTTAGCTGTGAAATACAGTTTGTGGCCTTTTTTACTTTCAGAGTCAAAAGATAATGTAGAAATGAGAAATTATTTTAGCAAGCAGTGTCAAAATCTCATACAAATCAAAATTTCAAAAATATCCAAACCATTCAAATTCGGGGTAAATCATACCACATATAGGTTAACACAAACTTTATCTATAATTGATAAAAGTATGACATTTAGAAAAAATATAAAATGTCAACAGAGACATCTTTCACAAAGGCTATGTTTATAACAATACAAGATAGATGGATGTGGGGCAAATAATAGACTGTGTGGGGCTGAAAAGACTTTAAAGGTCACCTGGTTGGCTCAGCCCATTTTCACTTACCCTATAATATTTTCTCCAGAATCCAGCCAGTTCTTGACTGAGTATGGGTGAATGTACAGTACCCCCTAGGTTTCATAGAGTGTTCCTCTCCAAAGGTCGTCACCCAGATCACTCATTGATGACAAGCAAATGGACAAGACTGGACAGCACACTTATTCTACCTGCCCTCTTTGAACTTTATCTGCAACAAGCAAAGTTTCCATCTCCCTTTTGCCAGTCTACCACTTTCCTTCTGATCCTTAGAAAATAAGGATGCTGCAGAAGCCCAAATAGGTGACCTGGGAACCAGGGATAGAGACCTGATATTAACTGAAAGCAAAGCCAGGGACAGGGTTGAGGTTCACAGGGGTAGTGCAGGGTTCTAATGGAGCTGGACAGGTGTCCTCATACTGGAACTGCAAAAAAGTCATGTAATCAAAAACTCCCTGTTTTAGAAACTGTGGTTTTAAAAAGGGCATAATGTAGAACTCACCACTGTAACCGTTGCTGGATATTTAGTTCAGCAGTATGAAGTATCTCCACACTGCTATCAATCCCGAGAAATTTTCCATTTTGCAAAATTTAAACTTTGTGCCCACTGACCAGTAATTTCCCATTTTCCCTGCCCCAGTTCCTGGTACCCATCACCAACTTCCGATTCCTCACAGAAGTGGAATCCCATAGAACTTGTCTCTTTGTGGCTGGTTTATTTCTCTAAGCATAATGTCCTCAAGGTCCATCCATATTGTAGCATATGACATGATTTCCTTCTGTTTTAAGGCTAATATCACACTGTACACACAAACCACATTTCTGTGTCTGTTCATTGGTCAATGGGCATCTAGGTGGCTTGTACCGCTCAGCTACTGTGAACAATAAACACGAACATGTAGCTATCTCTGAAATCTTTTGAGTCTATTGGATCTGAACACAGTAATGGGATTGCTGGGTCATTACAATGGTCCTTTCTCCTTTTTCTTTCTCCTTTATTAACAACGCTCAAGACTTCGTGTGTGTAACCATATTGCTATTTATTCTTCTCTGTTGCCTGCTCTCCTAACTCAGGCTTCCTGGCAGAGAATCCTTAAATTATCCATGGACATTGAGTGACCTTGCACCAGCCTGCCCCACACAGGAACCAAGGGTTCTGCTCAGATCTTTATGCAGCTATCCAGGAGTAAACACAGCACATTATTCTTCACTCTGAGCTTCAGCCAGGGAAAGATGCTGATTCCCTTCAGTAATTATTTCCCATTGTAGTTTCAGGACTCCATTCAAGAAAGCCTGTCAGTGCCATGAGTGCAGTTTATATTTTAAAACAATATTCTTTTTCTTCTCTTCATTTGAGAAAAAAACATATATTTTAGGTTAAAAAAGAATTATTTGAGAGTTCTTCCTATGACACATGTACAAATATGATTTTGGATATAAATTCATAAGCATCATTTATAGAATTAGACAATGTCCACCAAAATCCTAAGATGAAAATGATTTCCTGAAAATTAGTGACATAAATATATGAAGGGGAAAAAAATTGACTTCAAAAGTCTCCTGAAACACAAGTATTTCAGACTAAGACTTCAGGACCTACAGTCTGCAAAGAAAGCTTCACTAAGCATTGAAAAAAAAGTCAATGAATAATCACGGATGTTATTATTTTAGGACAGAATGTGTGAACAGCAAAGGAAGATTTGGTAAGAGATCAAAAGGGGAATGTGCTAAGCAGAGAAATTTCTCTGTGATTATCAAGCACCAAGCGAAGAAAGCAATGCTGACCAGGACAGAAATTCTGTTCTCCCCAAAGCCCCCTGGAATTAAGAAATCCAGAAGACAGAGAACATTCTCTTTATTTTTTATAAACCAGAAGAAGAAAAACCTTCAAGATTATCTGTTTCCCTTCGTGCCAAGTAAAAGGCAGGATATTGACTGCAAAAGCCCTTATGGATCGAAACCGCCAGAAGTCGAAGATCTCCGAGGCAGTTAGTACAGTAATTTGGCCTGCAGCTCACATATCACTGTCTTGTGATTTGGTTTAAGGTTTCAGTCTTTGGAACGCCAACCGTCCTGCACCAGCAAACTATACGTTAAGACACTCATGGGGAGATCTCACCCTGGGTCCTGCTCAGCTATACAATCTACTCACCGCTTCCTGAGTTAGGAAAACCCAAAAGGTGGCCAACTGCTCCAAAGCAAGATGAGCTCTTTCAGCCAAGAAAAAACTAATGCCTTGAAAATTATTCTGCCACACATGCAACACAAATTCAAAGTGCTCTCCTCAATAATTATCAAATGTTGAGATAACTGTCAGGGAAGCAGATGGAATAAATTACCGTTAAATATTTAAATAATTATTGGGATTGAAGCAACTTTCCAGATAGTTCGAAATTCCAGAATAATATTCATCAAAATGTAGTGAGATCTGGGAGGTTCTTACCACATCTGAGAAATACTGCTCTTTTCTACCTACTCCGTCCCAGAGAAGGGCATTCCAATTGGGTGACTTCCAAATCAGCAAGTATTTCTGTG
The DNA here is from genome assembly GCF_034190915.1 of Cavia porcellus. Classification (NCBI taxonomy): domain Eukaryota; kingdom Metazoa; phylum Chordata; class Mammalia; order Rodentia; family Caviidae; genus Cavia; species Cavia porcellus. The sequence goes on along the minus strand of NW_026947487.1, from coordinate 48,034,382 downwards.
TGTGGAAATGAATCATACCACAAGAAAATGAAGCCCATGTGTGAGTCAGCTGCAGTGCCTCATAACTCCGTATAGGGATTGACAACCATTGATTTTTGAAATTGAACTCAAGGATTTCTTAAACAAAGCTTTCCCACATAATAACATTAGCCTCAGTGACTCTTTAATTAGGTTCGATTAACATGTTCCAAATTCCAACAGGGTTGCAATAGTGATAATATTTAGTGCATTTAGTGTATAAAAATTAAAAATTTAGCCCTCTACAGCACTGAATTGCATATCATAATCATCTCTGTCTCTGTAATGTCTCTTTTTAACAACCTGGGAATTAAGTTTCCCTTTAGTAGTTTGTGCTGACCAAAGTATCTTAAAGACAAATTGGCTGGAAGATTTAAAAAGTATGAAGACAAAACAAAATTAAAATGATTCAATGCCCAACCCCTCTTTCCTGTCCATTGCGTGGCTGAAATTACGCTTCCTGGAAGAAGTCATCTTTGAGGATAAGAGAAGAGCAGTTTGAAAAGAAGCAGTGTAGTTCCCAAGTTATGCAGCAGCAGCCTTTACTTCTATCAAACAGGAGGGACCCTAAGCACCTCTTTAATAGATCACAAGTTCAAGTACAGGCTGGAAAACACAGAAATTTCATGAGCTCCTGTCTCAAAATGCGAAATAAAAAAGGGCTGAGGGTGGAGTTCAGTGCCACATCCCTATGTTCAAACCCCAGTATGAGAGAAAGAAAAGAAAGGAAGACAGAATGAGAGAAAGCAAGGCTAAAATGACATATAAGTACGGTTATACCTATAATGTTTAATGACTATGTGAGCAGGAAGACAAAGACATGTGAAGGCAGCCACCAGCAAACTCCGCCAAGAGTCTGAGCTGGTCCTCCCCAGCATACCACACCTCATCATTATTTTTGGAACAAAACTTACACATGAATTGCAAATTTTAAACCCCCATAGGTGAGACTTAATGTATCAAAAAAGGTAAAAAAGAAGGTAAACCTGAAGGGAAAACTAGACAATTTTTCAACATAAATGAAGGCAAAATAATAATTTTTTCCTAATATTCCTAGGTACAAAAACCTTAAAAAGACATTTCTGAAGATATCAGTAAGGTAGAAAATGTAGAAAGTGAAGGAAGTTTAATAAATCATAGAGGTCGTGTCTCCCCGGTTCTGGGATTTCTGGAAGAGTAGATTGGAAGGTTTTTAGAGATGGAAGACAGAGATGGGAATCTGAAACATAATAGAAAAAATGGCCAAGAACTCAGGAGACTAAGCAATATAAATAAAAGCCAGTACTGGGCGGGGGTGGGGGGGAGGGAGAAGAAGGCAATGGAATTAGAGTTCTAGTGGCTCTAACTGCTGGATAATCTATATTATAAAAGCAGTACACTTGCTATGTTCACAAAAGTCTCAAGGAAAATTGATATTCTTATCACAGAACTGTACAATAAAATAATGGCAATAAAAGCTATAATATATAAAGTAAAATGAGAAAGATATGGATCTTTTTATAGCAGAATGAACATAGCTGAATGAAAAGAAAATTGGTAGATAAGTGTGTAGAACAAAAGAATAGATTCAAATAAAAGAAGCAAAAAATATATGCACAGTGAAAGGAATGATGAACAGTGAAAGAAACTAATAGCTGAGAGCAGAAGGACCGGAAGCAATATTTGTAAAGACAGTGACTGACAATTTGCCAAGAGACAAGACATTAAGCATATATTTAGAATTATCATATGAATCCCAAGAAAGATAACTTAAAACACATATATGACATGATATAAAATGCAGAAATCCAAAACTGAATGGAAAACATTAAAAATCATCAACAACAAAAGGAAACAGATAACTTTCAAAAAAGCAATGATAAACCCTGCAACAAATACTCAACAAGATGCAGCAGAATTGAGATGAAAATGTTACCATAACTTCAACATGCTCATGGGAAATCCATGCCAAGACAGGAATTTACCCCTGGTTAAAATGTCCTACCAGAATGAAAATGACAAATCACGACTGAAAACATTTTGTCATTAGAAACACATCTTTAAAGAAAGAAAGAATAGTAAGAAAAAGGATCTCAGAAGAATGTTCAAAAATGAAAAAGAAAAGAGCAAAAAGCTACCAAATATGTAGACTAGTAAGTATGAGGATAAACAATGAATCCTGGCTCACAGATGAAAATGTTTTATTTATTTCAGATTGGCAAAATTCACAGAAATGGCATACGTCAGGATGGTTACTTGCATTATGTAGAAATATGATAAAGTACCAAAACCTTGGTTTGATAATTTAGCAATTCATGCTATAATTTCTGATACACATATCAAAATATTAGTAAGGGTGTTTAAAACAGCCTAACTCTAAAGAAAAGGTAATTACAGGGAAAGAACACAAAGCATGCCAAAAAAAAAAATGGAATGTCACATATGTGTCACAATAGAGAGCGTTTGGGAAAATTAAACTGAAAAATATAAAACACACAAGTACAAGCAAAATGAATTTTTAGAATAAACTCTAAATTGAAACAGGAATGACATCTAAACAGTAAAGAAGCAATATGCCACATTAGCACTAAATCTACGGCAGTCATATTATAACTGATAAAACTTAGATTGAGATAAAAAATTACCAAGGATGGGGACAGTCAACGTATTGAAAGTTTCAAACCCTTAGGAAGACACAATTTAAAACTTCTATACATTTTTTTTATTTTATGGGGAAAAAAGAGTAACAAAACTTCATAACAGAATAATAGGAAAATAATAATAGTTAATACATTGAGTACAGTTATCTTTAGTTACTCAGAGTACAATAAAAATTTCTCCAAATGATAATAGCACAAATCTTTTGTTTTAACTGAAGAGAAACTAGTAGTATAACTATTTTGCATCCTTCCTTCCTTTCCCCTTTTCCCATCCTAGCTCCTTTTGAATAATTTCTTCCCAATTCACAATACCTACTTTACATTTTGGACCTTATTTCTCTTTCTGTTTCTCACACCAAGGAGATAATATGATGCTCACATATGTGAGTCTTAGTTATTTCAATTATGAATATGGTCTCTAGTTGCATCCATTTATCTATAGAAGTTTCAAGTTTGTCTTTCTTTACGGCTGAGTATTACACTGTATAAAAAGGCCATATCTTTTTTATCTATTCCTACATTGAAGAGCAATTGGGTTGTTTCTAAAATTTAGCTATTACAAATTGAGCTGTTGTACACATAGGTGCACATATATCAAAACCTAGACCACACAGGAAATACTTGTCAAGGAGTTCACAACTGGGACCTCATCTTGAAAGAAAACTTTTGTACATCAAAAGAAATCATCAACACAATGAAAAGAAACCCCACAGAATGATAAAAAAAAAATTTAACCAATTGTCTCTGAGGCAAAGGACTTGTATCTACAACATAAAAAGGACTGAAAAAAATCAGACCCCCCCAAATTCAAAGATCCAATCCAAAAATGGGCATCTGAGAAGAATACAAACTTCTTAATGCAAATAGCTTAAATATATGAAAAAAATCTTTAACATCACTGATCATTTGAGAGGTGCAAATTAAAACAACGCTGAGATTCCATATTGCTCCAGAAAGAATGGCTGTCATCAAGAAATCAACCAATAACAAATGCTGGGGGATTGTGGGGAAAAGGAAACTTTCTCCACTGCTGGTAGGAATGCAGAGTGGTACAGCCACTGTGGAAACCAGTGTGGAGATTCCGCAAAAGATAGGTTTAGAGATTCCATTCAACCCAGCTATTCCCCTTCTGAGTATTTTCCTAAAAGAATTTAAAACTTCACACCACAAAATCTCTATACATTGAATAACATAGACCAAAATATATTAAACCAAAATTGACAGAACAAAACAATAACAAAAAATATACAAACTTACATTTAAAATGGAAAATTTTAATATATCTCTCGATAAGTATTCAAATAGTCGAACAATCATCAAAATATGGAAGATTTGAAAAATACCAAATTTTACTTAACTCATGCTACTCATAGATACACATTCTCAAGTGCATACTGAGCATTTGCTAAAATAAAAAAATACTGATGTATTAAACAATCACAACCAATTTTAAGGCACTAAAATCGAAGAAAGCATGCTTTTAATAATTTAAGCTATAAATTTTTAAAAGACAAACAGTAAATTCTATATAATTGGTAATTAGTATATATGTAAAACTGACATCAAATAAAAATAGAAAATATTTTGAACTGGATGATATTAAAATACAACATATTAAAACATGGAATATAACTAAAGCAACTGAGAATGAAAATAAATATATTAGAAGAAGAAAATTAAAACTCAAATTATATATTCATTTTGAAGGGTGAGGAAAAGCTAAAAAGTGAAATTTTCATACAATCTCTCCTTTGATTCACAGATTATTTTTTACTTCCAACTCTGGGGAGTTTCTAGTTATCTTATTGATATTTATTCATACCTAACTGACTTACACTTAGAAAACAAATTGTAGAAATTTTTGTCATTGACGCTGGGATCTATTCATGGTGCAATGCTAGGATCAAAGACACTAAGATTAAGGGTGTGAGTACTATCTGCCATAAGGACCTTAGATAAGACATAAAGGGTAAAAAGATCTGTGGTCCTTTCTTGTTTGCTTTTGCTTTGCTACTTTCTGCCTGCCTCAACTGCTTCTCCTCTAGGATGTCTGTCTGCCATGCTACTTTGCATTGTAGCCAGCCAATTATGGACTGAAACCTCTACAAACTGTTAACTAAATAAATTTTTCCTCCTTATTTTAAGTGTTGGATATTTTGTGTCAGCAATCAAAAAATTAACTAAGACAGTAGATATTTATGAAAAGAAAATATAGAAGTGACCAACAGGCATATGAAAAATGTTCAACATCTTAACCAGAAATATGCAAATCAAAACCCCAATTATGTATCATCTCACCCCAGTTACAATGGCGACTATCAAAAAGACAAAAGTTAGCAAACATTAGCGTGGATGTGAGAAAACAAGACCCCTCATAAGCGGTTGGTGAGTATGTGAATTAGTGTAATCATTATGGAAAATAGTATAAAAGTTCTATAAAAGATTGAAAATACAACTACCATATGACCCAGCAATCCTACTCTTGGATATGTATCCCAAGGAAAGGAAATCAGTGTGTCAACAAGATATGAGCACTTCCATGCTCATTGTGGCACTATTCTGATAGCCAAAGCGTGAAGTCAACTAAAGTGTTCACCAATGAACAACACATAAAGAAAATACCATAAATATAGAGATGGATAGATCGATCAATAGATTGATTACTATATATGGCCATAAAAAGGACAGAATTCTGCTATTTACAAGACTATGGGTGTGCCCAAAGAACATTATATTAAATAAATAAGCCAGACACAGAAAAATACATACCACAATCTCATATGTATGTAGAATCTGAAAAAGTTGATCTTACAGAAGTAGAGACTAAACTGCTGTTTACCAGAGGCTGGGGTGGATACTGGAAAGGAGAAGAGGGAGAAATATGGTTAAGGAAATGTAATTACAGACAAGAAAAAGTAGAATATTTCAGGAAAGCTATATTATATGGCAAGTTGACAATAGCTAATGACAATATACTTCATTTTGAAAAGTGTAAAGAAAATACCAAAAAAATGGTAACTGTGTGAGGAAATATAAAACAAAATTCAATCCATGTTGCACGCAATAAAGCTGCACAGTATTATTTATCAATAATAAATAAAATTTTAAAAGTAAAAATAAATGAAGTTCCTCTGGCATATATTAATACTATCTCAAACTACATTCAGAGTGGTCAAAGTCCAATTTTTAAAACAAAAGTTTCTATTTTCTTTTAAATTTTTGGTACATATTGCACAAATAGTATAATACATTAAAATTATAATCTTTGTTGGTTTTTCAGGAAGTGGACATTATTATAAGCACTTCTTGGGTTAAAAAATAGACCATCACCGAGGCTCCTCCGTGGGCCACCCCAACCACTACACCCTGCCTCTGTGCAAAGGTGATGTGATTTTCAAGGCAGCTGCTTTCATGCTTTTCCATAAAATTTTTGCCACCTAAGCACACCTCCTTCAGGCATACTGTACAGTTTTATCCCCTCCTTTTGCATTTTAAATAAATGGATTCATTTATGATGGTCCTGCTGATTGTTCATAATAAACTCATCCTCCTGCAAATATCAATGATAAATTCTGACCATCACATTAAAAAAAGCAAAAACAAAAAGAAACCAAGAAGGTTCAGGCTCATGATAGAAGTGAGTTACCCTCGGTGAGGTCTGTAATTACCAAAGTCTCTTAGAAGAGAAGCATCAGGCCACGTGACATGGTATGGAAGAATTAAACTAGAAAGTCACAGACCTGAGCTCTGAGAGCAGACTTTGGGATGCTCGAACATCTAAAAGTCCTAGGAAGAAGATAGGGGGATATCCCCAATTCTGCATACTATCTCCTTCCAAAGCCTTAGCTGAGTGCTCAGAACCCCACACACAGGGGCAGACCAAGGAGCCAGGTGGAAGGTAATAAAAAGACCCCTGGAAGCTGGCCACAGATTTCATTCCTGCCCATCATCAGTGAAACCAAGTGTCTTAGTTACTTTATGCTTGTCACTGAGACAAAATACCTGATGCCCAAGTTGGGAAAGGAAAGGTTTATTTCTTACAGTTTTTGGAGGTTTCAGTCCATACTCAGTTGGCTCCCAGGCAGGTGGGCATGGCTGGATCGCCTTTCATGGCGGCTGCAAACAGCAAACAGGAACTGGCAAACAGCAAGACACAGCTTTTTCCTGCCATTACATCACATTCTGGCTCCATCCCTAAGTGGTTGTAGCACTAACACCATCAATCCAAGCACTATACAATGAACGAATAACAAATGCACAATTCAAACTCATGAGGCCTGGGGGACACAGACATGAACCATGACACCAAGTTCAGATTTGAGTTCTAGAGGGAGCTGGTAAATACCTCAAGCTTTCCATGGAAACCGAAGAATAAACCACACTTAGGAATATTTGTGATTCAGACTAAGAAACCATCCACAAGAGTAAATGCAAAAACCAAAAAAAATTCCCTTTCAAAATGAAAAAATCACAGCCATACAAGGTCGATGTAGGAAGCCACTAACTTCTTTGCCTGCTGAGATGACCTGCACTTTTCAGACTATTGAGTCTCTGCACATCTAAAAAAAACAGGGAAAAGGGACTCATTGCCAAGAGGAAGAGTAAACGGGTCTAGAAACGGACCAAAAAATGTGCCATTTTCCTCAGAAATATTACAATCTAGCATGCCCCATCATCTCCCCAGTCTGGAAATGAGAGTTGACACACGTAATTTGAAGTTGAAAATTCTGATGGTGGTGTCGAAGCTAAGAAAGAGTCCTGATTCTGTCATAGCCAGGTTCCTAAGCCTGTTTTCCAAGCACCATCCATTCCCCCATGGCGGTGAAGAGTCAGAATCCCAGAATTCATCACTAGTATTTCAGATAGAAGATAGAGATCCTAGAAGCCAACATAATGTCCTTACCTACTTTCCATATTCAGACCTTTTTTAACAGTAGAAGGAATGAGCAAGAGGAACACATGGGCAGCTCAGGTGTGTGACAACATGTACACCTTAGCACATGTGAAATATACCCACCCAATTCCACGAGGCATAAATTCCAGAATTCAGGTGAACATACAGAAAAATCTGAAAAGTGAACAGAGCTTAACTGTCAGAAACACAGCTCTAGATAAGCTCTCTTGTGCATTTAGGATGACGTAAAAAGAAAATACACAAAATGCAAATCAGCACTAAAACTCTTACATGGTGAATTAAAGAAAAACATGCCAAATGAGCTAGCAGTAAGTTCAAGAAACATTTAAAACATTGCATAAGAAGAAGCAGACGATATGGATTCCTAGACCTTCATATTTAAACTTGAGAAAATAAAATAAAATTATGTATTAAATACACAAAGGTGAAAGGAATGGAAGGAGTAAGAAAGAGAAAAAAGGGAAGTAGGGGGAAGGAAGGGGAGCAGGAGGACAATGAAAGGCAGTGAAGACACGGCCCTGCCCTGCCCGCAAGGAGACCAGCCTCAGGGAGCAGAAGCAAAGTCCGTGTACTTTCCACTTTGGAACTACTAAAGATAAATTTAATAAACTAAAATTTAACAGATTAAGTACATAAAATGTATAATTAGATGAAACACAAGTTGTAGAAATAAATAATCTTGAGGTAAAAAAATTGTGTTGATCAAGAATCAAATAGAAATACAAAACATTGTAGATAATTACTGCAAATGCAAAATAAAGAGGTTGTTAAGATAGTAGATAACAGAGACCAAGGGCCAAGATGAATGATCCAAATAAAACAATCCATTTTTTTGAAATACAAAACCTAAACAATAAAACAAGAAAAATATCCAGAAATGTAAGAAAATTTACAAGATGAAAACAGAAAAAGGCACTTGAGAGGCTGAGGCAGGAGCACCGCTGTGACTCTGAGGCAGCCTAAACTGCACAGTGCAACCCTATCTCAATAAAAAAGGAATATTCAGATCTAACCAGAAGGCTGTATAGTGTTCTAAGATACATTATTGCAGTGTGATGAACCCAGGTTCCTATCGTGTTTCTAAAAGAGAACATTTAACTTTAAAGTCAAAGAACACATTCATTTTTTATTTCAAACAGGAAAAAAACAATAAAAACAATGATACAGAATTTCAAAACAAGATAATAGGAAATGAACAGTGGTTAATATATTGCATATTGTTATCTTCAAAGTCTTTGCTCAGATTATAAATTATTAGCATGCATAATAGAGCAAACAATATAAGCACAGATTTTTTTCAATGAACTAAAACAAATCAGTAATATAACTATCTTAGTTACTATATATTATATATATATATATATATATATATATATATATATATATATTTCTTTTCCCTTCCTTCTTTTCTCCTTTATCCATCCCAGTTCTTCTTCCCTTTTGAATAGTTTCTTTCCTTTTTGCAATATGTAGGGTACATTTTTAAAATTTTATTTTAAAGAGGGTAAAACTAAACATAACAAAACATAACAAAGTAGATCAGAAGAAAACAATGTCAGCGGCAGAGATTTCAAAGCAAGACAACAGGAGATCATCATTGGCTACCATAATGTCTCTTGTTTTCTTCCAAACAGTTGTCCATATCTTCACACACAATGAATTCATACAAAACAAAATAGTATTAAACTGATCAGACAGGAAAATGAAGGCATTGAAGGCCTTCAAAACCACACAATAAGAAAACCAACAGTGGCTGCCATAATGCTTCTCATTCTCCTCCATATAATAACTGTCCATACCTTCATCAAACAATACAAAACAGACTGAAACTACTCTGAACAAAGAATAAAAGCATTACTGAATTTCACAGCATGATGAAACAGAATCAGCAATGGATAACATAATGTCTCTTTTTCTTCAAAGTAGCTGTTCATTTCCTCATGCATTATATAATCAGTTCTCATAAACTGTTTAGAAGTTCTATGCATGTATGAGTCTCTACATGTATACCTATCCTTTCTGTCTTAGAGTGAAAAACAAAACAAAACAAAAAACACTAGACAAAAAAGACAAATAAATAACAATAGCAAAGAGCCCAAAACACAGACAATATAGGCCTTCAAAACAAAGTTGTAGGAGCATAACTAGGGTTGTTATTTTACATAATGGTCTTCAAGAGTTCTCAGATCACCATACACTAACATGCACAATTGTTCCAATCCTATGAATGTTAACTGTTTTGTTCCAAGCACTTATAGAATTTGTAGCACAATCATCTCAGCTATCCTGTGGGTTTGTATAATTTTAGATAGTTTTTCTTTTCCCTTCCTTTTTCTTTTTTCCTGCTTTTCCCTAAAATATTATTTTTCCCCTTTAAGCAGATTCTTATCCTTTCACTGTATTTATTGAGATCTTTGTATCCTATGTACACTTACCATTTTTTAGACTAAGGAGACTATATGGTATTAACACATGAGTTTGATTTATTTCACTTATGAGTATGGTCCCAAGTTGCAACCATTTATTTATAAATATCTCAATGTAATAATTCTTTATAGTTGAATAGTACTCCACTGTATAAAAATACCACATATTTTTATACCTTCCTCAGTAGATGGGCATTGAAGTTGTTTCCAAGACCTGGCTATTACAAATTGTGCTGCTATGAACATGTGTGCACATATATCACTGTGGTATGATGTTTTCAATTCTTCTGGGAATATGCTGAGAATTGGAATAGCTGGGTCAAATGGGACTTCCAATCCCAGCTTTTTGAGGAATCTCCAGACCGACCTCCACAGTGGCTGCACCAGTCTACACTCCCACCAACAGACCAGGAGAGTTCCTTTTTCCCCACAGCCTCTCCAGCATTTGTTGTTGGTAGTTTTCTTTAGCTGGCCATTCTTTCTGTAGTGATATGGAATCTCAGTGTGGTTTTAGTTTGCATTTCTCTAATGATCAATGATGCTGAGTATTTTTTCATGTATTTATTTGCCATTTGTATTTCTTCATCTGAGAACTATGTATTCATCTCAGATGACCATTTTTGGATTGGGTCTGGGAATCTGATTTTTTTTAATTCTTAATATGTTCTAGAGAGAAGCCCTTCATCAGAGGGACAATTCACTAAGATTTTTTCCCAATCTGTGTGTTTTCTTTTCATTATGTTGGAGATTTCTTTCGATGTGAAAAAACTCTTTAATAAGACCTGGTCCTAGTTCTTGATTCTGTGAAGTATTTCCCGTGAAATTTGATTGTTGTTTATGAATTCAATACCTACCCCTATGTCTTCAAGATTTCTGCCTACTTTGTCTTCTAACAGACTTAGTGTTTCTGTTTTAATATTTAGATCTTTGATCCATTTAGACTTTAGTTTAGTACATGGTGATTGGCATGGGTTTAGTTTGAGTTTTCAGCATATGGAGAGCCAATTTTTCCAGCACCATTTATTAAAAAGACTATCTCTCCTCCAGTTAAGGTGTTTGGCCCCTTTTTCAAAGAAGGTGGCTGAGTATGTTTGTAGTTGTAGTTGTATCTTCTAACATATTCCATTAATCTTCAGGTCTGTTTTTAATCCAGTACCACGTTGATTTTATTACAGTAGCTTTGTAGTATAACTTCAAGTCAGGGATTATAATGCCTCCTGGCTTGCCTTTGTTGCTTAGAATTGCCTTTGATATTCTAGGTCTCAGATGAATTTTAGGAGTGATTTCTCTAGACCTGTGAGGTATGCTAGTGGCATTTTGACTTGGATTGCATAAAATCTGTAACAGTTTTGGGAGAATGGCCATTTTACAACATTTCTTCTTCCTATCCATAAACAAGGGATGTCTTTCCATTTTCTGAGGTCCTCTTCAATTTTTTTTCAGGGTATTATAATTTTCCCAGAATAGATCTTTTACTTCTTTTGTTAGATCGATTCGTAAGTATTGCATTTTTTTGAATGCTGTTGTGAAAATTGTGGCTTCCCTTTATTTCTCTCTCAGTGATTTTATTGTTAGTGTATAGGAATGCTATTGATTTTAGAGTGTTGACTTTGTATCCAGCTACATTATTGAATTTATTTTTCATATCTTGGAGTCCTTCAATGGAATTTTGGGAGTCTTCTATATAGAGTATCACATCTTCTGCAAATTATGATAATTTACTTCTTCTTTGCCTATCCTTACTCCTTTTATTTCTCTCCCTTGTATAATTGCTCTGGCTAGTATTTCCAGCACTATATTGAATAGGAGTAGTGATAACGGACATCCTTGTTTTGTGCCTGATTTTAGGGTAAAAGCTTTCAGGTTTTGGCCATTTAATATAATGTTGGCTGTTGGTTTGCCATAGATAGCTTTATATCATATTGAGGTAAAGACCATCTATTTCAATTTTCTGTAAGGTTCTTATCATGAATAAGTGTTGGGCCTTATCAAAAGCTTTTTCTGCATCTATAGAAATGATCATGTGATTCTTATCTTTGGCTCCTCTATTGATATGGTGGGTTACATTTATTGATTCACATACGTTGAACCATCCTTGAATTCCTAGGATGAATCCTACTTGGTCGTGGTGTATAATCTTCTTGATGATTTGCTGCATTTTGTTTGCCAATATTTGATTGAGAATTTTTGCATCTCTGTTGATTAGGTAGAATGGCCTGTAGGTCTCTTTTTTGGTTGGATCTTTCTCAGATTTTGGTACTAGAGTAACATTCGCTTCCAGGAATGAGTTAGGGAGAACTGCTTCCCTTCCAATTTCATTGAAGAGTTTGAGGAGTGTTGGCATTAAGTCTTCTTTGAATTTCTTATAGAATTCTATGGTGAATCCATCTGGATCTGGGCTTTTCTTTGTTAATAAGGATTTAATTATATTTTCAATTTTGCTAATTGAAATTAAATTATTCAGCAGTTTTACATCTTCTTGACCCAGCTTTGGTAATTCACATATTTCTAGGAATCTGTCCATTTCTTCTATGTTATCAAGCCTATGAGATTAGAGGTTTTCGAAACGGGTGTTGATGATCTTCTGTATTTCAACAGGGTCTGTAGTTATTTTACCCTTTTTATTCATTGTTGCATGAATTTGAGCTTCACTGATCTGTATGTCAGTTTCCATTCTCATGTTTGAGAAATTTTTAGTGATTACTTCTGTAAAAAGCCTCTTGATATCATTTGTGCTGTCCTCTTCTTTTTCATTTATCCCTATCAATCTTATGTTATTTTTCTTTGCATCATCTTGCAGCTGTTGAATTGTTATTTCTTGATTCCTTGTTATTTTTAAAAGATCTTTCTTTTCCTGTTCATTACATGCAATCTTGTCTTTGAGGTCTGAAATTCTATCTTCACTTTCATTGAGGCAGCTTTGCCAACTTTCAATGGAATTTTTGACTTCCTATATATCTCTCTGACTTTGCTTCATGCATTCTGTTTGTTTCTTATATTGTTCATTCAGGGTTTCCATCTTTTTGTACTGTTCCTCTAATTTTTCAACTATGTTTTCTTTAGATATGTTCAGCATTTTTTCATTACATTTATCAATTCTTCTTTTACCTAGAAAATTATTTCTGATCTGCATTCTTTTATGGCTTCTCAGAGTTGTTTCTTTACTTCAGTTGTTATCATTTCAGGAATTTCAGGTGTGTAGCTTACATTTTCTTCTACATCCATGTCTCCTAGGCTTTCTTGGGATGGTCAGGAGGTTTGAGATTGCATTTTGCTATTTTGTTTTGTCGTTCTCCTATATTTCCAGGTTTTGAACAATGTTCCAAAGCTTCCCCGTGTACTGGGAGTCATCTTGCACACTTTTGGCTCCCAGAGGGAACACAGGCAACTGCTAGCCATTTGGAGGTCACTGGGCATGGCCCAGTTAGGCCCACAGGGACCTCCCATGCATCCTCTAGTGATTTAGGATGCTAGGCAGGATCTTACCAACTGTGAGTGATGGTCCAAGGCTTCCTGTCTGTGCTGAGAACCACCTCATGCACTTTGTGCTCCCAGAGTGGAATGGAGGTCACTGGATGTGGCCCAGTTAGGCCCGTGGGAACCTCCTGTGCATCCTCCTGTGATTTAAGATGCTATCTGGGGTCTTGCCAAGCTGGAAGTGATGTTCCAAAGCTTCCCTCCCCACACTCTGGGAATCACCTCACGCACCTTTGGCACCCAGGAAGGAATAGAGGTCTATGGGCATTGCCCACATATGCCCATGCATCCTTTGGTGATTTAGGACTGTGGGCAGGGTCTTGCTGGTCTGGAAGTGATGTTCCAAAGCTTATCCCTTGTGCTGGGAATCATCTCGTGCACTTTCAGCCCCCGGGACAGGCCATAGGGTACATTTTGGATCTTATTTACTTTTTCAGTTTCTTGTACTAGAGAGAGAATATGATGTTTAACCACACAAGTTTGATTTATTTCACTTATGAGTATGGTCTCTTTTTGCATCCATTTACCTATAAAAGCCTTGAGCTTATCCTTCCATATAGCAGAGTAGTACTCCATTATATAAAAATACCACATCTTCTTTATCCATTCAGGGATTGATGGGCATTTGGGCTATTTCCAAGATTTAGGTGTCACAAATTGTGCTTCTATAAACATGGGTGGACATATATCACTGTTGTATGAAATTTTTAATTCTTCTGGGAAAATACCCAAAAGGGGAATAGCTAGATCAAATGGGCCCTCTAATCCTATTTTTTTTTTTTTTTTGAGGAATCTCCACACTGATTTCCATAGTGGTTGCACCTGTCTGTACTTCCAACAACAGTGAAGAAGGGTTCCTTTTTCCCCACAGCCTCTCCAGCATTTGTTATTGGTTGATTTCTGGATGATAGCCATACTTTCTAGAGTGAAATGGAGTCTCAGTGTTGTTTTAATTTGTATCTTTGACCAGTGATGTTGAACAATTTTTCATATATTTATTTTCCACCTGTATTTCATCATCTGAGAAATGCATATTCATTCCAGATACCCATTTTTGCATTGGGTCTTTGACTCTGTGGGGCCTGATATTTTCCATTCTTTAAATGTTCTAGATAGAAGTCGTTTGTTTGAGGAACAGTTGGTTAAATTTTTTCCCTCTCTGTAGGTTTTCTTTTCACTCTGTTGGTGGTTTCTTTTGATATGCAAAAACTTTTTAATAAGATGAAGTCCTAGTTGTTAATTGAAGTATTTCCCATCCAGTTTGGTTGTTTTTTCATGAATTCTGTCTACCTCTATGGATTCAAAATTTCTACCTACTTTCTCCTCAAGTACTTGATGTTTCTGTTTTAATATTTAGATATTTGACCCATTTTGATGTTAGTGTAAGCACCTGGTTATAGACAGGAGCCTAATTTTAGTCTCTGGCATGCAGAAAGCCAGTTTTTCCAGCCCCATTTATTAAAGAGCCTATCTCTCTTGCAGTGAACATGTTTTGCTCCCTTGTCAAAGATAAGGTGACTGAGTGTGTTTGTAGTTGTGTCTGCATCTTCTAATCTGTTCCATTGATCCTCAGTTTTGATCCTGTTTTTTTGCCAGTACCATGCTGATTTTATCACTGTAGCCCAGAACAAATTTTTCAAAAAGAAAAAAGCTACCTATAAGGAGGAAAAGAATACACTATTCTTGGACTTTGCCATATCTAATACTTTATGCCAGAAATCAATGCAGTGACATTTGTAATAATATAAAAAAATAACATGAAACAAGAATATTTAATGGGGTCATATTGTTATTTGACTGTGAAAGAAAAATGGTACACATTCTCAAACAGAAAAATACCAGAGATTATAAACTCTCAGCAGATACACACAATCAAAGAGAAAAAACAAAGTCAAAAATTAAACTAAGAAGGAAAACTTGAAAATAGAAAGGCATTTTCTAGTGAATTACAGTTGATCACATTGCTTTTCTGTCGTTACTCCCAGTAGTAATGTTTGTTTGTTTACTCTCCTATCTAACTGTGTGGCAGAAATTGTACTGTGCTTTTTAAGGGAACTGGCAATTTCTCTCCCTCCTTGGGATGCTCAGGTCATCTGGAAAGGTCGGATGTATTGTAGCTAAGTCCCCAGCCCAGCTGAGTTTCCAGCCACAGACACCACTGACTGTTAGCATTGAGTAAGTCACTTTAGTTGTCCTGCCTTCTCTGTCATGTTCATTACATCCAGTAGAAGAAATATCATGCTGACCCCAGGAAATAGAATCATGGGGGATAATACCATGGGTGTCAGTTTAGTTTCTAGGAATTAAGTTACATGGCACTGGAAAGCTAAAGGGCAAATAGACTTTATCAAGCACTAAATCCACTTTAAAAGACTAAAATCTGTCAACAGATGCTTATGAAGAAGAATATAAATATTAAAATGAGAGCAAGGAGCAAAAGAACATCATGCTATAATTAACTCCCCATTTCAATTTCAAGTGGAGATCTCCCCAGTGTGGGAGTCCTCACAACCCTTTGTGGTTCCCATCTTGGGCTACCCTCCCATCCCTCACCATGCTTTCCTTGCTTTCATGTTCTTCACCCTACTCCAGCTCCGCTGGCCTCCCAACTTGTCCCAGCACTGTGAGGTATGCTTCAGGGGTATGACTCGGGTTTCCCTGGACCCAGAAGGTTTCCCTTTCATCATTGTGATAAAATACCTGAGGATAACAATTTGAAGGAGGAAAGACTCATTTTGGCTCATAGTTTCAGAGGCTTCAGTCCATGGTTGGCTGGACCCATTGTTATGGGCCTGTGGGGAGGCAGAACGTCCTGGATAAAAACGTACAAGGAGGCAAAACTCTCCATCTCATGGCAACCATAAAAGAAAAGGAAAAGGAGAAAAAAAGGAACTAAACAAAATATACCCTTCTAACTTCATCGAATTAAGCCCCACCTGCTAACAAGCCCATTGAGTTACTAAACATACCAATGGTTCAGTCCACTTAATATGATTGAAGCTCTCATGATCCAGTCCACTTCTCTAATACCTATCAGCTGGCAGTCAAACATTCCACACAAAGACATTGCAGATCCCAACCACAATACCCAAACCATTCATTGATCTTCTCCCTCAAGCCTTCTCAGATCTTATCTACATAATAAACTCCTGAAAAGCAAATCCTTTGTCTCTTGCTCCCACACTTGGTACTCTTCACCACTTGGATCCTTCGTGGAATTGTTTTTTACTTTTTATATACTACATTATTGGCATACCTATTTTCACTGTGTTTTTTTTAATCTTTCTCCAGGACTAGACTGTTATATCCACAAGAACCAGAATCTATTTTATTCACTGATGTATCCCAAATGCCCAGCACAGTTGCTGGCTCATGGCAGGTTCTACTTCTGTGTGAGTTAATATAATCTGAGAAATAGAAGCTGGAGAAGGAAGAGCATGAGAATGCGGATCGCCTCACCCTTTATAACAAGAATCCACACTGCATAAAATTCAGTTTAAATTGATCCAGCATCTTCATTTTTCCATGACATTTGCATGCTATTTATCTGAAGTTTTAAATTCCTTTCATTTTATGGTTTTCTGTTTAACTCATAATGAGATACTTTAATACATCTACTTTTGTAAATAGAACAGATAATGTGATCTTGTTTTTTTATATGTGAAGACAGAAAGACCTTATTTTTCCCTCTGCTCATCTGCAGAGAAGGCATCTGGGTGAGTTCAGGCTCAACATTTTAAAAAGTTATTTCTGGGGGGTCTCTAAGACATTTGCTTGCTCCTTTCTATTGGATATACATAAATATTTATCAGTTGTGAAAATTCTAGTTAAGTGTAAGTGATAGATTACTTACTGAATTACTGTTACCTGAATGTTTCAAAAGTAACTATATTGAAGTACCAAAAAAATAGCAACACCTTATCCTTCTCCCCCTAAACTTGTTTCCTTATATTTTATCAATAATGAAACTGGCTTATCAAATTACAATTGCAATTTAAATTTATTTTTTAATCTTTCTACATTAACAAGGCAACTACTAACTAGGTGATTTCAGTTTTTAGCTTTGGTGTCTAAAATCCATTTCTGCTCCTCCAGTTCAGTGCTGTGACTAGAAATTTTGTGGAAAAAGAAGTTCTCAACCCTTCCACACATGTTTTAAGTATTTTGAAGAGCTTGTCTCTGGCACCTTAGCTACCCTGGAGTCTCAATCCAGCCTAAACACCTCTCTTAAATTTTTAAAAGTCTAGACAACTTGTCTGGGTTTAGACTTTCATATGCTTTATCAATTTTGTAACCTTTTCTCTTAGTGTTTAATAAAAAGTTTACTTTGAAAACCCGTGCCTGTATCATAAGCACCAAGGAAATCAAGGAAACACTCATCTATTCATTTTAGTGTCCCCCAGCTGGAAGAGTTATAGAAAAGTAGAGTATGAAGACATAGAGAGACGATGGGTGGGTAATGATACCCGTATGTGAAACAAAGTGAGAGATATGAAAAACAAAACTGGGGCACAGCTCTAATGCTACTTCCTCTGCCCGAGCGACCCTCCACTTAGAGAGCTGTGTATTAGTCAGCTTTCTGTCACTGTGACAAAATACCTGAGAAAACCAATTTACAGGAGAAAAGGTTACTTGTAGTTCATGGTTGAGAGGCTCCCTGATTACCTGGCTCCACTGCTTTGGGCTTCTGTGAAGCAGAAATATCATGCCAGAAGGGTAGAGCACAGCTGATCACATGGAAGCTGGTCACATCGAAGCTGACAAGCAGCAAACATAGACAAAGCCAGAGAGAAAGGAAACAAGGACAAAATACAGTCCCAAAAGTAACGTCCTGTGAATACTACTTTCTAGGAGGTCTCAGCTAAGATTCATATCACCTCTCAATAATTGCATCAAATAATGAGTCTGTCGACACATTAGCACACTGGTGAATTTACAGCCCTGGCCTATAGCTGTACACCTTCCAAAAACCCCTTCTCAGAACACTGTTGAATTGAAGACCAGGCCTTCCGTGCATGAGCCTTCAGGAGACCCTTCAGATCCAAACCAAAATGCAGTTATAAGCATGGTCCCTAACCCAATCAGTTGGTATCCTCATAAGGAGAGGAAGAGATCACTGGCCTACGTGCCCATGGACAAACCGATGTGAGGACCCAGGGAGGTGGCCAACTGCAAGCCAAGGACAGAGATCACAAGAAAAACTAAACTGACTGATCTCTGGGTCATAAATTTCAAAGCTCCAGAACTGTGCAGCCCATGGTATTTCATTATGGTAGCCCTAGAACACTATTACGGGGGTGTGTGATTTATTGGTCATGTTATTACCCTGAACTTTGTTTTTGAACAAAGGGCCTCCTGAGAGATCCGTATACAGTTGCATGTAATGGCCATGGCACATAATCCCCCTGGAGGTTCAGTGACCTACCAGGCCACCTCCCATGTGTCTGGGTGTGGTGAGCATAACCACTTCTTGACACTGGAGCCAAGAAGGGTGGGGGGAGAGTTCCTGAGAAAAAGCCTATCATAAATTGCTATCACACAACAATTCTGACAGGCCAGGCAGGGAAGAAGAGTAGGGATGATTTTCATGGACAGAACAGAGGGAAATTGCATCCATGCATCAGACACAGAACCCCACTACACAGTTTACACTCACTGGGCAAAGGCCTAATCAAGGATGAGCAGGAAGTGATGCTAGCACTGGTCTATCTAGCCTGCGTTTTCTACCTGATTTTTTTCTAATGGCAAATAAAAGAACACCCTTCACTAAAGCAGGGTGGGGAAACTGTGGTATGCATGCTGCAGCCCACACACAGAGCCTTCACATGAGCCAAATTGCCCTAGCAACTGAGCATCAGATTCAGGTTTCACTGCACTTTGTGATATACAAATGGATTTTATATTACAGCTTGGGCACTCATCTCTAAAAGATTCCCCATCATTGCCCTAAATTAACTCATATGAGAGATACATGAGTTCAATTGTGTCCCCCAGAATGTATGTGTTGAAACCTTAACTCTTAGTACCTCACAAGGTCCTTATTGAAAAATACAGTCTTCACAGGAGACTATGCTGAAGTCACTAGTGTGGGGCTTAATGCAATCACGTTGTGTCCTTATTAAAGGAGAAATTTAGAGACCGGAAGAAAACTACATGAGAGTAAAGGCAGAGTCCACAGCAATGCATCCACAAACCAAACAATGGAAGAGGGCCTGTCAGCCAGGCAGGATAAAGACCAGAAGGGACCAACCCCAATAGCATTTTGATCCTGGACTTCCAGATTCCATAGCTCATAGACAATAAACTGCTTTGGTGGCACTTGGTGAGCAGATACCCTAGGCAACTAACACAGATGAAAACTGAATAAGTAAACAAATGTGTGATAGACTCCCTCTGATGAGTAGTGAGGACTTTACAGGAGTAAAAGGCTTAGCAGGATTCAACAAGAGGGCAGGAGGACTTTTTAACAGGGTCATCAGGAAGGGATTCTCTGAGGAATCATATTTGAAGAAGACTTAAATGAAGTGAGGGAATTGATGCCCCTAAGATCAAATGGGAAAATATTCTGGGCAAAGTAGTAGAAAGCACGAAATCCTGAGGGAGACATGAGCTCATTTTATCCAGGAGCAGGGAGAACACCAGGGAGGCTGCCACAAGAAAGAGATGCAGGGTAGGCTGTTTAGGGCTTTGACAACACAGTGGCTTGGGTTATGTCCTATGTGCAATGGGAACGTGTGAGAGCATTTGAATTGAGGTTGGCATAATTGAATAACTGATTCCACTTTTAGTTGTTGCCAGTCAGCTTCCTGTTACTTTAACAATCGGTTTATAAAGAGACTCTGCGCTGATTTGGGTCACAGTTTTAGAGATATCAGTATGTGATCAGTTAGCTCTATTGCTCTTGGGCCAGTGGCAGGGCAGCACATCATGGCAGGGAGCACATGGCAGGACAAAATCACTCACCACATAACTAGGCAGCAAGACAGAGGAGAAAAAGAATCCTCACTCCCTGCCTTCTCAAGGGCTGACCCACAGTTAGTGTATGCCGCAGCTTTTAAAGCTTCCACCACCTCTCAATAGAGCTATGGGAATTAATCCTAATTTGTCAGCTTCACTGCATTAAGAAAAACCTCATAGATTAGTAGAGCACATTGCCAAACATTTCTAGATGGCAACCTTAAGTACTATGTGTAATTTTTTTACCTGTTCCTCTCAGACAATGTTCACCTGGCTGCCATCAGCTAAGCAGCTTTGCTGAACCAGGTCCTTTCACCATAATGTCCCTGCCTTGAAGCCAGCCTACTACGGACTGAATCCCCTAAAGCCATGAGTTAAATTAAACCTGTCTTCTTTTAAATTGAGGGTTTTTTTTTAAACTGCAGGAAAGCTGAAGAAGAATTTAAAGTGCCAAGCTAGGGACACAAGGGCTTCCTCCAGACCCTACTTGTAACAAATTGTTTGGTTTTGTCTTTTGTTATTAAAGATCATCCATGGGAGAAGAGACGATGGTGGAGGAAAGTGGAAGGCAGGAGGCTATGACTGCTATTCAGAAAACACATGTGGGGCTGGAGTTGAAAGGGAATGAAATGACAGAAGAATTGCACTGGGGACAATTTTGCAATAGGCGTAGTGAAGGAAGTTTTAGGGTGTTATAGTTTACACCTAGAAGTCTCTCTCCCTCAATCCTTATATATTCCTAGGTGGCAGGGCTTTGGGAAAGTGATTGGATCATGGGAATGTGATACTCAGCAATGAATTAGTGCACAGATGAGTATATAGATAAATGCTATGTGGAGAGGTAAATGCTACGGTCTGAGGACGTAGGTCAACAGGAGATGTGGCCTAGAAGGACATATCTTCCTCCCTCCTCTGTCAATCTCTCTATTTCTCACTGCTAGGCTCAGCTCTTTGTCTTCTGCTATGATGTTTTGAAATCAGCAACTATGGGCTAAAACTTCTACAAACTGAATCAAAATAAAGCTTTCCTCCTTTAAATTGTGTGTGTTGGTATTGAGTCTCAGCAACGGAGACCACTGGCTCCAGAGACAAAACATCAGATGAGTGGATGGAGAGTTGAGTTTCTTAGAAAGTTCCACCTTGATGGACTGAATCAGGTTACACAGTGAGGTGCCCTTGGAGTAACTCCAACAATCAGCCTGAAGTCCTGTGAGAATAACATTTTCTGAGACAGGGACATCCAAGTCTCTGCTGTCCCCTTTGCTACTGGGCCATGTGTTAGAAGTGTGAGTATGTGGTGGGGGGAGGGGTCACACACTAAATAGAAATGAATGCTGTACTCAGCTCTCGGCTCACTAACCTTAGGAAAGGAAAAGAGTGGACAGCAAACTTTTGACTAGAATGATTCAAGATCAAGATAGCATCAAGGTTGAGTTCTTCATCAGCCTTGGCTTAAAGGTGTTGACTCCACTGTCCTTACATGGTCTTTCCAATGTGGCCCCTCACAAGTGGAAGAGTGTGGAAAATGTGAAGCGAACCTGCACTGGTTCTAAGAGCCCCAGCTTGGAGGTGGCATTCCTATCACCACCGCCATTTACTCAGTCAGAGCAGTTCCTCTGGCCTGACATCCACACTTTGAAACTGGTGAGGCTCCTTCATCAGAGAATTATTGTAAATTCATTTCACTGAGTGTAGCTGCAGAATCCCACTGTAGGGAAACAGGAAGTAATGAACAATCTACCGTAAGCTAAGTCTGGTGTTCCAGAAACTCATCATTCATCCAGGTTATCAATGCCAAGTCAAGGATGTGAGCAACAAAACTTTTGTCATGTTTGCAAGATACTCAGGAAATATTAGCAAAATACATGAGTTAATTTTCAACTCTAAGAGTTTGTGTTACTAAGGAAACAGAAAGTACACGGAGATTGCCTTCTACCAAGAGGATTTGTTGGAAGGTGTAATTAGAATTAATGGAACAAAAATGGTTTGCTGTCACTTCACAGAGCTTGATGATTTTAGACACTTAGAAAATATTTAATTGATAATAAAGCAGCTAAGACAGAGGTTAGCAAGACATGATAAGGAGAGTCGGCCATTGTTAAAATGATGAGGATCCTAGCCCTCACCCCACCGCACTCCACATACCTCACTACTATACCCGTCTTACTCTCCCAAGACTCCTTAGTTCTAGCGTTGACCCTTGTCTTCTCTAAACCTCCACATACCTTCCCGTAGTAGATCATAATCAACTGTGTCTCATTGCTTGTTACTCTACATTAAAACATGGTAGATACATGGGGCACCTGTTAGCTTCTACTCTCTCATGCTTCAAAGGCACTGATCATCCAGACTTCTAACCCCAGGGGCTGGCTTTGTCCAATGGTGTAATTGCTTTTGTTTTGTCTGTCCTTTTCATCCAATGTGAGATCTACGGTAATGGGTCATTGACTCCAATTGACTTTTAGAAGTCTGCAGTGATGGTTAATTGTGATTGTCAGTTTGACTGGATGAGAGATGCCTAACAGGTTAGTAAGGCACACTGCCAGGAGTGTCTGGGTGGGTCTTGTTGACTGCACCTGGCTTCTGGCCCCTTTCTACCTGAGACCCTTCCCCTATTACTCTCTTCTTGCTAGCAACCATGAACTAAGCAAGTTTGCTCTGCCAAACCTTTCTTCTATGATGTTTGTACTTTGGAACCAAGCAATCATGGACAGGACCCTCTGAAATTATTCATTTAAACCTCTCTTCCTTCAAGTTATGGGTGTCAGTTTGTCCTTGTGATAGGTTAGTTACCAGTGCATCCACTATGAGAATATAGCACAGTATGTTCAGCCGTTCTATCTAAGCTAAATATCTGAATAGTTTCTGTTTGGGAGATGTAATGAATAGATTTACCGTGATCATTCAAGCTCCTATTTGAGGGAACCTAAATTTATATGTTTCCTTAGACCAGTATCTAGGGCTAGAACAAATGGGTCATAAGGTTTGTACATTTAGTCTTTTTCCAAAACGGCTGTACCATTCTCCAGACTAGGTTTAACTTCATCCATTAAAGCCTTTACAGTCTGCACAGTATTTTCACAAGAATGTTGACTAAAACTGAAGTTCTGATTCCTGAACTGGAGCTTTTTTTCCATTCACTAAACTCTGATCCTTCTTTCCATCCTTCCTCTCTTCAATACTACCCTGCCTCTTCCTTGTAACTCCTTGCTAGGTATACATAAGCTATGTTCCCCTGGGTAACTTTTTGTTTCAAAGTGAGTAACAGATGACTCCAAATAAGTTTAATTGTGGGACTTTTAGGTTTCATAAAAGAGCAGTCTGTCAGATGAAACCGGAAAGATGAGAGAGAGAGAGATAATTCCATCACAGAAAAATGTTGGGCAGAATTATTCAAATCCCAAATGGTAGTGGATCTGAATAAGCCATCCCTGATAAAATACAACAGAAAATAGAAAGCTCATCTTTTATCGTATGAACTTTATGACAAATACACCGGCCAGCTTTAAGCACTGGCTTCTTCCAGTTGATACATGGGAATCAACAGGAACCTCAGCGAAGAAATTAAACCCCAGCACTTGTGTCTCCATCGATAAGGGCAGGTCGAGAATCTTCTTCTGGCTTCTTGCACCTTGCCTGTGTCTAAGCCCAAGCTATGAAGAATCTGAGCAGAAAAGTTTAAGAAAGATGACAGCGGGAAACCAAGCCCCAACCTCCTGACTGCCCTCCTACCTGTTCCTTGATCCTGCATCAGAAGTAGAGAGAGTGATTTTATATTAAAATTTAGATTATTTTCATTGCCTGGATTTGAATTTAGCTGAAGTTAAGGGTACTAATTAATTGTGAATCACTCCAATGCTGGAGTATAAGGCCTCTTGAGCTTAATGTGCAAATTTATGTAAAAATAATGTGAAAATTACAAATGCATTGGCACATTTTTTTAACCAGAACTGTAGCACTCTGTCTCATCAGGCAGACTGCTCATTTGCAGGTTGTCTATATGCAAAGCACTCTGCCCCTGGGAGCCTAAAATCTCCTTAGCAAGTCATCTGAAATTTGAGAAGAGCATTGTTCTGAACCTGCTTCCTGCTCTCTTCACTTTCTCCTCTCTGCCTTTAGCACTGTGAGCAAGAAAGCTAAGTCTGGATCACACTTCTTAACCCAGCCAGCAGGCAGAGGCCAAATCTAGAGACCCAACTGGTCCATCCACCTGAGTTTGGACACAGATGACTGACCTCTGTTCCTTCCTATCTTGAGCCCCGAGCATTGGTTTTGCTCTACAGCCTTTTTCAACTTTGGAGAGCTTCCCAAAGCCCAACCCTCCCAATCTGCAGGACTCAGATGTTCTTTGAAAACAAGACCTGCTCAAGAAAGGAGTTCATTGCTCCTAGGTCCTGGATGATCCATGTGACTTTTATCTATTTGAGTTGTGAGAAAGCAAGGCAGAAAGGTGGAAACTGATCAACTCTGCTCAGAACCATCAGTTTCACCCTCCCCAGGGAAGAGCCAGCTGGCAGATTACTCAGGTGCAGCAGCAGGGGCTCACCTGCCCTGCAGTCTGCGTGTGCCTATTGAGGAAGTGAGCCAGTCAATACTAGAGATGCTGGAAGAAGCCAACAGGGCAGGATCACATCATTCTACACCCAGGCCTTGGAAACTGGCTTCCTCAGAATTTATCTAGATAATCATTTAGCTGCTGGGGTGAAGACCAGGTGGGAGAGACAGCAAGATCTCCCAGGAGCCAGCAGGCAGCAACCCAGTTCTGATTCTAGGTAGAGAAGGGTTGTAGAACTAAGGGAAGTCCACCTATTCCAGGAAAGACAGACAGAGTATCATGGCACCTGAAGTGGGCACTGCCAGGACAGGAGCCACACCAACAAGAAATGTGAATAACTGCTACCTTACGGAAAGGTTCCAAATAGCTCATTCTAAAATTAAACAGGCGTCATCCCCAGGTCCCCAGCCACCAGGATATGGGACACTATTTTCTCCTATACCTGGCAGCCAACATAAGCACCACACCTCGGGGTGACTCACATGATGAGAAGGCCTCTCTAACCACACAGCAATTCTGCACATCCAGCTGCCTGCAGTTTAAGCAGCTGTTGTCATAGAATCTACAGCCTGACATTCACAGTGAGGTCCCCAGATCAGTAGAGTCACCACTGATTGTGAGCTTGTTAGAAAATAGAATGTACCCCAAGCTCCCAGCATCACAAACTGGATTTTAAGTGCCAGGGACACTGAGTTCTAAGCACCTCATTCTAAAGATTGACTCCAAATCTCTACCAAAGTCAAACCAACCATTGTCTGCTCAGAGGTAGAAAGAAGAGTTCCAGCCCTCCCGGTCCCCACCTTGAGGCCTTCTAAGAAGCACTTCATTGCCTCCCCTCAGCCTCTCTCCTCAAATGGGGACGCTAATCCTACATAATCTAAGATGAGGACCTGAAAGGAGAAATTCATCTTACATTCAAATTCATCTTACAAATTATGAATCTCAATTTAAATTAGCATTCACTCATATTCCTGTGTGCTGTCTTGACTCAATAATTGGATCATAAACACCAGAGAACAGGACAAAGTCTCCTTTCCCCCTTTGTTATGTTCCCCTATATCTAAGAGCAGTGTTCCACCCATAATGAGGGTGACTGTTAGACATTTATAATGACCCATCTCTCTTAGTGTTCCTCTCCCTCATAAAAATTTTTCTAATTCCAATTCCTGATTCTAACCACAAAAAGATCCTGTCACTTTGACCTAATGCTCTGAGGTTCATCTCTCTAAATAATTGTATTGTCTCCAGCTATAAAGCACTCTGTTGCTATGGCAACACATGCATAATTGCCAGGCAAAGTAATTGAGGGTGGTTCTACAAGTCAGACTCCTTCCAACCAGAAAACAGTCTGTCCTCCCTGTGTGTCACTGTCCCATAGGTTTATATCAAAGCCTTAGAAGCTTCTCAAACTTGCAAATGTTTGTAGTCCAACACCAGAAATCAGAATGACACAGTAGGAAAACCATGAGGGCAGGAAATCAGAGATCTTGGTTCTAATGCAGTCTGACTGAAATCTAATTGCTAATATCATTTGGCACAGGTTACATGGCTTTTCAGAGTCTCAATCCTCTGTATTTAAAGAAAGATAAGTAAGTATGCCTTCCTACAACTCAAGCCATGACAGCAGATTTTAATTTTCACTTCACTGAAATTATTCAACAAAACTTCCCAGCATTAAACATTAACACAGCTGTTTCTCTGTGAACCATTCATAATCATTCCAATAAATGATTAATTACAACTTCTGTTTGGGCCAGTAATTTTGCTGGACTTCTATGATTCATCATTGGTGGTATGTTGAAATGTTACCTACCTCTCGAAACTGACATACTAGCATTTATTTTTTATTGCTTTACTTGGGTGGCTTTTCAGAGAGACACCTAAAGCCACTTGTTTAAAAGGCATTTAAAAGTTTGAAGTGGTGGAAGTAAGCATTACTTACCTGAGCCAGCCGCTGAGAGCAGAGGACTCGTGCCATCATGGACTTCACCACTGGAATAGCGAACCTCACAAGGACTAACCTTACAGTCTGTCATCCCAATGCGTCAGTCTGTGAAGGTGCCTCTTGTGTGGCCTCCCAGGAAAATGTCAATGCCCTTCTCAGCATAGTCCTGAGTATTGTTTTGACCATCCTGCTGGCCTTGGTTATGTTCTCCATGGGCTGCAACGTGGAAATCCAGAAATTCATAGGGCACATAAAGCGGCCGTGGGGCATACTGATTGGCTTCCTCTGTCAGTTTGGAATCATGCCTCTCACCGGCTTTCTCCTGTCATTGATCTTTGGCATCCTCCCTGTCCAGGCTGTGGTGGTGATCATCATGGGCTGCTGTCCTGGAGGATCATCCTCCAATGTCCTGGCCTATTGGGTAGATGGTGACATGGACCTAAGGTAAGAGATTTGCATCTCCAACTATTGTAGTCATATAGGGTTCATCTTTGCAAAAGACCATGGTATTCAGTGTGTACATCTGGTCTACCACTGATTTTAGCCATGACTAAGGAATTAAATGGGAAAGAATAAATGCATTTCAATGCCTTCCAGCTTAGCTTCTTAGATGTTAGAATTGGGGGGCTTTAGTTTATTTTTGTGCTTTTAAATCTAAATTGGGTAACAGAGAGTTGCATATTTGCTAATTATCTGTAGGAAAAGCCAAAGTCTATGGAAAAAATATTTTCTAAGCCACAAGGCATAACTGAGAAGTTAATGAGGATGTCAGAAGACAAACCTAAATTCAAACTGGGCTCCACTGAGAAGACTATGGAGAGACAATGGTCGGTCGGTTCCACTATAAAACCGCATCCTTAGGCAAAATCTTGTTGTAAAATCTGAGGAAAAATTCATGATTTGCTTTGCCTCTACTGGCATAAAAGAAATACAAACAGGAAGTTGTTCCTCTGCTTCCCACAGAGCAAGCCAAAATTCAGTGTTTGCCCAGCTCATCCTGGAAACAGGGTTGAGGAGAGGGAAAAGACTAATAGTTAGAGGAGGCAGCATGCATGGGCCATTTATAGCCCAAAATTTTTAGTGCTGAAAGCTGAACAAACAAATGTGTCATTCCTCACTGTGCATTCTTCATTTTAGCAGAAGGCATGCATTTTTGCAAACTATCCAGGTGCTGATGATAGATATACTTATTAAATATTGCAGGGTGGGTGATCAGCTCTATTAATCCCCAGCTACCATGTACAGAAGAAAGAAGCTCCAAGTGTAGACATGCTACTGTTGGACTGATCAAGTGCTTTAGTAGCAATTAGAAACCTGCTATTGTGTCACTGCTGGTGCTGATTTCCCCAGAAGTTTTAGACAAGTCTGAAACATGATATGTTTTTATCCTACTCGTTTTTGTGTTAGGAAATACACAGCATCTGCCTTGCAACAGGTGTCTTTTTTTTTTAAGACAGTGTCTAGCTATGCAGTTCAAGCTGGTTTTGAGTTCACTTTGTAACCCAGGCTGGTCTTGAACTTGCAACGATCCTCCTGCCTCAGCTTCCTGAGTGCTGAACAGGTATCTTTTTAAGATATCTGTAAAAGAACTCAAGATGGAAAGCGTTGTTTAGGCTCACTTAATCTGTGAACCCCAGCAGAGCAGTAAGTTCTTCCTAAAGTTTGGTTTAGTTTGACCTGATTCTGCAGTGAGGATTCTGAAAGTAATCAGAGTGAACTTAGAGGTGAGATCAGACTTCGACCTCCGCTAGCCAGCTTTTGCGCATTCATAAATTTTTCAGCTTACATTCTTATGCTTTAACAAAATGACCCCACCTTATTGTGATGCCATAGATAGAAAACACTATATGCGATGCAGAACTTTTGTCTGTTGAAATGAGTTCTCCACTGCAGATTATATTTTAGCATCAAAAATAATATTCATTACAATGATGATAATCACTGAGACGGCGTTAATCATGTGACTATGTAAGATGACCTTGTGTGTACATTGCATATGTTAGGGGAAATATTCAAATATTTCTTTAAAACAAAATGAGTGAAACTTCAGAACATGGGCAATAGTCTTTCAAAACATTTTATTCTCATGGAGAAAATACAGGATACTTTATGCCTTCTGAAAATGTACTTAGATACAATCCTCTCCACTACTCATATTTCCATTTCTGTCCTCTCAACATTACTTTCTCCCACCTCACTTGGAGCTCCAGCGATGGCTTGAAGATATGGTTAGCTAGGCTAACAGATTCCTGGGCCATTGAGCTAAGGCCACACATTCCACCTGGCTCTAACTTTCTTAGATGTGGGTGCTAGGCGAAAAAACCAAAGCATTGCTCGCTCCTCCACTATGTTCCCTGAGATGACAGCCATTGTGTTTTACAACCTCTTGTGATTTTACATATAAATAAATAAATAACCAAACAGTCTTTCCATGCACAAGAACTTTCACCTATGAAAGCTGTGCGGTGGGTATCAGGAGCACAAAATGGGAAAGCGAAGGAGACTCTTCAGGCAGATTTGCTGGTGGCCAAGGCCCAGGGACTCAGAGACACAGAGCACCCCTACCTCCTTCATATATGTGCTATCCTCAGACGCAAGGAAGTATTTTATCTCTCCAGCCTTAGCAATGGCCTCAGCTCCCACACGCAGACTTCATTTTCTTTGCTTTGACCTCCTTGAGGAATCCATTGTCATGCCTCTTTTGCTAGGTTGTCCCCAAAACCTTCACCAACTGCTACTTTCTACAGTCCTTATTTTCTAGGATTCCTATTTCATAGGTTTTCCTACCACATCCTTTATTGCTGTCCAGACACTATGACATTTTTCATCTTTCAGTTCCATAGTCAGTGTTATTTTAGTTGTCCAAAATTCCTGAGCTTCTGGATTATCACAGTTCAAAGAAACCCTCTCTCTTCAACCACAGAAGCATCCACCTTGGACTCTTTCCCTTATCCTCCCTGTATTTTAGTCACTAATGTATATTAGACACTGTAACATGCCAGGAACTCACAGTACTAAGTACTCAAAATGCTTTGGGGTGAACTTCCAGAGAACCCTCTGAGGTCAGTACCATCATTTTCTGCATTTGGCTGATGATAAAAATAAGGTTCATAACTTTAACCAGTGCATGTTTGGGGTCACCATTAAAATCCAGCCCTATATACTTATCTCTACATCATTTCTGCATTATTTACTCTGCATTATTTCTATACTTATTACTTCTCATACCATCTATCTACACTTCTTCTGAGACCTGAAACTTGCTATTCCACTTCTAAGTGATTATATTATTTTTCAATCTTTATCGCTGATTTCACTGAATTTTCATTTATTAGCTGCTTTTGTCCCTCCCCCTCCCACCACACACACACATAAAAATTCTGCCTCCATAGAATAAAGCTAATTCCAAGAATTAAAACCAAAAGATTCTTATTTTTCTTAAATATTGATATTTTTCTCATTTCCAATATAAATTCATGGTCAGATTTCCATTTTTGACATGCATGCCCTTTGGAGAAGTGGAGATTTTCCAAGCAAAATAAATTTTTTATTTTGCTAATTTATTCTCCAGCATTGTTAATTAATATTCTCTCTGAATTATTTTAATATTGTTTGGAGTGCCTCGGCTTTGTTCTTGTTACTAGTTTAGAAAGAATCCACCAATCACCACCTTTTCTCTTGTCTGTCTGCAAATTCTTACTGTCCATGTCTGTTAAACGGAACCCATTTCTCTTCCAACTTCTAACCTGCACTTCCTCATGGCCTTTAAGAAACTTCTCCCACCAAACTCGGTGCCGTAACTGGACTTCTTAAACTGTCTGCATTGTAATTTGAAACTGAAGTTTTCTGGAGAAAATTTAAAAGAAAAGCAGAAAAAAATCTGACTCCCTTCTAAAAATTGTTCCACCCATTTAAAACAAGCAGGTCTGACCTTCTTTCTCTTCCCCACGCTGTGAGGCAGGATCCCTCCCTCCCTCTCTGCCTGTCCCTCTGGCCAGAGACAATGTGTACAATGCACAGGAAGAAAGGAATTTTACTATGGAAACAAACTTCAGTCGCTGTAATGTATTTTTTAAATTACAGATAAGAGAACGGCCAGAGGAAAAGGAAGAGTGGATAAAGCATTTAGAAGTTTCAGTACTTTAGTTATAATAAGTAAGACAAAGCACTGTTTGTAACAAATGCACTTATTTTTCTAGTGCAGGACTACCTATGTGTCTTATTTTTATATAAGTTAGATTAACCTATGATGGTAATGGCTTGAACTTCTCAGAAAGTGTTTTAGGTGCATTTTTGGTTATCATTAAAATATTTTAGCTCTACTAATACAGGTATTGTTACTTGACTCTTTTAAATCTAACTTAAATTACTTCATTACTTGTTTAAAAGAAAATTAGAAGATTAATAGCTTATCAAAACTGTACATATTTCATTATTTACACTGAAATTAAATTCATTATCTTCATCTACTTTGTTTTGCATAGTATAGAACTTTTTATTTGGAGGAATGGTCAGGTAGTTGAAATATTTAGCCTTTTCCTCCAGGTACACAGATAGCACCCATTAGAAATGACTGAATAATCTGAATGCTGCAGCTAGGAAAGAATCTTCCAGAGAATTGCTGTATTTGCTAATGGTGTATGTAGAAGACGAAACACATACACTTGCAGTCATAGGAACCCTAACAGTAACTGGCTCGCAGCGAGAGTTTGGGTTATTTTCCACACTGGACACCGTTAGCTCATCACTGCCTCCTGCACAATCTGTGAGACAGCTGTGATGATGATCTCCATCACAGATAAGGAAAACTGGCAAAAAGAAGTCAAGGGACTCTCCCAGAGCCACCTATTAAGTCATACTGCCCTTCCCCAATCCAGTCAACAAGTGGCTTTAGAGCCTCAGCATTGAATCTGCTCCCCGAAACTGCCTTCCACCCACCATCACTGTGCTGAAAGTAACTACATCCAACAGCGATTCCTCCATACCAAAATCCACCTACTTGACCAAACACCTCACTAAAATACAAGTGCTTTAATCAGGACAATTCCCAGATCTTCATTCCTCTGAACACACATTTAATTGCTAAGGATGTACTCAGTATTAAGAATCCTGCCTCCCTTGGTTGCAGAAATGTTTTGCATTTCTTTTTAAAATCCATTTTGCTTCTCTGGCTCTGGCCATTTAGGTAATAATTCGACTGTTTATAGAAAGACCATGAGGCCTCCTTCACCAGATATGTATTCTCCTCCAAGGCCCCAGGAGGTCCATCTCAACCAGCAGAAACAGATGCCCGAAGGCTCCTGGAGTCTTGACTGGTGTCAATGTGCTTGCTGTGGGAGGTTTGACAATGGTCATCCAGGCACTTTGTGCCTTAACAATTGGCTTAGACATTCTAAAATGCTCCATACCCATCTTTCAGAGCAAATCAAGAGGCAAGGTGAATGCGTGGCAGGGTAGAAAGATACCAATATGGCTGATTTTGCCCAAGGCCAGCTCTGCACAAAGTTGGACACATGTATGTTTCTGCCCATCACACAGCTAGTGCTGCAGGTTGGGATAAATTCTTGCAGAGTTTTCTGGTAAGGGGCTGAGAGTGAAGCAGCCTCTTCCCTGAAAAGCACCAGGGCACCAGTCAACCCACCTATTGCCTTGCAGCGTCAGCATGACCACGTGCTCCACACTGCTTGCCCTGGGGATGATGCCACTCTGCCTGTACATCTACACCAAAATGTGGGTCGACTCTGGCAGCATTGTTATTCCCTTTGATAGCCTAGGTAAGTCGCTCCTTGGCAAGACTGTTGACTGTCGCCCTTGCGCCCTCTGCTTAGTCTCCACTAGGTCCTCAGGCCAGCCTCACACCTAGATATTACTTAGTGGCAGTTTTCACCCAGTCAGACTTTCCTTCGAAGTCACCTTGGCCTTTGAATGACTCCAAGCCTTGAACTCACGAGACAAACTGATTTTTCCTCATTGAGCATTCCTAAGAAAAGAGCCAGTTTCAGGAGTCCCCATCCCTCAGCAGCTCAGGATGCTCATAGAAGGCAGTCTTCATCTTTCCTCTATGCAACAGCAGAGCTAGTTCACATGAATGGCAGTTCACACGTGGACAATGACACTGAGACTCACAGAAAGCTCATGTGATGTTTCAACATAGAAGCCCCGGAAAGTAATGGTGAGTGGCACCATCAGGAGCTACCAGGTGGGACTTAATGTTAGGGACCCTCAGATGTGAGTCGTAGCATCATAGAAAAGTCGGTGGATATGCCTCAGAATTTAAGTTTGCCATTATGACTATGTCTCCATTCATTTCTACTCCTAGATGTATACCCCCAGATGTACTCTTATTTCTAGGGGAGTAGAGGACAGCAGAAGATTAAATGGTTGGTATGACTTAGAGATGGAGGTCAAGAGAAGGATAAGATAGCTCCTAGCCTACCAAAAGCAGGCTTTCCCCTACACCTCCCATCACAAAGCTAAGCTGGAGGGGAAATGGTACACCAGTACCCGTAACCAGAACACTATGCATTCAATAGTCTTGTTTTCACACATAACTGCAGACAAATATCTTCGTGATGAGAGTCCTCTAAAAAGTGTGGATTTCCCATTGAACCAAAGGCCACCCAGTGACTTGAGGAATATTTGTTAAAGGAACGCCTAGAATGTTATGAAAGCTGAACTAACAGTCCCTTGCTTTTCTAAGAAAGATCATTTCTGAGATTCAGTGTGATGCATACCATGTACAACTGAATTGAGACAAATTTTTGCCCAGTACCTGGGATGATCAGTTTTGCAATACTTTTCACATAGTCTCTTTTCTCTTCCCTACTCTCACTGTAGCTATCAGGATTGAAAACAGAGGTCCTCTAGACACTATTTAGTGGGTTTCCTATGTAAGAGATTCTCCTACTGACCTGTGGAAGACACCCATGATATTGGATATAATCTGAACTCAGGTTTTAAAACCACTTTCCCTGTGCCTCATGCATTTAGCTCACTCCTCTCCTTTAGCGAACACCTTCCCCCAAAGTGTAGATTGTTTGCATGGTACACACTGTGGTCCTCTCAAGGAACCTGCTTACTGAACCTGACAGAAGAATTTTGATCATAAGTAATTCATTGCTTAAGAAAAGAATTCCAATTTTACAATAATCTCCTCTTGATGTCCATTTCATTACCTTTTGGAGTATTGAGGAATTTTTAGCTACTATGTGAATAACTTGTACTATCCCCTTTCATGTGAGTAAATTTTGAAAGGCAAAAAAAAAGAGAGACATGGATTAGCATCTCTGTAGAGGAGTCATCATAAATAAGGATCAAGTTTGGAAAAGAAGAAAAAAGAAAGACAAGGCAAAAAGAGTTTGAAATGCAAAGATACTAACTTTGTTCACCATGGTCACCCAGGCCTGTTTTCCAATCCAATTTTCTGCTGTTGGTTTTTCTAGTTTCTTTACTAAGGACAAAACTGAACTGACAGCTTCATAAAATGTTATCATCACTTGATAAATAAGGCTACTGAGGCTCAGGGCAATTGTTTGAATTGCCCAGGGTTCCTGGGGAGCTGGAAATACACCAGTGGTCTGCTCTTCATCTTGCTCTGCAGAGCGGCACCATGCTTGGAACGGCATGCCCAGGGTTCAGTATGTTTCCATGACTCAGGAGAAAATCTGGGTCCCTCAGATAACAGCATCTGCATGGGGAAAGCCAAGGTAAAGCTGGAACCGGAAAGCAAAAACACTATGGCAAGATGTTGCAGCCACATTTTGAGTGTCTCATACCATAAGTTATACTCCATGTTATTAAATCGCACAAAGTTATAACTCCGTGTTATTAAATCTCACCACAGCACTGTGAGAGAGATGAGAGTCTGCCCATTTGTCACATGAAGAGACCAAAGCACAAAGAGGTTAAATGATTTGCCCAGTTTCCATGGTTTGTGAATTTCACCACTGGAAATCATTCACCACTCTTTTTCACTGTGGCTTTTCTCTCTACATTTCTCCCTCCTGTAACTCCTGTGAAAACTGGAATTAAGACCAAATTTTGCGTCCAGTGGTATAACTACAAGCTGGTCCTTTCTGATCTACATAGACAGGCATTTTGCAGAGCAGGGCCCAGATATATAAGGAATAAATATAGCAAACAACCTGGGAATGTGAGGCAAAGAGGTCCACAATTTTAAGGCCAACCCAGGCAAATTATAAGACCCTGTCTCAAAATTAAAAAGAGCTAGAGTAATAGCTCTCAGCCTTCAGTTCAACTTCCAGTTCTGCAGAAAAAAGAAAAAAGCCAGCTCCAAGACCCCAGGGTAGCACAGAGTTCTGGCAGCCTGCTCTCAGGGCCAGAACCTTCTGGGAACATGAAAAAGAGCAACTTCAGAGCCCTAGAAAAATTCCTCTGGCCTCATCTGGTGAAGGGAGAAAAAACTTCCATCCTAGATTATGGCCAGAGATAGTCTGCGTTGGCCCGCTCCAAAGAGACTAGGACCTTAGCAAGAAGGCCCAATGGATCCAACGTGTTCAAAGTGCACAACTGAAACCCAACCACATATGCATTCCAAACACCGTGTGTGTGTGTCTAGATTTAAACTACCACAATGCAAACAAATTCTATCAACACAATTTTAATTTAAGGATTACAAACTTAACAAATCTAGTGGGTGGTCTAAGGTTCAAAGAAAAGAAGGGTCTTTCCCAAATACTGAAATGGAGGGGTACCAAGTGGGAGATTTTCTGGAGGCTCTAACCTCTATACTCTTTTCCATAGGCCTTTTCCACCATTGTCTGTGTGCTCCCTCCTACCTGTTTTTATCTTTTCCCAGCTTTTAGCTTTTGTACCCATGACTTAATTCCACTAAGTAATTCCTAGGGAAATTAATTACTTACCTTTACATTGTGAGAAGGTTTAGAAGGCTTTAGACAAATTATGTTTCCATCATTATTAGATTCATTTTGAATTAATACTTATGACCCTGGAATCTATAATCTGTTTTCTGCTCCTCAGTCATTTACCCCAATAGTAGTCAACATCTACTCTCAGACTTTCATTATCCAATACCACTTTCTCATACTGCTTTAAATGAATGTTTGAAAAAGAAGCAGCCATTGAGAAGTTAGGAGTTGTTGGTACTCTACTGTAGGAAAGCAGCCCTCGGACAAATGAGTGTTAAATGACACGGAGAGACAAACCATGTGTCCCAAGAAATGCCATAAATTTAACACGGTGAAATGAAAGTATGATTTTGTCACCTGGCTGCATGACACACTGCTGTCAAGAATTATAATTACATGAGAGATCGCTAAGTGTATTATCTCACAGAAAATTTAAAGCATCCTTTTTCAACCTGTTCTCTCTCCTCTCTGTTGTTGAATTAAATCAATGAGATCAATTATGACCAAAAGTCTTTAACCTTCAGAATACCTTGAGATCTTGAGCAAATTTTGAAAATTTTCCTTTATTTCTTCTACTTTAAAATAAGCTATTTATTTCTACTACCATGAAATAATGGAAAGATTTAAAATATCACCTACATATACCATGAGAACATATATAACCACATGTGCGTGAACACACACAAATTTTGGCACACATTCCTAGACACAAATTCCTATAATACATAGATCTAATAGATTAAAGAAGACAAAATCTCAACAAGCAGAAACTAAAGTTTACTGGCAGTAGAAGTAACTCTAAAAAAAAAATCCATCCAGGATTTAGCACAAGTATTTATATTATCAATTCTCTGATCAGTAATATCAAATTAGGAACAGTAAATAACTAGCAATATTAAATTAGCTATCGGAGTAAGTAAAGAAGATGTGCGCGTGTGTGTGTGTGCATGCATGTGTGTGCATGTGTGTGCATGTGTGTGAGTAAATCTGCATTCTGTTCCGTATGTTCAATAAGGGAGACTGAAATATTGCCTGTTCTTTTCAGGCTGTTTACTTCTCATTATATCTGTATTATATCCTTTGCTGATCAATTGACCTTCTGTCATCTTTAGGTATTTCTTTGGTCGCTCTTGTTATTCCCGTTTCCTTTGGAATCTATGTTAATCACAAATGGCCCCAGAAGGCAAAGATCATACTTAAAGTAAGTATCCCACACACAGGCTGCGCAATGCCATGCTACACAGTAAGAACTGGAACAAAGATCTCTCCATCTATTACATGGCTTTATTCTTGTATAAGTTAACTACCTTCTGGGGGGCCTGAAGTTGTGAGTCACATAGTTCTCTCTCCTAGAATGCCTTTCTTGGTCCTATCCATGGGGCAAATTTCTATCCATCCTTTGGGACCCAACTCAAATATTCACCCCTTGATTTTACTCCCCTCTGTGCTCACAGAGCATTGCTGTTACCTCTGCTATGAGACTTTTTGTTACACAGCCTATCCAGGCAGAGATCTTGAGTAACACATGACCTGTTTCTAATTTTTGTAACTATATGGTTCATTCAGTGCCAGGCAATTGGCTTATTTCAATATATGGTAACCATGCACTGCCCTTCACCAACTATACAGATATGTACACAGATGATACAGATAGGTTCAGTTGCTTAGGGGATAAAATAAGCTAATTAGTATTGTTTCTCTGGACAAAAACAAATAATAATTAAACATGTAATTTAAACTTCACACAATATAAAACTGTAAAAAGAAGAAGACAGCAGGGCCTTTTCAACTTTACAGTTTTGTATCTATTTTCTGATTATCAGAACCATCATAAAATGTAGCTGAAGCAAGATTTTTGTCTGCAACAACAAATAAAGAAATCAAGATTTTTTTTTAAATTCATGATTTACCAAAGGAGACAAGATAGCAGGAGCAGAATGTGGAAGCCAAGTCTTCTGGGCTCTTTGGACTTGAGTTTCTTCCTCTCTGACTGGATAATTTGCAAGTCAGAAACTCCTCGGGTTAACTGAGCATGACTAGGACAGGTCCTGTGGTTTTCTTAAAAATTAAAAAGCGTGAAAGTTTCCAGTTGAATGTGGCCCTCATGGTAGAGCTACATGGAGAGGTAGCTGGGTTTTCACACCCAGGTAGAAGCTGTCTTCTTAGCCTTTGAGCCCTATAGGCGCTCCTGTCTGCGTGGCTTGTTCACTTGTGTCTTTGTTTCTTTTTCTTTTTTTTTTTAATTTTATTTAAAAGGAAAAAGAGAAAAACACAAAACAAAACAAAGCAGGGTAAGGGTACACGTAATACAGAACTACAAAAAAAAAAAACAGTAAGAAATCACCTGTTAATAGATTACATATTATCATCTTAGAAATAGTTGCTCAAATCACAGTATCAAAGAATACAAAGTGGACATTCAAACAGTGAGACTGCAAACAGCTGTGTTCAATGATCCAAAAACATTAATATAGTCAGCTATTTAACACCCCTAAACACACTTGCTGTTATATCCGTGAGAGCTCTTTTTTTTCCCCTCTCTTTTTTACAACAAAATTTACACATTTTGGATTTTATTACTCCTTAGTTCTTATTACTTTTTTGGGGGGGAAAGAATAAAGTCAAATATGGCAAAACAAAGCTGTCAGTCAAAACCAAGAATAGACATAGCACATGATGTAAAACAGAGTACAAGGTTATCAACAATGGTTATCAGTGATGTCTCTTGTTTCCTTAAAAAGAATTGTCCATCTCATTAGATATTATAAAGTTGAACAAAACAGTAGAGAACAAGACCAATAAAACTTAGGCATTGTAAACATTACAGGACTTCCAAAGGAGACAATAGTCAAACCAGAATGGGCATCTTAGTGAATCTTATGGCCTTCAAAGTAGCTGCCTATACCCTCAAACTTGATTAGTGTCTTTGTTTCTTACAGGTCGGGTCCATCGCAGGTGCAGTTCTCATCGTGCTTGTGGCTGTAGTTGGAGGTCTGTTGTACCAAAGCGCCTGGATAATCGATCCCAAACTGTGGGTGATAGGCTTGCTCTACCCCATTGCTGGTTACGTCCTGGGATTTTTTCTGGCTAGAATAGCCGGTCTGCCCTGGTACAGGTATGGCCAAATCCGATTGGGAATTTTCATTGGCAACAGCGGTTGCATAGTTGCATATGTTTGCTGTGGCTGCCACAACAAAGTGCCGTGAACTCGGTGGCTTAATAGAACTTTACGGACTCACATTTTCACAGACAATGAGTCCTAATGAAGGTGTTTACCTGCGTGGTTCTTCCTGAGGGCTATCAGGAAAGGTCTTAGTTTAGTCTTGTACTTGGCTGTCTTTTCCTTACGTCTCCACACACCCATATGGTTCTTACGTGCCTGTCTCTGTGCCATTTTTAAATAAGAAAACTAAACATATCGAGTGGGAACCACCCTAATGACCTCATCTCGTATGATTTCATGGGCAATGATCAGATTTCCACGTAAGGTCTCATATCGAGGTAGAGCTTCCACTCATGAAATGGAGGTGGGGACATAATTAGGCCAGAGCAGCAGTAAATACTGATGCTGAGCTGAAAATCCTTCACTTTTAATCTCATCTGCCCTATTTCTGACTACATCATTCTAAATAAACACATTCATTCTTAAAATAACACAAGTCCCTAAAAAGAAGATGTTGACTATCTTTACACTCATTTATGGATTTATTTACACTCAAATTCTTCCAGACCATTCTCCATTCAGTTCCCGGCATGCTTTTCCACTGTTGTACATTCTTATTCTCCAAGCAGAGTGGCTTTAACAAAAGCAGTGAGTTTGGCCTTGGGATACCCATGGATTCTTCCAGCGATTGGCAGGATGCACTCTCTTAGGATTGGGTGCTATGTAAAAACGTTTCCTTTCCTAGCCCATCTAAAGCAACAGACAGGGAAAGCACAAGTGGAGAAGTTGGTGCACCTGTGAGGCTGGACAGGGGAACAGTGAGACTGGCCACATTGCATCCCCTACCACTCGCCAGCTATGGGTCTTTGGGCCGAGCACTTTCCCTAAGTTTCCTTACCTGTAAAATAGGGATAATAATTCCCACCTTGCAGATTTTTAAATGATATTTAAATCAAACTGCAACTGTAACAAATACTGTATCTCGAGTATTTTCTGAGCCCCTGACCTGTGCTCTGTGCTGTTACCAAGGACATCATTGAAAAGGATAAGGTGAGCATTATTTGCCATATATGGAGCACTATTATAAATGATCCCACTCCTCAAATACCAGGGGTTAAGCACAAACATTGTGCATGAGCAAATTGAAACATCTAAAACTTATTACAGTAAAAGAAACATTAATCTCCCTTGAGGTACTCAACTTCACTCTGAGCATGCCACTTTCTGGAGCTGTTCTGGAAGCTTCTTTTAGAGGGTCTTCATAAGGTGCAATGGAAAGCGTGGCGGAGGCTGCTGCCAAGGGTCACCCAGCGGGACAGCAGGCCCAGGAAAACATTAGGCTGTACCCTCACCCACCATATTCACTGGACCTGGCACCATGCGACTTCTGGCTGCTCCCTAAATTCAGATGACTGTGAAAGGTGAACATTTCTAAGCAGTTCTAGACATGAAGGCAGCTACAACTCAACTAAAGAGAAGATAGGAGATTTCCAGAACTGCTTCAGAGAGTGGCAAGAACAATGAGACAAGTCCATTCCAGACAAAAGGGACTGTTTCCAGGTAGATTCATGGAATTGCATGTACACAAACACATCCTATTTTTGATCATGCCTCATAGGTATATATTAAGTATATTTAGATCATATTATTATGTAACAATGTATTTATTCAGTATAAAGACGTGTCATTTAT
Organism: Cavia porcellus; assembly: GCF_034190915.1. NCBI lineage: Eukaryota > Metazoa > Chordata > Mammalia > Rodentia > Caviidae > Cavia > Cavia porcellus. The sequence continues at coordinate 47,993,707 of NW_026947487.1, read as the reverse complement.
ACTGAACCCATACACATACATTATATGTCCTCGTTCCACTCTTGCCCTGAATGTTATACAATGACACAGCAAAGCAGCACCAAGCACACAGGCTCTCTTTATGCCCTGGCAGGTGCCGGACAGTGGCTCTGGAAACCGGGATGCAGAACAGCCAGCTGTGCTCCACCATCGTGCAGCTTTCCTTCAGCCCTGAGGAACTCAACGTGGTGTTCACCTTCCCGCTGCTCTACAGCATCTTCCAGCTCGCCTTTGCAGCAATACTGCTGGGAGGTAGGGGACCCCGCCAAGTCAATGCCACCATCGTGTTCTTCTCCAGGAAATTTCAGTTGCTAAATGGTTTTTTTAAAGAATTATTTGCTCCCAGCAGTGAAATGTACCAATAAAAGAGAGCAAACTCTGCCCTCGTAATATCATCATGACTCCCCAAATGCTGCTGAAAAAATTATAATTTCATGAAACAGTTTTAGCAAAGTGAAAAATGATGGTGATGGATTCTTTCCACTGACTGGCTTTTACTCGATAATTAGATATATCGACCCCTCAGATGTATTGTATTCTGTTTTCTTAAATGCTTCCAAGGAGTCCAACATTTTGGTGACTTTCCCAATTTGATGTCTTAACATGCCTTATAAATATAGAATATTTATCAGAAAAGTAGTATAGCAGAAGATATTTAACAGATTGACTCATAAGGGAGATAAATATACATAGATAGATACAGACGCTCAATTAATAGAATTAAATCAGTTTAAGCAAAAATGTTCTTTAAAGTACAGGGGCTAGTTGACCCAGTTCCTAATTTTACTTTGCTATGGCATAAACTTTGATCTCCCACGAGGTCTCCAGCTATCAGCCTTCACCCAGTTGTGATTTTTCTATGCATTTTACTTTCTAAGATGGGTGATATTTAAACTCTATTTTTAAGTTCTATTTTTTTCTTAAATAAAGAAATTACTTTCAAAGCTTCGTGGCATTTTAATGGGAAATACAAGGTGAAGTCAGATGACAAAAATAATGGGAACCTTACCTTTTAAAATGTCAGGAGACATTATTTTCTTTTCTATCTTTTCTTTTCTTTTGTTTTCTCTTTTATTTTCTTTGCTCTTTCTACTTAGCTCCAGTATGCATTCAGCTGCAGGAGCACTGCTTTAACTAAAGTCTTTTCACTAAAGGCCATTGGTCGAGGGTCTTGGGTGCTGGGACACAGCATACGGCATGTTTATTGAGGGCTCCCACATCAGTTAGCATATGACAGCTGGGAAAGAAATACCTCGTGTTCTTATTGTCACACAGTTTCACTTGCATTGCTGAATCCTAAAGGAGTCTTGTGGTTGCCCTGAGCAAATGGCCCTGAAGTTTTTCTAGGGTCTTACCGAAGTGCAGTCTTCTCTCTTACCACAAAGAGTCACAGACGCAAGAATGACAATGTTTTCTCTCAGCAGCCTGTGGTCTATAGAAAATGCAAATGGCTCCATGAATCATGCAACATAATCACTGTCTAAAGTAATTCTGCAGCTTATGATTATGAAATTTACTTAATCTCTTGTGTATTGTTTTCCAGTCTATTTTGCATACAGGAAATGTCAGAGGAAAAATGATAAGAACCTTCCAGAGGATAAAGACAACAAAACCCAGTCCGAGTCATCCTCTCCCAAGACAAATGAAGCATTTCAACCAGACTCCTAAAAGGTACACACAAAGAAGGCACAAAAGAAAACTGCTAGAGAACATTCTCAAACTAGAAGTATGGTGAATTACTTGTTTTGGTGGGAAATCTGACAGGAAGAAGTTCAAGTGCAAATGTGAACTGAGTACGCATTGGTTTTGGTACAAAGGGACTTATGGTCCAATTAGTTAATGGGTCAAATACTATTTGATACACATATATACACAAACGCTTCATTTATATGTGCATAAACATACACAAATAGATACAGATATCTGTTAGTAGCTAAATCCACAGATACCCCAAGTTTCAAGTTCATTCCAAGAAGGTTTTTCCCAAGTGTTTTTATGTATTCCCCATGACCTTTAAATCATCTCTTTACGACTTATTTTCTTTAATTTTTTATTTTTTAAAACATAATAAAACCCAACACAACAAAACAGAAAAATCCAATCACAATAAAATGGTGAAATAGGTACAGAATCTCAAAGCAGGATACTAGGAAAACAACAATGACTACCACAGTGTATCTTGTTATCTTCACAATAGCTGTCCATTCCATCAGGCACAGCAAAATCAAACCAAAACAAAATCAAATAAAAACAATTAAAACAGAATATTGAATAAAGCACAACAGTTCATTGGAACAAAGCAAAACAGGAGGACAGTATTTGATCTCAAAAATAAGACAGAAGGAAATCCCTCATATTTGGTATATTGCACACTGTCATCCTCCCAATAGATGCTCAGACCACTGGCCCCAGGCCTGCGAAGTCAACCAAATAAAACAAGCATTCAGTTGCTTTTTGTAGCTCAGTTGCTATCAACTCAGCCTGTTCTCCAAACCAGCAGGTTGACTGGGGCAGGGGAGTTGGTGATTCTCAGCCCAGAAAGGCTTCCCAGAAAGGCTGGCATGTTGGCTTGTTGGTTGGCTCTTCCCAGTCCCAACATACCAAACACAATATAAATACCTTATATGTGTTATAAATAGCTATTATATTATATTGTGTAGGAAATAAAGACAAGAAAACAATCTGCATATGTTCAGTACAGACCCAATGTTTATTCAGGTATTTTTAACCTGCAGCTGTTGGTAACATCTGTAGATATGGAACCTATAGACAAGGAGGGCCAGCCATAGACTGCATATGCACTGTCAGTATCATCTCCCAACACTACCTGTAGGTCTACCATGACATGGGAAACACTGAGACCTTCACAGAGACCTTCATAGCACCTAGACTGAATTCTAATGCAGGATCTTAGGACCCAGAAACAAGCACTTTTTGTATGTTAAGATAGATATAATAAATTATTACTGTAAAATGATCAAGAGTTTCTTCAGTATTTATGATTGCAAAAAGATTGACATGAATGCCTTTTGCTGACACTTTAATCATTGTTTTGAAAACTTTGTAACATATTTATATATAGATACATAGATATACATGTATATATAAATATATAATATATGTAAATATATATCTATATATAAGTATATATATATCTTTATAGCATAATATGTGCAAATATTTGACTTCTTGTACAAAACAATAGATTCCTCTATCTACTATGTAAAATACCATTGAGAGAAGCAGTGCTAACTAAAATTCAGTAATCAAATTAAAACCAGGTTCTTAATTCATCAAGGATATTGTACACCTGTTGTGCTATCTCCAGTGTCCACTAATTCTCACTAGATCTTTCAAGGAAAAAATAAATTATTTCTAACAATCTGAGTTTAGCAAATAACTCTCAAACCTGAGAGAGGGACTTCCTCAAGTTTTATCTGTGTGAAACAGATCCTGATTGGCTAATATGACAGCTATTCAGTTCATCTGAGGCACCCACAGCAGGTGTCCTGCAGGCAGGGGGCAGGAGGGACAAAGCCAGTAGCAGGACAATGAGAAATACTCTAGGGTATGAATTAATACAATAGGAGATAATGGGAAGACATAGGAAAGCACAAATAACTGAAATATAGTTGAATTATTAAACATAGTCAATTTGTGTATAGCAGGAAATAATATTTTAAAAAATCAAATCTAGAAGAGCTCAGAGTGTTAAACAGTATTGGAGAAGAGGACACATCTGGGCGAGAAATAGAAAGAGCATTTCTAAGAGAGTCTGTAGATGCCCGGGAGCAGCTGTCATCAGTGGAAGTAAGTAGGTTGTGATAAACAGAAGCACCAATTCAGGGATGCCCAGGAGAAACTATCAGTCATATGCTGCCCTCTCAATTATGAGATCTAATTTAATTTCCTTTCCCTCGTTCTGCAGAAAGGTGTGTGCACATTCCTTACTCAGCCTAGGGGTTTCTGCCCATATTCATTGCCTCATAGGTTCCCTTCAAATGTTTTCACTTCAAAAGACTGCATTTGAGTGATCCAAGTTCAAAACCTAATGGTGCATAGGAAGATTACAGGAGCAGAAGCTCAATTTGTCTCTTCCAGTAGAGGGATGAGGGTTTCTGCTATTAGAAGAACATTTATATCATTTTATAAATTTATTTATAAAATGAACATTTATATCATTTTATAAATTTATATCATTTATATCATTATATAATTGTAAGTGTTCACACTTACAATTGAAAAATGATCCTTTATTTTTCCAACATTACACCAATATACTGATCATGAACTAAAGATATTTTTAAGGGATAGTGGAAGAAAGAGGGTAGAAATTTTCTCCATGGAGAATCCCAATGGCCTCCAAGAGTACCAAAGGCAGACTTTTAGTCTAATTGTTAAGTACCTCCTACACTTTCCTCATCAAACAGAAAATAGACAGATGCGCTAAAGACATGCTGTGAATTCGTATCAAAATTTCAACTCAGCCAAAGTCAAGGGCCTGATCCCTGCAGCTGCAGCAGCATGCTTGGTATTCCTCCCCATTGAGATATGCGAGACAGAACTTGGCTTTCTTACATGATGTGGTGCCTTGCTAGCTGTGGTTTTTTCCCCCTGATGTGCTAAAGGAAAGAAATATACCTAGGCTTTCTAAAATGACAGCTCTCCACTTTAAAATGAGTTTGAAAAACTGATTAAATTATGTATTTTATTGCCTTTGTAATTATCGCATTAAATGAATATTTTATTTTAAAAGCTTGAATAAATGAAAATAAATTTTTTGCAATGTCTGGTCTTGTTGAGTTTTTGGGAAGACTGTCAAGATGTTCTCACTGTTCAACTCCAGAGCAATAAATAAGATGAGGTTTCTGGAATCTTCAACTATTCCCCGAAAAGAACCTGAAACTCTTTATTAAATACTTTAATAATTAGGTCTCCAACTGATAACAACTGAGGGCTTTCTGAGAAACATTAATCGAAGCCTCTTTAAAAAGGTGTGACAGTAAGAACCAATTTAAAATAATCACGAAAGTGCTTCATGTGTCTACCAATAAAACCACTACCTGTTATGAAATGCTGAGACAGATGCATAGATGGAGATACAGGTACATGGATGCTCTCAAGAGATGCAGATTGGTAAATTCACACAGAGATGCAGATTGGTAAATTCATATGCTAACATCTCTCCTCTATGATAAATGAAGAAATTCAGATGTCACCCTCATTTGATACCACCAAAGGAGACATCATCTTGTTTTCCAACTGAGAGACATCTAGAAGACTCTCACTCTCTCATAGAGGACCACTATTTATGTCTCTCAGAACACTCAATCTCCCATTGCTCTTCAGTCCTTCATCCATTCAGAAACCTTGTAAGTCTTGAACAACAGGCTTTAAACAGTAGTATTAGTACCCATGCGAGATCAAGAAATTGTTGAAGGGATATGTGGGAATGGACAGACAACCAGCATCCATTTCTTCAATCTTCATGTGTATGCTTCCCAAAAACTGCCCTGCCTGAAATGCCCAGGGCTTCAGTTATCCTAGATCCTCCTTTACCACCTCCTGTTCCGTGGCCAGGATTCTTCCCTCACCAAAGGAATGCCTTCTCATCATTCCTATTCCTGTTATGACACGTTGTTCCAGAGGGAAAAACCCAGAAAACCAAACAAACAATTCATACTCCTATAGGAGAGAAAAGAATCTGATCTTTCCCTGTCCTGTTCTCATTTAACCATTTAGAAATGGAGGAGCTTGGGCTGGCAGTGTGGCACATGCCTGTAGTCTCAGTTACTAGGGAGGCTCAGGTGCTAGGGTCATGAATTCTAAATCAGAGTGGGTAACTTAAAGAGACCCTGTCACAGGAGGGAAGAAGAAAGAAGGAAGGAAAGGAGAAGAAAAGAAATGAAAAAAAAAAGAGAGATCAAAACAAAAAGAAATGGAGTAGTTGAGCTGTGTGGGATATGTTGGATATAAAATTAATATAAAGTAGGCTGATGCTGAAGACATTGTGTTTACCTAACAGCTCTTTCTTTATTCAGGGAAACCACTGCCCTCTGAGGGCACTCCCAAGAGGGCTTGAGAAGGAACAAGAGCATCCTTAGACAATAGAAGACAATGAGGTTTTTCCTCAAAATATACAAAGCTATGGCAAAGGGCTGAACTTTATCTATCTTAAAACCATAATTCAGATGGAATGATTCAGCACCAGGACCCACATTAATATATTTGTTGCAATAGAAAGTGCAGCCAGATTTTTTTTCTGACAGAAAAATCTCATTTGGCTTAGTTCAAAAAAGGCCTTTGCTTTGTAAGTTAAGAAATATTCAAGGAATTTTCTTATTAATTAAATGAGATCAATCTGTAGTTACAACATTTTTAAATATATCCAAACATTGTCAGATAATACATTATAAACTAATTGATTTAAAACATACAAAGAATTCAACTCAGTAATAAATCAAACAACCAAATTAAAAATAATCAAAGTTATTTCAGTGGATAATTCAGAAAATATTGGCAGCTAGAGAAAACAACCACAATGCAATGACAAATAAGTACATGAAAAAAAAGTTCCACATCATAAAATGATTGCATAATTTAAACCAAAATAAGGTGCACTTCATGCCCAATAAAACAGCTCATATGAGAAGATACTAACAGTAATAAATGACGACAAGGATGTAAACAACAACACTCATTGAGCACCCATGGCATAATAACTTTCTGAAACACTCTACGGATTTTTTTAAAAGTTAAGCACCGCTAACCATATAACCAAAAATTTCATTTCTTTCCTTAAACAACGCCCCCTGGAATAAAACAACAGTACCAAAAAAACAATCAGGGCTGAAGAATCTGTGGAGGGGTTGAACTGCCATAGTTCATGACAGAACCTGTTGGGGTAATGAAGATGCACTGCACTATGACTTTGGTGGTGGCTACACAACTTTATATATTTGTTAAATTCACAGAACTATGCATTTAAAACTGATAAACCTTATTGTATATAAATTTAGCCATACTCAAACTGATTTAAAATTTTATTAGTCAGGATACACCAAGAAAATTTACCCCATGTTTTTATTTTCCCAGCCTTTAAGAGGACACTAAATTAAATTTGAATCTCTAAGTGAAGAATAACAGACTGTAAGTGCTATTTGATAGTTCTATTAAATCCTTTAGTAGATAATTTCCCAGAAGTTGAAATAGTGAATTACTTCAGTTACAGAGACATCTTGAATGATCAATATTTCCAAGGTTTTTTTTTGTTTTCAACAAAACTGAAAAAGTATTCCATTGAGTTGTGAACTTTTGCATAGAAAAAAATTTTGATGATAAACCATGTTATGCATTACATCTAAAATGTCCCCTAAAATTCTTACATTTGGAGGTGGAACCTGGTCAGCAGGGTGATACTGGAAGTGTGATTTGGAAGGATGTATTCTAGCACCTGGATCTTGCTTTTCCTCTTTGCTTCCTGGTTGCCATGTGTTGAACAACTTTGCTCCACCAAGTTATTCTGCCATGTCATTTCTACCATGGAGGCAGGCAACCATGGACTGCACCCACCGAAACTAGGAGCTAACATAAATCCTCCAGCTTTAAGTTGAAAGTGTATCCCAGCAGCAAAAAAACATGACTGATGAACTAAATTAATACAAGGATGGGGTGGTTGTGATTGTATCTGACCATGGTTTGGAAGTCTTCAGAAATATTTTGTAGGTGGAGTTTGGGAAGATGTAGAGATGCAAACCAGAGAAGTCCTAGAATGTTGTGAAATGTGCTTGATGTAAAATACTGGTCAGAGCTGAGAAGACCAAAATGTAGAAATATGGAGAGAAAACTGCCAGGTTTTAGCTGGGAACAAGAACTCCATTCACAGTTGGACTAGTAGTCATGTATGTTATGCTTTAGCAGAAAACTTGTCAGTCTGTGTTTTGCCCATGTCCTAAGACTTAGAGGGAGACTGAGATTAAGAGTGACAGATTTACTAATCTTAAAGAGGAAATTTCAAGATAGCCTAATATTCAGGCGATGGCATGAGTATTCCTGACTTCTTTTAATTTGATTTAAAGTGAGAATCAGTAACAAAGAGCAAAGCTGAGTGATTTGAAAATCTTTGCATCTCTACATCTTCCCAAACTCCACCTACAAAGTATTTCTGAAGACTTCCAAACCATGGTCAGATATAGTTTTGTCAGAAAGAACATAATTTAAAAGTTAGAGCAAAAAATAGTTGTTTAAAAGATTAGCATTTTGCAAAATACTTTATATAGGGACAAGTAAACAGATGTGTTGAAGGCATCCTAGAAAATCCCACCCATCTCAGGCTCACGGGTGCCAAACTGAAAATCTTCCATTTGAGAAGAGATTCCTGGTGATGCCTTCTCATTCAGGACTGAATAAGGAAGTGTACCCCTGAGTTCAGCAGTGCTGATAGTCAAAAGATGCTATAGCCTTCATCTGAGAAGATCTGGCTATCACTCAAGCAGATGGCTGATCTTGGTATCATCTATGTGGTGCTGATTTCCCATGCATGCAGAATGCAAAAGCTATGGGGTCACTGAGCCTTCCACACAAATTTTAGAAGGCCTGGGAAGCCAGGCAAAAAATACATGATGGAGTCACCGTCTGTGCCACAAGATGATAATAAGGCAATTCTTGAAGCTGAAAGTGCAGTGGAGGCAGAGGTGGACTTCTGCTGAGGAAAGCCTTATGCAATGAGCAAAGCCAGCCTGATAGAGAGGCCACATGGGCTGCAGCCAGCAAGGGCATAGGGGAAGGGTTGTGCAAGCTCATTGGAGTTTATATTCACCAGATTCTACCCCAAGGGTTGGATTTACAGCCTCAGAATTTAATGCTTGTCCTGCTGGCCTGATATTGTTAGCCCTTCATCAAACAATGGAAGCATTTAATTTTAGGTTTTTTTGTTTTTCTCAGGACTCACAGCTAACACTTTGCCTTGAGTCTCAGAGGGGACTTTGGACTTAGACTTTTCAGCAATGCTGCAACTATTAAGAATTTGGTTACTGTCAAAGATGGCCTAAATGCTTTTTGAATATTGAGATGGACATGAACCTTTTGGAGACTGGTGGTGGAATGTTGTTGTTCAGCTTGAAGATGTTCCTCCAAAATCTCATGTTCAGATGTGGGGCCTGGTTAAAGGGGCAAGGATTGGGGGTATTTCAGTTCCCAGAGCCACACTTTTCTTTCTTCTTCCTGGTTGTCATGTGGTGAGACAGCTTTTCTCCTCCATGCCATTCTGGCAGGCATTTCTGCCTTGGAACCAGGCAACAATGTGCTGAATCTACTAAGACTGTCTGCAAAAATTTTCTCCTCTTAGTTGAAAGGGTCAGGTATTCTGTCCCAGTGGTAAAAAAGTGACTCATGTAGACTGTTATGAGATTTTTATCTTTTTGCATGTGAGTTGGAGTTCAAACTTGATGTTAAGATATACCAAAAGTCTTTCCATAGCCATCTGCCTCTTTAGAGAACAATGTTTATCAGCAATTAAATATATTAAAAAAGAGGAAGAAAATAAATACTGATCTCTGTCTCACCCTAACAATAAAACAGTTACATTATGCTTGTAGTGTTCCAGGATTTCCTCTAAGTTATTTACACCTATGAATTCATTTAGTCCCCACAATATTCTATTATTCAATATAATAATAACCCCTTTGATAACTGAAGGAACTAAAACATAGGGAGGAACATTTTGTGGAGATGAGAAGGGAATCTGAGAATAGTTGGGGAGGGGACAACTGGGTGAGAAAGGGTAAGTAAAAACAAATATGCATTCTCTAATTATTTTTTATTATAAACATATACTAATAAAAAGTGGTGCTCCAAAGTCTGAATTTACATCCTGTAGACTGACCACACCATTAGACTATATAATGTTCATCTACAGATAAATGAAATGTGTGTTTTACATCACTATATTACACAAGAAGAAAATTATATAGTGGGAAATTAAAATATGAATCCAAATAGAAAGGAAATTACTGCAAAATTCCCAAATTTGAAGGCAAAACTTTCCTTAAAAATAGATTGGCTATTCTAACTATGAGTTACATAAATTCCTTTGGATATATTTAAAGTGATATAAGAAGTTAATTTTAAATTTTCAGAATTTACAAAATTGCCAAAACTGAACTTGCAACTATTTAATCTTTTGCCCAAAATTGAACTCCTAATTATTTAATCCAATAGTGACAAATCATAAATATCAACTAAATGGTAAATATCTAGAGATATTAAAAATTCTCTAGATCGTATGTATTGCATTTAAAATTTTGGTTAGTGTTACGTAGGTTATAGGAGAAAATTAATACTGCAAGATTATTGTTGTCTTTTCCAGGAATACATATATATATATATATATATATATATATATATATATATATATTTGCTTATGTATAATAAGAGAAATGGTATCATTTAAAATTTGAAGGAGAAGTTTAGGATATATAATACAAACATAACTTGCATGTCAAAGCTTCTGAGATTGTCTTGGTTACTTTTACTTTTCTCTCATTGCTGGGACAAAATACCTGACACTCAAAATGAAGGAAGGAAAGGTTTATTTATTTTACAGTGTGTGGAGGTTTCAGTTCATAACCAACTGGCTCCAAGGCAGGGTGGCGTGATACTAGGGCAACACTTCAAGGCAGCAGCCAGAGCAAAGAGAAGGGCATAGCAAGCCTCTTCTCTCTTATACTGTATGCAGGCTGCCCTCCCCCAGCCCACCCCCAGGGCTGGTTACCACTGAAAAAACCTCTGTGCCTTCCTCTTGCACAGGATGAGGATATTTACAAAGTGAGAGCCCTGGTTCCCTGCTGAGTCTTCTTTAAACAGCTCAAGTTGACACATGCACCAACCATAACAGGGATGTGAGTTGAAGGACTGATAATTATGAATCACTGTGAATGAGTTCTTAAGAAATCACATTTCCACTCTTCTAAACCAGAGAAGTTTAAAAAGAACAGGTTTTTTAAATAATAGCTATGCTTGTATCCTTTTGCGACCACAGACATAATGACCCTTTACGTCTCACTGTGCCAAGGAACACTATAAAGCCGCTAAGCTGGACTGCTGATTCCAACCCTTTGAAAGAGTCATTGAAGAGAGTGTAGACAGGCATCAAGAACAAAATGACAGTCAGTGAAAAGAGTTATGGAAAACGTTAAGTGAAAAATTGGTATTCAATTGTTTTTAAATACATGTCAATAATAAGAATTAAAAGGAACTGACATATGACGACATGGTTTTAAGGAAATGAGGCTGTGAGTTGATTTTTTCATATTTTTTCTATTGTATGATACGTGAGAATAAAATGAAATCAAAAGTGACATGAGGTTTATGTGTCTCCCGGAGCCCATGGGCCTGTTTGGGTAAATACAATGGGCAGGGGAGAGCTAAACCAGTCTGCAGGGAATTGCTGACCTCTGTAGCCTCCTGTTCCCCAATGGCTTGGTGGTCTACTCCTAACTAGTAAGGCCCAGGAGCATAATCTGCTTAACCCAACACTCCTTTCCACTTCCCTTGTCCTGTTCCCACCTCAGCTAGAACCTCAGGTTCTCATCCTCCACCTAGGAGCAGCCGGGTGTCCATGGGACAGAGTCCTAGGAGTCTTCATGGAAGTAGAAATCTCTCAGGGGATCCCAGTAGAGCCTGGGCAGTGTTCCATTAATGTGACTGTGAAGCATGGGTGTCCAACCTCCTGGCTTACCTGGGCCTCAGTGAGTAAAAAGAAATCATCTCAGGAAACATACAAAATACATAATATAGTGAATGATCACAGGGTACAAAACTTCCTTTTCATGTCTCTATTATAACATTTAAAAGAGAGGAACTTAAATTACATGCAGCAGGCACAGGAGGCGGAGTTTGCACTGCTCTGTACCCTCCCAGTGGAGCATGGAGGCCACCACCTCAGAGTCCATGCCATCCAATAGAGAAAACTGTCGCTGAAGGTCACAGAATAGCATTCTCAGCTTACATTCTGCCACCCTACCGGCTGTTCCAGGTCACACACAGCCTGCGGATAGGGGTAGGACGCCTGGTGTCAAAGCAACAGATGCTCCTGGCACCGCTCCCTGCTCCCATCCCTCCACCTTCTTCAGCCATCAAGACTGAGCCAGAGGGGAGGCGGCGCACACTAATACAGTGAAGACCTCAGCAAGTTGACTGTTCAGAGGGGAGGGGCCAGCATATGCTGCCCATCTGCAACTCACGAGCACACTGCAGTGGGAAGGGTCACCTGTGGCTGCCATAGAGACGAGGACAGAAGGACCCCAGCACAGCAGAGACACCAGCCCTGGCAGCGTGGGACCCCTGAAGCCCAGCAGCAGCTGGCCTAGAGGTACTGACCCTAGAACAAAACCTACTCCTACTTACTTAAGCCACCATTCCCCACCTACATGACCCCTCGGAGCAAAAAGCATTTTTGTGACTTGGACACCTGATGATCCTTGACAGCTGGAGTTGTACTGGGTCTCAGATACCCACAAAAAGTCTGGAGGGATTGGAGAGAGTGGCAAGATAAAACCTAAAGGAATGCAAGGGAGAGGTGTACAGACAAAACTTGTCCCTATAGGATTTTTCTTGGGGAACAAAGCAGAAAGTTCTGGAAAGGCAGTGACTATGACATCCAATTTGCCCCAGCTCTCATTATCACAAAGGAAATCTAATACAGACTTGTGAAATTGAATGTATCAGCCCGGAATCAGACTATGAAAAGTGCTGTTCATTTTCAAGCCAAAACAATCTTCCCTGTGGACCGTACATTTAAAAGTAATTAACACGCAAGTCACAGATACAGAGGATAGGAATTAATTCTTTTCTATCCGTGCAGATATTCTCAAGCCCTATATTCACAATATTTCACTTTGAAACTGCATGATTATTATGATTTTTATTAACTCGCTTCATACTGTACAAATTTCTTCGAAGACAAATTACACTATTTATCGATATCAAGAACATAAAGAGCTGTTTGCAATGAGGCAGGGGTAGAGGGACAGAATGTAGAACTCAAATTTATGTAACTGATGTGTAGTAATCGTTTTTAAAGCTTTCAGATACACGCATTAAACTGGGCTTCCAAATGTACCCAAAATTATTACTCCGACTCTCCCAAGACTGAGTAAATATGCATTAAGATGTTTTCAAGCCCAGCCAACTGGAACAAAACCATTAACAGGCAGCTTTTCTAGTTTATCAAATGAAGCTAGGCCAGGCTCTTAGGAATGTGTTTAAATGTTACATTTATTCATTAAATCCCTCTAGAATCTCAAAGTAATATGTTTGTCATGCCAGGGATTTTTCTTTTATGAGACAGGATCCCACTACATAGTTCAGACTGTCCTAGACTCACTATGTAGGCCAGACTGGCCTTGAACATTCAGTGATCCTCCTGCCTCAGCCTCCCAAGTGCTGAGATTTCCAGGTATCCAGCACCACACCCTGCCTTGCGGGGATTTTTAATGTCCAGTGTCAGATGTTATTCTCCAAAATGCTGAGTTAATGTAACATATGCTTCACTTTGTAACCTAGGTTTTAATTCTTAGGACATAAAAGGCCATGCATGAATCACCAGTTATATAAAGAGTTTTGCTACCTTTGGTTTCTAAGTTCCCCAAATGTTTTCCCCCAAGGCCTGCTTCTTCACCCATACTAGGAAACTCAGCCTCTTCATTCCACACCTACCATAAAGAATCTCCCATCTCTCAGGGCCAAGGAGGCGAGAATTAAATCACTTGTCCCTCATGGACCAATACCTCTGACAAAGCCACTTTATCCCACATGAAAATGTTTATTGATTGAGTTATTTCTTAGCATGCTCTCCTACTCTAAACTCCTACAGTCCTTACCAGTTGCACATTGTCCAGTATTTATCTAAGCCTTCTCTTCTTAGCTGTCTCTCTCTTCCGTATCTCAAAAAAAGAGTTGGATGGATTTTCTCTGATAATCAATATCTTAAGGTAAAAAAAAGTGTCTTTATTCCTTTTCCATGCCACCTAGCAGAAGTATTCTTACTGTTTTTCAAATAATCATTTGGACCACAATGTGTTATTTCATAACTCAAAAAATATGTGTCATTCTTTGATTGTCCACTTTGTATGCTTTGCTTTTGTGACTTGAGCAACTACTTCTAAGATAACAATATGTAATTTATCAGCTAGCAACTTCTTACTTTTTAAATTCTATATTATTCCTACCCTTTTTTCTGTTTTGCTTTTTTTCTCTAAATAATAAAAAAGAAAAGGAAATATGTACTGGTGGTTTCTCATGTGACAACCCAAAAGATAAAATATACTAAAATAAAAGAGATAACAGGAAACAGGGAGGCTGGACATCTCAAAATAGAAGGGCATCAAGAGATGGTGAAGGTGGGGAGGAAGGGGAGAGATGGGGACAGAAAGGGGTTAGGATGCGTTAGGTACCTGCGCCAGCCCCACACAGGGAATAGAAACAACTGTGTGCCGCAAACGTGCACCAAAATAAAAGAAAAAAAGGATCAAGAGTTGAGGGCGGGGAAGTGAAGGAAAGGAAAGAAGATGAAAAAAGAGAATAAAATGTGTCCTGTACATGCACTAATTCCCCACAAAAAATGTACACATTATGTACTAAAGACACATGCTAATAAATAATAAAATTGATGTTAAAATTTTAAAAAGGGCATATGCATGAGTTTCATACGTACCCACCAGCTGCCAATTTACAGTTATACCTTGCTGTTCGTAGCAAATGCTTCCTGGCTAAAAGAACACTTATCTGGGCCTCCTATGATATGCTTTGCTGAATTATCATGAAGTCCTTGGTTTTAAAAACATGAAGCCATTTACCAAAGGGCCAGGTGTGACTGTGCCTCTATGTGTGTGGTGTGTGTTTGTGCACATATGTGAGTGCCTGCGTGTGTCACATGCCTAATTAATCTAATTTACAAGATATTTAAGTGAACACATTTTCTGTGACAAAACACAGCCCTCTTCCACAGGCAACACACATCCTTGCAAAAGAGAGGCCATTCGACCACAAGCCTCGCTTGCAGTCTGTCTCACTGGCTTCCCCTTTGTTTATGACACTTTTTTTTTCTGAAGATTCACAGAGGGCAAAGGCTAGGAGTTAACAGCAGCTCAGCAGCTTCATTCTCCATGAAAATATGTCTCAACTGTGTCACTCCTGCCCCACCCTAAAGCAACTGCCTCCCTCAAGGACACCCGCGTTTTATGGTCCTGTAAAAAGCTCGCATATCTGATGATAGTGATGAGCATCAGGGAGACACCAAAAGTTCTCTCCCATCCACCCTCCGCCTTATCTCCTTCTTTACAGCTCTGTTTTACTGTCACTGGGGTCACTGAATCATAAGCCTAAGAGGAAACATGTTCGATTGAAAAATACCGTTTATGTTATTTAGGGATATTCTGAATCTTCATAGCATACTGCAAGTCGGCCAGCGGAAACGTCTGTGTGTTACTTCACACAGCCTCCGGTGTTCCACCCTGTTTTTCTCCCCCATCCCACCGATGTCTCTTCCATGAGGCCAGTGGTTGTATAGTCGATCTTGTAGCCTTAGCGCCGAAAATAGTGCCTTGCTCAGAGAAGGCACTCAACAATATTTGTCACACAAAAGCTATGAAAAGCTACTGTTGAAGAGTGGGCAAAGGGATGCAAGCAGAATTAACATGTGTTATGTGTGTGAATCAGTCCCTCATAATGAATGTAACCATTATGTGCTATAAACATAGACTAATAAAATTAAAACTTTAAAAAAGATGGAAAATTTCTACCATCACATTCCAGTAAGAACCCTCAGTTCCTGATGTCTGAAAAGTCACATTTGTCTCATAATCCTCTTCATTTCAGGCTCTCTTCCCTGAAAATCCTGCACACCCAACGCTTGACAGCATGTCCGGGAAATACTAGGAGTCAGACACAATTTTGTTCAATGAATGAATAGAATGAATAAATGTTGTTGTATAGCATACGCTTTAGGCACCAACTTCATTGTGGCCACTCCGAGCCCAGTGTACCACCTTCCAAACTTCCAGTCTGCCTGTAATGTGATGCTAGGTTTTACCCTTGTTTTCAAACAATCCTACTGCCCCCGTAGCTTCCTCTAAGCAAGCCAGGTCCCAACTCCTCCTTTTCACACATGCAGAATGTGTGTCCCCTGTTACCTCCATGCCGTGATGTCCAGAATGACATGGGTTCTTCATTAACCTTCCACCCTCTCTGAATCCCCACAACATTCTGTGTGTGACAGTTATAAATGTTGGCATTCCAATCGGCAGGGTCACTTCAAGACTTCTTGTTCACGTATCTTTTCCTTCAGCGAGGTTTACACAATGATAGCAGACTGAAACTATATCTTAAAGTCTTTGACTGACTTCAGTAATTTAAATGACTTGGTGTTTCTTCAACTGTCTACATACTTCACTTTACCATTGTGTGGTTCTTCAAAGAATACAAATGAAAGTAACTGAAAGAATGAGATCTATATATATCAAGCTCCTGAAAGGAGAGAAAATCACCCATGCCACACCAATTTATTAACGTGGAGTGTGGATCTTATAAGTAGAGCTCCCTAAATGCTTACATTTACAGCCAGAGAATAAGAGGAGAAAATAAAATGTTAGAATTTCAGCAGAATACTTTACTGTTCTTACTATTGCTTCACGCATATATTCATGTGTGTGTATATGTGTATATATGTATGTGTACACGCACGGTGCTGAGGTTGAATTAAGGGTCTTGTACTTGCCAGGAAGCTGGTCTACCACTGAGCTAGGTCCTCCAGTCCTCTTACTGCTTCCTGAAATGCCCAAAATTGAGTTACTAATTCTGCTGATTAGCACTTAACTGATATTGTTCCTGTTCTTATATAAGAAACATCTAGATAAATTATTTATTTAGTGGTTTTCTATGGACTTAAAATTTTTAAAAAATCTGTACATGCTTTTTAAAAGCATCCAGTAATGGTAAACCAAAAGAGAGACAGTAAACACAGATAGAAATCAGATATCAAAGAAAGTGCCATATAATTTTATTAAGAATGCTGGTTCCTGCAACTCAAAAGTTGGAAATGTTCTTATTGTGTAAGTTTCAAAGATAAGAAGAATAACCCAAGATAAGAGTTTATTCCTGATCCTTCAAAAACCAGGAGGCATTTAGCAGGGTATTAAAAATACAGGAAATAACTAATATTTTTTAACCTCAGCAAATATCCTGCTGTTGAGGAAATGTTTCCTCAATTTTTATTGCCTGTTTTTTCAGATAAGTATTTCTGTATTCGTTTGGCTTTGGAGTTTAATAATAGAAGAAGAGCTTTTGAGAAAAGATCTTAAAAAACTCAACCTCATGGACAGAGGCAGCCTTAGATGGTCCTGGGGGGGGCGGTGTGATTCAGGTGTCTCCCCATCCCCAGCAGGCTGCCCCCTCTTCCTCCAGAGGTTCGGTGGAATATGACACATTTCTAGTCTTACTTTGGCACCATTTCTCCAGCGAACTTGCTCCCCAGTAAGGCCTGAGACCTTCCACCCACACCTCACATGCACTGTGCTCGTGCCTTTCCACGGAGCACCTCTGTCTCGGCTCCTTTCCTGCCACACCTTCCTTCAGGTTCTCCCCCTTCTACCCAGCTCACATGAGCCCCGGCCTCCTCCATCTCATCGGTCTGAAACCCTGTGGGGCTGCAGCCTTCTCACAAACGCTGCCTCCTCTGTGCTCAGTCCTGCATGTCCCGGCACAAGGATACCAGCCTTTATGTTTTCAAAAACAGGTGACTTGAGCCGAAGCATGAGCCTACCTTGATTCAAATGACAGTGTAGTTCTCTCCTCCACTTTCCTGCATAGAGTTCCTGTGGTTATTACATATTCTCTATTGCCCTAGTGAAGAGTTTTTGTTTAAACATTTCCCTGCAAAAGTATACTCCTCATAAGACCATGGAATGTGTTATTGTAGGACTCTACCACCAAGACTAGCGGCATCATATACACGTAGTAAGACACAACTGAACACCCAGTAAGGATCTGTCTAACACACGCATTGTAATAACCTGGAGTTCGGAAAACCTGAATCGAGCTGTGTCACTACCTACAGCAGCAGTGCAACCTTGGTTGTGTCACTGACCCCCTCGGCCTCATTTGCTGCCCCTGTAGATGCTGTGTCCTGCGCTGTTGATGGCACCGTGGTCAGTGTGGTACTTTAGCCTTCTCCTCTTCCATCCCACGCTGGAAGAACAGCCGCAGCTGAGCCAGAGACAATGTTTTATTTTAAGAAATCTTAAAGTGCTCTTCAAAAAATTTATTGACTTGTATTTTTCTAAAGTTTTTTCCCTCAAACTCATAAAAAAAGATAGTATGGGAAGGCAATAAAAACCAAAGAAAGAAAATGGTTAGAATATATATGTTCACCCTGAAAACCTCAAACAAACCTTTACTGTCAAATATCACTTTGTAATCCTTGATGGGTCTCCGGACTCAGTTACAAGCAACAGGTTGAGTTTGGAGATGATTTTATGGTTCACTGCTATCGTGGTCAAAGCCTTTAACTCTGTGACCTTTCATTCAATGAAAAAGGTCAAAACCACCTGTGGCCATTTCAGACATAATGTTTCCTTGCTGTTCATTATTTTGCATCTGTTCTGCAGTCCAGAGGTGTCCGGAAAGGTCCTGAGCAGCAAAGCAGCAGTCTTCCAGGGGCTGGAATGTGCCTGCCTGTGGTTCTCTGATTCTCACATGCCAAAACAGTGAAAGAAGCAGGAGTATGTTAAAATCGTCCATTTGTTTCTACGTTCCAAGTCATTGCATGCAGCTCCTGTGTGTAATTTGTTTTCTGTTATGCAGACTTTGCCACCTTGTTGGCGACTTTGCAGATGGAACGTTTCCAGCTTGGAAAGTTTCTGACTTTCTATGAGTTGATTCAGGATAAGATTTCAAAATGGAAAGCGTAGTAATTACTCAGTGAAAGAGGAATCGATGAGTATGCAAATTCTCAGGGAAGACGGAGGTGACATGCTCTGGACCTCCATCCATGGGAGCCTCACCTCCTAACTAAGCACATATTGTATTCCAGGGGCTGCGGTGGGAACTGGGAGGAGGTCTGTTGGCTTTCAAGACTACATTTATACTTGTGATCCTAATTAAATGTCTAAGAAGCAAATTGAAGAGGACAGCACTGCCACACCCACAGATGGGTCTAAGTGTAAAAGAGTGTTAAAATCAGCCTCTCAGCCATGGGGTACTGTCCACATGACTTCCTAACCTTCATCATTAAAGATGCTAAATAGCAGCATCTACTTTTCACATTTCTCAAGGCATCAAATGTAATACAGCAGGAAAATTTGGTTGGTTTGAGAGTTTATGCTGTAAATGTATAACTGATTTAGCCCTTCATAAACTATTTCAGCGTGTTTTATCATCTTTCTCCTTAGAAAGTGTTCTTTCCAATTTGTCTCTACTAGATCAAAACCACTTTTCTCAAGTTCAGGCAATAGATTCATCTCTCCCAGGGAATCCTTTCAAACTTGGTTTCAATAATAATGTTCACTCAAATAAAAGACATTCCAATCAACCTCATAAAGCATCTAGATCATTCTAAAACATTAATGTGCTTGGTAAATATGTATTCACTATGTGCTTTACACAGAGCAACTGTATAATTAATATCTGGTGAATGCTAAAATTTCCTTTACCTTCTCATATCCCTACATGAAAAGTCAACCACGTACTATCATTCTCTATTAGTGCACATCTTAGCTCACCAAGCAGATTTATTATAAAGCAAAAGCAGTTACAAAGAGCCATTAGCAATATTGAGAAAAATCGTGTGGGGAGACTTCAGCACAGGACGGAACAGGGCTTCCAGAACGCACTCCCTGCAGAGCCATCAATGAAGCTAGGTGACAAATTACAGGGCCTGGGTGCTATGCAGGAATCAGGAAAGATGTTTGGAAAAGGAGAAAGGCCAGATTTACGTTATTCCATCACCTCCCTCCCAACTCCAGATAGCACAGTGTGGAGAGAGACCCTCCGCTCAGGAAAAGGAGAAAGAAGTGAACATTGCCTTGGACCCCAACATTGTCCCCACCCTAGTCAAACCCAGTGCCAGGCCAATCCCAGGCCCAGACTCCAGGCTGGTATCCCTAGACTGAATCCCTGGGGTAACTCACTGCCAGACCAGCTCTGCAGGCCCAGGCTCCAGGCCAGCACTCATGGATAGAGCCTTCAAATCTACCTCCTCTTCAGGTAGGACTCTGTGTTTCTATTTCCCAGCCCTACCTAGAACAAGCCTGCAGGCCCATGTCAGGTCCACACCAGCAGCCCTGGGCTCCCGTTTACACAGGGCCTGCCTCTCAGACCCCAGATGTGTGCCAGAGGGAGATGCCAGCAGCCCCAGACTCTTGATAAGACTCCAGCAACATAACAACCCCACTGCACCAGATTTCCTGTCCTCACCTTAGACTCAAGCCAGCTCCAGCACCCTTGTCTTCAGGCCAGCACCATGAGCCAGCCTCTATGCTGGCTCCCATGGGTACAGGTTCCAGAGCAGCCTAGAATCAATCAAACCCAGTGAGCCCCAGGCTTCAAGTCTGCTCTGTGCCTGGTCAGCACCCCTGACATCAAACACTGTGGTGGTACCTGTGGAAAGAGGACACAAGCTTGTTCAGTGCCAGGTAGGACCCTGCAACCCAATCCTTCAGGCCAGGTCCTATAATGTCATATTTCTGCAGACCCAGAGTCCAGACTTGTCCCTGAAGGCATCAATGCCAACCAGCCACCTTACACCAAAATACCACAAAAGCCTATGTCATGCACTCAGTTCTAGACCTAGCCACCGAGCTAGGTACCTGGCCAATCCCAGCACCTAGTTGACTGCTTCCAGTGCAGGTTTAAAGGCCACTTCAGCACCCAGGTCAGTCCTTGTGGATCTGTACTTCAAGCTGGCTCCCTAGAAACACAGGCTACAGGCCCATGACTATGAACTCAATCAACTGGACAATTCCAGTGAATCAAGATGCAAACCCCATGCTGTGGGTCCAGGCACAAGGCCAGAGAGCCTGAGCAATCCAGCAGCAAGCCTGCCTGTGCCAGATGACCTAGCAGAGTTAGCTAGTAAAAGGTTTTCTCAGCCAACACCAGTCACAGAAGACTGAAACAAGTCCCTGATTCTCCAAATGCATGGCCATCGATGTAAGGCAATCATAAGCACTGAAAACTAAAGAAATATAATACTGCCAAAAGAAAATCATTTCCCAGCAGCACATACTCAGAAAAGTGGACATACATGAACAGCCTGAAGAGTCAAAGGTACCACAAAACAGGAAGCTCAGTTAATGAACTCCAAATAATACAGAGAAGAACCTAATGAAACCAGGAATTCAAATATGAAGAGAAGATACTGAAAATAGTGAGGGAAAAAATCCAGTCGTGTCCTGGTCTCTTAATTACTTTTCTTCATTGCTGAGACAAAATACCTAACACCTAAAGTTAAAGGAGGGAAGGTTTATTCTGTCTCAGTTTTTAGAGGATTCAGTCTGTAGTCCTTTGGCTCCAAGGCAGGGAGGTACGCAGAGGGGCATCACAGAGGAGGACGACAGCTGACGGGATGCAAAAGCCTGGAAGGCAGCAAAGTAGCAAGCAGAAAGGGACAAGCAATGAGCAATGACACTGCAGCCCTCCGTCAGCCCCTCATGTTTTATCCAGGCCACCTGCCCTTAGAGCAGGTAGCGCTCACGCCCTCCCTCCTAGCACTGCACCGTGAATCAATCCTAGCATTATATCCTGGATCCCAGCATCGCACACTTTAGATCCAGCTACATCCAAAAAGCCCCAACTCTGATGCATGAGCTTTGGGCAAATAGCTACACACAAGCCGTAACATTTGGTATTCACAGAGTATGGGTTCCAGAAAGCCTCACAGAAATCCATGGGTGCTCCAGTCCCTCATATAAAATGAAATAGTACTTGCACTATGTACATCCACTCATATGCCTTTTTTTTTTGTATCAAGAATCAAACTCATGATTTTGCATTTGCCAGGCAGGCTCTGTGCCCCTGAGCTACATCCCCAGCCCCACTCATATACTTGAAATCATCTCTACTCTATAGAATCAGTACGGTGTAAATACTATGGAAATTGCTGTTATACTATATTGTTTTAGGGAATGATAAAAGGAAAAGTGCTGGTACAGACATAATTTTGAATATATCTGAAACCCCATTGGTTGAATCCACAAATGTGCAACCTATCAAAACAGAAGACAAATTGTACACATGCAAATATTTCAGAAAGGCTAGCAGTACACCTCTCAGTGGAAATTTCACAAGCCAGAAAAGAGTGAGGTGATAAATCCAAAGTGCTAAAGGACAAAAAGAAACATCTGCTGTGAATACCATATCCCACAAAGCTATTCTTCAGAACAGAATGAGAGAGAAAGGCATTCTCAGGTAAACAAAAATTGATAAATTTCTTCACTGCCAGACCTATCTTATAAGCAATGCTATAGAAAGATCATGAAACTGAAAAGTAGAGCTAGTAATCAGTAACATGAAAGCAAATGAAACTACAAAACTCACTGGAAAAAGTCAGCACACAGTCAAATACAAAAACCGGCTAACACTAATAGGTGGTATGTAAATCATTTGTATCTTTCTGCAAAGTTAAAAGGTCAAATTATTTAAAATATGATAGTTGCAATGATCTTTGAATGTTGTAAAATGTTGTAACTGTGGAAGTAAAAGTATTGAGTTTCTATGCAAAATAAAGTTGTTATCAGCCAAAAGTAGATTATCATGACTATGATATTTACACAAGCCTCATAAATACAATGAAAACCCTATGGGAGAAACACAAAAGACAATACAAATTCCAAGTGCACTCATAGAGAAAATCACCTAACATAAAGGAAAACAGTAAACATAGCAGAAAGGCACACAAGATCTACAAAATAATCAGAAAGAAATAAATAAAAAAGAAGGAGGAAAAAGAAATTATGTTCTGAAAAATAAAATTGACAAAGCTTTCGTGAGAAGAAAGAGAGAAGAGATTCAGAAATGAAAGCTGAAATATTGTAAGTGATTACACAGAAACAGAAACGTGAGACTTCTGTGAATAATTACATGCCAACAAACGAGATGACCTAGAAGAAATATATCAGTACCTACACACAACCTACCAAGACTGAATCATGAGAAAACAGAAAATAGGACTATGTCAGGGAGTAAGCAGTTTGAGTCAGTAATAAAAATCTTCTAGAAAAAAAAATCATTATTTAACTGAATTCTAGCAAACATTTGAAGAACTGTTATCAATCCTTCTCAAGTTCCCTGAAAAAAGTTGAGAAATACAAATATTTCCAAACTCATAAGGCCAGCATCACCCTGATACTGAGGGAAGACAAGGACACTACAGAAAAAGAAAGTTATGAGCCCATATTCCTGAAGAACACAGATATAAAATTCTCAACAAAGGTCTATCCAAGTAATTTCAAAGGTATATTAAGAGGCTCATTCACCACAATCAAGCGTGATTATCCCAGGATGGTTCAGTATCTATGAATTCAGTACACTATTCCAAAAGAATGAAGGACAAAATCCATGGAATCATCTCAACAGACGCAGAAAAAATCATTTGAAAAAGTTTTACACTCTTTGGTGCCCGAAGTTCTTTGCAAACTAGGTATAGAAGGAACTCAAGTCAAACAGTAAAGGCTACATTATGACGAACCCATGGCTGTTATTAACAATGAAAAGTTAGCTTTTCCCATAAGATCAGAAGCAAAAAAAAGACACCGATTCTTAACACTGCTAAGCACTGGAAGTCTAAGTTAGGGAAAAGATAAAGGGCATCTACATTGAGAAGGAATAAGTTCAATTGTCCCTGTTATAGCTAATATAATTTCACACATGTAACATACCCTTAAGTAATTCACCAATACTGTTAAAATAATGAATTAATGTAGCTAAATTGTAAAATAAACAATGAAATATAAAAATAAGCTGCTTTTCTGCACACTTACAACAGTCTAAAAAGATAATCAAGAAGACAGTCCCACTCATGATAGCTACCAAAAAATAAAATGCTTCAGAATGCATTTTACTAAGGAAGCTGAAAACCTACACAATGAAAACTATAAAACACTGATGGAAGAAACTGAAGAGAAACGAGAATGAGATCCTATGTTTATGGAATGGAAAAATTCATGTTGTGTAAAGGCTCATCGACTCAAAGAAATCAACACATTCAGTGCAATCCCAGTCAAAATTCTAATGACAATCTCCACAAATAGAGAAAACAATCTTAAAATTCAAATGGGACCACAAAAGACCTTATTAACAAAAATCAGGCAAAAAGAATAATGTTGGAGGAATCACACTATTTAATCTCAAAATATACTATAGAAAGCTACAAAAATCATAACATCATGGTACAGATCAAAGGAAACTAACAGCACAGAAACAAACCTATGTACTTACTGTTAATTGATTTTTAACAAAGTTTGAAAGGACACAGTATAGAAAGAATAGTCTCTTCTAAATGTGTCAAGAAAACTGGGTTTTGATGCACAGAAAAAAGAAATTAGACCCTTGTTGTATGCTATTCAAATGTATCGGCCATAAATAAATTAAAGTCTTAAACCTAAGACTTGAGACTATATAAATACTAGAAGAAAACAGAGAGCAAAATCTCTATGACATTAATCTCAGCAATGATTTTTGATAAAATTCCAAAAGCACAGACAATAAAAGCAAGTAGATAAATACAATTACATTAAATTAAAAAGCTTATGTACAGCCAAATAAACAAGATAGTAAAAAGACAACTCACAAATTAGGAGAAAATGCTTGCAAATCATACATCTGGTAAGGGGCTAATATCAGTAAAATATGTAATTCAAAACAACTCAGTAGCAAGAAAAAAAAATAACCTGATTTTAAAAATGGGCAAAAGACCTGAAAAGTCATTTCTCATCAAGTATAAATACAAACGGCTAATAGGTTTATGAAGAAACATTCACCATCACTAACCATAACAGGAAAGCAAACCAAAATCACAGCATGATATCAACTCAAACCCGTTAGAATGGTTATCATCATAAATTAATTACTTAAAAATTAATTTTACAACACTAACAAGTGCTGGAAAGGAATAGGAAGAAAAGGAACCCTTAAATATTTTTGATTGAACTGTTAAGTAGCATAGTTGTTATGGAAAACAGTATAGAAAAACTTAAAAGCAGAACTTTATGGAAAACAGTGTAGAAAAACTTAAAAACAGAACTATCATGTATATTCAATAACCCCACTATTTGATATGTATCCAAAAGAAGTGAAACAGGTATTCAGCACTGTTTACATCAGCCAAGATATGAAATCAACTTAACTGTTCACCAAAAGGCTAGCATATACAGAATAGCATTCAGGTTTTAAAAAGAAGAAAATCACACCATTTGTAACAACATGGATGTACCTAGAAGACATTGTATTAAGTGAAATTGACACAGAAAGACAAACGCTATGTGATCACATTTATATGTGGAATATAAAAAGTTGAACTAGAAAGTAAGTTGTGGTTACCAAGGGCCAGAAAGGCAGGTATATGGGGTGATATTGGTCAAAGGGTGAAAGATTTCAGGACTGAACAGGAGGAATACATTCAAGATCTATTATGCAACATGATGAAAGTAATTAATAAAAATATGCTGCATTCTGAAAAGCCCTAAGAGTGGATTTTAAAGTTTCTTATCACAAAAAGTTGTAAGAATATGAGGTAATGAAAATACTAACTAGGTCAATTATGCAATTCCAAAATGTATGTGTAAGGTTAAATATCATGCTGTATAAGATAAATGTATACAACTGGGATGGGGAAAAAGAGAAAAGAAAGAAAGGAAAAGGAAAAATAAATAAAACTAAATATATATATATGCAAAATAGTTTAGATAGTTATACTACTAATTGCTATTAGTTCACTGGAAAGAAAAGTTTGTGTCTATGTTGTTTGATCAATTTTTCATGCCTGTATCTTGTAATGTAAGCAACTTTACTTTGAAGATAACAATACGCAGTGTACTAACAATTGCTATGGTCCTATAATCTTGCTTTGAGATTTTGAACCATTGTTTTTATTGGTATTTTCCTTAAAATAAAAAAATTTTAAAGATAAATGTATACAGTTTTAATTTTCAATTACATAAGGTATTTTTAATTGTGTGGAGGCTTGTGGAAACAGAAAAGTTAAAATTTAGTCATTTCATAACGTGAGCCACTTCAAAGGAGTCTGGCGTTTCTAGGTAAATCCTGAGCTTACAGACCGAAAAGCAGCCTACAATTGGCAGAGCTATCCAGTCTTCTAAGAAAAAAGTGCACATGCAAACTAAAAGCAAAGATCAAGTCACAGAGCAGTGGTTTTTGTCTAGGAATTTCATACAGTAGATACGTCCAGAAAATCTCCCAGAGAAAAAGCAGACTCCAAGTTTGTGGTTCCATGGAAGCGGATCAGCCGGGCAGCTGTGGCCCTAAACTGTCTCCTTGGCAGGAAATGGTGAGGAGCAGCAGAAGCAACTCAGATTATGTCAGAATCCTGGGACCGACCTGGCATGGAACCGCAGGAAAGCTGGAACAGAAGCTGTTTGTTCATTTGCCAACACTTACCTCAGCATGACTCTGCCAAATAATAAGTGCCAACAAATTTTCAAGAGAGTTACCCTTCTGTGTACAATGAAGAGAGACTGAGGGAGGATGGCGGTGAGTGTGTAATTATACTGCGCCCTTTCCTGAGCTCAGTGCTGAACTTCACCTACTGCCTGACAGTGGGAAATGACACTTTGTCAGATTTCTGTCATAATCAGTCCCAGGATAGAACGTGAAATCCGATGACAAAATGCAGTTGAGACCATTTGCCATTAGGCAGCAAGGAACTCAATCCAGAGTACATAATATGTACCTTAATTTATTAAACTTTACATACCTTTTAACTGAATGCCTTCTTAAAGGAATAGTAAATTGTAATTACTTAGTTACTGACCCAAAAATAATTTATAGATTTTTTAGTTGGAATGTATCTCTGTAAGAGGTCACCTGGGAAGGTGCTCCCAAGATTAAAAGCATGAGAGATTTCCATGGAGATTATTGCACTGCAGTATAGATTTATAAGTGACTCAGATGTTGTGAGGTTTTTTCCTTAATAATCCGTGCAACCATCGCTGCATCAGTGAGCAAGTATTAGAGTCACACCTTCGGAGAGGGGCAGCTTTGCCGAGAGCTCCGACATAATGCATCTTGGTAGGAAAACACTCTTTTTCACCATGTGCATGGCATCTTCTTTCTCACCTAGGCGTACAGCCCAGGAACAGCCGGCTCTTGAGAAATGACACACTGTCTACCAGCTTCAGACACAAAAAGCTGGACAGAAGCTGCCTTGCACGTAACTACATTGCCTGTCCACTGTGCCCCTTGCAGCTCATGCCTTACATGCTCTGCTCCCCACCTTTAAACATATTTGTGTGTGCGCACCAGCAGTGAGAGACAGACAAGGCTGGGTTTGGGATTCCTCCAAGTAGCTTCGTTGTCAATCTGAACCAGTCTACCCAGCTCAACTCCGGCCACATAAAGGAAACCAAAAGAAAACATTATGTCCCTACAAGTCTAATGGCACTGTTGTATCAGCACATTCTGTACTTTTTCATATTTTGTTTTTGTCTTTCGCTCTTATTAAATTCAATAATGAAACACCATATCTAATTTATGAAAAAAAAAGGAAAGTTGAATGGAGAGGTCAGACTCATAAAAGTGTGATATCTCTAGTTGGAGCCAAATTCCTAAAGGTTTAGCCTGTGAAATAGCCAAGCAAAATAAGACACAATTGGTGCTAACTTCATTTTCAAACATTCCCACAAGGAGGTTTACAAGTGCCCGGAGGGGTGACTTAGCCTCAATTGTGTCTTGTTTAATTTGGCCATTTAAAAGCTAAGGTTTTTCTAACTTGGCTCTACTTGTAGATATCACACCTCTACATGTCTGAACCTGCTTCTTAACTTGGCTTTTCCAGTGCACATTAAGTGTTTCTGATTTAGTATCACTCTACAAGAATTTGTAAGTGGTTTCTTTGCACTAATGTCTGGATGGATTGGGCTCAGGTGTATTGGTGGGTTTCCACTATTAAACTATTTCACACTGCTTCACCCTACCTAATGGTTAAACTCTCAGAGTTCATCTTCTGTGCTGGAGACTATAAGTGCTCAGACATGAAAGAACTGAAATTTACATGTTGTAATTCCAACAAATCAAAATGGATAAATTGTTTAATTAAATAAATGCATTATCTTTACCATGAGCTTCTGATTAACATGCTTTACTTGAGGGGAAAAAAAGAAGAATTTTCTGGTCTAGTAAACAGAATGCAGAAATGATCTGTGATGTGAATTTCTCCATGTATTAAGTGGAAAAACTATTTATTACAGATTATGTAGTTCATGATAAACATGAAGTAATATAAGTAGAGCAAATTATGAACACCTTTATGAATGTTCATTATATTTGGTTCCTTTCTCCACAAAAAGAATTAAATCCAGCTTATAGAGATGTTCAAAACACAAGATAACCTAGATTAGAATACACGAACTGGGCTGGGAATAAAACCCAGGAGCAGAGAGCTTGCCTAATATGCAGCCTCCTGCAAGCCACAAAAAATGACTTCAGAATGAAACAAACCATTTGAGCACCAAACCTCAATTTCTTTGTGTAAGATGGAGCTTATAATAATTTGGACAACTCTAGGCCTTAGAGAGAATTACATGAGAACACTGATGTACAAGGTATAAGTCTTGATGAGATATTTCACTGATACTAATGGAGAATTAGTTAATTAAGTGTTAAATGATGGTGTGAGTAACTAGAAGAGCTCAAGGAGAGGGCGCTTGCATGGGCTAAAGATTAGCAAGTGCTCTCGGAACAGATGCGTTTGGGGTAGACCTTGAGGGATCTCTTCAATTTGAGGGCACATAAGGGAAGAAAAAAGCCTCTTTAAGGAGTTGAGGGAAAGGAGATGGGAGAGGCAGAAGGCTGGCAGCAGCTGATACAGAGACAGGCAGGGGACAGCTGCTGTCCTGGGGAAGGAACTGCAGAAGAGGGGCTCCCTGGAGTAACAGAAGTGAGACGGTGAAAACGAAGGAGCCTGCTGTGAGCTCAGTGCTTGTGTTCTCCCCACTGCCACTTAAATCCTTAGGTTGAAGCCATAGTATCCACAGTGATGGTGTTGGAAGATAGTAAGATAGTGCTGTGGGAAGACGGTTAGGGGCGGTGTCATGAAAGTGTGTGTCTGGTCTGATGAGATTAATACCTTTATAAACAAGAGAAAGTGCAATGTGGTCCACTTTCTCTCTCTCTCTCTCTCTCTCTCTCTCTCTCTCTCTCTCTCTCTCTCTCTCTCTCTGTCTCCCTTTCTCTCTCCATCCTTCCCCCATTGTGCACATACAGGGAGGAAGCTCTGTGAGTGCATGGCAAGATGGCATCCTCCTACAATCCACAAGAAAAGGCATCACAATGAAACCAACACTTTGATCATGGACTTCAATACAATAACAATAACAGGGAGTGTTATTTGGGCAGTGTGCTAGTTATGATGCCCAGGGAGGAATGAAGTTGACTGAGACTGCACACAGAGAAGCCAGCCGAGAAGCTGTTTTGTCATCTGTAGAAGGAAAGTATTGAAATGAAGGTAATGTTTGGAAGCAGAGCAGTAGGGCAGGAGAGCCAGGGAATACATTTAATTGGCATTTTTAAGATACAGTGGTATCCACTGTTGAGAATAAAGAAGAGCAGAGGGTGGCCCTGACTTAACTCGGGCTCTTGAGTTTTCTCTGTTTTACCAAGTGGATAAAGAGCTCACAGTGATTAGGCTGAATTATTCAAAATAGGCAACCCAAGAGCAGTTAAATTATAACCATCACCTTCAATAATAATGAAGAACGCTAAGTCATGACTCAGACTAACCAATCAAAGATTGGGAAGTGAAAATTACATTCAGTTTTGACTTAATTCCAAGCTATACCTCTAATGTCAAAGTTTCCTGGAGAGTTGCTGTTCCATATCCTTGCTTCTCCATGCATCAGAAAAAGAGTAAGCACCAAAACGTGACCTCAGTTCTCTCTTGGGCTGTTTGTGACTGAGTGAGACAACATTCCTAAATAATTGGAACCAAAAACATTGCCACATAAACATAAAGTTGTATGTCAAGATATTTGACAATCATTAACAAATAATCAAGACCAGTGGGAAAACTAATTTCTAAAAATTAAATGCTCTCCATCAGGAAATGTAGGGTTCACAACTTGAAGAATTTCATTATTGGACTATATTTTTGTTATCCAAAGAACAAACTTCATATTGGACTGTTTAATCCCTAAATTTCCTTACTTAATTAAATCATTCTAATAGCATCTCAATATATAAAGTAACTGTTATCACTTTAGAGAATGTGAGAGATATAAGCAGAAAAAAATACACTTATCAAACCAAAGAATTCAAGTTATCTGCTGAGTTCTTTATATGTGTATCTATACACAAACACACATGTACCATACAACCATATATATGTGTGTGTGTGTGTGTGTGTTTGTGATCACATGTATACACTCATGCAAAATCTATCCCAAGATTTCTAGAACTAGAAACAACTTTATAAGTCATCTCACAGAAGGTTTTAATTTGCCAGAAGAAACCAATGAAACCCAATTCCCACTTTGCCCCAGGAAAGAACTGGGGAAGAGTTAAAGTCATTTAGCAAGGTCTCTGTCGGTTAAGTGCTCAGCCCAAGATCTGCTCATCTTGTCACACTGCTTCCCTGTGCACTGCCCAGCCCACAATACCAGAGCCTTTGTTAGGAATTCAGAACTGTCCCAGAGGAGCTGGCTGCGGCCATCCTGGGACTAAAAACACTCAAGAAAACTTAAGGTCAATCAACTCTTCGAGAGTTAATTGCCTGTGGCTGTTCACCCCACTCAAATCAGAACCCTGGAGTCCTCTGTCTCCTTTTTCAAGTTCCAGTTGTGACAATTTGTAACAAAGACAAAATTTTCCAAAATATGCATCTCTGAAATCACAAGTTAGAGGTATTTTGTGTTCGAGTGAAGTTCTGGAAACGTTGTTAAATCTTTTCTGCTCTTACAAATTCACTCACCACATATAAACCCTTAGAGAAGCTTGCAGGTAAAAGTAAGAGAAGAACAACATGGTGAAGAAAGAGGCAGAGAGAAAAGGGAGAAAGAAATGGAAGAGAAAGGAGAGGAAGAAAAGGAAAAGAAAGAGAAGGAAGACCAAGAAAAAACAGAAAGCAATAAAAAGACAGACCGGCCAAGAAGAAATTTTATTTCTGTTTAATCCAGGATTTGTTGAGCTTATCTGGTTACAGACCCCTTTGTTTGTACAGTAGCTCTCAGAAATAATAGTCTATCTATCACAATTTATGAAAATTTGCATTCAGGTCTTTCTACTTGCAATTGGATGTACATGCTGTTTGTGCCTACTAATGTGTTCGTAATTTAACCTGAACTTCTGGGGACCTAGCTTAACCCAAGAAACAATTGCTGCAGGGAGATTCATACAATTGAGAGGTCCCTGAGAGAGAAGGGGACAAGCAGAGCCTTCCTGGCCACACAGTGTCCGGTCGGGAAATGCACTCAGCCCTGCCCGTGGCCACCTGCGGCTCTCCCAGACCTGGTCCCAAGGTGAGCAGGAGGCCCTGAGACCGAGCTTTTCACTCATGTGGTTTCCTACATGAAAGCATGTGGGGAGAAAGTCCCGGAGGAGAGCACTGGAAGGATACAGTTTATCACACACTTTTCTTTCTGCAGCATTCACGGAAAAAGGCATTAGCACTTGGAACTCCTCCGAATTGCGCTTTGGTTTTGTAATTTGATTTATTTATGGTTTTCTGGGTCGAGGTGTTGGGAAAGCTTCAAATTCTATGTCAGATCCTCCTAATGTGTTTGAAAAGCTCTCTGACAACAGATCCCATGTGGGAATTACCCGGGTTGCCCACGCATGGCGTCCCAGCACCCACTGCTTCCTGCAGGAATCTGGCAGGCTGCCCCCTGCCTGCCCTTCGCTCTCCCCTGGGCTCCATGGCTCGCTCACTCTGAGCCCAGGGAAGCCGCTCACTCTGAGCCCAGGGAAGCCACAGGACACACAGGAAGGCAGTTCCCTCCCTCTGCACTCAGCGCCTCCGTGAGGATGGGGCTTGCTGCATAAGGGATGCTGGGCGGACCACAGCGTCCACTCCTCTGTGCTTTTGCAGTGGCTTCTTCTTTTCCTACATTGGTTGTCCACTTCCTGAGCCCCTCACACACCTCGTCTCTTCCCACAGTGTCAGAAGATGAGCTGCAAAATACACAGAGGCAAAATATATGCCATGGAAGGAACAGAGAGGAAACTGAGCACAGCCCGCTGAGACTTCAACCAGCTCGTCATTTCATCAGTGTGTTTGCTGCTCAGTCATCAGATATCCATTCCTTCCTCAAAGAGGCAAATTGAGGGTCTGCTGCATTAATGTTGAGATGCGATGGTTAATTTTGTGATGGTCAGATGGGACTCATGGATGTCCAGGCAGCTGGTATCCCACAGTTTCCGGGAGGCCCATGAGGGCATTTCTGGAAGAGATTCATGTTTAAATCAGTGGCCTGGAGAGGATCTGTCCTTACCAGTGTAGGTGAGCTTCATCCAATTTGCTGAGAACCTGGATAGACCAAAAAGGTGGGGGAAAGTGAATGTGCCCCTGACTGTACTGGGGTACCCTCTTCTTCCACCCTTAGAAATCGGCTCTCTTGGTTCTCAGACAGTAGACTTGGGCAGGTCTCATGCCATAGGACCCTCTGTTCTCAGAACTCCAGGCCCAGACTTGACTTGGATTGGATGAAACCACCAGCTTTCCTGGTTCTCCACTTGTAACGTGGTGGATCAGGAGACTTCACGGCATCGACAATCATGGAAACCAAGTCTCATAATAAATGTGGGTACATATGGATAATATACATTGACTTGCCATAGTAATATAAGAGATGAGAGCATTTATATCAGAAACAACAGGAAAAAGTATTTTAAAAAGCTCAGAGGTGGACGGGAAAGCACAGAGCCCATGGAACTAGGTCTCATTTGTCACAGGTAGAGCATACATTGCACAAGCAATGTCAGAGGACATGGACAGAGGAAGCCAAGGCCAACCACAAGAATGTCTGATGTACCCTGCATAGAATCTGAATTTTGTCCTGAGGCAAGAGAGACTCATAGCAGCATCACAGACAAAGATCAGGTAATTTGATTTAAATATTACCAAAAGCACTGTGACATAAATATGGGGTGCATTTGAGTAAAAACAATTTTGAAACAGAAACAACCTGAACCAAGATAAAAGCAGTAAGAAAATGGAAATCATTTCCAAACATCCAATTTCCAAGAATGAGATGATGAAGGTTCTGTTCACTGAGATAGAGTATATTAGAGGCAGATTGAGTTTGAACTGAATAAACTCAGCTTTCTTACGGGTGTGCAAATAAAGGTGTCCATCAGGTGTAGGCTAGAGATAAGTGTATTTTCTGCATGTAGGTGGCAGCGGAAGCCATGAAAACAGAGTTTATTAAAAGGTGTGAGATCAACCAAAGCAGACCTCACAAAAGGAAAAGAGCAGAAAGATGCTAGCTGTCTAGGCAACCCCAGCATCCACCAGAAGAAAATGGCCAAGAAGAAAATGCAGAACAAAACAAGAACAGCTGGTGGAGTCCCCCAGGGGCTCAGGACACCCCTATTTCTACTAATTTTTTGTCCTCCCAGATTATTTCTTTTGAATGGATCTAGATTAAAACCAAAGATTGTTGTTAATAATTCGAAGTGACTTCTAAAAGGTTGAGAGGAGGAACAAGTTGTTTTTGCAGTGTGACTTTTCAGTGTTTCCCATTTCCACTTCTGCTGCCTGAAAAGGACAAATAAATTGAGAAGTAAATGAATGAAAATCTCAACATACTTCAGCCACGCCTCAGAAAAGCATTTTTCATAGCACCAATCACATCTTAAATTGAAAGTAAACTGGGGAAATAAATTAACCTGGGTGAACTTAGGTAATGTTCTGCAAATAACATTAAAAATAGTTTTCATGACCATGCACAATATCGGTGAAGAAAACCAGGAAAAGCTTAAAAGACAATTAGTCCAAAGGCTGATGTCACATTTGAGAGTTAAAACCACCAAGCAAATCTGAATAAAACATCTTGTGAGAATAAGAGGCTGAATAAAATTAAGGCAGATTAAGGAACTTACTTTTGGTGATTCTAAAAGAGTAATTATTTTCAAGTATCACAGTGTGTCTTCAGTGACTGAAATTATTACGATGCTATGAGGAAAGAACTCGATTCAAACCCGAACATGAAATGGCATTTCCACAAGGAGCAGGGGAATGGGCCGCTTCCTATGAGACATTACACCCAGAGTCTGGGTAGGTTTCTTTCCTGAACTGGAGCCTAAAATCCTACTTCATTTCCTTGCCTTTTCCCAGCATTTATAAGTATCCAAGTTTCAATGGTGGGAATGAGTAGTAGACAACGTACTCCAATTCCCTGTGCTGTAAAACTTATTTTAAAAAGTAACTTGTAAATTTAGCAGCTTGCTTCAGCTTCTTCCTGTCAACTAAAGTGGCCAACTACTCCCATTC
Organism: Cavia porcellus; assembly: GCF_034190915.1. NCBI lineage: Eukaryota > Metazoa > Chordata > Mammalia > Rodentia > Caviidae > Cavia > Cavia porcellus. Next base: position 47,958,978 of record NW_026947487.1, on the reverse strand, counting down.
TTAGGGACAAACAGAGGAAAACTATCACAGCCAAAAATAATGTTCTTTTTAAAAAAACTAAAATAAATCATTTTTGGTATGAATTTGCTTCTATTTCTCCCTCTCTAGAGGGTCATTATGGAATTTAGGACTGTGGACTTGAATTATCAGCTTCGGACTCTGCTTTTGGACCATCACTGTGAGCTATTGGAAGCATTAATTGTGGTGCTTTTGTTTGCACTGGCGTCTTTCTTCAGAGAACGCTAAGCAGTCCTGTTCAGTGTTTTATCTCAGGGCCTCACAGGAGCCCTGGAAAATAGAAATAGCACTCTGATGAATGTACTTTTAAACATGAAAATGTTTCCGTCGCACACATAACTCTTCCCAGTGAAGTGAGATGCTCTCCTCCCTGTAACTCCATGTCCTGAGGTCATAGTACATTCCTGAGAGCTGGGTTTATACGGGTAGATACTTTTTGTTATTTCTAGGCTGGGTAAATGGATGGATGGACAAATTGCTGTATACAAGAGTCTCAGTGTATGTTATGCTTTTTCCTCACTTGTTTGACTTTGATGAAAGGCAAATAGAAATGTGTAAATAGATGGAATAATGGAGAGGTGGGTGAGCAGTTAGAGGACTGATAAATGGAAAGATGGGTGAATGAGGAATGGTTGAGAGGAAAAATGGGCAGATGGGTGCGTAGCTGGATGGTAAGTGGATGGATGGTATTGCTGGTCCACATAATTAGTGTCATTCTATGCTATAAATGGATAAATGAGAATCTCAAGTAACACCCAGTGAGCATTCCAGAAAGAAGAGAATCCATAGATAACTGTTCTTCAAATAATATAGAAAGAGAATTTTCATGATCATACAACATATACATAAATTTAAACTATTTTTAAATCCAATCACCAAACTAGGAGAAATAGAACATACTTTTCTTCATGGGATTATTATTATAAGAATTCAGTGTTCTACTACAAATGAAAAGGGTTTCAAACATCACAAAGAGTTCTGTAAGAGTATAATGCATTACTAAAATTATAAGAAAATACTGGAGATTTAAGAAAGAGCTATTTCATTTTAATATGCTTTTTTCTTTGCCCCTCATCCTTTCTTACCCATCCATCCAGCCTTAGGTCATTTCAGATTCAACCTTTTCACAAAATGATGATCTTGGTGTACATTAGTCTTCTCTCCTTTTCACTTCTGATACAGATAGATGCTATGAAAACTAGAACAATATAAGAAAGATATTATTTCAAGTTAGAAGTCCACAGAACACAAAACAGTATCAGAAAGGACTGTGATTTTGATTCCCAAGATCAAACTTGAGGGACCATGCAGCAGGAAGAGTCCCTGAACACATTTTTTATGTCTCAAATTCATTGGTTGTCTTGGGGTTCTAGGAACCACTGGAAATGTCTTTGATTTTTCGCTATAAATCCCACTTTACGTCAGAGTTGAGCCAGACTTCAACCATCTCAGCTTGGCCCACAGCAGTGCAAGCCCCCCAGGAAACCAACAAACCAATTGTTTTCTAAAGTGTGTTTCAGAGGATAGAATTTCTGATGTGGTTTTGATATTTCAATACAACTTTTATTATCTGTTGCTAGGTTTAAAAAAAAATAAGTCTTCTCAATCTAGAGTCTAAAATAACAGCAAGCACTTCCTACCTCTCAGATCACAGTGTATTAGCTGGGCAAAGCTTCTGCTGGCTGCCCCTTGGTGTCTTACTGGGGGTGTCAATGGGTGCTGTCTGGGGCTGCAATCATCTAGCAGGTCATTTGGCAAATTGAGCAACAGAGCCTCCTTCTTCTGGTACCAGACCAAATTGCAGGATTTTTCCAGTGAGAAAAACCAGACTTGTTACACAGTGGCCCACGATCCCCTACCGCATAAAAAGACTATCCCAAAGGGAGAAAGCAGAAGCTGCCAGTTCAAAAACAGGCACAGTGTCTCCCTCACTGCATTTCAAGCTCAGTACAAGCCACAGACTGGCTCAGACTCAGTGCAGGAGGTGACCGCAGAGACGTGAGAGGACTTAAGGCAGAGCTCACTGGGGGCCACCTTTGGACATGCAATGCCATGTGGCATTACCGTGAAAACTGCTTCTGTTAATTAAAAGCACACAGAGGAGGGAGGATGCCTTGCACCACTGCATGCCCCACCGTTCTTCATGACAATAAATACCAAAATGATTCACCTGGGAGTTGTGAGTCCTCTGCCCTGCAGACGGTATTGCCATTCAGTGGCCATGGTCACAGAGGATTGAAGGAAGGCTCAGCTCTAGAATACACTCTGTGTAATCCCAACCTTGAATTGTATCTGCTGTTTAGAAATAAGGAAAGACTACACGAACACATGTGTGCGTTGTTTCAGCTCTGTTAATGAGCACATAAGTTAAGGACCTTCTTTAGTTTCACTCCAGGTGTTTCATTGACCTTAAATCGTTTGGTTTTCTCAGTGATCCCCTGAGGTTGATAGGGCTCAAGTGTCTGTGAGTCCCAGACAATCATATTCCCTCAGCCTTGATTATTTTACTCTTTTTATGTGAGGTTGGTTCAATCCAAAAGTGGCAAGATGAAGAGTGCTCTGAATAGTGTTTATCTGAGAAAGGGAAGAGGTAAAAACGGTAGAGTTGAAAAAAGTCATCCTGTAAGCATGGCAGACAAAACCTCAGCCCAGGCGCTCTACGCAGCAAGAGTGGCTGCATCTTCCAGCGTTGAACACTCAGAACCCGCTCTCCGTCTGCACCTCTCATGCTCTGATCCTGCTTGCTTGGTGGGGAAACCAAAGTCACACCTTAGAGGCAATGCCAAGCCATCTGCATCCCTACTGTATCTAAGAGATTGAGAAAAAGTGGTTGTTACAGAGATTCTACCCTAACAATTGCGTCAAAGTGAAGCAATAATCTGGATAAAATAACCATATTATAGGCACTATGTTTGTTGTAACTCTTTCTCTCCCTCTCTCTCTCTCTCCTCTCTCTCTCCTACTCTATCTTGACCTGAAGTCTTATTATTCATGAAGACACTTAACTGATAACTCAGAGAGCCAATTTTAGAGTGTTATAGCTTAGTCTTTATAAGGCCATTTACCATCCCATATTCATATATGACAATCTAATGGCACTTCATTAAAATGTTGCTTTTAGAAATGCAAGAAGTACAGAGAAATCACTTTTTAACAATGCTATTTTCAAGATTGTAATTTTCAAAACAATTTATTTTGTAACTTAAGGAGAAGGAAAGAAAAGAAAGGAAAAATGTATGACCTCCCTCTGCTGCTGCTTCGGGGTGACATCTAAAAGAGCCACTCTACAACGACCAGTGCAGAACCACACTGTGCGTCACTCATTCCTTCCACAATTACTGGAATACTTTCTGCCGAGCACCATGACAGATGGCTCCTGCTTTCGTATATTTTATAACCTGCTCAGGAGACAGGCAAGTAATAAAAAATATGACTGGTACTATGATGAGATGTCCGAGTGCAGTGAGGCCACGAAGAAAGGCTGCCCAGCCCGCCTCAGGGGACTAGGGAGAGAGAAATAGAAAGCAGCCACGTGTAAAACAGCAGGACCATTCTGCTGCTCCAACGGAGCAGGGCAGAGGGGTGCTTGAGAGAACGGCAGGTGCAAATGCACAGAAGTACAGAGATGTGAGAAGTCCTCATGTGTTCAGAAACTGCACTATGCAATGAGACGGTGGACAAAGATGAATAGCTATCTGGGATAGGGCCAAATGGTGAAGGGCTTCGCTGTCCTTGAAAAGAACTTGGACTTGATTCTCAGGTTAAGGAAATATTAGCAGAGGCCCATTGTTAGCCATCTTGCTGTAAAAGGAGCTGGCAGGGCAGCCTGGCCAGCAGTGTTGAGAGCCAGCAGGCAGGTGGCTTTTCCCTTGGAGAGGGCAGCCAACCACAGCTCTTCCATAACAGCAGCCTGGTCGTGGTAACTGGAAAAGCTAGGGAAGAGCCAGACAACCCCAGGGAAAAGCGACTCCGGCTTTACTCCCATTTTATTAACTACTCCCTGGATACTTGTAGAAAATGGGGGTGGGTGGTGAAGTTGTTTCTGCTGAAGCCGTTATAATGTGTCAGAAAATTAGGATTTCTCACACTTGGAAAAGCAATTGCGCACAAACGTGGCATCTTCCCACCTTGCCGATTTTGCTCAAAATCACACAGCAAAAATAACCTCTCCCAAACTGACAGATTTCAGACCTAAAGACAGAGCTCCTAAGCAACGTGTGCTGCACTGATTCAAACCCTTTTCCAAAAACCCCACCCCACCCCTATCCCAGAGACAGAACCATTCCCCTGGAAACGTCTGCAAATCCGGGGCTCTGTAAATTACATACGGAGAGGGATAATCCCCTAAGGAAAAAACATATTCTAGGGGCGCAAACATTTATTACACTTTGCCGTGATTTCATGTTAGACCGCGTATAAGTTAACACCAAACAGTTAAAGACAGGAGTAACAGTGCCGTGGATGTGCTCCTGTACTGTTCAGCCTCTTCCAACAGCCCCACCTACTTCGCAAGGTTATTTTAAAGATTAAATGAGGAAATAAAAGTACTTTGTAAACCGTAAAGCTCTATCCTGATGTAATGTATCATTAGCAAATTAATTTACAAATGGCTAGGACAAGGTGCCTTTTGAATGACACTTTTTGTTCTTATATGAATTGAGAAAAAAATGTCCTAGTCTGGTCTGCGGAGCAAAACGAAGGGCTGGCCACACCGGCGTCCCCTGATGTCACGGCGCAGATGTGCACGGTTTCAATTGCCCGCATCAGACAGTAGCAATCAGGCAGCAAGCGCAAACCCATCTGGTTCTCATACTGCTGAACGAGGTGTTGAAGTGGATGATTTCTACTCAGCTAAATCGGAACAAATCCTCCCGAGCTTTCACCAAATGATTAAAGACAGTGCAAACTGTCTTCAACCGGGTCCTCACTCCTTGATATACTCTGTCAACAAGCCTAAGGCAAAGGCGGAAGGACTGGATGTTGAATGGTCACGTCACAGTTCTTGGGCGAGTTTACTGGATTGTCACTGGTCCGCACAACTGAGAAGCCATGCATGAGATGTCCAGAGGTGAACCAAACGTAAACCAGACCTACCCAATTTTGAATGCTCTCAGCTGTGTATTTGTGGAAAATATATTTCTTGGAGGTTTGCCACTTCTTTGCTGAATGCCATGGCTGGGATTTCTACTTAATAGTGTGGGATGGTGCTTGGGACAGAAATGCTAAGTCTAACCGCAGAAGCCTAGCTAAAAAAAATAAAAAATAAAGTAACAACTCTCTCAGGGAGATGCACAGCTAGTTCCTTCTGTTAAAATCAGAAAGTTAGTAAGTTATTTAGTCAGACAAATGCAAAAATATTTGACTTTTACTCCTAAGACCATGGTATATCCTTACTAGTAGATGACTCTAAGGACAACAGAATACATTAAAAGAATAAAGAAAGCTGATAGTAAATGATGATAGTATAAGATACATCGACATTTTTAAAGTATGAGTCTTGATTTCAGAGAATCTAGTGATTTTTTTGTTTTTGTTTTTGTTTTACCAGTATCATATATACCAAATAACGCAATGTAAAATAAATTCAGATACACTGACATCAAAATCTATCAGCTCACTATAGTATATATGCCAAGACCTAGCATATGTAAAAAATGAGATTGTTCTTATTTGTCTTATGTTAATACAATTTCCACTAAAAGATGGATCCTGGCCAGCAGCTGAGGGATCCAATGTGATCTTCAGAAACATGAAATATTGTTGGGGGAGCACCTGATGGAATTAAAAATGCTTCTTATATTTGCTTCATGCAGGAATGCTGCATAAGGACTGAAGCTATGAAAACCAATTTTTGAAATGGCATATTACCCAATTTACCTAAATATAAAAGAGATGCCAAATATCTGGGGATTTACCCAAACCAGGCAGAGATTGTCTTGCCTTGAAATTACATATTCATGTGAGCAGTTCTGGAATTTGGTTTCATACAGTGGTTTCTTGACAGTATTTTGGACATATTAGCTCCCAAGCTTTCTTAATTCATATATGTGATTTGTACTGGTTTTCATAAGTATACAGTTGCCTGGTCCTGATCAAGATGAATGTGTGTGGTTATGTTATGGCGTGCAGTAAGCCCCAGAGCAGGGCTTACCACATGTAGCTCGTGTGACACCAATGTTAAACTGAGCCCAGCACAAGGCTGACAGAGTAAAAAGATCAGAAATCTCAGGATATGAGTGTTGGTGTTTATGCGTGGTCTTAACAAAGCAGCAGATTTGGGGAATAGACTTTTCCATTGTTCATAAGTCATTGTTGATTGTTTTTTCATTATTAATTGTTGGGAATATGAATATCTAGGATGCTTGAAGTTATGCTGTTTTACAAAGCACTACACAAATATGTGATGCTTCCAAAATCTGGGGAATGGACATTATCATTATCTTGAGTTCACAGAAGAGTAAACCAGACCTGATAGAGATGGCGTGACTTCTCAACACATGTTCAAGAAATGAAAAAATTTGCAAATAAAACAGATTTTCTGATTCTATCTTTTTTCCCATTTGTTTTCCTTTTCATATAGCCATGAGCTATTTCTGTGCAAGTTTTTGAGGCCTTAGCATGTAGAAGTGGACTTCACCATTTTGGGATCCCAGTGATGAAGATTTTCCCCTGCTATAAAGTAGTTGCTAATCCTGGTTTTCTCAGCAGTCAGTTTACTTCTGTTTTGGCTCTTTGCCTTATTAAGACCTCCAACCCCTTTCTTATCACTATCAAAAGGCCCTTTCCGGTCCTACAGCAGAAGAGGAAGAAACAGGAAAGTTGTGGGTTCCACTCCACAGATTTGACACTTTCCCTTAGCCTGCTCCCACACATTCCATCCCAGGGCACTTCAATTTTTAGCAAAGAAGCCCAGCTGTTTAAGTTCACTCACATGATGATAAAGTGACAGTCCAAACTGAAGGATAAATTGTCCACTTATCAAACTTTCGTCTCCTTGTATAAGGATCATTGGCCAATTTGACGCATAGAGTAAGGCTTTTTCGAGAGCATCACTGCACAAGGAAAGGTAGAGAAGCAAGGTGAGCACAGAGATAAGGCAGTAAAGAAGAGTGAGAATCCACGTGTCTTCTCGTTTAGCTCCACTCCTCCAGATTCTCTGTGAATCGATCACTTCAGATTCCTCTCAGTCCCCATCAGGAAGGGAATGAAGAGTGAACCCCACTGCACTGAAGATCTTCAGACCCAGGGTCTGCACAGCACAGTTCACGGTGCACAGGAAAAGCTAGGGCACTGCCCCTCATGGAAACTCTGATACCAGGAAGTCCAGGAACTCGGCCAGAGACATGATCTGCTTTATCCTGGGTCTGTGTCTACATCACTTCTTTATGAACAGAACGTCAGATAACCAAAGAATAGATACAAACAGACAGCAAATGACTCCTCCCGACCTCTTCAGAGTCCGTCTTGACACCTGTCTCAGGATGTGGCCAGCCATGAATTCTGTTAATTACGCTCACAATCTTACCAGAATACCTCAAAACACACTTCACACACCTCAAAATAGCCTCCTCTAAAGAATCTGTCAACCAGGGGCCAGATATTGATCACTAGAAATTAATACCCAGCTCCTTTGGAAAATGTTGAGTCTATTATTGCATGATTGATAGCTTTGTCACCATCTAAGACAATGTTTCTTCTTCCATGTACATTAGCACTTAAGTCTATTTATGTATTTCAGCCAATGACTGTGGCAGGCTCTTGAACAAAGTGTCCATTGGTGCTTAACAACCCTCTTATCTCTGACTTGGCAATTCCATTTTTAAACATCTGCGCTATTTTGACATTCGCTTTATTTGGGCCCATAAACCATAATGAGAAGAAAGCCTGACTGGGAAATTTGCAAATGCAGCCAGTCGGAACACAGTAGCTGCTCAATAAATAATTGTTGACTAAAAGTAAAGTGGACTTATCAGCAGTCTGTGGATTCTAGGGATGGTGGGAGAGGCACAGAGAACACTATCAAGTACCCCGAGTGGTGTTTAAGGACTTCCTCTCCACGGAGGAGACAAGCTGTCAAACATGGGCTGAGATGAGACAGATGTTCCTTCAAGAGCATCCAGGAGACAGACAATACTCGGCTTCTCTTTAGAATTTCACATTTTTGTTCTCATTCCTCAGCTCACAGTTCTAAGAAGTGTTTACAAAACCTTTTCTTGTGTCAGAGGCCTCCTTTTGTTATATGCTTTCCTAACAGACAGTACACCCAAGAGAACATCTATATATGTTTTTCTGTTGAAAGTACATATCCTTTATTAAAAAGAAAGAAAAAATCTCATCTGGGTGAAGGTTAAGGAGGCCAGCTGGGGTTCCGCCATCTTACCAAGAAGCATCTGTGTCATTGTTCCCCTTTTCCCTCTTGGGTTTGAAGCCCTGGATATTATGAGGAACAGCAAAAAGCTTTCACATAAATCATCTGCATGCCAACGTGGCAGCGGAGCTAAGAATTCATGCTTCTGGCTCCCAGCTGCAACAGTAAAAAGCCTCTCTGAGCTGGTCAGCAAGGGTCCTCCTGAGTGCCACTGTCCTCTGTGAAGTACTCTCCAGAAAAATTAAAACAAAATAGCAGCACTATTTTGATCTTAGATTTATCCCAAAATCAGAGCAAAAACCATGCTCAACAAACACCCCATGCACTGCTGTCAGAGTAGCTCTGTGGTCAGGCACAGCTCTAACCAGGGTTAGGACTTGGGGTGACCCTGTCTTCACAGACAGAAAGGGAAGAGAAAATCCAGAGAAAGTAGTAGCCTCAGAAAATAAGGCAACAGCTCAGATAGGACAAATCTCTTTCAGGCAAAATTTCTGTTTTTCACTGTCTGTTTCTTGTGGCCTGGAAAAATTCCTAGTACATAACAGGGGAAACAGTGAATGAATGAATGAATGAGATCCAAAGTGTAGTGACCCAAGCAACACCAATCCACTGTGCATGTTAAGGGCATAACAGCAAAAACAACCCAGAAGAATCCCCCTGGCACAGGGCTGGGGAGGGTGTCAGGGAGACATTGCCTTGAGGCATTGGCTCAAATAGCACCACCACTGCCCGACCCCCTCCACAACTGCACAGCACAGCCTGGACCTCTGAGCCACAGTAGAACCACTCCCTCCATGCCAGTGGCCCCCTTGGAAGCCAGCCAGCCTGTGCAACATTACTGCAAGCCCAGCAGTCCCTGTACCATATACACAGACTATGTGGTTCATCAGACCAGTCCAGGGTGAAGGCAAATGGCAAGGCATGCAGCATCGGAAAAAGCCAGATGGATCAATAACAAGAAAGGCAGTGGGGGACTGAAGCCCTCAGGGACACACTCCCCGCTCATCTGAAGGAAAACAAAATAAAATTGACAGCAGAAGCAAATGGTGTTGCCCCTGCGGAGAAGCATCCCAGCCTAACAAGATGGTTCCTCGCACAGGGGTACTTTGTTTATGGACCTCAGGAGGACCATCCTCAGAGCAAGGTGCAGACGTGACTGGCCCCTGATGAAAATCCCAGGATGTCTCCTGTGCCCTTGAACAGTGTGTAACCAGCCCCAGCTGCAGGAGGGAGTCAGAGCCACCAGACTCCATAGCAATACATCCGCCCAGGGGTGTTACCCAAGACCCCAAACCACCACAAGGCACTAAGAAAACCCTACCTTGCTTCTCTGTCATGCTGGATGCCGAGACAAAATCAGGAAGCAAATTCTGAACCAGAGATCGCAGAGTATCTCAGACCTCAGTGAACACCTAAGGATAAGGTCAGTTTGGATGGCCAGCAAGATGCCATTCCAAAGCTAGGAAGACTGGAAGAGCCAAAATCATCGTGTGGGGCATATGAGGGACTCACACCGTAAGGCCAGCAGATTGGGCCGAGGGTATCCCTGCCCATGGTAGCATTGACCTGGAGCAGGAAGTGAGCAGAGCAGGTAGGGGCACCAGGATCACACATCCCAGGAGAAGCCAAAGGCAAGACCATGGCCAAGTTTAATGATGGAGTCAGTTCTCAAGCCAAATGCAGGGGTCCAGGATCAACTAATCAGTAGCAGGAAAGCAACACTGATTTAGCCTTGTATTTCCATGTGCGTGTGTTAGCTTACCCTGAGCCCATGCTTTATTAACTCATGGCAAGAAGCCGTGGTTTTCATTTCTGTGAAACTGCCTTTGCATCTAACTAGGATAGTGAAATAAGGAACAAAAGCAATGTTGCGTTATTTTTCATTGCAAGAATGCATCTTTTCCTTCTCTGCTGTTGGCTTCTTAGCAATCAGCTCCCCTCTGCCCTGCCTCCCTCGGTGAATCATAATTCTGTTAAGACACGAGGCTTCCATCAGGATTTCTCTCTTCTCTGGAAGGCAGTCCTCTGGGACTCCAAATGTAATTCTAACTGGCTCAACTATCTCATAGTCATGCACCAAACAAATTGATAAAATAGAGTCACTTGATGTGAAATCATGTTGCAGTTTAGTCCTTCCTATTCCACTGCCCTGTGCTTCATGTGGTAAAGCCAGACACCGGAGATGAGAGGAAGGAGATGGTTTTCTATAGGCCAGGCAAGTTGAAGAGTAGGATAAAGAGCTTTCTCTTTTCAACCAAGAATATTGAGAAGGCAGTGACGGTGTGCTAATGCTGACCCCTTTTAAATACCACTTTCTTTAAGCTTTCTGTGAATAGGCAAGGAAAAAATGCTAGTAAAAATGACTAGTACAAATTAAAAATTTGTGCTGTATTTGTCCCCAAAAGTCTCAGGAAACTAATACACCATGGGAAGAAATTTAAATATTATTCTATTACTGTTAAGGATTTTTACCTACCAGAGCCACTGTATCACTGGACATCATTTTTGTGTCTTTTATTCTATAATTCATCACCAAAGTAATCATTTGAGTAAAAAGATTTGTGGTGTAATGTTAAAGAAGGTGTGAATCCCATGGATTAAACAAATGCAATTTTGCAGTATACTGACAAATGGTTTTTGTGCATTATTTATACCTGTTTTTTAAGGTGAGAGCCTAACAAAAATTATACATTCATGCCTAAACCTGCAAGGAGTAATTATTTTTAATGGCATGGAAAAAGAATGAGCATAAAAGCAAAAGAAGAAATTACAGAAAGGCTTGTTTGCATGAAAATGTGGACCTATTTTCTCAAATGATAAGTAGCAAAGTGAAATATCTAAGTATATATATAACTACCTCACAGCAAGGATAATGTCCCAGATAGACTATGAGGTTGTGTAATATGATAGGACATTAAAATCCAATCAGATAAATGGTTCGCAGACATGATATTCACAAACAAGGAATAGAATAGTCTGTTTGCTTATGTGAAAAAAATTAAACTCATCAATAAATATTTGAGAAATATCCACTAATTAATCAATGTAATGAAAATGATACAATCACAAAAGACAATTTAACTTAACCAATTTGGCCAAGACATGATTTTTTTTCATAGTAAGATTTTAATTTACAATTCTTACAGAAAACTTGCTAGGTTTACAGAAACTTGCTAAGACAGTATATAAAATTCCCATGTACTCCATAATTGGTTTCTTCTATTAGTAACACCTCAAACTAGTATGACACCATGCCACGTGTGGTGGAGTACGCCTGTAATCCCAGCACTCCGGAGGCTAAGGCAAGAGGATTGCCACAAATTCAAGGTCAGCCACGCTACACAATGAGTTCAAGGCCAGCCTGGACTACATAGCAGGAGTGTCTGAATAAATAAATAAATCTTTAAAAAGAAAACTCCAGTAGGACACAACCTTTGGTGAGCCAGTACTGATACATAGATTATCTAAAGTCTATGTTTGATTCAGATTTCCTTCTTTTTTTAATTAATTAAATTTATTGGTACATTTAAGCATACATGATGATCACTTTCATTTTAGGCTACTTGTGCCTGTACATGACATAACTTGATTCTTTTTTTCCCCATTCCCCTACCCTACCTTCAACTTCTCCCCGCCTCCTTATTTACAAAAGCTTTCTTTCCATTTTCTATCTGCTCTCATTACTTTCTTTTCCCTTCCTCACCTTCCCCCTCCCCATGCCTCATTTCCCCCTTTCTATTTGATCACTTTCTTCTTATTTTATAATATCAATTATACATTTTGGTCCTGCTTCCATATTCAGTTTCTCACACTAAAGCTGTTCCTATTGATGATAAAGAACCAGCAATCTAGTCTTACATGACTCTTAGTAGTAAGGGCCAGAAACAGACCGTTCTCAACCCACCCCCCGAGTACAGCAGCAAAACAGGAGAGGCAGCCTCACCCAGAAATAGCAGAAGAAAATCTCGGAGGAAAACAATTTCTTAATTAATAGAATTAGAGAACTGCAGATGTGGATGAAGACAGATTGCAGCCCGGAGATCTGTTTCACCCCCTGATAAATCAGAGGAGATTTCCCAACGTGGGAGCTTGGAAGAAGACAGAGACACGGGAAAGTGTTTATATTAAACGTGGTATTCAGTCACATCCTCAAGGCCCCAGAGCTGTGAGCTCCAAATGCCTCCTCTTGCAGCATCTGTTAGCTTGTGCTCAGGCCTCCTCCACACCAACATCCAAGGAGAGAGCCCTGCAGAGACCAGCGCTAGGAGCTCAGCGCGTCCAGCTGCTGGCTTAGAGGACGTGACCTGGTAGGTTTCAGACCATGCAGAAGAACAGATGGCCTGCACATTCCTCAGAAATTCTCCCGACTGGATTTCTAAAAACTACTGCCTGGCACCTGTATCAAGACAGTCTATTTGTGTTACTCATCAGGCCCAAATCTAAGCACCAGAACCACTGTTCTGAGGGTGAAGTTGACAGCTCTGTGGAAACCTTGGAAATTACAGAGTGCATTTGACAAGATCCTTGCTCCTCCCTGCAAAGATGAGCCTAACAAAAGTCCTCTCACAGTATTGTTATAAGCAACTGAATATGGGAGCCCAGAAGTCTTGATTCAAATTCACATTTCAGCTAAGTAAACTTTAAAAGTGAATGTGCTTATAACTGAATGTTCTCAAAGAAAAATGTCAACAGCACACACACACAACACCTTCCTTAAAAGTAACATGAGCCATCCTCCTAAATAGGCCATCAGGGAGATATTTTAGTGGATGGAAGACTGTGTGTGAGGTTATTTTTAACGATTAACTAAATATTGGCAAAAGAGTATCTCTGGCTTTAGAATATTGACTTGTGGTACTTTGGACAACAATTTGGGACATTATCTTTTCAGGATTCTTGTGGGACTGGGTAAATAAATGTACAGTATCACACAGGGCTTTGGCTTCCTGAAGGAGGAAAGAATTATCTAGGTCACTCAAAGGGAGCATAAGCTCTTTAAGAAACTAATTTTAAAGGTACCAAATATCATTCTTTTACACACGCACACACACACACACACACACACACACACACACACACACACACAATAGAACTGTGTTCCTGTGAAGCAGGAGTCTCTTGTCTGTTTGATTGTGACTATGGATTTACACGTGCATCCAGTCATGTAGTTTAGTAGCATCCAAACCTACAAAATCAAAACCTAAGAAAAACTTAATAGGAAAAAAGTCAATAAACAAGTGAGTCTATAATTTGAGAGGATAAATAGTATGTTAACATTTAAGATAGGACAAATCACATTTTGGGTTTATCCAGGATAAACCATGTGAAAATGGAATCCTGTCATTGGGTAATTAACTCAGAATGAATCATAGACCTACAGTAAGAGCTAAAATGACAAAACTTTTAAGAGAAAACATACAGGAAATCTTCATGATTTTGAGTTAGGCAAAGAGTTTGCAGATCTGACATCAACCAAATGTTAAAATGGGCTTCATCAAAATTAAAAAGCATTAAAAAATAAGATGACCAGCCAAAGAGTAATAAAAATATCTGCAAATCATGTATGTGAAAAAGGACTTTTACACAGAACAATTCATGCAACTAAACTATAAGAAGACAGATATACATATCTTTAAAAATATTCTGTAATGAATTGACAGATAGTACAAAATTGGTGATGCCTGTAGGTACAATGACCAATTGCTTTAAACCACACAAAACTTGATTTTCTCTGGAAAGAAATTTTTATCTTCAGTATGACCAGTTTTCCAAAAGTTCACTTTCATCTCCACAGGGTTATGAAGATTCTTAGTCAACTCAAATAGGTGAGCAGATCAAGACATTCACTAAATTTCAAAGTCTGTCACAACTTTTTTAAAAAATAAAAGGTATTTAAATATAGACTATTTCTAGGGTAGAACTAGCAGAGAAGCCAAGCAGTGCCCCCACCCCACACCCGAGTGGCAGCCCTGCCAGCCGGGAAGAACCAGCAAAGAAATCGCCCTTCTCATCCCTTCCTCTCTCCCTCCAATCAACTGGACATGACACAGAGTGAGATGATAATAACTGAAGTAGGGAAACAACCTGACATGTGTGTTGTTTGGTTGACTTTGCAAGCCTGGGGCTGATAGTCTGAGCAGCTATTTGGAGGATAACAACATTCAGCGTGGTGATGATTATAGATTTCCTACTGTCCTACTGCTGTTTTGTTTTGTTTCATTTATTGTTGTTTTATTCTCTTTTAAATAAAAAGGTAAAATAGAGAGTATTTCAAAATGAAACTTACGGATTTTCAAACAGTTTTCTGAAGTTTTTCAATATTTCTGTTTTGGCTCTGCTCCAGAAATATACATTTAATTGTAAATAGGGAAGGCAACATGGTTTCCTCAGAGTATATCTACATGTTATGACTTTCAACACCAGAAATATAACAGAAGGTTTCTGTGTGTCTTAGGCAACTGTCTGGATCCTACTCGTGCCATCCATGTAGGCTCAGATGTTGGACAACCCGACCTGCTATGGCCAAACATTTGTCCCTAGCTAAAGATGAACTTCTACTTTGGGAGATCAGAGGCTATTTCTTCTCAAAGCAAGAAAGCCATAGTTGCCACTAGAGTGTAAATGCTGTCTGTTTGCTTGAACCTCTGGAAAGAACCAGGGCCCGGATCCAATCAAGCTTCTACCAGGGAGCTTCAGCAGAGGAACTACTTGCTGGAGGTCAAAGTGAGTGAACTTAGCATGAGCTTGGTACTGGGACCGGAATACACACATAGGGTCCTGCCAACTGCCCTGTGGCACATGTCTAATGACAAAAATTACTAATTATCATTTAGTGTGTATCAGGCACACTTCATGTTTTATTTACACATAAAGACTGATCAATGATTCCAAATCCTTTACCAGTGTGGTTCTACAGGCACAGATGTTTTCAAGGGGAAATCTCCCCCTCCTCACTATAATGATCCCAGCAATATTCAGTGAAATACTGTCAGCAAGAACATTACCAATCACATAGATCTATCATGTAATGCAATGAAAAATGTGGTGAATATTTAGTTTTTTTAATTTATTTCTGTAGAAGATCCATTGCCATCAATCATCTTCACTTCAAACACTTTTCCCATTGTTCTTGCCACTTTCTGCCGCAGTTCTGGAGTCCTCTCTCTTTAATTGCACCATCATGGCTCCCTCAGTGTCCTAAAATGATTCAAGATGTTTATTTACATGCTTATTTTTACTCTGAGGAAGAGCTAGCAGCCTCACGGTGCTGGTTCCAGTGGGTGAGGAAACAATTTAATGTTTATACAAACCTGCCTTTTTGTCGGAGGTCGTGTGGCAGCTGCATTCACCGTATTTTTGATCACACCTCATAAAGACACTCATGATAAAGGACTTACAGAACTGAAAGTTCCAAAGGTTGAATGTCACACAGTTTCTTTTACTAAGAAAACCTGAAGTATAAATAATTACAGTCCCTTACTGTAATCAATTTTCTTTAACTTAAACTTTCACCATACATTTCAATCTCATCCTATAGCTCCTACAAGATAAGCTGACCCCAGGAAAACACCAGAGGACAAGTCTCTGGTTAATGTTGCTGGGCTCCTTCTTGCATAACCAAGTGTCTGTTGCAAGTCTTGTGCAAAAAAGAAACCCACATGTAGGGCAGGTGCATGTGGCAGAGACACCAACCCAGCTCATGCCATCCTGGTAACTAAAGCAGCCCTAGCAAGAACAGAGTTCCTGAACCTAAGAAAGCTGTTAAGTCTCTATGAAACAGAGAAAAAGTGAAGACAGCTCCCAGAAACTTCAGTGTCCTAAGGAAGGTAAAAGACCTTTTCTAAAAATCTTCACCCAGAGAAAGAGAAGAACGTACTGACATAGATAACTTGACACAAGCACTTCAGTGATTCTGCATTTATGCACTGGCCTAAAAATGGACATGACAAAATGTTAAAAGCACCTTTTTTTTTAACTCAATAATGTGAATAACAGAAGTTGAGGTCTTTCCTGTTCCTGACCTCCACCACCACCTCAGGGGACACCCTTAGTAACAGATCAAGATCCAAGGATAAAGAGGTTATGTCAGTTTTGCACATTACTTAGGATATTTTCTTGAAAGCATGAGTTTTTTAAAGGAGACTGAAAATATCATAATGTTATATAACCAACTGCAGCATACAACCTACATCCTCTTATCAAAGACTGATTCTCAAATTTCAGGATAAGATAGTAAATCAATATTCACCTTGCAATCTTTCCCCCACTTCCTTCGTGGGCAAGGGAAAGACATTTGAATTTGATGAAAACTCCTGAATCAGCACTGAAGACAGTGTCATTCAAGACAGATGCGCTATGATCAGATTAAATCATATCGCTGAAAAGGCTTGCCTGATAAAACAAAGATTCTGATATGCAATGGTGATTAAGGAAATAAGCAGTGTGTTAAATATTAAGCATTCCTTGGAATGTGGACGCTGTGTTAGAGGTTACAGCAACATAGGAAATGAATCTTGTAAAAAAGAGCTCAAGGTCTTTGGCTCCAACATTGCTGAAGTATCTAACAGGTCAAAGTGTGTAAATGGGCTCCAGAAAAGACACCAAGATGAACCGTGTCTGTATGACAACACTTGGCTTCCCAAATTCCGAGATGCTCTATCTCGAGCTCCCAGCACCACGGCCTCCACCATCAACTCCTCAGGGAATTGAGTTAATCCATTGACTTGGCAACATCCAAATAAGAACTCTGCTTTGATTTTTTTTTTTTTTTTTTTATCTTTTCTGGTTCTCAAAATCGAACCTCAGGCCCTGGCGCTGAGCTACATGACAACGATGTATTTTTTGAGATTAAAGTCTCACTAAGCTGTTACACTGACTAGGCAAGGATCAAATTTGTGATCTCCCTACCTGAGTAATATTGTCAGATTTCCCTGTCCTTCCTTGATGCAACCCCAAATATCTACCTCTTATCTTAGAAATATATACTGAAGACTCACTATGTTCTGGATGCACACTCCAAACTATGTACATTTTAAAAATACATTTCATGTATTTATAACTGAAAGAAATTCCCATGTTTCTAGTAATGTGAGTTCACATGGTCTTTAATCCGCCCTATGGTACTGCAAATATTTCTTATGAATAAAATCACTTGGTAAATAGTCATTGACATTCACTAGTCCAAGTAAGAAGGGTTAGAAGCAGGACATCCAGGAGAGGAGAACGAATATCCTTCTGCCTCTTCAGTCACTGCGTGGGAAATGATGACTTAGAAGATAAAGGGAGAAACAAAGGAACTCCTGTCTCAATTCCTTTTGATGCTGGGTGATGAGGTTTGGAGGTGAGGTGTGGAGGGGCTTCCATGAGAGGTAAGGGATCCTTTTATGTGTTTTTATGGACTAGAGCACTAAGCTTCAAATACTCAGTGTAAGGCACAGATAATCTGCTAGGACTTGGCTCTGTACCCCAGGTAACCCATTCTGCGTCTCTGCTACCCAGCTGCTTTTTTATCCAAGGTAAAGGTGAGATGGCAGGTATTATGGATTGCAGTCCTGGATTTGAGCTGCACTT
This sequence comes from Cavia porcellus, assembly GCF_034190915.1. Classification (NCBI taxonomy): domain Eukaryota; kingdom Metazoa; phylum Chordata; class Mammalia; order Rodentia; family Caviidae; genus Cavia; species Cavia porcellus. Next base: position 47,941,022 of record NW_026947487.1, on the reverse strand, counting down.
GGGATCTAGAGGCACAAAAAAAATGGATAAAATACTTGTGGAGGAGATATGCTAAGATGACAAAGGGAATCAGTGGTCTTAGCCAAGTGATATTTTTCAATTGAGAATGTAGTACCCATGAGGTAATGTAACATCTCAAGCCTCTACTAAAAAAAAAAAAAATACACAAAATATTGGTCTACAGAGTACATGGATTTTGCATCATTTATATTGACCCTAAAATCATGACAGCCACTGCAGCTGATAAGAAAATGAACTAATCTTCAAGCAATAATTAAGAAAGTGATTGATTAAATGCCAAATACTTGCAGAACATAAATTCCTATATACATTTAGAAAGAGAAAAGGAAAGAAATCCTAAGTTCTGGAGTCCTCTTGTATCTTGCATCACAAGAGGAAAGTCAAGACATCAAGGTTGAGATTCTGACTGAGCCTGGCTATCCACCTGACTATTTAGTGTCCTGGGTTGCCTATGTAACAAGAATAAATATCATCAAGAAGCTAGAAAGTCACCATGTTACAGGTGAAAGTGCATGAATATAGAAAGTGGATTAATGAGCATTTTGCTTATGAAAGAACATTGTTTTCCTGGTAGTAGAGATGGTGCTAATTAAGGAAGGAAAGGTAGCAATGTCATCATGAAAAGTTCCCACTTAGGATAGTTTTATTCCAGCAGTAACATCTGTCTTTCCCTGCAGTTAAGAGACAGACTCACCTAGAAATGTGTCCTTGGACATCAGAGGTAAGGACCAGCCTAGAGATGAACTTTTCTGAATCAACAGGGAAAGGACTATCGCTATTCACCAAGTTTATAATTCAGTCCCCCAGCCCAGTAAAAGCTCTGAAGCAGCAGCATCTAAAACACAGCAAGATTCCAATAACTGTAATGTCACTTGCATAAAAATGGATTCATCTTTATAGCAATCCACACTGTAGAGAGTCTGAAAGAAGGTGGGGAACAGGGATTACTCTGGCTGTGACAGACCACTTCCTCTGGATGTCCAGAACAGCCCCCTTAGCCTCACTCCTCTTCCTACCTCTCAGGATCAGACTCTTACTCCTATTGAAAACCACTCCATACACTACTGTGATTGTGCCTATGGCCTGCTCAGAAGCCTTGTGTGGGTCTCAGTCCTGCTGTGTACAATCTAAATCCCTTCTCCTGTCATCTCCCACTATTATCTTAGTCTGAAGTGCTCCAGTCCCGAGAATCCAGCGTATTCTTCAAGTGTTGATGGTTGCTCCTGTAACTCAGTTGTATGTTCTGCATCTATCTGCCTCAATCCTTTTGTGAAAGTTTTAAAAATGCATCCACAAATTCTGAAATATCCTCTCTTTAAAAGAAGAAGACAAATTCCCTCCTTATTGAGCTACCTAGTAGTTCATTTATAATGAATTAAATGAAGCAAAAATGAGAATGAGTAGGACATAAAATCCACACCACCATCACCCCACAGCTCAGGCAAGCCAGTGGCTGAGCCTCAGGCTGAGCAGCAGTGATGTCCTCCCAATAGCCAGCAAAGCACAGAGCGAGAAGAGTGAACCTCAACAAAGCGTGCCCAGCCAGGGCCTAGAGCTTGTCTGTCACCTCCCTGAGAGCCTCAGCAGAGCAGTGGAGCTCCTCCCAAAGCTGACCTGTGGAAACTCCCTGATGTAATAATCATTGTTTAAGCCACTATGTTTGTGAGGGTGAGGGGCTGGGGATAATCTGTTATGCGGCAATGGGTAGCTAATAATAATAACTAACTGCTGACTAATAGACCATGATTACTTACTGGCCCATTTCCAAATGTCTAAATTCTAAGCACATTTCAAGACTAAGATTAAATATCTCCTGTACAAAACTCTTGGCTTTGCTGAATAGAAATAGTGTCTAAAATCGTGTAAGATGATGTCTTACCTCTTTTGTAGAATTTCGTAACTCCAATACAGTGATATGTATGACTCCCACAATTTTTCCCCTTCTTAGAGTCTAAGCTCTTGGTGGTGGGTCCCCCAATTTTCCATCTTATTACCTAAATACAAGAGTTCATTGCATAAAGAAAAAAAGGATGCAATGAATATTTGTTGAGAGAAACAAGCAACTAGATTCTCAACTAAAATTTCTGTCGTCAATTGATAGTGTATTTGTATTTTTGCAGTTGCTTTAGGAAGGCAGTTTATACAACAAAAGAAATAAGAAACAATACAACAACAATTTATTTTACAAAAGAACAGAACTGCTTAGGTTAAAAAGAATTAGTGAGCCCAAATCTTCCAAACAGATTAGGTAAGAGGAATTAAAACTCCAGCATTCCTATGCTAGTCTTTTGTCTAAAATGGAGACAGAATTTAAATTAGGGGCATAGAAATCAAGAAATGACTGTGTTCCTAAACAAATGCCAAAGTCCTTACCAGTTAAGGCAGAAACTTTTCTCTCCCATATTGTTTGTGGGCTGACATCAGCCCCTAGACAATTGCCACCTCTTTTACTGTGGCAGTCCCCAAAGTATACAATATTAACCAAGCATCAACAAAAATACGTGAAAAGAATTCCCATTTCTGACTATCTGTATCTAAAATTCAGGCTCCCCATTTCCTGTGAGTAATGGAAAATGTGAGGGCTGATTATGCATTGGGCATGCAGTGTTCAGAGCATTTGGCTTTTTTTTTTTTTTTTAATTTAAGAGGAAAAAGAGAAAAACACAAAACAAAACAAAGCAGTGTAAGGTTACACATAATACAGAACTACAAAAAAAAAACATAACAGTAAGAAATCACCTGTTAATAGATTACATATTATCATCTTGGAAATAGTTGCTCAAATCACAGTTGAAGCTATAGTATATGAAGTTTTATCCAAATATTTTAAGGAAAAAGACAGACACTATGGTAACTACTATTCTTTAAAAAAATTATTTAGCTATTTCTTATGTTTATTTTAATTAAGGGAAAAATTTTAAAAATTAGGATATATAGTAGTAACTCTTTTTGATCTCCTATTAACTTGTTTTGAAGTCCTGTAATACTCCCAAGATCTTGTTTTGACTGATTAGACTCTATTCCATTCTGTGCGATAGTAGCAAGTCTGAGGGTATAGGCAACTAATTTGAAGGCAATAAGAGCATTTGGCTTTTTAAAATGAAAGCATGAAAGTCATTTTGCTTTGCTGGAGCTCCCTAGATATAATTAAGTAGAGGGGTGAAGTCCACCTGCCAGCCCTTGTCTTTGCCCCTGGTCAGAGGAGATGCTGTTGAAGCCCTTCTCTGCTTCTTTTGTAAAACGCCTATTCCCAACCAATGTTCAGTAGTCAGCAAAGCTCAGTTGGGCAGGGTCAGCCCAAGTGGACAAACTGCAGCTTCCTCTTACGCAACCAAGTTTGATCCTTGATCTGAAGCGACCATAATAAACCAATTGAGACACCGTGTACAGGGGCAATTGTTTCTCTAGTAAATCAGTATTCATTTACAAACGATTGCATACTGTAAAATTTTCATTTATGTGTGGGCTTTTAGGCGTTCTTGACAAATAACCCTAACCCTAACCCTAACCAGAGGGCGCCCCTTGCCAAGTAAAAACAACAGTAAAAGAACAGCAAGTTCTGGAGCTCCAGTCATTCCCTGCATGCCCTCAACTCTTAAGGTGGCTCTGTTTAATTTCAAAATTTTAATAAGATAACAATTTTAAAAAGTGCTGCATTTTTAGTTTCCAGTTGCACTTCCTTAGATTTTGTTTTTTGGGGTTTTTTTTGTTTGTTTGTTTCCTTTTTATCGGTACCGGGGATTGAACTCACGACTGCCTGCTTGCAAGGCAGATGCTTATGCCGCTGAGCTAAATCCCCAGGCCCATGTCCTTAGATTTTGACTACCATCTTCCCACTCTTCGCTCTCAAAAAGGGATCATGATTTAAGAGACCGGAAATCTTTTGAGGAGTGATGCTCCACCCTGCCAAGGATTAGATTACAGAGCATCTTGGCAATATTTTCTAGAGTAGATAAATGAAATAAAATTCTGGGCAATACTTCAGGGCATTTAAGAAATGTTAGCCATCAACAAAGGTGATTCAAGACAGTATAGTTTTAGTTTTGGGTAGTAAAACTTGTTCAGCCTGGATTTTTCCAGATAAATAACTGTATTTCTCTCTGTTCGTGTGGATAAAGCTTTAGGGGAAAGAGAGGGGAAACTATGTATTTTTTCACCCACCACTCAAATGGCCTCTCTGAACAGGAGCACGCTCCACCCAGACCAAGCCAACAGGCTCTACCACACTACTGTGACTAATTTTCCTTCTGAGAAGTGGAAGTAGACTCCCCACACGGGCGTCTCGGTTGGTTTGATCAACATCGCCTCAACCCCACTGAAGTCGAACTACAGAAGCTCAGCCAAGGCACAGCCATAGGTAACACGAAACTTCCCTGAAATGTCCCCTGTATTGAAAAACGAGGATGAGAGGAAAATACCCTCACGCCAGCACGCAGAGGGAAGTCAAGAGCGAGGAAGGAGCTGCAGCGGAAACCAGGAAGAGCCCGGTGAGGCACTCGGGCAGTCCTATGGGAGTCTGGAAAACGCTCCAGGAAGATGGAGTAAACTCCTCCTCTGTGGCGTAACAGACGCTGGCTGCTAGTGATTCTGACAAGTTATGTTTTTAAAATCCACACAGAGGACTTTTCAGAAAGTGATTAAAGATAAACCCAAAATATCTTCAGTATAAAATCAAAACTGGAGCTATCACAGTCCTCTGACTACTGTCCACGGACATGAAATCACCCGTCTCGCTGACCCTGGAGCTGCGCTTGCCTTGGCCAAGTCTGGCTCATGCTGTGACTCTTAAAATGTGCCAGTTTGGAAAACAACTTGTGTGGCCCCTGAAATTTTTAATGCATTATGATTTAAAAAGAAAGAGAGATGATATAATAAATGCATGTTTAATCTGAAAACCACAGCATCTATTTAGCACTACTTCTCAATCTCTCTCTCTCTCCCTCCCTCCCACCCTCCCTCCTCTCTGCACACACACACACACACACACAGGCACACACATATCATGCACACACCCACATCTTTCTAGTGCTGCCTTTACATCTTTACATATTCGCCTAAACCGTCTCCAAAGAAGAATCGCTTCTTGCCATCCAGGTTCAAGATAAAACACAATTGTTCACTCTCTTTTACAGATCTGCCTTCATTCAACCTCACTGGGCCCAGACCCTCGATATAAAAGTTCATGATTTAATGGGTATTGTATCATCTTGCTCAGAAATAGCTGTAAATTGAATTGGATATGCATAGCAAGAACATACACTCCCCAAGTCCTGATGAGCTTGAGAGCATTCTGGATGCCAGCCCAGGACCCTCTTGAGTTCTGACAGCAAATGCTTGGAGAATGAATACATACGTCTTGTGGGGTACAGTACCCCATCCTTCCGCCTCAAGGGACTGCTCTAGGGACTGTCTGGCTACAAAGCAAAGGCCTTGGCCTTGTTTTTGTTAAATATTTTTAATTTCCTTTCTTTTTCAGTAAAGTTTTGCCATCCTGAAATCCTTCTGCCACAAGCTGGGAAACACATGGATGGCTCTTGCTTGCATAAATCTTAACATTCAGACTGAGAAGAGAAACCAGAAGCACGATCTATAGTTAAAATGCAACATGGGTACCATGAAGGAGCTACAAAGTACTACTAAGGTCCAAAAGAAAGAAGAAACCGCTTCTGTTGGTGCAGGGATGATAAAAAGATTGGCAGTGGAGAGCAGCAAATTTGCCCGAGGGTCACACAACAAGGTTAGGTGCTGTGATGCTGTGGGAAGCAGCACACAGTAAAGGAGTGAGGATCACTTAGCAAAGCCATGGCCCTGGAAGATGGGGAATACAGCTGGAGTAAAAGTTATTCACACCAGCAAAATGGCTAGTTAGGAGTGAAGAGTGACCTATTAAAAAGGTTACATTTCTTCTATGTTTGTATCTATGGAGATCAGATTGAGAGGTGAAATTACATACGTTCCTAGCATTTATGTGCGTGTGGGCATATCCACATTTTTACTAAAAGTGCACATAATTTCTAAATGCTAGTTTACAAAGCACAGAGACTAAATGATTTGTTACAGAACACATTTTCACAGTACACACTTTCTACTCAGATAAAGAGAAAATCAGCCGGGTGCTTCAAGGAGACCCTCTCTGAATCCTAGATTTAAATTGCACATGTGAGAATTAGGAAATCAGAAGAGTCCCAGCAGGACCCATGCTCCTATAAAACCTCCTCAATTCATGTTTGCCCCTCAGATATGGTGATTATCCTGAATCTAAGAATCAAACGCCAAAGGGCAGGGGAATATGGGAGAAGCAACCACTGTGTGGAAACCGGCAACCCTGGGGCCTGGTGGATTTTGTGACAGTCTTGCGTTTCCCCCACTACAGTCTCAATCAGTTTGATTGATGGGCAGAACTCTTCCTCTCCCTCCTCCCTGGGGAGGGAAGGAGTACAAAGTGCAACGCTGCAGATGGAAAGTGGTTTTATCTACATCGTCTTAATTTTCAATGATGGAGAAAGAGGAAAGAGAAAGAGAATTCTAAGTAGCAGAGAAAGGTTCAAGGTTAATTTGATTGGCAATATATGAAAAGCCACTTACCTCCGGCCACTTCAAATTGCCCCTTATTCTCTCTGCAGTGAATGAAATGATTCTTTCCAAAGACGGAGGGATCAACTGATAATGGCTGCTATTACATATTCATACCCGACTTTACATTCTGTAGCTTACTTGGCAGGAATTCTTGCAAGTCTCTTCATAGATGCCCTGGCAGAGGGGTGAGGGCAGAACTCAGGGAGCACTCAGGGGGCACATTTAGTGGGCAGTGTGATCAGGAGCCCAGGAGAGAGCGCACCTGCAGCGTAGAGGTGATCTGAACCCCTAGCTTGCCCCCCGGCCTCCCTGCCACAGCGCTTGCTGGGGGGGCCACTTTCCAAAGACTGGGTGAATGATTCAAAAGCACACACTGTAACCCATGACTCCAGCAGTAACGGGTGTTTCATGATACAAGTGTGAGGCTGGAAAATATTTTTCTAAATTTTAATTTTAATTTTTTATCATCATGTTATTAGCACATGTTTGTAATATGAGAAGTTTGCATTTATCTGAGGGGGTAGGTACCTGATGCACTATCACATCCTGATTCTCCTTTACTCTGCTTCTCCTCACACTTCTCTACTGCCGTAGCTCCCCTGTCCCCATCTTCACTGAAATTGTTCATGTTATTATTTTAGTGCATGTTTGCCACATATAATGTTTACATCCATTGCTGGGTATTTGGTCCACAGGCACAGCACCTCTTAAATCTTTTTCCTTCCTCTTCACCTCCCCATACCCCTTGCCCTCAGTCTCTTGGATCCCTTCCCATTTGCAAAAGATCTATCTCTGTTTTCTTCTCTTAAACCTTCAGTCTGCTCTTTATTTACACTTGGCCTTAACCCAAGTGAAAGATGCCACACAGTATTCAGGTTTGTAGCACCTAATGATTGCATTCACCGTGGGGAGTTGGCACACGTAAAATTCATTGTCTGCACTGAAATTATGCATACATGTAATTGATTACAATTTTAAGGCACAAAAATATCATAGTATATATGTATCAAAATTCTCTATGCTAAGGGTGATTTCCTCGTCCTAGAGAAAGTAAGAGAGGTTTTCCTTTCTAACAGAATTAAGATTGAGAAAGTAAAACAAGAACAATCCTGTCATGGGTTTTTATGTTCCACTGAGTTTCCAGTTGCAGTGTAAGTACCACGTAAGATCCCAGTGAACTGGAGTTCACTCAATTCTACCGACACTCACCTGCCATCTATTACAATCAGGCAGGAGGATGGCAAGTTTCATCCCCACAGAAGCCAGCTAAAGTCATCCTATTCCAGGCACAGCCAGAGACAGAGCTCCTAAGTACAGCCCCCAAGGGAAGTTGAAAGAAAAGTGAAGATGGCTGCGTATATGCCCAACCTTACTTACAAAGGAAGCATAAAGCCTGAGGCTTCCTTATGCAGAATCATTAGCTTCATTTCTTAAGCCATGATCGCTCCCCTTCCCCACCCCAGTCATTTAGTGATGTGGTCAAATGCCAAATTGCTATTCATAATTAACTCTCTTCCTTCAAGGTCAGTGATAGTCCTGTGAGGACAGTGCTCAAGGGGAGGCGCAACTCAGATAGACCTTGAACTGCTGACCTAGTGCAAGTTCAGTGTAATTCAAAGGTGTGCCCGGGGTCAAGTAAGTCACTGTTACTCATCATCTCTGAAGCGCCCCAGTGTGCATCCTCAGGTGTTGTGCACGTCTCCTAGGTCAGGGTGGTTTTACAGCACACTGAACATGTGAATGATGCTGATGAGCAAATAAACTGGAGCTGATGTTTTAAATTTTCTTTTATTAACAATTTTTTTGAATTTTTAAACTTTCATCTACTGCTGGATGATATAAAGTACAGTCAACTGCTTTAGGAATAGAGCATCACCCAGTTCTTAGAGTCTGTATTTTGACACATGGTGGTATTTCCTCAAAAGAAAATGTCCTTAGAAATATTCTGGCCACAGCTGTTTTCAGTGCTGGTGATTTTTGTTAGGAATATCATTGGTGCTCCCAATAAGCACTGGAGAGGGAGAGAGAGAGAGAGAGATTCCCAGAGCAGCTGTTCTACAATAGTCTTCCCTCCCTAAATATCACTTCCAGATGCCAGGATGCATTTTGGCTGTGTACTTGTCACAGAGTATTTGAGGACATTACTCAAAGAACAAGAAGCAGAAGTCCTTACTTAGTTCTTCTTAGTGCAGCAGTGAATCAGACTGAAATATTCCAACTTGAAAAACAAAACACACTTAAACACTTAGAAGTGTGGCTCAGTAAATTCATTTGGAACAATACCTATTTACATAAGAGCATTTAAAACAGCTACATCACACAGGATGGAAGACCAGATGGAGAGAGTGACCAAAAGGACTTCCGAGTGGGGAAAAAGGCCACCTAGGTGGGGACCACAGTGTTTGCTCAGATACCACTGGAGAAGGGATGATGCTGGGAGCAGGGTAATCTATAGTCATCAGATAATTATGTAATCTCCATGTGTGGCCCAATGCAATCATCTTGGCATCTTCTTAGCTATTCCCCAGACTTTAAAATACCATAAAATGAAGACCAGGAGAGCTACCAATAGAGTCGTGAGAATTAAATTAAAGTAAAGCTTAGCACTGCCCTTATTCCATAGTAAACTCTCAACAAGTGAATACGCCATCCTAGCTATCCTGTGTGTTATGTTTTTACTCTTTAGTGTTTAGCTATGAGTTGATTTTATGAGTTGTTTTTTGGTAAAGATATGTATTTAAACAGACCCTCTCTCCTGTGCAACCGAAGAGCGTGTGCTAAATTCCCTCTGCGTTTCAGCCTCTGTGCTGAGCTGAAAGATTGGATCCCAGGTGAGCTGAGTGAATGTCAGCAGGTGCAAGGCTGACTGTCTCCAGAAGGATGACTGTCACGTGACTCCATGTATATGAGGCACTGAGAACAGTCAGGTTCAGGGAGAGATACAAAATAGAGCAGAACTGGCCAGGGACTACAGGGAAGTGGGCAGATGCTGTCCGCAGGTGTAAAGTGTCCAAAGGGATAAGATTGAACACTTGCTATTCCATAGATATGAAGGCAAGGGACTGACAGAGATGGGCTGTGTGGCACTGTAGCTATGGCCAACAGGACTGTGCACTTAAGGTGTTACGAAACTAGATTTCCTGTTCGATGCTCTTCCCATAATAAAAGTAACTTTTCAAGTTGATTCGGGCTGATGGAGTTGAGATTGAAGACCAACTTCGGCAATACTGATTCATGACTTCAGAGGTCTTCCCAGCCCAACTTTTAAACAATAACAAGCTCTCAGGTACACTGAGAGTAAAAATGAACCACATGAGAAGGTCAACAGTCAATTTAGGAGAACTTACGAACATCTAAAAGTCAGGAAAATAAAAACATACATTCATAATGGATAGAGAGCCTCGGGCAGTGCTAACACATTTGGCCCCGTGGTTAATTCATCACCAAAGCTCTCGGAAGATGAAAGCAGAGTTGTCCAGCCCAGCCCTGGGCTTCCTCATCTTGACACCCACCCCTATACCACTGTCCATAGCTGCTCTGCCTCTGGCTTCCCTGCAGCACATGTGTGGCTCAAAAGCACACACTTGCAACCTTGCTAAGCACACATGGGTGTGCTTAATGATAAACCAGGAATTTAAGCCTAAAGAAAAAAACCACTAATGAATGCCTAGCTCTTGTGATCCTTAATGGTGGCCGTTTTTCCTGGCTTTAATCACACTCTTTGATATCATTCCCCTCAAACAACTCTATTTTATTCACAATAAAAAGTTGCCATGCGGGATACTAATATCTCCATATAGTTATTCATAATGTTTTGGGAGACTGTTCACTGCTGTTGTAACTGTATTCACCTTTTCAGTCCCTTGCTTTTATATTTTGAATACCAGGAAGAAAATTTAAAATCTGCTGAGCCCTGTATAGCTACATACAGCATTGCACTAAAATACTTTGCTTCCCCTTTGTACCTCCCATGCTCATCATTTGAACGTCTGGCATGCATTTTTAAATTGCACTCGATATCTGCATTATTCTGGACTTCTCCAATTTAGTTCCTGCCTTTGTACATAATCAAAAAACTCCATAGTGGTATCAAAACAGGAGGAATCTATGAAAAGAAAACGTTACCAGAGTGAAATTTAATTGCGAATTGTAGGACTTTGTAAGTAGCAGGCTGAAAGCTAAACAGTTTCCTCCATGGATTACCTCCTTTCCTCTTGAGGAGACCCATTTTACAGATGAGAAATGGAAGCTGTGACACTCTAAGCAATTTGACAAGGGTCGAAGAGCTGAGACAAAATTCAGAATCTGTCTAGTCCCAGAACCAGCCACTTACTCATTATGCCGCATGCAGAACATTTCAGGTGTCCTGTTAAGCATGTGCTTTTGTTCAAAATACCTTTCCTGCTGAAGACCCCAAATGAAACCCATACATAGTGGAATAAAGGCTTTGGCATTTTTAAGCCCCTTTAAACATCCATGTGTTTCTCTTCCAACACCCCCCCCCCCACACACACACACACTATTACCTGGTTTCTCTCTGGTCACAGAGAGAGCACAATCAAAGTGGGCAACAACACAAAGGACACTAAAATGCCACGTGTAGCCACAGCAGAGATCTGTGGGAACACAGGGCAACATGAAAGCAAGGTCTAAAGCCCTCCCCTGTGGCGCAGTTGCCTATCCAACACCCAGACTTTGCAGTCATTAGCCACACGCCGCAGAACTCTGTGTTTCTGCCTGCGGTGAAATTTCCATCTCTAAAATGTTATTATGGACCTCGTGGAACAATCTGTGGAAGGTCATATTTGCATAAGTCAAGTGTTCCACAGTCTGTACAGCGTCTCTACCTAAGGCAGGATTAGAGCACCCCTGAGGACTGTGATTAACCCTTCAGACTGCCCTAAATGCCAGCCAGCTTTCACATGAGGAGTGAAGGAGTGACCAGAAAATGCAGGCAGGCAAACTCCCCGGCGCTCAAAGGCCCAGAGCTTGGCAGCCACCAGGAGAGAGCGTTGACTCGCCAGTGTCCTTTCCTTTAGGAAGTCAGGACACACAGGCACAAAGCCAATGTGTGTGCTGGTAACAATCAGGAGACTTCAAAGGCCTGTGCCTGTGCCCAGACTGTCATCCGTGAGCCGCTGATACTCTTTGGCCCAATAGTTTGCAAAGTGAATTTTCAGAAGTCCCAGGTCCTGCTCCAGAGCTTTTTAGGCATGAGAAAAGCCCAGTTAGTGTGGCTGTGGGGCTTCAATCAATGCCCCACCGAGTATGACTTCACTTTTAACTGTTAAACATGCTGGGACTCCATGCCAGTTTGATGGGAAGGTGTAACTGCCACTAATATGAAGGTAGAACACCACTAATTCAGGGCAACTGCTGCCTTTCATTTGTATAAGGATGTTAAGGATGAGAGATGCCTTAATTTGCTCAGTGAATCAAGGCCAGAGAGTGGTGAAACCCATACAGGAACCCAGTGCACAGCCTTCCTCAGCTCCAGCCTTTGTTCACATCATTTACTCCTTCCTGCACCAACCCCGGAGTGTGCATTGTCGGTTTTTCTAATGTTGGTGAATATGTAAGTGTATGAGGTGCACAGACAGGTCCTTCATGAAATCTTTGAGAACTAGTTGGACTTATAAACTAGCTGAGGTCTTTGGAGCAAAGTACCTGGGGTGAAGATATTTGAATTTGTGTAGCCTCAAGCCTTCAGTAATTAGATTGAATATATCCTAAGTCATACCAAGGACTTGCACCACTTTCATCTCAATGTAGAAATTAGCCCTTCTGCAAAAGAGTGGAAAGTCACCTTTCCGGTTGGGAATGCAGAATTGTATCATTTGCTGGGGATTTACAGATCCTCCAGCACAGCTCTTCCCATCTGTAAACGAGGACTCCGGGAACCTAGGAACACTCCACGATACTATAAGGTTGTCAGTACCTACGCCAAGATTGAAAGTCAGGTGTCCTGATTCTTGTGTAGCTCTTTTCTCACAATGCAGCCTGGTTACAAGGAGCAAACCAAGGAACCTCAAGGCAACAATTCGCTTGCAGGCTTGTAGTGGCCCAAGTTGACCACGTACAGCACGCACGTCACACAGAAATGTGCACAACCGGTACCCAGCTCACCTGCTGGGTGGCTGAGCACTGCCAAACACCTCTAAGGGCCTTTGCTCTACAACTTCCTAAATTCTCCTATTTTCCTTCACAGGACTTAAAACAATTTTGTAGTGCTTATTTTATTTGTTTAATGCATTTATTTTCTTGTTTAATGCCTTTCTTCCCTGGGAAAATGTAAGCTTCTGACAGCAGTGTCTAGCTCTGTCTTGTTTGACATTGTTCTTTGCTAAGGTAATACAACCTCTAGGATTTAAACAGGAGCCATATTAATGAGCAAAAGAGTAAATAAATGAATGACAGAATCTCACTTCCTTGGAAGGGTTTCAGTTATTTCACTTATTACATCAAATTTATGTCACACCTTCAGAATTTTGTCTCCCTTTAAAAATAGGAGTTTTCTTGAGAATAGTGTCTATGACTTATTAATACCAAGAAGGCAGTTAACAGACACAAATCAAGTAAATAAATTTATTTATTCATTCATTAACAAAGCTTGGATGTAGATGAGAGTTCAAATATGGCTACTTCTTGATAGATTGATGAAACCCTGTATAAAATAAACATTTTTATGGTAAGATTTTTAGAAAGCCATCCAATATCAAAAAAAATCTAGTATTTTCATAAGAACTTGGAAAAATCTACTTGTGATATGATCCCTCTTAATTTTGCTCTTCTCTTTTCTCTTTGTTTTTTTACTTGCTACATCAGAAATATACACACATTGCAGAATTAAGTTCTTACAAAAGTTCAGGGCAGAGTGCAAAGAGAAAGCAAACTCCTTCTACATATATCGCTTCAAGTTCATTGATTCATAACTTCGAAAACCAAAAGGGGGTCAAGGTTCAGGGTAACCACTTACAGCTGTGCGCATCACAGCATGTAATAAAGTAGTCACAGAGCTACTGTTTATTGGATTTGAGAAGGTCATTCTGAGCTTGGCTCAAGGCTAAGTGCCTAAGTGTATCGTGGGCAATGCCTTGGGCTTAGCCATACCTTTTAAGAACATCTTTATAAAGCAGATGACAGCTGTGGAAAACAGACCACACACACACACACACACACACACACACACACACACACACACGTCCATTTTTTCCACTAACATTTTAACTTCACTTTTGAAATGCCACAGGTCTATTCTTCCAAATGGAAACATAACAGAGACATTTTCTCAGCAGCTATTGGAAATGGAAAAGTAACAGGAGTTAGATTTTAGTTCAAAATATGTTTTCTTCACTGGGGATCGAATGCAGGGCCTTGTGCATATAAGGCAAGAACTCTCCAGTGAGCCACATCCCTGGCTCTGAAGTTAGACCTTCAATCTTTCAACCATGTGCCAGCATTGAAATGAGCAGCCCTATTTGGCAATTGATATTTATACATGTAAGTGTGCATGTGTGCACATACTAGCACATGCACACTCTCTGCTAACCTGTGCTCAGAGAACACAAGGAGCTGATTTAAAACTGAAATGTATCACTGATTTCAAATACTCCATTTCATGTTATCATTTTCTTCTCTTTTCACCACACATCTCATTAAAAGGGCATGTAAGTTTCTATCTCTCTCTCTCTGTGTGTCTTTTCCTAATTACCTGCAAAGAAGCTGAAAAACCATGAACTCACCTGAGTCACTCCCATGACGTGAATGACACCTACACTGTATCTCAAATTTGGAAGACCAAAGACTGACAATCTTGATACATCACCTATGGGAGCTCCCATGTGAGGTGCACAATATCCAACAAGTTGGAGATTTCATGTAACTTGCATCACAAATTATTTGGTTATGTCCAGTGATTTGGTAGAGTGAGCATATGTAGAAGAGGCTCTGAAGAACTGCTTCTCAGAGTTCTCATCAAAAGAAAGACATGGATAGAAAGAGCATGACATAGAAGGAAGCTTTCACAGTGGAGGATTCTCAGCATGAGGGATCCTGTGTTAGTCAGCTTTCCATTGCTGTAATAAAGTGCCTGAGAGAACTAACTTACAAAGAGGAAAGGTGGACACTGGTGGACACACAATTTTGGAACTTTCAGTCTATGATTAACTGGCTCTGTAGCTTTGGACCCATGGCAAGGCAGCACATCATGACAGTCTTGTATAGCAGAGCAAGCCTGCTCGTCTCTTGGTTTGGAATGAAAGAAAAAGAAGGGCTGGAGTCCCCCTTTGTCCTTCAAGGGCCCGCCTCCAGAGTCTTGAAGAGCTCACGGAAGCCTCCATCCCTTAAGGTTTCCACCATGTTGGGCACCTAGCAGAGGGCTAAGACTTTAACACACACACAGTCTCCAGGGACCTTCTAGGCACAGAATTCCAGAGGCTCTTTTCTGTGGTTTTGCTTCCCAGTGGAGTCCTCAGCAAACACCTGACTAAAACCTGTAAGAAGAGAATCAGAGTGGAGGAGGGGCCACAAGAAAGGAAAATTCTTTACAACTAGTCGGCTCAGGAAACCCCTCCTCAGTCCCTTACCAAGCGTAACAAGAGGAGAAGATAGAGGACGAGAAGGACAAAACCAGTCACCCTTCCAGTACAGGGCAATGGAGTGCACGATGTCCTGGGCCCTGGTGCTTCCCAAGATTGTCTTCAAAAAGCACAGCTTTCTTGACAAGGGGTTTGTGTTAGCACCTGGAGGTACCACACATGAGAACCCAGGGAAATTTCTGACGCATTCAAAAACCCATGTGTGCATCTTGGGACCAGTGACAATTTGGATTTTTACAATTCAAGCGCCCTCACATTTACCCATTGCCCAGGGAGGCTTCAGGAAACTCAGGAAGTATACGGAAGAAGAAATCTACATGACCACCAGTTATGTATGTAGCGGGATTACCAGCCACATGATCAAGCTCAGATTGCATTTCAGCAGAGTTTATAAACTGTCCACACTGGGCAGGTACATTGCACCCACTACTGCGGGATGAGGAAGTTGGTTTAAATATGGTTCTTTACACATCAAATATAATGTATTTCTTTTTTTTTTCTATTAGTCTATGTTTGCAGGACACAGTGTTCATATTCCTCTTTGGAACTGGCACACAAACATAGCACATCGCAATTCTTTTTCTTGTTCCTTCCCCTCCGCTCCCTCTATCCCTCCATCCCATCCCCATGTAAGAAAGATCCATCTTTCCACTTCCGATTATCTTGGTTTTGCTTTGTGCCTTATTTATAGTTTGGGTTTCTCATATGAAAGAAAACATGTGATAATTAAATTTGTGCATCTGATTTATTTCCCTTAACACGGTTGTCTCGAGGTACATCACCCATTTTCCCACAAATGACTGGAGTTTAGCAGATGCATTTCTGGATATGCATTTACATACTTGCAAACATACACCCACACTCTTTAATTGGTCTAAGCAGATGAATAGATTTCTAGCAACTCCAAATATTCAAGTGACTGTCATCAACCAAGTAAGTCAGTTTAAAGGCCAGTAAATTGTAAAGAAATTTGCTGGCAAGAACCTACGCCCTTTCCTCGGAAGCCAGAGAGACAGAGTCACCCTCAAGCCAGAGGCTACAGCCTCCTTGTGATCTATAAATTTTAAGGTTATTGATTATGAGTTTAGTTACCTACACTTCCCTGGTAACCAACAGCATAAGAACTGACAATTGACAGCAAGGGGCCAGACCAAAGAAATGGAGCACTGCAAAAGTGCTGCGTCCTTGATTGGGGTGAGCCCGCTGAGGCACCTCCACTGCTCCGGGGTCACAAATGCATCAAAACCTGTCAGAGCAAAGTCTGATTTCTGACTGATGTCCTGAGCTATTGCAAGCTAGCAGGCAGTGAGCCAGCATGCGTGTCTGCTAACCTATGTCACAAACAGCCTTCAGGGTCCCCACTGTTTTGTTCCACTGAACATGTTCACTTTCCTGTTCCACACACTACCATTTGGAGACCTAGGATGTCTAGCTGGAGTTACACAGGAAGCTGAAAACACACCAGTGTGACCCTGGTGGGCTGGTGCCTGGCTGCTTTGTGAAAAGGAATGAGAGCTTCAGGACTCAGCAGAACCTAAATGACACTTTCACCCCCCAACCTCCTGTTTTCTAGGGAAAAATGGGTGAACTCTTAAAGGGTGATTTTTTCAAGGTCACATCTGAGAGATAGGTAGAATTGGGACAAGAAGATAGGTCTCAAGGTTTCTAGTATTAAACTGTCACTAACAAAACATGCCACCACTTCCGTAGAATTGAGTAGGACTTATGTCTCCCCTGTTAAAAACCGCCATCTGTGTGCATTCCACAATGGGCACGCTGTGTGAGGCAGCTACCACCCCCCAGGCCTGCATCAAGGTAAAAGAGAAAGGTAACTGGCCAGATTAGTCCGCTATAGCAAGGATACAGTTTTGCCTCTCTGAAGTAGATGCTTCAAGCAACCTCTGCTTCATGTTTCGGTTAGAGAGATTTAATGAAGAGAAATTGAGTCCTCCCTTCAGTCAGTAGGAACAATCATATCAAAGGAAGCAGGAGACAAGCACATGCACATCTGCCTTTCCAACTGCCCAAGGTTCATTAGAAACCTACTATGTGTGAGAACTCTGTCTCCCCATTGTGTGTGCTCAGTCCTTAAAAACACACGGTGCAGATGCTCAAAAGGGTGACCTCAAACCTGCTCACAGTGCCTGTGAAATTTAATAATTGGAAGACTAACACCAAATCTCATTTATTGCTGCTTTAAATGAAATAGATCACAGTTAATAAAAAGCCTGCAAATTAAAGTAACCCAGCAGTCTTAACTAGCAATTAAAATGACTCTCTCTCCCTTTCTCTCACTCTCTCTGTCTCTCTTCTATAAAAGGTGAAACCATATGCTGGCGCAGATTTTTTTTTGTTCCATACAAGATAAATGAGCAGTATGGCTCAGCAGGGAATAATTCCAGTTCATATTGAAGGACCAGCTTCAGTATCAAAATCTCATTTTCTCAAAGTCAGGATCCTTGATACCAATTACCTGGAGACACCTGGGCTCAAGAGCTGCCCTGCAAAAACACAGGCACAAGGTATGTATTTTCCTCCTTCCTGCCTCACTCAGGGCAGGGAGTGGAACTCAGAGTCCAGGGTCCTCAGCATGGTTTTGAGACCCCAGATCCCAACAAAGGCCCAGCCTAAGGTCACTCAAGTTTGCTACAGATGTCCAAGCTGCCTCTGACAGAGAGCACCAACTGTCTCACTTGGCCAGAGGACCCTAAAATGCTTTGGAAGTGAGAGAGAAAGCTGTGGGCTATGAGGCTAGGCACATAATATGAATACAACACTCTTTCCCAAGTACCCTAATTAACTCAATGCGTTTGCTTCCCTGTATGGGGAAGGGAGTGGAATCAGTGGTAGTGGTATAGCTGAGGGAAAGACAGAAAATGATTATTGATAACACAAGACAGGAAAGATGGGTAGAAAGAAAGACAGAAGATAAGTAAATAGATAGACTGACAGATGATGGATGGATAGATGGATTGGCTAGGTTAGACATTGTAGAGACAGACAGAGAGGCTGACATTTAGGTACATTTGTCTGAACACCAACTGAAATGGGATAGCTCAGTGACTGAACCAGTGAAGGATCAGAAAGAAGCAAAAATTCTCCTGGGCTTACTATTGCTGTTGATCTTCAGCTCCCACACTTCCCCTCAGAAACTCGGACTGCAGTGGAATAACCATGCAGTATCAAGGGGAGACTCAATAAGAAAAACTCAGCAGGCATCCATCAGTGAGGTGAGTTTGCCCCTAAAACAGGAATAGAGTTTGCCACCTTCAGTGGATAAATAGGAGCAATAGCGAAGCCCCCTTCAGAAGGAGACCATAAGCGAGCTTGGCAAGTGGGCAGGTGAGTCCTTCTCCACACAGAGAATATCAGGTAGGTTGAGGAGGGTGGCAATAAAGCCTCCCCCAACCAGGAGAAAATTAAGGGGACCTAAGGGATATCCAGAGACACAGTAGGGGTCCCAGCTAATACAAACACTATAAACAGGGAGATCTGGTGACTCTGAACAACCTGAAGACATAATAAGAGCAGGAAGTAGGGGTTGGTTTCCTTCAGGACTCCTAGGCTTGTCAGCCTAGGAAGAAAACAGGACTCACCCAACAGGTCCTGGAGGGGGAATTCTGATGACTGGCCTGCCCCTTAATTGTGGGACCCAACAATTGGAAAAAACATCAACCTTACAGTAGGATCCCAAGATACACACTACCTACAGTTGACACTAGTGGGATTGAAGGACCAAATATTAACCCAAAGGGGAAAATGGCAAGACAAAAAAGCAAAATGCTATCTCAGACACCTAGTCTACCAAGAGCAAGTACAGGAGACACTGAAATAGAGGACTCAAAAGTAACACACTGGAAATCTCTGAAAAGATAGCAAGTGAAATAAAAAAACAACTCCATGAGGCTACAGAGGAAATCAAATAAGAAGCAGTCTCTCATGTAAGAACAGAAATAACAACCTTGGTAAAGGAGCTGCTTGGCACAGCTATAGAAGATACAGATTTTTAAAAAGTATAGGAGCTTGGGAAACTGATCGAAACACTGAATGAACAATATAGAAAACAAGCAGAATCCATGAAACAGACCCAAAGACATATCCAAGAAACAAAAAATTCTATTTTGAAAGCTGGCAAAACTGTTTAAATGAAGCTGAGGATAGAATTTTGAACCTTGAAGACAGGATTAAAATTAGTGATTATGAAAGGATAGAATTTTAAATTCTAAGCTAAATCCCCAGCCCCCAAGATCTTTTAAAAATAACAAAGCAGCATAAAATGACAATCCAGTAGCTTCAAGATGATGCTAAGACAAACAATATAAGATTAATAGGCATCGAGACCAGTGAGTTAGGCCAAGGCCCAGAACCCCGTCCCAGTCTGGTGGAACTCTCTTCCTCACCTGGGAGCCAGGCTGCAGCTTCCTGCCAGGACCAGTGAGTCACGCGGAGCCACAGAACGCCATCCCAGACTGGCGGACTTCTCTCCCTCACTTGGAACAACACTTGAAGCTCGAAAATATAGGAAAATGACAAAACAAAAGACCAAAATACAATCTCAAACATCCAGCCCATCCCAAGAAAGCCTGGGAGCCATGTGCATAGAAGAAAATACATGCCACATACCTGAAATATCTGAAATAATAGTAAGTGAAATAAAGAAGCAACTCTGGGAAGCCTTAAAGGAATTCAAACTAGAAATAATCTCTCAGGTAAAAGAAGAAATGATAAAAGAAATAAAGAAGATGCTGAACATATCTAAAGAAGACACAGTTAGAAAATTGGAGGAACTAAACAAAAAGATAGAATCCCTGGATAAATAATATAACAAACAGAATATATAAAGCAGATGCAAAAAGATATACAGGAAATCAAAAACTCCATTGAAAGTTGTAAAAGCTGCCACAGTGAATGTGAAGACAGAATTTCAGACCTCGAAGACAAGATTGCAGCCAGTGAACAAGAAAGAAAAGATCTTTTTTTTTTTTTTTTTGTCTTTTTCCTTTTTATCGGTACCAGGGATCAAACTCATGACTGCCTGCTTGCAAGGCAGGTGCTTATGCCACTGAGCTAAATCCCCAGCCCCCAAGATCTTTTAAGAATAACAAGAAATCAGCAAATAACAATTTAACACCCACAAGATGATGCAAAGAGGAACAACGTAAGGTTGATAGGGATAAATGAAAAAGAAGGGGACAACATAAAGGATGTCAAGAGGATATTTAGAGAAGTAATAGCTGAAAATTTCCCAAACATGAGATTGGAAACTGATATCAAGATCAATGAAGCATATAGAACTCCAAATAGGCATAACCAAAATAAAACTACACCCAGACACATAATAATGACCATCCCAGAAATTGAACAAAAGAATAGAATATTAAAAGCTGTCAGAGAGAAAAGACAGATCACCTACAAAGGAAAACTTATCAGAATCACAGCAGACTTCTCAGCACAAACAATAAAGTCAAGAAGAACATGAAGTGAAGTATTTCAGATCCTAAAGAAAAATGATTTCCAATCTAGACTGATGTACCTTGAAAAACTGTCCTTCAAAATCGATGGATAAATAAGATACTTCCATGACAAAGAACAGCTGGAAAACTTCATGATCACCAAGCCAACCCTGCAAAGAATACTGAAAGACAGGCTAGATACATTTAGGAAAAAAACACTAAACAAAGCAGACAATTAAACAAAACAGAAAGATAAAGATGCAACAGCAGAAAGATAACATGTCAACAATAAACCAATATATAACAGTTATAACCATTAATGTAAATGGTCTCATTGCACCAATTAAAAGAAACAGACTGGCAGAATGGATCAAGAAACAAAATCCAACCATATGCTGTATACAAGAAACCATCTAACCCAAAAGGATACTCACAGACTAAAAATCAAAGGATGGAAAACAATACTTCATGCACCATGAACCCAAAAAAAAGTGGGGTAGCTATTCTGTTTGAAGACAATGTGAACTTCAAGCCAATAATGATCAGAAGGGATAAAGAAGGTCACTACATACTGGTTAGGGGAAAACTCCAAGAGGAAGAGATAACTATCTTAAATATATATGTACCAAATTCCAGAGCACCCAGTTATATAAAACAAGTACTAACAGAAATGAAAAACCAAATTAGCAGTAACACAATTCTAACAGAAGATCTTAATACACTATTGACACCCATGAACAGATCAACCAGACAGAAAATGAGCAAAGAAATAAAAGAACTGAATGGCACCTGTGAACAAATGGACTTAATAGACATATACAGGGTATTCCACCCAAAAACAACAGAATACACATTCTTCTCAGCAGTGCTTGCGTCATTCTCTAAAATAGACCATATATTAATTCACAAAACATATTTAAATAAATGCAAAAGGGTTGAAATTACCCCTTGCCAGCTATCGGACCATAGCACTATGAAATTAGAAATTAATGATAAAAGATACTGCAAAATTCCCACAAACACATGGAAACTGAATAACACACTCTTGAGTAATCAGTGGGTCACAGAGGAAATTTAAGAAGAAATTAAACACTACCTACAAGAAAATGAAAACACAGGGGCTGGGGATTTAGCTCAGCGGCATAAGCACCTGCCTTGCAAGCAGGCAGTCATGAGTTCGATCCCTGGTACTGATAAAAATAAAAAAGACAAAAAAAGAAAATGAAAATGAAAACACAAATACAGCTTATTGGAATCTGTGGGATGTAATGAAAGCTGTCCTCAGAGGAAAATTTATTGCACTGAGTTCACCATCAGGAAAACAGAATGAATACAAATAACCTGATGTTACACCTCAAACATCTAGAAAAAGAAGAGCAATTCAACCCCAAAGCTAAAAGAAGAGAAGAAATTATAAAAATCAGAGCAGAAATCAATGCAACAGAGAATAAAAAAAAATCAATGAATCAAAGAGTTGGCTCTTTGAAAGAATAAATAAAATCGACAAGCTCCTAGCCAACCTTGTTTTTAAAAGGGAAGAAAAAGCTCAAATTCATGCAATAAGGAATGAAAGAGTCGAAATCACTACAGACCCTATAGAAACATAGAAGATCATCAACACCTATTTCAAAAACCTCTACTCTCAAAGGTTTCATAACACAGAGGAAATAGATTCCTAGAAGCATACAAAGTACCAAAGCTAGGTCATTAAGATGTAAAACTGCTGAATAACCCAATTTCTATTAATGAAATTGAAAACGTAATTAAATCTTTACCTACAAAGAAGAGCCCAGGCCCAGACAGATTCACTACAGAATTCTACAAGAAATGCAAAGAAGACCTAATGCCAACACTCCTCAAACTCTTCAATGAATTTGAAAGGGAAGCAATCCTGCCTAAATCGTTCCTAGAAGCAAATATTACTACAGTAACAAAACCTGAAAAGGACCCAACTGAAAAAGAGAACTACAGACCAATCTCCCTAATGAACACAGATGCAAAAATCCTCAAAAAAATATTGGCAAATAGGATGCAGCAAATCATCAAGAAGATCATACACCATGACCAAGTGGGATTCATCCGAGACATGCAGGGATGGTTCAATATACGTAAATCAATAAATGTAATACACCATATCAATAGAGCTAAAAGTAAGAACCACATGAGCATTTCTATCGATGCAGAAAAAGCTTTTGATAAGGTCCAACATTAATTTATGATAAGAACCTTGCAGAAAATTGGAATAGATGGTCTTTACCTCAATATAATAAAGGCCGTCTATGACAAACCAACAGCCAATATCATATTAAATGGCCAAAAATTGAAAGCCTTCACTTTAAAATCAGGCACAAAACAAGGATGTCCCTTATCACCGCTCCTATTTAATATAGTACTGGAAATACTAGCCAGAGCAATTAGACAAGAGAGAGAAATAAAAGGTGTAAAGATAGGAAAAGAAGTTAAGCTATCATTATTGGCAGATGACATGCTACTTTATATAGAAGACCCCCAAAACTCCATTGAAAGACTGCTAGATATAATAAATAAATTCAGCAATATAACAGGATATAAAATCAATACTCAAAAATCAATATTATTCCTGTACACTAACAAGAAAATCACAGAGAGAGAAATAAGAGAAGCCACACCCTTCACACTAGCAACCAAAAAAATGAAATAACTAGGAATTATTCTCATGAAACAAGTGAAAGACCTGTACAGGGAAAATTATAATACACTGAAAAATGAATTTGAAGATGATCTCAGAAAATGGAAAAACATCCCTTGCTCATGGATAGGAATAAATATTGTGAAAATGGCCATTCTCCCAAAATTTTTATGCAGATTAAATGCAATCCTGATAAAAAAAAATACCATCAACATACCTCATAGAACTCGAGAAATCACTCCTAAAATTCATCTGGAGTGAGAAGAGACCT
Source organism: Cavia porcellus (assembly GCF_034190915.1). NCBI lineage: Eukaryota > Metazoa > Chordata > Mammalia > Rodentia > Caviidae > Cavia > Cavia porcellus. The sequence continues at coordinate 47,917,436 of NW_026947487.1, read as the reverse complement.
AGAATAGCAAGGACAGTTCTAAGCAGCAAAGGCAAGGCAGGCGATATCCCAATCCCTGACTTGAAGTTATACTACAAAGCAACTGTAGTACAATCAACATGGTACTGGAACCAAAACAGAACCGAAGATCAGTGGAATAGATTAGAAGATACAACCACAACTACAAACACACTCAACCACCTGATTTTCGATAAAGGGGCCAAACATGTTCACTGGAAGAACGACAGTCTCTTTAATAAATGGTGTTGGAAAAACTGGCTCTCCATATGCCAAAAACTAAAACTAGACCCATGCCTATCACCATATACTAAAATAAAATCTAAATGGATCAAAGATATAAATATTAAAACAGAAACACTAAATCTATTGGAAGACAAATTGGGTAAAAACCTTGAAGACATAGGAGTAGGTAGAGAATTCATGAATAGGACTCAAACCGCATGGGAAATACTTCCCAGAGTCAATAACTGGGATCACCTCTTATTAAAAAGTTTCTGCATGTCAAAAGAAATCTCCAGCATAGTGAAAAGAAAACCCACAAACTGGGAAAAAATCTTAGTGAACTGCTCCTCAGACAAAGGACTTCTGTCTAAAACATATAAAGAATTAAAAAAAAATCAGACCCCCAAAATTCAAAGACCCAATCCAAAAGTGGGCATCTGAGATGAATAAACAATTCTCAGATGAAGAAATACAAACAGCAAATAAATATATGAAAAAATGTTCATCATCATTAGTCATTAGAGAAATGCAAATTAAAACCATACTGATATTCCATCTCACTCCTGAAAGAATGGCCAAGATCAAGAAAACCAACAACAACAAATGCTGGAGAGGCCGTGGGGAAAAAGAAACTCTCCTGCACTGTTGGTGGAAGTATAGACTAGTTCAACCATTGTGGAGGTCAGTCTGGAGATTTCTCAGAAAGCTGGGACTAGAAACCCCATTTGACTCAGCTATTCCACTTCTAGGCATATTCCCAGAAGAACTGAAAGCATCATACCACAGTGCACCCATGTTTATAGCAGCACAATTTGTAATAGCCAGATCTTGGAAACAACCTAAGTGTCCATCAACTGAGGAATGAATAAAAAAAGTTGTGGTATTTTTATACAATGGAGTACTACTCAGCTATAAAGAATGATCACATTGAGATATTTATAAATAAATGGACGCAGCTTGAGACCATACTCATAAGTGAAATAAATCAAACTCACATGTATAAATACCGAATAGTTTCTAGTGTAAGAAATGATAAGAATACATAAAAGTATGTGGTAATTATGATTCCAAATCATATTGGTTTGAAGCCATATAATGTTTCCACTTACTAATTGCAATGGTTTTAACCTGGGTTGTTCAATTTTAGTATCTGTGATAGTATGAATAGCTATTTTGAAGAAAACAACACAACATAAAAGCTAGTGATGATTTAATATCATCTTATTTTGAAGTCCCATCAAGCTGTTGTACATCTGTTTCCACTGGTTTTAACATGTTGTATCTTATTATATTTTACTGTATGTAATAGTATAAACAAAAATTTTATAGGCAAAGGGATAATATAGAAACCATTGTTTGTTTTCTGTCAGCTGGTTCTAAATACCCTGTAATTCTTTCGTTCTCTTGAATGGCTTCACATTGTCTTGATATGCTTGATGCTATAGTATACGAAGTTATACTCAAATAATTCAAGGAAAGAGGCACTATGGTAACTACTATTATGTTAGATTATCTGGTGGTGAAACACAATGATGCTTAAATTGTTTGGTTCTGACCTATGGTGTTCTGTTACAATGTCCTCTTTTATCTCAATCTCCCACCTTTTTATAATTAATCTATTTTTTCTTATTTTTTTTCAATTAAGGGAAAACTAAATTTAAAAATAGTGGGATATATTATAGTAAATTTTGCTTTCCTATTAACCTGATTTGAACCCCAGTATTGCTCTCCCCATCTTGTTCTGTCTGATTTTACTATATTCTATTTTGTTTGATAGTATCAAGTTTGAGGGTATAGGCAACCACTTTGAAGGCAATAAGATTTACTATGATGCCCATTATGGATTGACTATTATCTTCTTTTGAAGTCCTGTAAGGTCTCAGGTGTAGATTTTATTGGCCTTGTTCTGTACTGTTTTGATCGATTCTATTATACCTGATGATATAGGCAACTCTTTTTAAAAATAGCAAGAGGCACATTTTTGATCACCTGGTATTCTATTTTTGCATCATGTACTATGCCCATGCTTCTGTTCTAACTGACTCTGTTTTGTTTAGTCAGGTGTGGTTTTATTCTATTCAAAAAAAGTAATAAGAACTGTGGGAGTAATAAAACCCAAAAAGTGTAATTGTTATTGTAAAAAATAGAGGAAAGGAAGGTGGTCTAAAGGATATAACTGCATGTATGTTTGAGTGTGTAGGACAGAAAACCATATTACTGAGCTTTTGTTGGATCATTGAACAGAACTGTCTGCAATCTCACTGTATGAATGTCCACTTTATATGCTTTAATTTTATAATTTGGACAACCGTTTCTAAGATGACAATATGTAACCTATTAACTAGTGATTTCTTACTGTATATTTTTTTTCTTGAAATTCAATATTACTTGTACCCTTTTACTGCTTTGTTTTTTTCATGTCCTTTCTTTTTTCTCTTTAAATAAAAAAAGACAAAAAAAGATTAATAGGCATCAATGAAGATGCAGGACTCAATGCAAATGACATAACTAAAATATTCACAGAAGTAATAGAAGAAAATGTCACAAACATGGGGAAAAAATCTGATGTGCAGGTAAGTGAGGCATATAGAACACCAAACAATCACAACCTACATAAATCTACACCCAAACATATAATAATTAAGATCCCAGACATGCAGCATAAAAACAGAATACTAAAAGCTGTTAGAGAAAAGACACTACTACCCTAGCCCATTAGAAATATGGCAGACTTTTCGGCACAAACCCTCAAGTCAAGACGAGCTTGGAGTGAGGTATTTCAAGCCCTGAAAGAAAGCAACTTTCAACCCCAGGCTGATGTACCTAGAAAAACTTTCATTCAAATTTAATGGAGAAACAAGATACTTCCATGACAAAGAACAACTGAAGAAATTCATGCCCACCAAACCAACCCTAGAAAGAGTACTGAAAGACATACTAGATAGAGGTAAAAATGACCACAATCCCCAGAACAATAATAACAGAAAGAAACCACCACATAGGACAAGCAATTAAACAAAGGAGAAAAGCAGAAAGCAAACAACTGGAACAATAACATGGCAAAGTTGAGCCAGTACATATCAGTGATACCCAAAAATGTAAATGGGCTCAATTCACCTATCAAAAGAAATAGGTTGACAGAATGGATCAAGAAACAGGATCCCACAATATGCTGTATACAAGAAACACATCTGACTCAAAAGGAAACTCATAGATTAAAAGTCAAAGGATGAAAAACAGTATTCCATGCAACAGGAACCCAGATAAAAGCAGGGGTAATTATTCTATTTGCAGACAATATGAACTTCAAACCTAAAATGGTTAAAAGAGATAAAGAAGGTCGCTATGTACTCATAAGTGGAAAAATTCAAGAGGAAGAACTAACAATGATAAATACATATGCACCAAATATAGGAGCACTCAACTATGTAAGACAAATACTGATGGGTATGAAAAACCAAATATACAAGAAAAAAATTATAACAGGGAATCTTAATACCCCATTGTCACAAAGAGATAGATCAACTAGACAAGAAGTCAACAAAAAATAATAGAACTGAATCATACCTGTGAGCAATTGGATTTAGTAGATGTTTACGGAGCGTTCCAGCCACCACATAAGAGTACATATTCTCAGCTGCACATGGGACATTCTTCAAAATAAACCATACATCATCCCATAAAACATTAAGTAAATGCAAAGGTATTGAAATTATCTCATGCATAATATTGACCATAGCCCAATGAAATTGGAAATTAATGGCAAAAGAAATTGAAAAACCTGCATAAATACATGGAACTTGAATAACAACCTTCTGAACAACCAGTGGGCAGCGGATGAAATTAAAGAAGAAATAAAGCAAACCTACAATTCAATGAAAAATACAGAAACAATACATTGCAGTCTGTGGGGTGCAATGAAAGTGATCTTAAGAGGAAAATATATAGCAATAAGTTGTCACATCAATAAGACAGAATGAGCACAAATAAACAAACTAATGCTTCATCTCAAGCATCTAGAAACAAGAGGAAGTTAAACCCAAAGCTCATAGAAGAGAGGAAATTGTAAAGATTAGAGGAGAAATCGATGCAATTGAAACTAAAAACAAAAGAATTAAGGAATCAAAAAGCTGTTTTTTTGAGAGAATAAACAAAATTGACAAATCTTTAGCTAACCTTATCAAGAAAAAGAAAGGAAAAATCCAAATTCATGCAATAAGGACTGAAAAGGGGGAAATTACTACAGATCTCATGGAAATTCAAAAGATCATGAACACCTACTTTGAAAATCTCTACTCACATAGTGTGGAAAACACAGAGGAAGTGGACAGATTTCTAGAAACATATGAACTATAAAAGCTCAACCAAGAAGATATAGCAATTTTAAATAACCAAATATCAGCTACTGAAATTGAAAATGTAATTAAAAACTTACCAACAAAGAAAGGCCCAGGTCCTGATATATTCACTAGTGAATTCTACAAAAAACTTAGAAAATATTTGATGCCAATACTCCTTAAACTCTTCAATGAAATTGAAAAGGAAGCAATCCTCCCTAAATCATTCCTGGTGGCAAGTATTATTCTCATACCAAAGCAGAGAAAGACTGAACCAAAAAGAACTATAGGCCAATCTCACTAATGAACATTGATGCAAAGATTCTCAAAACTACTGGCAAATAGAATGCAGCAAATCATCAAGATTATACAGCATGACCAAGTGGGATTCATTCCAGGAATGCAGGGATGGTTTAACATACACAAATCAATAAATGTAATACATCACATCAACAGAGCCAAAAACAAAAACCGCATGGTCATCTCAATAGATGCAGAAAAAGCTTTCAATAAGTCCAACACATGTTTGTGATAAAAACCCTTCAGAAACTCAGAATACACGATGTCTGTCTCAATCTCATAAAAGCCATCTATGACAAAGCAACAGCCAACATCATACTGAATGGACAAAAACTGAAAGCTTTCACTCTAAAATCAAGAACAAGCCAAGGATGTCCACTATCACCACTCCTGTTCAATATAGTTCTGGAAATACTAGCCAGAGCAATCAGACAAGAGAGAAATAAAAGGAATAAAGATAGGAAAGGAAGAAGTTAAACTCTCACTATTTGCAGATGACATGATACTCTATATAGAAGATCCAAACATTCCATTAAAAGACTACTAGAGGTAATAAAATAATTCAGCAGTATAGCTGGATTCAAAGTCAGTGCTCAAAAATCAGTATCATTCCTGTACACAAACAAAAAACTCACCAAGAGAGAAATTACAGAAATATCACCTTCCAAAATAGCATCTAAAAAATGAAATAATTATGAATCAACCTAATAATGTAAAAGACCCATATGCTGAAAATTATTCTGTGCTTTAAAAAGGAGATTAAAGAGGATATTAGAAAATGGAAGGATATTCCTTGCTTTTGACTAGAAAGAACCAACACTGTGAAAATGCCCACACTCCAAAAACTGTTATACAGATTTAATGTAATCCCAGTCAAAATACCATTAACATACCTCACAGATCTAGAGAAAACACTCCTAAAATTCATTTGGAAACACAAGAAACCTAGAATAGCAAAGCAGCTCTGGGCAACAAAGGCAAGGAAGGACGTATCTCAATTCCTGACTTGAAACTATACTACAAAGCCACAGTGATTAAAATCAGCATGATACTGGCAAAGAAATAGACCTGAGAATTAATGGAACAGATTAGAAGATGCAAACACAACTACAGTGACACTCAGCCACCTATATTTGACAAAGAATCTAAACATGTTCACTGGAAGAAGAAGAGCCTCTTTATTAATGATGTTGGAAAAATTGGATCTCCACATGCTGAAGACTGAAATTAGATCCATGCCTATCACCATGCACAAAACTAAAGTATAAAAGGATCAAAGATATAAATATTAAAACAGAGACACTAAATCTGCTGGAAGACAAGGTAGGCAGAAATCCTGGAGTCATAGGGTAGGCAGAGAATTCATAAACAAAACACAAACTGCATGGGAAACACTTCAAAGAATCGACAACTGGGATCTCATATTGTTGAAAAGTTTCTGCACTTCAAAATAAATCACCAACAGAATGAAAATAAAACCCACAGAATGGGAAAGAGTTTTAGCCCCTCAGACAAAGGACTTATATCCAGAACATATAAAGAATTGAAAAACATCAAGCCCCTCAAATTCAAAGATCCTCTCCAAAACTGAGCATCTGAGGTGAACACACATTTCTCAGATGAATATATACAAATGGCAAATAAATACATGAAGAAATGTTCACCATCACTGGTCATTCAAGAAATGTAAATTAGAACAGCGCTGAGATTTTATTTCACTCCGGAAAGAAAGGCTGCCATCAAGAAATCAACTGATAACAAATGCTGGCGAGGATGCAGAGAAAAAGGAACACTTCTCCATTGTTGATGGGAGTTTAGACTGGTGTAACCACTGTGGAAATCAGTATGGAGAATTCTCAGAAGACTAGGATTGGAAGTTCCATTCAATCCAGTATTCCTTCCTGAATATTTTCCCAGGAAAAACTGAGAAGTTCATGTCACAATGATATATGTACACCCATGTTCATAGCAGCAAAGTTTGTAATAGCTAAACCTTGGAAACAACTAGGATGCCCATCAACCACAGAGAGGATGAAAAAGATGTTACTTTTATGCGATGGAATATTACTTGGCTATAAAGAAGGATGATCTTGAGCCCTTCATAGGTAAATGGAGACAACCAGAGTTGTGTCATTAGTGAAATAAATAAGAATCATTTATAAATATCACATTGTGTCTCTAGTGTAAAAATAAATAAGAACTGTAGGAATAAGGAGATCCAAACTTGTAATTGCCATTGTAAAGAGAGGAAAAGAAAGTGCTCTAAAGGATGTAACTGCATGTATGTTTAAGTGTGTAAGATAGATGATTGTATTACTAAGGTTTTGTTAGATCATTGATCATAATTGTTTGTAGTCATTGTTTGACTGCCTACCTTGTATGCTTTAATTTTGTAACTTGAACAACTATTTCTAAGATGAGAGTATGTGATTTATCAACTAGTGATTTCTTAGTGTTTTTTTTAATTCTGTATTATTTCCACTCACCCTTTTTTCTGTTTTGCTTTTTTCTCTTTAAATAAAATTTTAAAAAATAAAAAAAGAAAGAAGCAAAGACATACCTCTAAGACACCTACTTTGCTCTGATTGCAGAACCTGTTTTCTATGCATCATCTTTGTGATCCATCTGTGTGAGACATTTTTATTTTGCTACTTTACACATGAAGAAACTATCAACACAGATGCACTACTAGAAACATGGTTAAAACCTCATTCTGCAAGGTCAGTGCTCCACTGCAACACACTGCTTCTGTTCAAACTCACGCTGAAAGTCTGCAGACTCTGCATGAGAGATGGGAGCACAATCTATGTCAACTGCTGGTGCCTAACAAAAGCAACACCCTCAAGCCCACGCACCCTGATGTACACATGCTTTCTACTAAACCAGGTAAAAAGTGCAGAGAGAGCACTTAAAGTTGCCCCCAGACTTTGTCTGCAGTGGCAGGTGGGAAGCCCCGCCCTGTCTTCTTCATGCTGCCGTCTCCTCGCTCCACCTCCCAGTCCTGTCTGCACACAGTGGTCCTCCGATCTTCACATGCTTCAAATTGCCGAGGACGATGTCAAAATGCAGACTCTGGCTCTGAAGTTCTGGAGCTTGAGATTCCACTATTCTGAAAACTCCCAGGGGATGCTGGCACGTTAGGTCTGAAGATCAAACTTCAGGTAACTAAGTCCTCTCTTACTCCATTGTTAGAGACAAATTAAACCTTGCTAGGCATAAAAGGGTGCTTAGCATTGTTCTCTGGACCCTAAGAACACGAATGGAAAATTATGAGAAGAAATGAGACCTAAATACAAATGTGGGCTCTATGTATACTTAGAGGAGGGGGCTCTGTAGTCACGGGAACCCCCAGTCCCTCACCAACTGACCCAGGTGCAATTTTAGGGAAATAAAAGCAAAAACTGTGCAGTAAACAATAGTTACTATCTTAATGCAATTTAAATTTATGTTTACTTCTTTTTCATGATCTTTCATCTATTTAATTTTCTCTGAGAGATTATTCGAGTCACTTTTTAAATGGGTTTCAATGTTTCTAGGGCCACAGCTCATTATAAAACTGTTCACAGCAGATAGAATCTTGCTTCCACACAGCTCCGTTTTCGTGCTGGCAGACACTGAAATCGGTATGTGGATATTGTGCCATAAACATTAATTTAGTATTATGGGGACGGTTGATTGATTAATAAATACATAAGCCAGGAAGCCTAATCTAACTCAATTCACTTTTTTTTATTTCACAGAGAGGGAAAAATTAATCTAGAAGTGTTGATTGATTGAGAGTTTTAGTCCTGTCTAGACAGCAATGGAAAATGACTATGAACCTGGGACTTTGCAAACTGCATCATTTGCAAAATAAACCTGATCAACAAATTACATCACACAGTGATTGATGGTCAGAAAGAAATGGCTGTAGGGATCACGAAGGAGAAGAATATGTAATCATCAGAAAAAGCAGCTCATTTGCAGGATGGATGAAAAGCACAATCAAGTTCATATTTTCAGCTAGGGGTAGCCACAAATAAAAGAAGAAAACACACTTGAAATTTTAGAACTTAATGAGCATTAGAGAGCTCTCCAGTAGACTAGCAAATTGGAATTAGTGCATTGCATCCTTAACAGGGCACAAAATATAAACCCATCTTAGCCGTTGCTAGAGCACTGCATAGACGGCATGATTCGAAGAACCAATTTAGACTCCTGTTATGATTAAAAGGTCACATTTAAACCAAGTGTTCTATATCTAGATTTAGGTCATGCTGAATTTTTTTTTCCTAAAAACAAGGGACACAACTCACTGTTATCTTTTTGAAGAGTAGCAATTAAGCTGAGCAATGCAGTTGCTTATAAATTAGACCTCTGTCTCCTTCCTGGGATTCTGCTTTTTGTGTTGTTTGGTTTTTTTTCCTTTCCAGCACCATGTACACAAGGACAATCAAGGTCAAGTTCCCAGCCTTAAGCCTCAGAGAACTGACATAAGAATTATCAACGCTGTTAGTGTCTGTTGTGCCCACAGAAGGAAAATATGAGAGAAAGCGAAAAGGCAGCATTTGAGAACCTGCTAAAATAAGAGCTGTAAAGTATTCTGCTCCGTTTTTATTAATCCTGTTATTACTAACAAGGAAACTGAAGATACGAAATGTCAGGAAGACTGACCAATGCGGCAATGAATATCAAGCGCTTTCATTTCCTTTATGCTGAACTCAAACGCACGGTCTTTCTATAGCATGCATCACCAGAAAGACCTGCAGAGCTCGTGCAGACAGATGGCCAGGCCCTGTGCTCAGACAGTTGGGTTCAGCCATTACACTGGTTTCCTGTCACTGCTAAAATCTGATGATCACAAGATTAGTAGCTTGCAAAATCACAAACTTGTGGTCTCACAGTTCTGCCCATCAGAAGAGCTCTGTTAGCTGAACCCCCTCTTTAGAGTCTCCAGGCTACAACAGAGTTGGCAGCAGAGCTGGCTTCCCTGCTGGCAGGTCCAAATCCAAGCGCGTGTAGGTTGCTGCCCGTGCCCAGTTCTCTGCAGTGGCCGGGAGACCCCTTTCCTGTGCTGGTTCCTCGTCAGTGGCCAGTCTGTTCCCCGGCTGTGTGCAGCCAGTGCATTTCCTGTCTTTCCTTCCGGGTGGCAGCTCTCACATATGGTTCTCTCTCACCCTCTGAATCTCTCCAGTTTTGCCTTTTGCTACATCTTAACGACTCCAGCCAGGGAAGGTTCTCAACTCTCTCAGCAGAGGGACTTACTGGGATTAGACTGGGGCCATCAGATAATCAAGACTATTGTTACTATTTTAAAAGTCCATGTACAGTAGTCTAGGACTCAGAGATATCACTAGGAGCTGTTCTGCTTCCCATAACCTGCCTGGCCCGGGGCCTCGGGGATTTATACTTCTACTGAGTTTCTAGGTGGTACCAATACTGCAGAAGAAGGAGCCAGTCTCTGAGGACGCCTGCTCTAGGCTCCTTTAGTGAGGGCCATGCTATCAGTATCACCTGGCAACTTGTTAGAAATGCAAGCTTTTGAGCCTCATCCAAGATTTATTGGAGTAAGAAGCTGCAGTTTAACAAGGTCTCCGGGTAACTTATGTGCACATTAAAGTTTGGGAAACGTTGTTCCACAGCAGATAAAAAACAAGTAGAAGAAATAAGGTAGGGTTTTTTTTAATGTACTCTCAAAACCTTTTGGAGAGGTATGATTCCCCCTTTGTCTACTTATTGCTCTTTAGTTTTCTGGTAGTTGGTAGAAAGAGATACCTTATTTACAAAGCCATACTTTTAAAGACTCCTGAGCCAGGCATAGGGATACATTCCTGCCATTCTAGCATTCTGGGAGGCCGAGGCAGAAGAATCTCAAATTTGAGCCCAACTTGAACAACTTAACGAGAGCCTATTTCAAAAAAAATTTCTTTAAGGCAGAGAGGGTACTAGGGATATAGCTCAGTGCAATGGTCCTGGGTTCAATCTCCAGTACCACTAAAAAAAGTAAAAATAAAAATAAAGAATCTTGCACGATCTGAGTAGCTTCAGTCTGCCTAGCTGGACTCTCAGTTTTAAAATAAAAGGAAGTGTTTTCTCTGTGACCTCTGACATGGATATGCCTGGTGGCCTTGAACAACTGCAAGGTGGGTTTTACTATTCTATTCCCTGGGCTGCCCTGATCGGGAGATCACTCCTTTTGTCCCATCTGGGTTTGATGGAGACAGATCAGCTCGAGAGTGACACTCAGGTGGATTCTAGAAGGAACTGCGGTACTGGCCATCGCCCAGGACCAGAGACAGAGTGAGCACCACCAGGGGCAGCAGCATCTCGGTATTCACGGCACCATTAGTGGGGTTTCCTCTGTCCTGGGAGGAGATTCAGCAGAACCCAAGAGCCCTGGAGGAGGAAACACCATTAACCGTCTTGCTGGGGACAATTATTGGTTTTCACTGAGTTACCATTACAAAAAATAAGTACAGTTAAATTACACCGGAGACCACTGCAAAACAACGCAGACAGCCTCTGACTAACCACTCACCTGGCTGCTATTTCTGCCTAATTCCCACACATGATGAATGAAATCTAATCATCAGATATTTTGAGAAAAGCAGGATATGTTTCAAGGCATATACGTTAACTGAAAATTAATTAGCTCTAGCTCTCTTGCTTTTTCTTAAAGTGAGATAAAGGAACAAAAGGAAAATAGAAGGAAGTTAGGAAGTGATCCTAGCAAGTGCTACTGAAATTACTCTGGCAAAAGACAGACCACCAACTCCCCCTTTCTGTCTCCCAAGCCCACTCACAGAGATACTGCACGCACACACACACATATTCATACACTGCTGGTTTTACTTTTGTTTTTATTTTTACCTTTATATTTTAGTTCACAGAGATCCCTCCAGGGATAAAAAGTTCTTGGTGTCTGCTTAAATCTGCTGATTATTCTTGAATGACCACAAGGGATCATATTTGTAAACCATGCCCGATGCCCAGCTCTATCTCTCTCTTCTAGTAGTTGTTCTTTGATTAAACAAGATCGTTTCCAGTACTTCATCCAGTGTAAAAGTGCTATGCACTGACAGAGAACAGTGACAGCTCAGAGATTTCATGATGCACCTGAAAATACAGGCAAATTACACTCATTGGTAAGGCAACAGCTTCTCAAGCAAGACAGGGGACAGAAGCCATGGAAGAAACGATGCAACTCAGGAAGCTTGCAGAGTCCCCACTTCGCTGACAGTCCTGCATGCCAACACCATTCCCCCAATTCTAGAAACTATTTACTTCCAGAGGCATCGGCAAAAGTAACAGATCACCCTGTCCCCAAATCTGAAAAGTTTATTTTCTAAAACCTCCTGGCAAAATCACTTCATTTTCAGCCCCTCACTGACTCACTAGTGTTATTTTTGATCATGTTTATTGGGGTGAAGATAGAAAGGATACAGAGTCTGGACCAAAGGTGGAATCTCTCTGGGGCCACTGAGAAATCCAAGATAAGCTTTCACTGGACAGTTCACGCTGTAGGGAGCAGCCAACAGGTGGTGTGTGACCAGGAAACCTCATACTGTTTTCCCCTGTGAGCGAGCTCTGGGAGACACTCTAATTCATTTTGATCATTAGGCTGCGGTGTAGCACTGCCTTACACCTAGGAAATGCTGTTTGTGTTTGTTCTGGACTTTGCCATTCTAAACACTGCCCCTCACTTATGCCTGACTTCTGTATTGCACGCTTCCTTCACAGTGCACTGTGGTGAAGGACAGCACTGCTTTCTTTCATCTATGGCCCACCATGAAAGGTGTTTTCCACTTCCCATTGTGAGACTTTTTCCACCCCTCTCAGCTGCTGTCAGTTTCATACTTCCTCCACTTCCATCGCTGACCAGCTCAGTCCTATGTCTGTCCCTGAGACCCAGCAAAGTGAGCTTCTGCATGGGCGAGGATGAGACGTGGACCACAGGGGCTGGGAGTGGCTGCCAGGGCCTGAGCAGTGGCAGGAGTTCGCCAGGAGGGGTGAGTCATGGATTGCAGGGGTGAGAGGCCGTCCACAGAAGAGGGAGCTGCTGGGCTGATGAGAGGTCCCATGTACCACACAGTTCATGACATATAGTCGTGTATGCATGGTGGCAGAAGCCAGGTTTCTCGCCAAGGAAACAACTACAAATACTCAATGAGAGAAAAGAGAAATGGATGCTGGGGCACTGGACTGGAATTGCAGATGTCGATGTTGACTGGTTTTCCATATGGATGTAAATGCTTGTATCTGTGTGTAGCTCTCCACCTCTCTGCATGTGCATTTAAGTGTGTGTGTGTGTGGCTTGCATTCTCTAGCTCCATTCATTGAGAAGGTCCACCAGGACCCACAGCCCCGCAACAAGGAGTGCACTCAGAACCCAGATGCTGACTTTTACCACGGTCCACTAAAAGGAGCCAGGGCATCTGGAGGGGATGGCGGATTGCCTCCAGTATGCCCACTAGCAAACTTCAAGCAAGGCGATGCCCTCAAAAATGGTGAGGCCACGTCAAAAGATGCAAGCTGTTTACATAAACTCTTACCACCCAAATGAAGGACAGTGTGAGCAACAAAATAAATGTAAGATATTAATAATACATTATATAAGCCCATTAAAGAAAATAGAAAGCCCTTAAGTTCATCCAACTGTCTTATTCACTTTCCTCCTCACTGGGATAAAATACCCAGGATCTGCAACTTAAAGAAGAAGTTTGTCTTAGTTCACAGTTCAGAAGTTTCGGTACTCTCTGGCAGGCTCAAAGACAGAAAAACACAGCACCACAGAAGGGACTGGGGTGAAGAAAGCTGCCTCATCACAGCAGCCAGCAAGCAGAGAAGGAGGAAGAAATTGGGGAGACAGATAAACCTTTCCAAGTCATACCCCAGAGACCTACCTCCCCTAAGTCCTCACCTCCCAACAGCAAGGCAGCTGTAGAACCCTGCGTCCTGCCGAGGACATTTAGTTATAAACCACAACACTGATCCAAAGTAGTAGAGGAGAAACCAATGGCTTCATAAGAAATGGATTTCTTACAATATGTTAAAGTTCCCCCTCAGAAAATACTTTGGTCTTTAACAAAGGACGAAATTATTACAGTGGAGAAGGCTGACAACACTAATCAGCTGATCAATTTCACATTATCAACAATGGAAGAAATAGTAACTGTTCACCACCCAATAAGATGCCCTGAGAGACAGCATCATGTCCAGGTTAGTTTTTCCAGTGTCAAGCGAGGGATGTTACAAAATATTTAGCCTGCAATCTTCAAAAGAATCAAGGTTGTGAAAAGCAAAGAAAGGCTGAAAGCGTGTCTAGGAATGAAGGAAAGAACAGAAGCAAGACAACTGAAAGCAAGGTACGACTCTGAACTGCATCGTTTTTATCTAGCAGGTATTATTGGAATGACTGGCGAACTTGAGTAAGGTCCAAAGATGGAAAGGTATCGATGTTGATTTCTGACTTTGAAGGTTGCAACTTGGAAATGATGGCATCAAATGATTCGAGAAGAATGGGGGAGCATGAAGCCTGGAGGAGAAGTCACCATTCTTTGAAATTTCCTTGCAGCTGGGCTCTTTTAAATAAATAAAACTACATGAAAGACACTTAATAAACTCAGTAATTTAAAGTAAGATAGTTCTCTGCCTTAGCGATTTCATTCACTCCCTAGTCTGCAGCATCTGCGATTATCCCATCCATGCCATGACTTTCACACCACCTGTGAATCGCTCCTGCGTGACAAATCACCTCAAGACACAGTGGCTGATAAGAGCACCATCAATTTGCTCAGGACTCTGTGGTCACAAAGGTTCAGTGGAATGGTTTGGATGATGCTTCCGGTAGGCCAGGCTGGCCTCATCATGCAGCTGTGCAATCAACTTCCATCCTGCTGGGCCCCTTTGCTCCTGAGGATGAGTGAGGTGTTGACCGCCAAGGCCAGCAGGCCATGTGTCTGTGTGTCATCCCCTAGCCAGAGGGCTGGGTTGTTCCCATGGCTGCACAGAGATGCAGAGCAAAAAGACCATAAACCCAGTGCGTGCGTTCTGAAGCTTCAGCTCTCAGGTAGCCTCGTGTTTGCTGCTGTCTCATGGTCAAAGCAAGTTACAAGGCCCCAGTGAGCGCAGGAAGGCCTCATCAGACCTCAGAATATGCAGGGTCACTGCGGTAATCAGCCCAGCACACGCCCAGTTCTGTGTTTCCTGCAGCCATCTGCTTGCAGACACTTACTGGATATCTCTTCCTGATATATCTCAAGTTTACATGCGTGAAGAGTAGTCCAAACATGGGGCTAATGTGTAAATTGTGAAAATGTATTGCAGTAAAGACACATCACCCTGCGTCTCCTGTAAAATCTCCCGCCTCACTTTGAACACACTGTTCCCATTGCTCTCGCCACTTTCAGAAGCAGACCTGAAGTCCTCTTTTGTTACTGTCTTTAGTTGCTCCATCCTGGCTGCCTCAGTATCCTGAACTGGCTCAAACCATTTTCCATTAGATCGTGTTGACTTGAGGAAGAGCCAGAGTCGCACAGCACCAGAACCAATGAAGAAGGTGAAAGAGGACACACCTGTGTCTCGGCAAGCCCACCTTTCCTTGGCCAGCGCTGGACAGCCCCATTCACCATAAAAACACAAAAAAAGACTTCCAGAACTGCTTCGGAAACTGGCAAGAATGATGGGTAAGTGTGTTTGAAGCAAAGGGGAGTATTTGGAAGAAGATTAAGGGTAATATGTCTTACAGTAACAAATATTCTTATCAAAACAGTCACTGTATATTTGGATCACCCTGCATATGACATTTAATATATTACAAGCCACCTGTCACAATGGATAAAACTAGATTCCTTTCAATTCTGAGTCTTAATTCTTCCTATTAGGAGATTTTAGGCCAGGTTACTTAATATTTCTGAAGTTGACTTCTGTCTATTTATAATAAAATAATAAATATTTGATAGTTATGGGGATGAAACAAATTTCTGATAGTCAGCCCTGCACACTCAGTAGGCATTCAGTAAATTCTGGTATTGTCCACGATTTCCTTAGAAAAATGTTTTCTCTTTTTAAATGTCATTCTTCCTGTGCTCCCGGTCATGCACACTGCGGAAATACTGTGATTGTTTTTAGATCTTCCTTTTCCTTTGCCCATTCCTGTTTAACCTGCCTGCTTATTGCATCTCGGTGAACAATTACCCTGAAGCTCTTTGTAAAGTGCCTGATGTGTCACAGACCTCTGTATTTTTTAATCGTTAAAATGCTTTTTAATCATCATATTTAGTTAATTTCATTTCTGCAATTTTCTCCAACAAACATCAAGTATCCAGGGATGAACTCTCGTAACCTCACAGGCCTTTTGGCAAAGCTGTACTGCTTCCTCCAGCACAGTCACTCCCAACGACCAGCTAAGTGGGAACGTAAGCCTGAGACTCCCCCCGTGTATCATTCTCATCTGCTTCACTGAGATCACTCATCACAGATTCCTACTGGTTTCCACCTGCTGGAGTAGTGCAGTGTTTAAGAGCCGAGCTACATGAATTCAAGTTTCATGAGCTGGGTGATCGCGGACTAGTTGCTTAGTTTCTCTGTTGCAGTCTCCTCATCTATCACACAAGCATGATGATAATAACAGTGCTGTCTTTCATAAAGAAAGCACTTAAGTTGTGCCCACTACCTAGCCAGGGCTTAGATGGCATTGCCCTTAGAACTCTTCCTTTCCTCCCCAGCTCTGCTGGCTGTTCCAGCTGTTCAGACTCTCAGCATATAACCATCCAATTTATTTTGTTAAATTTTACTTTTTTGCTGGGCATGGTAGCACAGGCCTGTAATCCCAGCACTTGGGAGACTGAAGCAGGTTGATCGCCATAAGTTCAAGGCCAGCTTGGGCTACATAGTGAGACCCTGTCTCAAAAAGAATATGTGTGTATATATAAAGTTTCACTTTTTATTGGCCCTGTCTGCAGCACATAATGATTATATTGCTTGCATGTGCGTAACACACCACAGTCTCTTTTTATGACCCTTTCCTCCCAACCTGCCCCTCCCTCACCCATCCCCAGCCCACTTGAGAAAGATCTTCCTTCCTTACTATTACCTATCTTTTATTTTGTTCTTTACTTATAATTTAGCTTTATCATATAAGGAGAGCCATGTGCTGCAGCCGTACTGGTAACTTGCAAACTTGGGGGCTCTGGTGCTGTTTGGGAAGTTTGTGTAACTGCAGAAGCCTCCTATTGCCTCATATTGAGCAGAGCAGTACACGCCAGCCTTTCCACTCTGGTTTTGTTTGTTTTTTCTTGCTATCAGGCAAATGCATAGCAAGTGGCAAAGGGATCAACCATAAAAAAAGAGTCTCTCTTCTGGGAAAAAAAGCCAACCCTAAGACACTCACAGGAGACGAAGGAAACACCAGTCCTGGGGCTCTGTCCCCAGACTGCAGCTGCAAAGCACAGGCTCATTGGAAATCACAAAAGGGAATTCTGAAGAGCGGAAATTCAGTTTCCTCACTAATGCAGTGAACAATCCAAAACTGTGCAAGACAAGTTCTTCATCAGGAAGGATGACTTACTGATGTTCCTGAGACCTGTTTAGCGGCAAGGTTTCTGAATTCAAATTGCTGATTGATCTGGGAAAAGCCACTCCAAGCAGGCCAGTTTCCTCCAGGCTGGGATGCTGGTGTGATTTCAGGCTGCGCAGTGCCTTGGGGTGGCAGGGAGGCCAAATGCAGTTTTAAAGGCTGGTAAGGGAGGAGAGGCCTTAGCAGCGTTCAGCCTGTTAGATTTAAAAGGCTCCCGAGAAGGCGTTTGGAGCACAGCTGGGTGGGAAACGTCCCCAGCAGACTGGCCCAGTGCAGGGCTTCTCTGCCCAGGCTGGTCTCATGCCAGGGAGTAGTGGAAGCTATCAGTGAATTTCGAGTTTAAAATGCCCTAGTCCCTGATCACACCCTGGTAACAAAATGACGCTGATGTGCTTCCCCTCAAAGGAAGGGTGAGTGGAAAGCAGGTCAGGTCTGGGCCTCGCCACCTGGTTTTTTGTGGTCATCTCTGTTAACCACAGCATGGTGGGTGGCAGTGCAGCTCGGTCTCCCTGATGCCACCTTCCTCTGACATCTCTGTGGTGTTAGCAGTGGTGTTAGGGATAAATTTAGAGTCCAAAAGCCAGATGGGTGTTTGAGAATTATCTCCCACTTTCTGGTCAAAGCCGCCCACCACGGCTCTAACCCACCATGGATCGTGAATGGGTACGCAGTTTCCTTCCAGTTCTGTAATGGGAGAACAGAACTGGTTTTCTTAATCTTCTTTCCTGTAAGATACTATAGGGCAGGCTGCTTGATTCCTCCAAAACCATAGTTGAGTTTTGAAAACCCAGTTTTCCTGGCTCGAGGAATAAGATTTTTTTTTCTTTATTTTTGATCTCAAACTTGTGGTTATCCTTCTGCCTCCAACTCCCAGGAGCAGAGAACACAGGCCTGCACCTCTGCCCCTGGCTTAAGAATTTTTTTTTAATTTTATTTTAAAGTGGGTAAAATTAAACAGAACAGAGCAGATCATAAGAAAACAATGTAAGAGACATTGATTTCAAAGCAAGACAACCGGAGCTCTTCACTATCTATCCTGTTGTCTCTTGTTTCCTTCCAAATAGTTGTCCATATCTTCACACACAATGAATTCATACAAACAAAATAGTACAAAACTGATCAGAACCAGATGATGAAGGCATTTTAGGTCTTCAAGACCAGACAATAGGAAAGTCAGCAATGGCTGCCATAATGTCTCTCATTCTCTTCCAAATAGCTGTCCATACCTTCATGTATGTTGAAATTAAACAATACAAAACAGACTAAAACCACTCTTAACAAATAATAATAATATTGCTGGATTTCACATCATGATGCTATGGAATCAGCACTAGGTAGCTTAGTGTCTCTTTTTCTTCAAAGTAGCTGTTCATTTCATCATGCATTATATAATTGATTTTCATAAACTGTTGAGAAGTTCTATGCATGCATGAGTCTCTACATGTATATCTATTCTTTCTGTATTAGAAGGAAAAACAAAAACAAAAGAAGACCAAACAAAACAAATTTCTAGAAAATCAGGATATGGAAAAAGACATATAAACAACAATAGCAAATAGCCCAGAACACTGACAAGATAGGCCTTCAACACAAGGTGGTAGGAGCATAACTAGGGTTGTTATTTCACACAATGATCTCCAAGAGTTCCTCAGATCACTGTACAATAATATGCACAATTGTTCCAATCCTATGGATATTAACTGTTTTGTTCCAAGAACTTATAGAATTTATAGCACAGTCATCTTAGCTATACTGTGTTTATATAATTTTATATTTTTTCTTTTCCCTTCCTTTTTCTTGTTCCTCATTTACATAAGACACAAAAAACTCAATAAACACAGTAAAAGGACAAGAGTCTGCTTAAAGGAGAAAGAATAATATCTCAGGGAAAATTAAGAATGTTCTTAACAAGAGTTCCATGTGCTTATGCCAGCATCGCAGTGGGAATCAGGGATGTGTCCCTTACTAGGAAAAAGTAGTCAGGAGTTAAACAGCCATCTGTCACCTGGAGTTCTGATAGCCATTGGTGTGTATTTATAGGGCCGATGGCCGGGTAAAGGTGAGGGTTATTTGTAACCAAGTGGCTCCATTTGAGGTCAGGTACAGGCCTGGTATTGCCATCACCAAATCCATACCCACCAGCGGCTGACCTGTTCTGGTCCCATAGGGCGCTTCCTTTAGGCTCCTCAGTGGCTTTCGTGCCCCTGGAAAGGAAATCTGAATCTCCGAAGTTTGAGTTGGTGCTATAACTTCTCTCAGGGTAAACCTGTCACTTTAAACTAGTTCATCCTCAGGTACAAAGTTACGGAAGTAGGGCATATACTGGACACTTTATTCTATATAACTAACTATCTTCCTCTGGCTTTAAGAACTAGAGACCTCTCCACCCCCTTAATTCTAAGTTAAGTGCTTTTGGTCCCAGCCAATGGGGTTGGAGGATGTGGAAATCCGTGAAGGTTAATCTGCAAATGTCCCCAAATAGTGGTGACAACATGAAAAGAAGGCCACAGGTTCCTTCTGGTGGAGGTTTTTTCTGTGTCCCCCAGCCCCACGCCCTGCCTGGACCTCAGCATTGCTGTCACTTAGAGGCCAGGCAGTCTTGTGGGGAGTGAGAGCCAGGTAGCTGTCATCCCCTCCAGAGTCCATTACTGGCCAGATGAACAAGTGTGGAACTTGGGCTTGTGTCTTTTTAAGCACCAAAACAAGTGAGCCAGACTGTGTACCCATTCTGGGGTGTCTCAGAGCCTCTCAGCAGCCCAGATGACCCTGATTCGAGGTTCAGAACCTTGACTTTATGTCTGCATCTCACATAGTTGGTTATGAAACAGTAGCCACTGGGAGAGCAAGGAGTCCGGGTTAAAGCCTCCGGCTTTATTTCATGGTTTCTCCGAAGTGGAAGAAACCCAGAATGACAGCGAGAGGATAAGGGAACTAGAAAGAGCCGGATCACCTCCACAGTATGATGGCCAGAATTATTTTAAACTCAATCTTGAGGACAAACGTGTTATCTAACGTCTACAGGTCTGTGAGAGGACCATGAATTAAGCCCAGCAAGAATGGGCATCCTTTCAGTTAGAGTTCCAAAGGGTCAGTCTTTAAATAAATATTCAGAGCACAAGCTTTAACTCAGGCTCTGTCATCGAGGGAATGTGAAGTCTTTTTTTAAAATCCAGAGATTTTAGTAAGGATCCAGTGTCACTTCTTGCATCCCTTGGAATGCATACATAGGCACAGCTCAGAAAGCAAACGGATGCCAGAGTGGGGCAGGGCAGGTATTTGGGACAGAACCACCTTTTCAGGAAGGGCAAAGCACTTGCAGGTGTCACCCCTTTGTATTCACTTTTAAAGTTGCACTTGTTCATCTAGCAGGGCTTATGAAATCCTGCATTTAGGATGCTTTTTTCTAAAATAAAATGTTATCATTTGAAAAGAAGAAGAGGAAGAAGAAGAAGAAGAGGAGGAAGAGCCATGCGATACTTAAGCTTGTGTGTCTGACTTACCTCACTTAACATTGTGGTCTTAAGGGCCACATTTACCTACTAGCAGCTCAAGTTTATCTTTGTGACACAGCAGTGCCCCACTGTATGTAAACACATTTTCTTTATCCAATCAGCTGTTAATGGATATATATGCTGCTTCAAAGATTTAGCTATTATAAATTATGTTGCTAAAAGCATATGAATACATGAGCCACCATAATACGGTGTCTTTTGGTAAGATACTTGGAAGGAGAACAGTTGGGTCAGATGGAATGTCTAGCTTTAGTTGTTTGAGGACTCTCCATACTGATTTGCACAGTGGTTGTACTAGTGCACATTCCTACCAACAATGGAGAAGGGTTCCTTTTTACCTGTACCTTCACCCTATTTGTATTAATTTGATGCCTTGATGATGGCCACTCCTTCCTGAGTAAAATGGAATCTCATTGTTGTCTTAACTTGTGTTTTTCAGTGGCTGGCAAAGTTGAGCATTTCTTCCTGTATGATCAGCCATTTATGCTTCTTCTATGAAGTGTCTACTCATCTCACCCATTTTTGGCTTCTCTTTTATCTGGCGGAGACTAATTTTCTTTTAGTTCTTTATATATTCTAGACATTAGTCCTCTATCTGAGGAATAGCTGATAAAAAAAAAATCTTTCCCATTCTGTAAGTTGTCTTGTCACTATGTTGGATGTCTCTTTTGCTGTGCAGAGCTTTTTAATTAGATATGAAGTCATCTGTTAATTCTCAGTACTATTTCCTGTGCAGATGAGACTGTGTTTGGAAAGACCTTGCCTATGCCACCATCCTAGCTATTAAATCCAGCCTCTAATATCTCCTCTTCTCACCCATCCCTCCCCCCAGTGGCAGAGAAATCCATGCACATGAACAAGCCCAGGCTTCCACTGCCCTTCAGAGCAGCAGCATTCTCAAACTATCTGGACCAAAGGCCAGTTTGTTTCAGGAATGGAGTGTGCATTCATAAAAATGCAATGAAAAGAAATTACTGAAAAATAAAATGCAAAAACCAAACACATACAACCCACAAATCCCACATTTATAATGGTTCAACAGAGCTAGAAATAGTGTGATGAATTGTGATACAATTTCTAGACACACAGCCCTGTCTTCCATGCCCTCCTCCCACTGGACCATGGCAGACAGCTGCTGAACCAGCGGTGACCCATGAGGAGGCCCTGGGAAGCAGCTGTAGGAGCCCTTCCTCCCTGCAGTCCACAGACTTCCAGATTTGTTTGGGCTTCTCATCCTCTAATCCCCTCTCCTCCTGCACCCCAACTCTTCCCTTGAAGTCTGTATTTATGTGCTATTTGCATGGAGCTCCGCACAACCCACAATCTCTCTATCTCTTTTTTTTCTCACCTACTATTGCCTTTTCCTCTTCACATTCCTGTGACCAGGAAACTCCTGGATATCTTTTAAAATCCCATGCATGGCCTACGGTGTTCCTGTCTTCTGTGAGCTTCACAGTAGCTGCCTCCCAGGCTGTCCTCTGTCCATGACACAGTGGCTGCATATCACTCCTGCCCCAACCCAATTCTTGGCAGCCAGCTCGCCTGGGGAGGTTCCCTTCCAGCCTCACAGTCACAGGTCACTACGTCCTGCTCCCTGCTCCAGCACAGCTGTGGTTCTAATGCTTATGGATTACTGAAAAATCTCCTGCCTCAGGGACCAAAACCACTGGAGACTTCAGTGAAAGCCCGCTTAGCCCATTCCTTCCTCCAGGACAAAAGGGGAAAACGACTTGAAAATTGATCCAGAAAACACACAAGGGCACCACCTTGCATCTCAAGAACACTGCCAGATGCCTGCTCTGTGTAGCAATCACCTGGGTGCCCTGAATATAGAGGAAGGCGCCTGCTGGGAGGTCTGCAAGGGTGGTTATGGTGATCCAAGGGACAGCACCCAGGTTGGTGACTGCAGTTTTGTCCTGGGATGCAGTTCTTCATGCTACTTCTTATTTCTGCACATCTTAGCAGAGTCACAGACATCGTCTCCTCTCTCCTCCTTTCCAGGATGTTTGAACAGCAAGAAGTTAGAGGTAGTAAATTGTGGCGCAGACAGCAGAAAGGGCCGCTGTCCAGGGCAATAAATAGAATGTGTCCTTGCTGAGAAGAAATTAGGCAGGTTTGATTTTAGTCTGCATGCTATAAAAGACTGAGTCTTGCCACTTATCTGAGCCAGGACATACAGGCTTCCTATAAGTTAAGACCTCCTGGAAGCCAAAGAACTTTCCAGAAAACAAAGAGAAGAGGACAAAGGCATCACCATGAAACACACTTGGGAAAATGCCAGTAAACGAGAATGGTCAGATCACAAACCTAGCATTCTGCGTTTTCTTACTTTGGGTTTTGATTGCATCTTGAAACTAAATTGATAAACGCAGTTTGGCTTCTGGGTCCATTTTCAATTAAATTTTTTACCAGCATTAACCATAATCTTGAATTAATTCTGCACTGCTTCCCAAACTGGCATCTAAGAAAAATTGTCATATCCTCTGTAGTGGTGTTAGTGCATATGCCAAGAAAAATAGACTTTCCTTGCACTATTAACTTTGTTTGTTAACTGCAAGCAAAGTTCAATACTTGCTTTGGTTTCTCTAATGGGTTTGTTTTTTGCTTTTCTTTTTATTGAAGCCCTTCTGGATACTTTAATGCTTCAATAAATATTTTGAGTCAGTAAATTGGAAAACTTAGCATACAGCCTAGCCCAAGCTAATCTGATCAGATATCCATTGTTTGGAGAACCCTGACTAACATTTCCCAGAATTTTGTTCTGCTCCTCCAGATATGAGTAATGTTTGTCTAATCCACTTAAAAATCACTATAGCATTATAAGCAAATAAATGAAATTATAATTGAATAAAATTAATCTTTAGCTGGATTTGCTTTGAAAATATGTCTGTGGAGTTAGGAATCTGTGGCTCTAGACCTTCACAGTGTAAAGAAATTGAAATAATATACAGGCTTTTGTGCATCTGTTCTCTGCTCCAATGACCGCAAAATAATAAATCATTCCATGAAATGCACAGGAATGTTTAAGTAAAACATCAATTCTGTATGACTAAACAGGTATTAGATCAATTCATAGCATGCCACATACATATATAGTAATATATAATACATTTACATATATGCATATACATATACACAGTGCAATAAAACCCAGAAGCTTTGAGGTTTCCTATTCATTTCAGACATTATTTAGACAAAGAATGCACTGAGCTGTATTATACTCTGTGTTATTGAAAATAGCATACAGCAGACACTATTTCAACATAGAAAAGCACAAATAATGCTATATTGGTTATATTCATATTCATTTTGACAACATCTATGCAAGTTTTTTACCCTAAAACAAACAAACTAAAAAAAAAAAAAAAAAAAAAAAAAAAAAAAAAAACCCTGGGAAGCTAAATAAGATAAAGCTGATTCCTTTTGGTTTTCAACCATTTTATAGGTGAAACAAAGCTCAATCATTATTACAAGTACACGCCAAAATAAAAATGTCCACAGTCTCACCAGTGAATGGTGCTAAAATAACTGGATATATACGTATAGAAGAATTAAATTTGCCTTTTATACCACAGTCATCATGAAATGGATAAAAGGCTTGTCTTAGTCATGTTCTCATCCCTGAGATAAAATATCCAACACCTGTAACTTAAAGGAGGCGAGATTTGTTTTGGCTCCTTGCATTGTCAGGGGAATGGCGTAAGGGCGGGGCAGAAGAAAGTTGCTCACCTCATGGTGGCCAAGGGTAAGCTAGAGAAGAAAAGGGACTGACCAAGAGGGAGACACAAACTTTCCAGGTCACACCTCTAGTGACTTGCCTCCTCCAAACAGGTCCCACCTATTGTAATTCAAATGTCATAATCCCTTTTTCATCTTCCTCATGGCTGGAAAAATTTTAAATTTGTAAACCCATTGAAACTTTATTGGAATCTTTATTGGTTAATTCTAAACTACCACCTCTAGTATAACCCACGGTGAGAATAAATATCAGGGACCTGGCCTAGATCGACAGTGTTCCAAACTAGTATACATCCAAGGATTAAATAAATGAGACAAGTATGATTTTAGGGCTCCAGGAGGATCAAAACCCTTCGGCAGAGTTTAGGACTCTGGTGGCTAAAACATGGGATGCCTCTGGGCAGCCTGTATTTATTTAGGGGATTAGAGTGGAAAACACAGGAAATTGAACAGACCTTGGGAGTGGTTCAAGGACTTTGCCACGTAACAAATTATATCTAATGTAAGAGAACTATCTTCTGAGAAGAGCTCCATGTTTCATTTCACTACGGGGGTGAAAGGCCTGTGGCTGAGTCTTTATTTAATTAACTGGAGTTGGAGCCAGTGTCCTCAGCTGTTATCTATGTTGCTCCAGCCATGCAACAGCCCTGCACATGTGTTCAACTTCCAGTTTCAATGGCTCCCAACAAATAAAGACATAATTATGGGCAACCAAGAAGTCCTGAGTCCAGTAAAGGATAAGATATACAGAACAAAAGGCCTTGATCCAAGATATCACCCAGCATTTATTAACTCATGAGGAAGGAAATGGCTTGAGGATGAGTGGCAGTGAGTATGGCAGGAATTACATGAGTAACATGAACTGAGCTGGCCAGGAGGAGAGAAGCACCTCTGCAATACGAAGGGAAAAGCACATGCAGAAAGATAATCTACATAACTCAATTGTGGTAACATTTGAATGATTTAGGAGACTGTTGCTTTTGTTTCTAATATGTAAACTTTTGTGTCCTGGGAAGTCATAGCCTTACCTTGAAGCTCAAACTCAGTTCACATTCCTGGAGCTATGTGGCTCTGCCATCCCACTGTGCTCAACTGTTTACAAGGAGACATGATGTGAGGACACAGGAAACTGTTGACTGGCTTTAAGGTTTACATATTAGTACTTCAGCTGGCCTTATCTGCATTGTTTAGAGGCCATTGAGAAGGAAATAGCATAACCAGCTCTGTACATATCAGTACATGGAGATAAGTCTTGGCTTAACTGATGCTGAAGCAATTGTCTGCATTCAAGGGGAGCCACCTAAATCATCCCCTACAACCACCTCCTACAGCAAGGTAGATATAGAACTCCCCTCACCCTGGTCCAGTTGCCTTCCATGAGACCTGCCTCTGAGCACATAAGATTTTGGGGACACATCTAGCATAACAGACTTAATTGTACAGCTGGAAGCTGTGAAAATGCTTGAAGGGATGTCCACAATATTGATCTGGACAATGATTTTCTGCACAGGATTCTAAGGGAAGAGGACACAAAGCAGAAATAGATCAATGTGATTGCATCAAACCAAAAATCATGTGCATAGCAAAAGAAACAAGTGAAGAGAAAATGCAAACTGGGAGAAGTCTTTGCAAAACATATATCCTAGGAATACCTATTACCCAGAATATGTATGGAATGCAAATAACTCAACTGCAAGACAATGAAAAAATTGATTGACAAAGGGTCTGACCCAATGTTTCTTAAAAGAATACATGTACATAGCCAACAGGTATATGAAAAATCCGCAAAATCATCAAGCTTTAGAAAAATGCAAATTAGAACTAAAACAATACCTCACATATGTTAGAAAAGCTATTGCTAAAAGAGACAAGTATTAACAAAAGCTGGTGAGAGTGAAGAGAAAGGACTAGTGCACTTTAATGGGAATGTAAATATTACAGGCATTTTGAAAAACAGTATGGAGATTCTTCAAAAGACTAAAAGTAGACTTACCACATGATCCAGAAATCCTACTATATATTCTTGGGTAGATAGCCAAGGAACTGAAATTATGTAGAGAGATACATATTCAATGGAAATGTAACTCGTGTGTCAAAAGGGCATCTCTTCTTGTGTTGTTTGTGGTACTATTCATGGGAGTCAAGAAATGGAAACAAATAAAAAGCCCATCAACTGCTGGGCTGGTAAAATGTGGTACCTGTTTTATGTATATGATGGAATACCATTTGATCAAAAAACAAAATGAAATATGGTAGAACTGGAGATTATTGTGTTAAGATGAACCAAGCACAGAAAGCAACATGCCTTGTGATTTCACTCTCACATAGATATTCAAAAAGAGATCTCACTGAAGTTAAGAATAGAATCTTGGATTCCAGAGACTCAGGAGAGTAAGAGCAGAGAGAGATGGTGGAAAGTGGACCAATGGGAACTAAGCTACAGTTAGAGAGGAACGTGAAGTTCTTGTGTTCTGTTGAAAATATGATGGTTATAGATAAAAGGGCACATGGTGCATGCTTGTTCTCCCAGGTACTTGGGAAACTGAGGCAAGAGGATCACAAATTTAAAATCAGACTGAGTCACACACACTGTGACCCAAAAAAATTTTACAAATAAAAGGACTGGGATGCAGTTCAACTCTCCCTGTGTCCAACTCACAGTACTACAAATAATAATATTAGTAATAATGTGGTGTGTATTTCTCTTTTAAATATACAGGAAAAAGGATTTTGAATCATAAATGTCTAAATAGACAAACATGATTATCTTGATTTAAACATCACATTATATATACATATATATGTATGTATGTATTGCAACATTACATGGCATTCCATGTATGTACAATTTTTGTTTTTATAAATCAATTAAAATCAATGTTAAAAGCAAAAATAAACTAGCTAACTTAAACTGTTATAAAACATAAAAATAATTTCCTTTCATTTCCTTACAGCTGAATGGACAGATTGGAATTCCCCACATTATAAAACTCTATTGACCAAAATACTTCAGAGATTCTGTCATTATCTTCTTCTATCTGGTAAGTGACAGAGACTCAATGTGATGTTATGAGAGAAGGAATTAAAACTCACCACTAGATTGTAAATACAACACTGAATTCCTTAACTGCAGTGTTATCACATAAAAGACACCCAATCAACCAACTCCCCACAATAAGTGTAATCAGTATTACTGCAAACATGTAATAATAAAATAAAAAATACTTAATGAGTCAACCAATGAAGTTTTGACCTTGTAATTGGTTTGATAACTTAGCCTAGAATTTTAAGTACACTTGCTGATTGTTATGAAATTCTCTACCACAAATCTGACTAATTCAGATGAGTTTTTTAAGGTTTGCTAGAACAACAGAGAAAATGCAAAAGAAATGTTTAAGTGATTTACCAGAAGCTTTTGCTAAATTAGTAAAAATCCTGAGGCTTGTACAAACAGATTTTAAAAACACAATAAAGAAAGCAGAGATAACACTGTTTACATAGGTTCTCCATTTAAATTGAAGAGCAAACAAATTTATCATTAAAGTTTTGCTTTAGTAAAATCGTGCTCAGGGCTTTACAATATTCATTTTTTTCAGTTTTGAGCTTCTTGTATAAAATAGCACTTATTTCATACAGCCCTCCTTCAACAAAGTAATATTTCTTGTTTAAAATGGTATGCTGATGAGTGAGAAATTATTGCTGGAACCAATAAAAGATTTTACAGTGTGAGCAAATTTCCTTCATCTACACCAGAATGACTGTGTCTCCTAGCGTTCCTGGACTTTGTTCCTCTATTCCTTTGGTTGGCTGTTTGGTTGGTTTGTTGTTTTATTGGTTCTTTGTTTGTTTGGTTGGTTCATTGGTTATCTTGTTGTCAGGAAGATTCTCCTCCACTTCAAAGCTTTCTTCCACATTTGCAAGTATGAACCTCCCTGCCACTCATGGTCCTACCGGATCTGGGCACCTCAACCTAAGGAATTTATTGCTTATATGGAGAGACAATTATATGCAAAATTGACTATTTTACAAAATGGAACTCATTTTCTCATCTGCTCATCAAGCCATCATTGATTCATTCAACAACAAGTAATCACATATAGAGACCCAGGTTTCACAGAGGAGTCCACAAATACAAAGAGAAACAAAATAACTTTATCCTCATAATGCCTCTCATGGCCCTAGCACCTTCACACACCTTTGCTCCTCCAGATCCTAGGATTCTTCAGTGCCAATAGAACCACAGTCTACAGTTTCTCCAGGGGCTCGCCAGTCTTCCAAAGCACAAGTCACTCAAGAGGCTCCCTTGTGCAGGGGCCTCCAGGAACATCCTATAATCTACAGAGTAAGATACAAATGCCTCAGTCGAAAGACTTGGATATGCTGGCCTTTCTAAAAAACCTAACATGCAAGGAGTAGTTTATATCTCCCCAGCCTTTTTTTTTTTAATCTTATTTAAAGAAACACTAAACAAAACAGAAAATGGGTAGAAATAATACATATGTTCAAAGAAAAAAAAAACAGTAAGAAATCACTAGTTGAGCTCAGGAGTAAAAAGATTCAGCAACACTCAGATAGATAACAGGTTGACCTCCTAATCTAAAAACTAAAGGAGCTAGTGGGACCCAAAATATACAAAGCACCCTGAGAAGGGGAAAGGTGAGAAATTCCTTAAAAAAGGAAGCCAGAGGACATTGTTAATAGTGTATCAGAATTTAAAAGTCATAGCAGTCTTATCGTTCTGTTTAGTTTGATTTTATTTTGTTCTGGTCTGTCTACTCATATTAGATTTGAGGGCACAGAGAGCTATCCCAAAAACAGCAGGTTATACCACGGTAACTATCCTTAATTTCCTATTAACTTAAACTGAGTATTACTTACATTGTCTTACTATGACTGATCTTATTTGAAGCTGGTTTGTTAGACGGCTGTTTTGCCTTGACTGTTTTTTATTCAAATTTCGTATGCTTGATAGTATCAAATCTAAGAGTAGAGGCAACTACTCTAAAGATGACAAAATGTAAAAGATACCCATTCCATTTTGATTATTAACTGCTTTAGAAGGCCCACAATGTCTCCAAAGTTATGTTTTTATTAAAATAGGTATGTAATGCTACATTCAATTATATTATGTCTGATGATGTAGACAATTCTATTGAAAATAACAAGAGAAAGCATAGTAACTACTGTAGATCACCTAATATTGTGGTCTTATATGTCTTTTTCATTTCATGTTTTTCTAGGAATTTGTCCTTATACAGCGGGCTTATATGTCTCTTTCATTTCATGTGTTTATAGGAATATGTTTTGTTTTGTCTTTGCTTTGTTTTGTCCCTCCCTCTAATATAGAAAGAATAGAAATACATGTTAAGACTCATGCATGTGTAGAACCAATAAACAGTTTATGAGAACTGATCTTATGACACATGATAAAATGAACAAATACTTTGAAGAAAAAGAGACACTATGGTACCCAGTGCTGACCCAGGAGTATCATAATGTGAAACCCAGCAATACTATTATTCTTTGCTCAGAGTGATTTTTTGTTGAACAGAACTGGTTTCAGTCTCGCTGTTTGAAACCCCACTTTATATGCTCCACTCCTGTATCTTTGAGTAACTATTTGTAAGAGGACTATATGTAAATATCAACTAGTGATTTCTTACTGTTTATTTTCTTTGAAAGTATGTATTATTTATACCCATTTTCTGTTTTGTTTAGTCTTTCTTTATATAAATTTTTTTTTAAAAAAAAGAGCAAAGAGAGGGAAAGGTAGGAACTACTGTCGATTTCTTATTGTCTTGTTTTGAACTCTTGCATTGTTTAGATAATTTTATTAGGTTTGGCTTTGTTCTGTGTTTTGTTAGATTTTATGCTTTCAGATGGTGAAGGCAGCTATTTTGAATATAATGGGAAATATTATGGTAATCATTGTTTCCTATTATATTGTTTTGAAGTCTTATAATGCTTTCATTCATTGGTCTGATTTTATTTTGTTTTGTTTGATTTTGTTATGTGAGATGACATAAACGCTATTTTGAAGAAAATAAGACATTATGGTAGCTATTGCTGATTTACTATCATCTTGTTTTGAAGTCCTACCATGCTTTTGTTCTTCCGTTTTGATTGGTTTTATCTTATTGTGTTTTATTTGATTTTATTATGTTGATATTATAGACAAATTTTTTGAGCAAAATGAGGTATTACAGCAGCCATTGTTCATTTCCTGTTATTTGGTTTTGAAGTCCTGTAATGCTTTCATTCTTTTGAATGTTTTTTTTACTATATTGTTATGTTTGATATTATTGTGTGTGAAGGTATGCTCAACTATTTCAAAGGAAAGAGATATTATGTTAGCTATTGTTGATGTCCAGTTGTTTTGTTGTGAAGTGCTGTGTTGCTTGCATTTTCCTGTTCTGATTTGCTTTGTTTCATTCTGTTTTCTTTTGTTCTCTTTAAAATAAAAAAAATGCATAATTAAAAAAGAAATCACTAGGTGGTGTTTGCATACTGTCCTCTTACAAATAGTTGTTCAAGACACAAAAGTGGAACATATAAAGTGGGAATTCAAACAGCGAGACTGCAAACAGTTCTGTTCAACTATCGAATAAAAATTTAGTAATATGGTTATCAATCCTATACACTTAAACATACATGCAGTTATCCATATCTCCAATTATGTTGAGATTAAACAAACTAAAGCAGGTCAAAATCATTCTGAACAAAGAATAATAGTATTGCTGGATTTCACATCATGACACACCGGGATCAGCACTGGGTACTGTACTGTCTTTTTTTATTTTATTTAAAGAAAGACTAAACAAAACAGAAAATGGGTAGAAATAATACATACCTACAAAGAAAAAATAAACAGTAAGAAATCGCTATTTGATGATTACAGATTGTCCTCTTACAAATAGTTATTCAAGATACTAAAGTGGAGCACATAAAGTGGGGATTCAAACAGTGAGACTGCAACCAGTTCTGTTCAACTACCCAACAAAAACTTAGAAATATAGTATCAGTCCTATACACTTAAACATGCATGCAGTTATCCATATCTTCAATTATGTTGAGATTGAACAAACCCAAGCAGGCTAATATCACTCTGAATAAAAAATAATACTATTGCTGGGTTTCACATTATGACACTCCAGGATCAGCACTGGGTGCTTTAGTGTCTCTTTTTCTTCAAAGTATCTGTTCATTTCATCATGTGTCATATGATCAGTTCTCATAAACTGTTTATAGGTTCTACACATGCATGAGTCTTAACATGTATTTATATCCTTTCTATATTAGAGGGAGAAACAAAACAAAGCAAGACAAAACATATTCCTATAAACACATGAAATGAAAAAGACATATAAGACCATTGTACAAGGAGTTCTACCATACTTCCTGTGTTGTCTCTTGTTATCTTCAATAGAATTGGCTATATCATCAGACATAGTATAATTGAATATATCAGTACATACCAGTATTAATAAAAACACCACTTTTTATATAGTATAAAACTTCAAAAACAGACAGTAATCAAACCAGATATGTATCATAGTGAGTCTTGTCCTCTTCAGTGTAGTTGCCTATACTCTCAGACTTGATACTATCAATCATATCAGTTTTGAATAAAATCTGTCGATACCAAACAGCAATGAAACAAACTAGATTTAACTAAGATCAGTCATGGTAAAACAGTATAAGTCATACAGGGCTCCAGATTAAATTAATAGGAAATTAAAGATGACTAGTGTGCTATATCCTGATGTTTTTGGGATAGCTGTCTGTGCCCTCAAATCTAATGCAAGTAGACAAACTGGGACAGAATAAAATCTGTCTAAGCAGAGTGGTGCAAGTTGTGTGGTTTTTAAATCCTGATACACTATTAACAATATCTTCTGCCATCTTTTTTAAGATTCCCCCTCCCCTTTCACTTCCCCAGGGTACACTGTGCATTTTTGGGTCTCACCAAGACCCTTGGTTTTAAACTGGGGGAGGAGCAACCTGCTATTTACCTAAGTGGTTCTGAACCTTCTCTCTTCTGGACTTGATCTCTAATTGTATTTCTTTACCTATTAAAGCCTGTCTTTCCAACCTGTCCACAAATTCTGGTCTAGTTGCCCCTATTATTCTCTGGTTCTCTGTCACATAGAGCATTGTTTTCTCATATTTGGTTTTCAGTCCATGTATTCTTTTTCATGTTAATTATATTACCTATAAATAGCATCTCAGTGGACACTACCTCCTAATGTACTCTATATGTGGTTCTTTTTTTTAAATTTAGAGCATCAAGGCCATCTATATTAGAGATTATAACCAACCTTCTCTGCCTCATTTCTGTTATACTCCTTTTTTGCTATCAGTTGTCAGCTTGTCTTCTTCATTCTGTTTTCTACTCCATTCACTGAGGCATCTCTGCCACTGTTCCTGGAATCCTAGTACTTTTCTCTCTCTCTAGAATGCCCTGCAATAATCTCTGTAGAGTTGGATTGGTGGTCATGAATTTCCCAAGTTTCTCTTTGTCTTGGAAGCATCTTGTTTCTCCATTAATTTCCAGAGACAGCTTTTCAGGGTATATCAATCTGGGCTGGAGGTTATTTTCTTTCAGGGCTTGGGATATTTCACTCCAGGCTCTTCTTGACTTGATGGTTTGTGTCGAGAAGTCTGCCATTATTCTGATGGTTCTTCCTTTATAGCTTATCTGTTTCTTGTCTCTGACAGCTTTTAATATTCTGTTCTTACATTGAATTTCTTGGATCTTGGTTATTATATGCCTGGGTGTAGCTGTTTTGATTGTAGGTACCTGGAGTTCTGTATGCCTCATACATCTGAATATCATCTCCTTTTCCTATGTTTAGGAAGTTTTTCCTTAATTATTTCTGTGAATAGCCTTTGTGATTCTTTAGGTTTTACCCCTGCTTCTTCATTCACATTCTTTATTCTCAAATTATAGATCCTCTTGTCATCTTCTAGCCTTTTTATTGTTACTGCTTGTTTCCTTGTTATTTTTTAAAAGTTTTTCCTTTCATAATCCCACATTGCAAACCTGTCCTCCAGTTTGGATAATGTATCCTTAGTTTCTTTCAAGCAGTTTTGCCATCTTTCCATAGAGTTTCTAATTTCCTGGTAATCTCTTTAAATCTGCTTCATGTATTCTATATTTTATTTATATTCTTCATCAAATGGTTCTCTCCTTTGAGTTCCTCCATTCTTCCATCTGTGTCTTCTTGAGGGGTGCTTAGCATCTCTTTTATTAATCTTATATCTTGCTTTACTTGGCTAAATATTTCCCTTTTGAACTCGTCTATGAGTTCAAAAGATATCTCTTTATGTCCACTGGTGCCATGTCTAATATTGCATGTTTTCTGTCCTCATTCTCCTTTGTATTTACCTGTCCTGGATCAATGTTCTCAGGGTTGGGACCTGGGGAATTTTTGTTGTTGCTTCCTCTTCCCACCTTTTTTGTTTCTTCCAGGATGCCCCAGCTTCTTTCTTTGTTGGTTACAACTCTTCTGAAACATGCTGGCTAGGTGACCCTTCCCACTGCAGTGTGCTAGTGAGTTGCAAACAGGGGCAGCATTTGCTGGCCCCTCTCCTCCAGGTCAGTCAACCTGCTGAGGCCTTCACTGCATTAGTGATCACCACCACTGTAGGGAATTGATTTCAGATAATCTATTGGGTCTCAGCCAGGTCATGTGACCCAGACCAAGCTCACTCCACCAATCCTGTTCGGGAAGGGAAAAACAGACTGAAGTCACTGCTACCCCTTGTACTTGCCAGTCCTGCTCGGTCCCAGAATGTTGTCCGCTGGAGCCACGCTTTCTGTGCAATGGCTCCACTCCCATCACTCACTACAGGTCGATGCAGATTCCCACCAGCTCAGCTCTCTGTTCAGCTCACCAACACCCAACCTCAGCATGACTGCGCCTCCAGTGAGTTGAAGCAGTGGGATTTCGGACAGCTTGGTAAGTCGCTGCTGCTCAGGTTCAGGCGTTGCAGCGGAAGCACTCTACCTTCAGCTGTTCCAATAGTAGCACTGGGACTGTATGTTTGGTTGATTCTTTTTTCCTTAGTTTCTTCTTGGGACAAAAGAATTCATCTCCCTCTGTTCGGGACTCCCCATAATGTATTATGTTAAATTCTAAGTTGACTATCTCAGGGAGCCTCTGTTGCCTGCTGTTATCTATCTGCCATCTGTGCTCAAATCCTCCCTAACATTTTTGAATCTGCTAATCACCTTCGCAGTAACCCTGGAGACAGAGAACCCCTGCCACACTCCCCCATGCTTCATTTTCCTTCTGGGCACACTGAAGGCTTCCTAAGCTCTGGCACTAGGCAGTTTCATGCAACCAGCTCTTCCCCATGGAGTGCATCAGATTTAACTTATTCCAGATCCCCAAATGGCCCCCACAACTCCTCCTCTCCCCCTTTCCTGTGGTAAATGTGGCTGACACCATGAGACGGTACTGAGAACACAGCCTGCCCAAGGATTCCCAGCTCATTGAGTCCCCCTAACTCTTTCCAAATCTCACTGGTCAGGGGTGTCAGCAAACTCACTTTGTATCGCTTCACAGCACTGAGGTTTCAGGGTTTACTTGTTATGCAGCCTACACTAGCTTATTCTAACAGTATAACCAGAAGCTAACTCCACCCTTCAGATCTGAAAACATTAAGATTCCAGAAAGTGACTTCCAAATGCATGTGGTTAGTAAGGAGGACCACAAACTCAGATCATCACTTCTAGGTCATTTGAGCTTCCCATTTCCTTCATTTCCCTTTTTCCACCGACATGCCCACAGGTCCCTAAACATACACTGTGCTCTCCAGATCCAGATTTCGGACATAGAGCCACTCATGGCTCTGTGTCTACATGGCTTTGAGTATACTCATCAAGACAGGATTCGGTCTCTACACAAAGCCCTGCTGACATCCAAAATGGATGTCACCACGGTGTTTATGAAGCATCTTCAACATCTTACAGCTCTTCCAGTGTCATAGAAATGACTTATCCTTCCCCCCAAGAGACCAAATCCTGTTCAAATATAAAACCTATATTTATTTTTCTCTGTACACCCCATCCTTAGAGACCTTGACCTTACCTATAAGGAGTCTAATAAATATTTGGACTTTTAGTTAATTCACACTATGAGAACTTTACAAATTTTAATGTACTTTATACTTCTATAAATTATTGTAAATGATCCTGGTCCCAAGGTATAACTTTTGTTTCCGTGGTAGAGGATGCTGGGAATCACCCAGGCCTCTCACTGTAAGGCAAGCACGCTCCCCCTGAGCCACGCCCATCCCTTCCCTTCTCTTTTGGGAATGGTACTTCCCAGGCAGCTTTACAGAGACAGAGCAGGAAAAAGACACTCTCAGCAGATCAGGTTTTACATTACCTTGCACATGACTCAGGCAAGAATTATGTTGAGTGAATAAATGTAGAGGTGTAACTATTTAACCCATCATTAGCATGGACATTGATTTACAGCAAATGTCAATAAAAATCACTTCTGGTAATAACACAGAAGGATACTACATGCAAAGGATCTTCCAGTCATGGTGCTCACTTTGATCTGCCTTTCAGGTACAGTGCTTCAGCTCTTATTTGTAAAGGGAACATTGAAGCCCTCTGATCTTCTTTAATGAGCGTGATTGTACAAGGCTTTGGCTCATGTTTTAGAAACCAAGTTGTGATGTCTGTGGTACCCACAACTGGACTTCAGGAACCTAAACAGTGGGACAGATTACTAACATGCACTCATTCTTGTTTTACGATTGCTAACACAAACCTATTTACTTCAGCAATTTTTACCTACTAAAAAGTAGGTACACAAATTAGAGTGTATCTTTAGAAAATGAATTGCTTTTAAATAAACTTTAGAGGCAATTAGAATTATGATGCTTATTAAGAAGGGCTGTGCCTCCTTCCATTTGGCACTAGTGACAAAGGTTAAAAATGTCCTTCTATAAAATACCACATAATTAAATAAAGCAATTTTATAATTACCCACTACACAGCTGGATAAATTCCAAGTTTCATAATTATTTTAAGCTATACCTGATCTACTTGTACAAAAAGAGTAAGTCCAAAAAATAAAAGATGTTTCTCCACACAACTTAGTTTTGTTCCCATTTCTTGCAATTTGTTCAGTTATGTTTTTTTAAAAAAATTAAAGTAACAAACAGCTTTCTGTTCCTCGTATCTCTCACCTTGTATAACTGAACATACACAGAACACCAGGCTTTCTTTTCAAGCATTGCTAAAATTCAGAAATTAGATAAAAAGTCATATCTGGCATATTGAAAGCTCAACTCCTGAAAACAACAAGTGCAAGAAGAACACCTAGGGAGAAGCTGGATGGACTCATTATAATCATCTGATAGAGATGAAAGTTTGGAAAAGCCAATCTCTCTTACCCAACAGAACCATGGTGTAACACTGGTAGGCAAATTGCCCTGACTCGTTTCTCATTATACTTCCAAAAGTTTCAGCCCAAACTGCACTCCACCCTCACATCTTTTCCAAGTGTGAGGGGACAGGCTGGCTCCCCACAGACCACAGAAATATCTGACCTCCCCCCAAGTCTGTCTTCCCTTCCTCTCTGTCGCACAGAAAAGGAATCCATTTCATACAGTCCAGGAAATAAAAACAGGAGAAAACATTTTTAAAACCATCTTTCAGAATTTCCAGGTCACAGGATGATTTTTAAAATCACAGTGATGACCCAGTGCTTTCATCAAATATCCATGGCCTACCTGAGGCAGTTTGCAGAGTGCTGGTCTTAACTCATAGGCCAGATTTCACCTTTGCGGGGGACCCAGGTGGATTAGCTGTTCTATTATGAAATGAGTGGCCTTGTTCTGGGCTCAGATTACTTCACAGGACAATGGGCAGGCGTCCCCAGGTTCCAGGAAACTGGATGAAGTTTCTATGTGTGACAAAACCTAAAAAGTGATGGCAACTGTTGAATTCACATTTGGATCTCACCATTAGTGCTTGAGCATAACTTCTGGAAGATCACTCTGACCTTCTGCAAGATTACAAAGCAGAATATGCTGAATGAGTGACAGGGTCCAGGTAGGAAGTCCCTTGAGTCCCTGCTCATGTGTACATATCCAAGGGGAGCGAGGGTCACGACTAAAGTGGCCCAGGCACAGCAGCCTGGATTTCTCCCTCCTCTCTTCCTGAGTTTTACAACATTGACAAGCTTACAATTTCTGATCTGTGTGTACAATTTCTGATCTGTGAACATCCACTTTAAAATTTAACTAGAAAACAACTCGGAACAATACGGAAAAGTATGTATTTATTCATCACATAGAGTACCAGACACCTTGCTGGGTGTTTTATGAAAATTATCCTCTTAAATCCATGTGACAAGGACTTCAGATATTTTTAAAATGAGAAATCTGAGATTCTGCTAATTCCAGTGACCTTCTCATCCCAGAGGAAAGTAATCTGAAGGCATCTGTCTTCGTATCCCATGGTTCATCCTCTGATGTCTTACTCGGAGGCTTTTAAACCCAAAATGATGAGTTTATGTTTCTTAAGCTCTAAATCTTATTTTCTTTCTCTGTAAAACTGTAACATTCTCAAGGTCACACTGCTAATAATTATCAGCTAGATTTCTGACTGTTTCCAACATGACACATTCAAGAGAAGCTGAACACTTAATCTCCTGCCAATTCTTTTCTTTCTCCTACCTCCTCCTTCTCCAAACTGGAGGGTCATTTTGAGGGAAGCTTTCCTCTTCCTGCCACAGTTTGTACACCTTAATAAAACCTGGCAACCCTCCCTCTCGGGGATTACTCAGCCCTCTACTTCTCTGGAGCTCCAGTTGCATCTCTAGGACTAATAGCCATCATGCCCAGCTGAGGCCAAGTAAGATGCTTTGTCCATTCTTTCTTTCACCAGTTCCTCTGGAAACTCAAGAGAACCTTCTGGAAACACAAACTACGCCATGTTACCCTTCTCTAGAGCATTCCACTGACTTTCTGTTTCCCTTGGGATCACCTCCAGTGTTTCTCCCCAGCTTTGCTCACACTTGATGTTCATTGTTTCTGTTCTTCAGTAGCATCAAGTTTTTTCTGGCCTCAGAGGTTTCCTGCACACTACTCCTTCAGCCTAGAGCCCTCTTCCTCCAAATATCTCTCAAATCACCTTCAAAGACGCCTCCTCCTTGGTGGTTTCCCAGTCCCTCCCCTCCATTTATATCAGTCCTTTCTTGCCCTCTGCTGTGGACTAAATTGAATCCTCTCAAAATTCACGTGGTGACATCTTGACACTCAACCTGATGGTGGTGTTTGGAGACAGGGCTTTGGGAAGGTGATTAGTGTTAAAAGAGGCAGTGAGGGTGGGGTCCTCCTGACAAGATTAGTGCCCTTATAAGAAGACACCAGAATAATCTTACTCTCTTCCTTTCCCTCTCCTTTTCCCTCTCTCTCTGTCTCTCTCCATCCCTTTTTTCTGCCCTTTCTCTCTGACTCCCTTTCCTACTTCCCCTCTCTTGGCTCATCTTTCTGCCCCTCTGTCCTTCTTCCCTCTCTCTCTACCTCCTTCCCAGAAATATGAAGACACAGCCAAGAAAAAACTGAACCAGAACCTAAGCAACCATGATTACCATTGTCACTAATGGTGTTGGCTCCTGATTGCAGCCTCCAGAATTGTGAGGGTAAAAAACTATCATTTAAGCCACTCTATGGTATTTGTCAGATCAACCTTAGCAAGCAAATATACCATTTTTCCTGATTTTCCATACAAGTTAAGTTGCAATAACAAAGAGATTCAAATATACATGGCTTCAGTAAGATCAAAGGTCATTCCTCTGCCATATCATAAGCCATTAATCCAAGACCTTCTGGGAAGTTCTGCCATCCTCCACACATGGCTTCTATCTTAGAAAACACAGCAGATGTCTCAGGATTTGTCACCTTTTAACCAGCAGGAAGGGAAAGACCCAGGGGTTACCTAAGCTTCCTTCTTTGTACATCTCCCTGAAGAAGCAAGGAATGGCTCTCTTCAGAACTCAGTCACTTGAATGAGCTCAAAGATATGACAAGCACTGGTCACATTCCCTCAGCTAGGTGGGCAAGAGGACCCTGGGGAAGGAGAGCCTCTGTGCTTTTTCATAGGATGCATTGCGGCCAGCGTGTACACATCTGTATGGTTGATATTTGTTCAACGTGTCTTCCATTTAGACAAGCATGAGAAGAAAGGCACATTGCACATACTTGGATCACCATGGTGTTCCTCACACCAAACACGGGAGTAAAGAAGATTCATCAATATTTGATGTTTGAATGAGTAAACTAATAAATTCTGTAAGTATTATTCAGTCTGGTATGTCCTCACTTCCTCTAAATGCACTCCTCGAAGGACAGAAGGCATACTCTGTGTGTACATATATGCACATCTCCATTCAGCTCCCAACCCTTACACACCTCTATCCAACATGGGTCACATCTCTAATACCAGCACCTGAGAGGTGGGAGCAAGTTTGAGAACAACCTCAGGTACAGAGAGACTTCAACATCACCCCAAGCTACACAGCAAGACTCTGCTTCAAAAAACCAAAAAATCATGTCTAAGGATCCCTGAAATTTCGTTCTTGGGTAGACTCTGTTCTCAAACTAGCATTGCATATATCTTGTCAATCAATTCTTGCTCTTAGAATTGTTCTGCCTTGGTCTCCCCTATTTAAATACCACTACTTCCAAATCCCTGGCCAAACAGGCTAATGGCTTTTGAGTTTGGTTCGCCTTTGTTACATTCTTCTACCACAATCAAGATTTACTCATGGGTTCATTAAATCGTTCTTTTCACTCAACAGCTATTTGAATATTCTGTACACCGTGTTAATCAGCAAGAATAAAAATATGTAATATAAGCTCACTTCCCCCCAGGGAAACCCAAGTGTTCCTGGGAGTCAGAGCAGCAAATGAGCAATTTAAATGCAATGCACAAAGTGCTACAACAGAGATATGTTTAAGTAACTATGGGAACACATTTATGGAGTACCTGCTCTTATCCTTCTGGATCTATTATTATCATGAGATCATCTCAACTCTAAAGATAAGAAAGTTGAAAAGCAGAGTTACAGAATTTGCCCAAGGTTACACAACCATAAAGTGAGAAAGCAATTGCCAGCTCAGTGCTATCTGATAACAGACTCACTATCTTTCCCTCTACC
The DNA here is from genome assembly GCF_034190915.1 of Cavia porcellus. Lineage (NCBI taxonomy): Eukaryota > Metazoa > Chordata > Mammalia > Rodentia > Caviidae > Cavia > Cavia porcellus. Next base: position 47,876,581 of record NW_026947487.1, on the reverse strand, counting down.
ATGATGCAATGCAAATCCTGTTCTACTCTAATACAAGTTCTCGTAAGACAGCCCTCGGCTCTGTGGCTCCTTCCCCAAGCCCATCAGCATCCAGCTCAAGCCAGGCACCCATAGCATCCTCAAGAGATCAATGTAAAGGCCTCCTATGCTTTTTCACCCCAATCTAGGGTCACCGTCAGAAAAGAAAACACTACTGGATGGATGCAGCACAGGGAAAGAACGCCTGCATTTTCTGCTGTGCCAGTTCTATGTTGCTGCAAACCACCCCAAAACTCTAGGGATAAAACAATGTACGATGCTTCATTGTTCTAAGTGTTTCCTGGACCCAGCTGGGTGGTTTGTACTCAGAGTTTCATACAGGTGCAGCCGAGATGCTGCAGGGACTGGAATCATCAGGAGGTTTTATAGTTTGTGTTTCTGGGGCCTGTGCTGAGAAGGCTGAAATAGCTGGAAACCGGTCAGATGCCTCCTTGTGGTGAGCTTGGCTTCCTCTCAGCATGGCAGTCTCAGGGTAGTTGGATCCTTTACATAGCAACTGGTTGCTTTCAGAGCAAACACACTGAGTTTTTACATCTATAAAATGCTGAAAATAGTGTGTATCTCTTTGGGTTGACATGAGGATTGCATGAAATCAATTGTGTAGTGTTACAGTCCAGGCAGGTGATAAGAAAATGTTTTTATCTTCTCCATCATTCCTCACACCCAAGACCTAGACCTAGAACAGAATTTCCACAAAATTTTGTTAAATGAGTAAAAGTATGCAGTTCATAGAGTTTCCAAAGTAATCTCTCAGCACATTCTTCATTAGGTCTCTCTCATACTTAAGAGTGCAGAGAATCATTTGGTTGCTAAATATAGAGCCTGGACTCTCCCAACCCCATGCCCCATTTCCAGCTTCTACCCCAGACAAAACTCTGGCTCCTCACGGCAGCCTCCCCACCTTGCTCTTACGGGGCTGTGCTACTATGACACAATTTACACGAAGAATTGTCATTTGTTGACACAAGGGCCACCTGAAAGATAGTGGTGGCCAACGCTAGAGCAATTTGGACTATAAAGTGAATAAAGTAAAACTGTGTCATAACCCAAAATATAAAACAAATATTCATGTCTATACTGACATACATAAATGATTACTTGAATAAAGGAACAAAAAGAATAGACAAATGTCCAATGCAGACTTCCAAAAAATTGAAGTAGATATTTTATATTTAGGAAAGTGGAACATAAATTCCCACTTGTGACCTGGAGGCCACACTTTATGACTTTCTTCCAAAGAGTACAGTATGGAAAAGGGATTTCAAACAAGAGTAGAGGAACCCAACAAACACTGTCTCAGCAGGTGGTCGAGGTGAACGTCAATAGTTATATTATGATAGAAACATTTCCTCTGATAACACGTGGAGAAGCAAGATTCATTTCTGTGCTCTTTCTACCCAAAACCTACAGCCTCAATCTAAAGAGAAAAATGTCAGACAGACCCTTAAGAGGGATGAGTAGCTTCCCCATCTTCCTGAAAACTGGCAAGGTTATGAGAGACAAGGAAAACCTGAGAAGCTATAGCACCCAGTAGGAGCCAAAGAAGACACAGTGACTGAGTGTGCTGTGGGATCCTAGATGAGCTCCAGAAAACGGGAAAGGATTTTGTGTAAAATTAGAGAAATCTGAATAAACTACTAACTTCACTTAAAATAATATAGCCACATTAATTCCATAACTGTACAAAGCTACCATACTAACTTAAGATATTAATAATAGGAATGTCTTTGCTAGCTTCACAATTTTCTGTCAATCTAAGAAATAAGATCCCATCAGGTGGAAGAAATAGGCCTTGCTACACTCTGCCTCCCATCTGCTCCTCTGAAGAGCTCGTCCACCCTAGAGACAGAAGTGTCTCTAACCAGAATGGAGCTGGACTGTGAGCTCCTGGAGTCACGTCTTCCTACAGACCACACCTACCTGAGCATTTTGTTCATGACCCTTTCCCAGATCCCGAAGTCCAAGGTCTCACAGTCCGTCTTTATCTTTTTGTCCCACTTTCTAATGCCAATTGCCTCTGACTCACAATTTTGTCTCCATTCTAGTACTTTGCCTCATTGCTGCAGTCTTGGCTCTGGTCTGAAACACCAGTCATCCGTGTGCCTTGGCAGGACGCCTCACACTCCAGGCTCCTCTCTGCAGCTCAGTCCATCTTTAGAGATCACGGGAGTCAGCTTCAACCGGCAGATCTCTGATCATGTGGGAAAGTTGCCCACTCCTCTCCGATAGTGTGTACACTTGCTTGAGCTTACAGAAGGCTCCTCCTATCCTGAGCCCAGGCCCCACTTCCACCATCCTCCGCTGCCCCTCCCTCAAATGCACACAAGGCTGACGTCATGCCATTCACCTCTGCACCTCCATGACAGCCTGTACTCTCAAGACGCATGCTTTTCCATCAGACTCCAAGGACAATGCTCCAATCATCTTCTATTATCCCTGTGTTCCCTCACAAAGTAAGCCTCACACTCTACAAATGTCATCTCAGAAGTTATTTGCTCTGGATGGCTTCTCGGACTCAGGCAGACATGGGCCCTCTTTAATACCATCTACATTTGCTGATGCTGATTTCCATGAGAAAAGTCTGAAATGTGTGAAGACCATGTACCACTGCCCTGCTTTCTGCATATATGATAATGCTTTCCAAAGAGGGATTACCCAATTAATGTCACTTTTCCCATTGCTGAGACACAATAGCCCACACCCACCACTTAAAAGAACAAACATTTATTGGGCTCACAGTTCAAGAGATTCAGTCCATGGTCAGTGGGGTCCAAGGGAGAAAATCGTGATGGAAGGATAAGGCACACCAAAGATGCTCAGTTCATGGCAGCCAAGAAGCAGATTAGGGTAAATAGTGCCAGAGAGGAAGGCGAGGGACCAGATATGGACCCCATGGATATATTTCTATGATCCACCCACACCTACCCAGAAATGTGCTCCATCAACCTCCCAAATGGATCCCAAAATCCATTAAGGGGACACTCCACCCAGGCTGCCACACCAGTTTTACAGCTCAACATGGCCCTTCTGGGTCACAACCCTGAGGGAGACCTCCTCCACACATGCACTTCTGACCCCATCAGAACTTCCTTCTCAGAGGACTTTACACCTCCTTGGAGGATCAGCCAGGACAGTGTGCAGCAGGAAACAGCAGGGTTAGGGAAGAACTGGCGCCTGCACATCAGTCCCAGGCAGGAGCATTGAAGGGACCTCACCTGGTGGCTGCACCTCTTCTTGTAGATAAAATATATTTCTTTGCATCACTGATATATCCTTGCTGATTCAGAATGAACCAGTTGTACCCCTCCAGGGACTAAAAACAACCAGTTAAAACAACCGTTTCCCAGCAAGCACATTGCCCTGCTGCCTTCTTCCTGACTAACCAAGGATCTCAGGGCTCCAATGGAGAACCCAAGAAAGAGTCCCCACCCAGTCATCTGGTCCGTAGGCTGGAGACCACCGAACGGACTGGCATGTTAGTTTCTCCCCCAGATCCTGTGGCATAGGAAATGTTTCCCCATGTAAACAGATAGAGCACCATCAGGGATACAGATCCAGAAACTGAAAATGAGTTACCTAGGAGCCAAATAAATAAAGTCTATGAAATTACAAACTTCCTCAAATAAGTCTAGGTATTTTCGCACAAACTAGTGTCTTTTACAAAGGTTAAAATTATACTCCTGAGAAGCAAGAAATAAAGAGAAGGAAAAGGGAAGGCAAAGAAAAGGAATGAAGAAAGAACTAAGATGTATTATGTTCATTCCAACTCCCCACCAGGAGTAGAATCATCATGTGCTGCAAACAGACTAATGAAAATAAAAATCTTAAAAATAAAGTACAGTTGGACCCCTGACCACAGAACACCAATGGAATATCAAAAGTCACATTCACAGATTATTGTTCCAAAGTTCATTTGAACCCACTAGACATTTTATCACAATAAAATCATATCTTGATTTCCATAGTTTGTCTAATAATGTGAATTCTAAAGCACCTGGAATTTTTCCCTAGTCTTTTGTTGCTTTTCATATTTCTCATCTTTCCTCCTAAATATTAATGTTTCTAATTCTTCACATAAAGAAATGGTTAGAATGGGGCAGTAGGAGTGGCACAAAATCCCTTGAAGACAATGCTTATCATTGGTCTCAGCTACCCTGCACACCAGTACGATGTCACCCCAGCTCATGAGTGCAAACATCTTCCTGCAGGGATCTAAACCCATTTGTTATGATCCCAATAACACCCTTTGTGGCTCTATACCCAAAGCTGAATTCTAAAGATCAGTATGTTACATCTGTGATTTTCTTAACAAAGCTTTCTACAATTTCATACAAGGATGACAATGTCAAAAGTAACAGATGCATTAACTCTTTAGAATCAAAATCAGAGAACCACATTTTTATTTCGCTGAGTTCCTTATATGGTAATCCTTTATTTTCTTTTTCCCCCTGGTTCTCCAAAGCAATATTTGCATCTGAGTTAGCAGCTGATAACTGAGATTATGAAAATTCTAGCTAAAATTAAAATGCCAAAAATGGGCCTTCTAAATAATGAGACACTGATTGGCTCTGTTGCCAAAGAGGAAATGAAAACAGCAATAGAGTAATTTGCAAGTACAAACCTCCCATGGCGATGAGTACCAATCGGAACAGAGTAAAGCTTTAGAGGAAGAATCAAAGGCTGTGTTCTGCGGGATGTGTGAGGACTGTCTCCTTGCAAGACCCACCGAGGTCCCAGTGCAAGAGTCTGATTCTTATAATCTGTCAGATGTACCAACACTGGTCTTGTTTGCGTAATTAATTGCACAGGCAGAAAAGCCTTCCAGGCAGTAAACGGATAGAATAAATTCAGGTCGAGATGGGTGGTTTCTTGCATGGCTACACTCACAATATGTGCAAAATTTCTAATCGAAAGGTGCCAGCCAGTAGATCTAAACCTCTCTTCTATAGCAATTTATGAATTTGCGTTGGAAAACCTTATCATGTAGAAGAATAAATTGACAAAGGTTCTTAAGCATATTTCATTTTCAAGAACTTTAATAAATGAAATATAAAACATGAGCCCCTTTGTGACGACTCCAGTTACCAGGAAGGGGTTTCTTTCTTCCTGGATAGATGCCTTTTCACTTCATTTCGTCTGCTGACAAAAGAACTTTATGTTCAATTCAACAGTCAAGTGATTCGAGTGAAAAACTAAAACCCAAACATCTTAGTCCCCGGGTACTTGGTTTTACAGTGAGATGTTCCTCCTCTTCTCCAGTTACTTATGCAGTGTCACCTCTTCAAAACTCAGCGAATCCACCAGAACTCAACAACAACCAAAAAGAGACAAAAATATAAAGTAAATTGGCCTAAAAGCACTTGCTAAGTGATAAAGAATAAAACCCATATCTCCTTAGTGAAAGAAACTCTTTTGACAGGCAATAACCAAACATTCCTAAAAAGTTTCTCAGTTGATCATTTATTTATTCTCTTCAGTTTCTCTCCAAAAGAAACTGCCTGTACACAAAGTAAAAGAGAAATGCATATTTCATTGGTGTCTGTAATCATTCCCGGAGCCAACACAAACACATCGCACAGGCACACTCCTAAGAAGGGTTATTTTCTATGGACATCTGATACGACCCATGAACGACCCTCTTTCTGAGCACCCTTTGTTTCTGCCTGACCTACACCTCCTTGATGTTGGTGAATGATTCAGAATGTGATTCTACTTATGGCAAGATTTTTTTGTCCCAAAATATTTATTTGCTTTCCTTTTTTGACAACTGTTAAAAAAAAAGTTGCTTCCCAATGAAGTGAAAAAGTCCCTCTAATACGGTAAAGATGCTAGACTTGGTGACATCAGGAATAGTTAAGTGTGCTGACTGTAAGAATTCTTTAAAAAATAGAAAACTTTGTTATAACACACACTTGACCTATAAACCGATTTTTTGATATTTTCTAATCCTCACTTTGCACGTGAAACTAATGTATCTATTTCATATATCAAAATCAAGCTAACCAAAGATGTAGTTTTTATGATTATAGGAAAGCATTGTTATTTCACTTTGCCAAAACTATTATAGATCACTGGAGAAGTCATAACAAGAAACAAATTGCTAAGGAAACTAGTAACTATTTAGAACTTCTAGCCCATATGGCAGTACTAATATTGTTCATTCAAAATGATACTATAGGTACATTCAGCACCAAATTAATATTCTCTTGGTGTAATGGTTTGAATTTCATTTTTTGCTTTTGTTTTTCACATTTTTGGTTTGAATTCATAAAAACCATTGTCTTTCAAAATTACAGACAGCCAGGTATTTTTGGAGATCCGCCTATATTTTGAAGAGTGTATTCCAGAAAGATTTACGACAGTGCGGAGAGTTACTTCAGCAGCGCTGACCCACCTAAGGGGGAGTGTGTCAAATGCAATAGCAACAGTTCATCCCTCAAAGAGTGGCAAGGTTTTTAAAATTCTACAGGGCCTCATTAGGGGAGAGGGAGGAACTGGGGCCCCATACTTACCACCCAGAAATACCAGGCTCTGGGGCCTACTGAACCAAACCACAAATCCTACATCCAGTCCAAGACAAATGAGGCTGAAGCCTGCTGTGGGGTTGGGGTGCACAGGTACCAAACATCTGTGCCTGAGGAGCAATGGCCAGAAGAGATAAAAATCCAGCTCTGCTTGGAAAGGTGAACAGTGAGAATGCCTGACCCAGGAGGAGGAAGCAGCTATCCTATGAGGGAGTAGAGAGTCTCAGAAATAAGAAAGTCTATCCAGGTGTCCACAGCAACAAAGTTGTAAGGTGCAAAGAGGAGGGAGGTGTCAGCACAGTGCAGATTTGTATGGCATCTCTTGAAGGACCTGAACTATTCCAGAGAGGCATCACCAGGCAGCACTACTTAACAGTACCAGCCACGCAGGGAGGGTGTGGCTTCCACAAGGGAGACCCAAATGCCTGGTAAATGACAGCGACTATGGCCAAGGGGGTAGACGTTGAGCAAACCACGCACGGTCACATCCCAGCCCTGCCCCTTTCCAAAGTTATGACCTTAGACAAAGGGCATGCTCACCTGAAGCAGGAAGACAGTCTGTCTTAGAGACAATGGAAGGATTAAAGCACTCAATTATTTGTAAGGTGTTTTGCACGCATCTGGCAAAGAGTAAGCATTACTTAAATCCTGGTTAAACATAGAGAGGTGAGGGTCGTTAAGTATCAGAACGTGTGCTCTGGATCCCAGACCTAAAGGAGCTGTACTTTTAACAGAAAGACACACACAAGATCACTGAGCTCTCTGCCTGTTGCATCTTAATCCCTTACCTGGCTCAAAAGAAGAAGTCTAATCTTGACTTCAGTATCCACCTGAGCCTCATATAATAAATTAAGGGGTTCAGTCTAAAAGTGGTAGGGACAGGACTGCCCTACAGAACTCACCTATGCCCCTGTCTGTTCCTTGTTGCAGACGGTTGAAAAAGAAGACTGCAGGTGAAACATTCCAGAGCAAAGCCAAAGAAGAGACCCTTTCCCCTCAGGACTCTAATGGTCCTTTGTCTCCCTGAAAAGCAATCTGTCCTTTTTATAGGTTCTTCAGGAAGAAATACAAGGTTATTAAGAACATTTTTTTAATTCACATAGCCCAGAAATCTTTGGGTAACTGTCATAATTACTGAGTTATGCACCCAGATCGAATATAAAATAAATTGCTACATATATATGAGCCAGTGAAAGATGAACTGCAATATTGCTCATAATTGCAGCTACAATCACCTGAATAGATCATTAAAATGTTTACAGGAGCACATTGGATTGCACTTTGTCTCCGGTTTAAACCTGTGCCACCCGAGGGTCATCCAACCTTATTCACACAAACAGAGAGACAGATTGTGCAGCACAATTCGGTGGCTGGATTTATACTGCAAACTACTGACTTCTATAAAAATAGTTAAAAAGAATTCTATAAATCCCATCATACAAAATAATGACTTTTAAATTCAGCCATGGTCATCAATAATATGTTGGGAGCAGAGTTTATTAAAAATTAATTATTACAAGGAACGATTTTTAGAATAAAAGTCTCCTTCAAATGTTGACAGTTTAGAGACTACACAGTTCTTTAAAATGCAAATTAATTGACTATTGAGGTTTATGTTTTTCCTGCCCTACCATCGCCCCAATCTAAATATGACTCTACACCTAAAAATAATGAATGAGAAAACCTAAATAAAAACATAACTCAAGCTGGATAGAATTTATGAATCTGCTGCCCTTATATATAGTTTCTGAAATAAAATGCATCCTAAAATTGTTTTTTTTTAATGAAATAATAAGTTTTCCTTAAAAAAAGAAGAAAGGAAGAAAATGAAGTCAGGAAAAAGGAGAAAAAAAAAAAACATTTTCCAAAGAGACTAACAAAAAAGGCTTCTGATGTCACAAACTCTATTACCTTTCCACACAAGCGGACTCCCCTGGGGGAAGCTTTAAAAGGTTCAGTTTAAATTTTTTAGAAGTTTGTTTCATGTAGGCATTGCCACACATGCCAAATGATCCATTAAGGGCGTCCCATTGCAGCTGATGGAGTTGGAGCTAAGCGCCCTGGGTACCACAGGCTGCGATGCGGAGAAAACATGCAGCTCAATGTCCATGTGACACAGCTCTGCAAAAAGACATTGCCCTCAGAACATCGGCAGCATTAGGAAAAGTGCTGATCCACACTCCCCACATCCTCGGACGATCAGGTGCTGCTAGCCCACTAGCCCTTCTGTATTCAAGATCTGAAAAATCAGTCAGTGCCCACTACTCACACACAGACCCTGTTACGTGGACAGTGCATTGCAGGTTCTGTCACTGTGCCTTCATGAGAACTTTGTACCACCTTTTCAGTCCACTTGCCCTGGCCCATGTCCCCAGAAGTTCTTCTGGCACCCTGCTCAAATTAGTATTTTCAGAATTCAAAGTGTAGGCGATTCACACTTTATCTAAACGATCCCGTTCTTGCAGTTGCTTGTTAGCCTGCTTTGCCTACAGTCATGAGTGCTGGGAACACCTCTGGGACAGAATTACGTAAGCAGCGTCTGCATGGCTGGACAGAAAACCGACAGCTTCAAGTCACCGGGGCCCTGGGAATGATCTGTCACAGGAGCCCCAAGGTCTGCTCTGACTCAGTGATGCAAAACTATCCTGCAGGTCTTCAATAAGGACCACCATCGAGAAGGGGAGGTATCTGGTACTCCAGGGAACAGAATAAAAGACGCAAATCCTAAGGCATTTATTTCTTGTAGGAATGTAGACAGATCCCTTCTGGAAAGTACAGTTCACCCACATCCACCCTTTGCATTTTGTCTTCCCTGCACTTACTCCGTCTCACTGGCAACCACCAGGCTCGAGTATTAAGGAGAGGAAAGCAAGAATGCACCTGGCTGCACAAGGAGAAGAGCAGGTCGGATTTATCTGCCAAATTTTGCACTCATTGAGAGCAGAGGAGATGAATTTTGAGTGGATGAAAGCAGATGGACAAAAGCACAGGCAGGAATGGCCTCATGTGTTCCAGTATCTGAGAGTGAGGAGGGCGGAGGAGGTGGGGTGAGTTGGAGAGGTTCTCAAACACTGGCCTCAGGAGCTCGGGATTTATCAGAAAGACAAGGAGAAGTCATCAGAGGCCGTTGGTGGAATGAAAAACAGTGCTCTATGAAGGTTCAGAGATGTGAATGTGCAGGAGGAACTGTGGGAAATGCAGTGTCAAACCCTGCCCCCCTCCCCCCCACCAGGTCTCTCCCTTTGGCTCCGTATGATTCTTGGTGTTGGAGGAAGTCATCCAAGCAAAAGAAAAATGCAAAGCCACCCTCAGCCAGTCTCACCCTCTCCCCATTTCCAAGGGCTGAGTGAAACCCCTCCCTGGGACAGACACTCCCCAAAGAACCCCATGTCCAAGAGAAGGAAGCTCCGGGTTCCTCGTCCTCTCTTCCCTGAGTGAGGAAGCGCAGCTGGATAAGGAGATGTCCTCTCCTAAGGCACAGGATTCACCTTGCCTGGTCAGAGCCCTGGAAGACCATTAAGCATCTAGCTAGAGCAGCCCCAGCTAAACTTAGCTAAACTGTCCCTGGTAGAAGGACAGCAGAGGCTCCCTGTCCAGCCTGCTGATCGCTCTGTGTACACTGCACACCACCCCCAAGGAGCTCCCTAGGTCTCCTGTGGAATCCAGAACTCTGTCAGTGCTAGGCAGGCTTGGCAGCCTCCTGCTAAGCAGTCACTGAGCCCATTGCCCACCTGGACCTGCCTCGCCATGTGGGCCTCGGGTCACCTCTGGCCTTCCTTGCTTCCCCTGGCCACAGTGGCCTTGTCTGGCCCTGTCCTGCTTTCCTACAAGGGATGCAGACACCAAGGTTACTGGAGAAGGATCTGAGCCATGCAAGACCACTGCAAGCAATGAAGAAAGAAGGAGGTATCGGCTAACACAGAAGGTCCAGTTTCCGCAACCCTGTCCCTAAAGAGGAGCTGCTTGCCCGCTGCGGGGCACTGCCCTGCCTAGATCTGGCATTTTGTGATAGTCCAAGAAAGAATCCATGCCATTAAATCCTAAAATGTTTTTTGCAACATGGGTCTCGGGTCCTAAGGCCTAGAAGCTCACAGCAAATATTTACACAAGCAAACAAATGATTTGCACATGCCAGGAAAGACTTAGTGAACTTTGAAGGAGCTGGAGTTCTTTTATTTCAATAGTAGCAATCTAATTTACTGTAATTCGTGCTGTAAACACAAAATGCTGTGAAAATGCACAGGAGGAAGACCTGTTGCAGAAAAAGGAGTCAAGACTTCTAAGGGAAGTGTTTTCCTGGCTGGGATATTGAAGAGGAAGCAGCATTGGCCAGACCTGGAAGTGGACACCATGGAAGAAGTGGCCAGAGGGACAATAAGGAAACACGGGGGACTGTAAATCAGTCCACAGACAAGGGGATAAGGAAGGCAGTGGTTCACAGAGAACGGAGGACAAGGGGCCGAGCGCAGGTCAGAAAGGGGGTGTGCCAAGGTAGGGGTCTTGGCTTTCATCTGGACGCCAAGAGGAAGCCACGGAGGGATACTGAGGGAGTGGGGACGCCACCTGCTCTGTACTTGGGGACTCTCACTCTGGGGCCAGAACTGTGGATGGATGAGGCCGGGGCTGGAAAAAAGGCAGCAAACATTCTAGAGAGAGAGGAGAAAGACTCCCAGTAAGCTGGCAGCAATGGAAATAGAAAGACGGGAAACAGTGAACTCAGCAGAGCTGGCACCTGTCAGTGAGAGGAGGACATTTACCACTCCTGGCTATGCACGTGGTGCGGGGTGAAGCAGCTAGTGCATGTAGGGAGGGAAAGCTGGATTTAGATTTGAGGGCTGGTGCGTGACTTATCCAGGGAGAGACTCCTTGGCTTTCCTCAAAGGCTGGCATCCAACCTTCTTGGCATTTGCTCTGTTATCTATGATGTTATCCACAAATACAACTCAACTTAAGAGCACACTGGGTTCTCCGTAGATACCAATGTTGGGGTGACAATGACACCATGACCTGCTGTGTTCTCTGGGAAGTATCTTTTGCCACATTTGCCTGAAATTTATTGAGGCAAATGCTTCAGGTTTCTTAACTAAGAACAAGTGTTTTCGTTATCCTACAGGTTTTTAAAACAATTTCTTATCCAAGATACATTCATTTTTATTACTAGCCTGTTGGGCCAAACATTGTCCAAAACTTTCTGAAAAGTGTAAGTATTGCACCCCAGCAGCCACGCCCTCTTTCAAAACCTTGGGATTACCTACATGTGGTGTTTTTCACCCAAATCTAGGAGGCTTTCCTTCTGCAGAGCTTACCCAAGGTAATGTAAAGAGCTCTGAGTTTATGGAATGGCGAGGAGCCCACGGTAGGTATTTTATAGGGAAAGGGGCCCACATTCTTTTTGCAAACCAAGATACTGGTCTAAATGGAGTATGGGCACAGTCATTATGCCAAAATCTTACAAATCATTCCCTCTATTAATACTTCACTATCAGAACATCCCCACATTTTAAGTTTAAGGTCACATTCAAAGATGGGTCAGAAAGCTCCTTTCACTGACACCTTGGATCCAAGACTGGGGATCATTTCTCTACCAAGCCCTCCTCACGGGCCCCCACAGCCTCTCCCACCTCTCACTAGCTTGCTTTGAAAGCCACCCCTCCTTCCCATCATGGGCCTTTTATCCCCCTCCTCAGGGCAGCCAGGGGGATGCTCAGGCACTGCTGAGCTGGGTTTAATCCTCCTCCCTCCAGCCCTCCATTGGCTTCCACTCCATCAGGAAAAGAGTTGCAGGGCCCCACAAGATCCACCACACCTGCTCCTTCCCCACAGCTGACTGTAACTCCCTCCTCCATCTGCCTCGCCCTCACCCTCCCCTGGGAAATCTCTTCCCCCAAAGCCTCCAAGGCCAACTCACCCAGTGTCACCTGCTCAGCGTGGCCTTTCCTTTCAGCAGTAGTCGAGACTCGAGCACAGTGCTCCCCCAGAGCCCCAGAGCCTCCACGCTCTTTTCCAAAACACATAACCTCTAACATCTGTCACTTAGTGAATTTACTATTAATTTTTGGTCTTCCATTAATGTAAACCCCCAAGCATTAGGGTTTAGATCCCAAATGCCCCCCAAAGCCTCGTGTGTTCAGAAGGCATTGGGAAGATGGGGGTGTCACTGGCTTGTCAGGAGTGGGGTCAGGTATCTGGGGTGCGGCCTGGAAGGCTTCGTCTCCTTTCCTGGCCCTCTTGTCATGAGCAGCTCTCTTCTGCCGGACCCTCTCACGGAGCCCCGTCTGCCTAGAGCCAGCGGACCATGCGAGGACTAAAATTCTGAAACTTGAGCCAAAAACCTCCCCTTTCTTAAACTGTGAGTGTCACATATTTTGTCCCAGAAAGGAGGAAAGTGACAAGACACCAGCCTAAACTCCATGAAAAGAGGGAAGTTTCCTCTCTGTCCTGATCTTATTTCCAGTGCCTGACAGCTAAATGAACGTGAGTGAAGAGAAGAGGATTCTTTACTACGAGCCAGAGGAGAATCCTAAAGCCAAGGCATGAGCCACCAAGTGGCCTGCCAGGGGCTGTTTCTTAAAATTAATGACATTGGGGTCTCCAGTGGTCACCAACCCAGCCACGCCTCTGTCCTCCCGGCCTTGTGGCTTGTTCGTTCATTCACCCATTGCTGTGCGTGTGTTTTCAGACACCTTTGAGTGAAAGAACTTTGATGTATCACACATTTGGCTGCTGACACTTACCCACAAAGTTTGAAAAGCTAAGCTCTTTCTTAGCTTCCTTTTATGCTAGACACAGTGGCAGGTGCTACAGAGGGATTTTTGAAATACAAAGCCATGGTCCCTGTGCTCGAGGAAGATTGAAAGAGATAGCATGCGATTCTTGAAAAGCACAATAAACAAATATAAGAACTGTTATATTTACTTTGGAAGCTACATTTGTACAATCTGTGTTTCATGTCAGCCATATCAAAAAAAAACATAGGTGCATTTTTGTCTTGGTGTCCACAGAAAAGCTCAGGGACTTACTGTACTCACTGAACAAGGACACTTGTCCCTCCCACCACTCTAAGTGGTGCAGAGTGGACTGACCCAGGTCTCAGCTGTGAAACGGAGAGGGAATGGAACTGTGAAAGGGTGAGCCCACAGTTCTCAGTGCAGAGGTTCTAAATTGTGATAGTTTCTTGACTCGTGGGAATCAGTGAGAGCTGTGACCCATTTGTCCGAGAGATTTCAGGCTTCAGTCCAGAGAAAAGAATCCGCTCCAGAAACAAACTTTGTGTCCTTCACTGGTTGCCGTATAGGAAGGCACAGGGCAGGAGGAAGGGAGGCCAGACACACAGAAGAGGGCGGATAGGAAACACGTACAGAAGGGCCTGTGTGCTTATAAACCAACTCATGTTCAATCACCTCCATACACAGAGGCCTTAAAACAGCTGCATGAGGGCCAGAAAGGGAATGGAGAACAAAACACTGGAGTGAGCCCCAGAAAAGAAAGCTTGGCTTCTCTCCCATTTCTGCCTTTTCACGCCATGAGCCCTCTTGGAAACTCTCATCACAGAACCTTTGGGGGACTGGAAGGAAAGGACCTCTGACCTCACAAAAGTCACAGCCTGCTGCTGTGTGATGGTGTCCTCAGATTTCCTCATCTGCCCAATGGGTACAATATTAATCCTGCCACTGCTGTGAAAGTCACAGTGGTAATGGGATAAGCTCTCAATCGCTTCCAAATGACAGATGTGGTTATTACGATCTGGCTCACCATATAGATCACTTAAAGGAAGCAAGCAGGGGTTTAGCTCAGTGGCAGAAGTGCCCTCTTGGAAAACTCAAGGTTGTGACCCAAAAAACAGAAGCAACAGCTATTTCCATATTCTCTTGAAAGGAAAAGCACTTGTCTACTAAGTGGCCTAATCAATTCATATTGAAGTCTTAGGTAATAATAACCCATGGATAATAAAAGCATTGTTATTGATTACTGTCTAGGATTCACTCAGAGATAATAAAATTAGCTGCTTCAACAGAAGCTTCCCGAGTATCATGCGCTCGATCAGGTAGCATTTCTAACCACCAGACACCGACTAGGCGCGGGGGAGTCCGCGTTGTTATACTGGACGGGTGTGTTCAGAAGATGACACCAAAGGAACAAGCCCGGGCAGGGGAGGTCCAGCACCCTCCTGGGAATGCCCCTGAGACTCAGAAGTTCCCGCCCAACCTCGCTGTGGTCACCTCCTGCCCAGGCCAGCCCGCCCTCATCCTGAGCCGGTGGGCATCAGCCCTTGGCAGCTCTCTCTGCTGCCCTCCAACACGCACACTCAGTACGCAGCAACCGGTCACCTTAGGAGTTCTGCCCGTTCAATCGCCGATTCGATCCCCATCTCGGCTTCTTCATGCCTTGAATAAAGGCTGGCAGAATCCTCCTACATATGCACGCGTTCTCACAGGAGTCATCTCTCGCCAGGCAAACGAGGTCCAGCTCTTCAGCTGTGTTTCTCACCCCCTGTAGCCTGTACCGACTGTGATTTTGCATGAGCTTCAGTCACTAACAGAGGCGTGCTAACCTCTCCTGCCACGGTGGTGGTCTGCAGATTTGCCTCGCAATTACTTCAATGATTGAGTGTTTAAACACAAGCTGCATTATGAGGTGGTTACACGAACCGTGGATTGTTATTTTCTTATATTTTCCTACGGCATTATTGCTTTTATCAAAATGTAGTAAATCCTCTTCAGCCTTAATAATAGCTTCTTGCTGCAAAACCTGCATTACTGGTATTAACATAGATAGGTTCGTTTGGGAATTTTTATTTTTTTTGTTTTGTTTTGCCCAGTGCTGGAGGTTAAGCCCAGGACCTTTGCACTGAGCTACATCCCCAGACCATTTTATTTTTAATCCTGATACAGGATCTCACTGAATAACTAAGTTGTCTAGCCTGTGCTTAACCTTGTATTTCTCCTGCCTCAGCCTCCCAGAGGGCCAGAGTTGCAAGTGTGTACCACTATGCCCACCAGACCAGCTATTGGGGGTTAATTTTAGCTAATGCATCTTTTTTTCTACCCTCTAATCATCAATCATTTTTTAATATATTATAAATAATTTATAATTATTATTTTAAATAACTTTCAATTATCGATTTATAATTTAAATAATATTGGTTTAAAATAACTAGTAATAGATAATATACAGCTGCAGAGTATTTTTGCTTTTGGCTGTAAAAAGTGTTTTAACCTATTCCAATCATCTCTGGATAATAAGGAGAGAATGTAATCTCTTATTTTATGATTTCTGTGAATTCTTTTACTACATCTTATTTCCTCCCTTCTGCTTTGTCATGTTTTATGTTCTCCTTTACTTCCCTGTAAGTTGTAAATCCAACTTCAATTGTTTTAGTTGGGGGGCCCTTTGGAGTGAGGGCAGTGAGACTGGGTCTCGCTATGTAGTTCGGGCTGGGTTCTCTAACTTGTGGCGATCTCCTGCCTCAGCCTCCTAGACACTGGATAACATGTGTGGGCCACCACGCCCAGCAGTACTGTGTTTTAGAATGCAGACCAGCTGTTTCCATCTTGGTTACAGAAAAGTAGGGCGATGGCTGGGGGTGTAGCTCTGTCACTGGAGCATACGCTCAGCGTGAGCAAAGCCCTGGGTTCAGTTGCTATCACCAGGGGGAAGAAACAGCACAGTGAGAACAGGTCGGGGAGATGGTGTCCAGGCGAGGATGAGGGCAGGGGGCTGAGCTACAGCCCAAACCCAGCACCGGCTCTGTGTGAGCTTCACACCATGCACAGTTGTCCTGCGCCCTGGGCCGGAGCTCACAGAGCCTCTAAAGCGTCACTGCTGGGTCATCACTTTGCACAAAGCTGCATGGAAATTCCAGGCCCTTCCCTACCCAGACACAGTCTGAAGCACATTGAGAGTTCAAAGACAGCACATCTCCAGCAGAGACGGCCTGAGAGGGACGGAAGTCCAGGTGCCCCCTCCCGTGGCACCTGGTGCTTGTGCAGTACAGTAACACACTCAGGCCTGACTTCCCCACCTGCCCACTCACCGCCAGCCTGGGCCTCCTGTTCAGTGAATGATTAGACAGCCCACGGGGACATGCTTCCTTCTCACACCCACTCCCTCCTTCTGGCCCACCTTCTCCCTCCTGAAGTACCTTATGCTTATGCTTTTAATGGGGAGTTTTGTTGGTGGAAAAGCCAGGCACAGTGACAGGTGTCTATAATCCCAGCACTCTGGGAGGCTGAGGCAGGAGAGTTAGCGTGGAAGCCCAGCCTGGGCAACTTAGCAACTTTACAAGACCCTGTCTCAGTCTAACAAATAAAAAGAGCTGGAGATGTATATAGCCAGGAGATGTATATAGCCAGTGTGTGAAATTCCTCGGTTCTTTCCCAAGTGCCACCAAAAAACAATGGGTTTTGTTAATGGCAAATAAATTCAGTTTTTCTTTATCTCTATCCAAATGCCTTTACATTAGTTGCCTCTTGAAATATAGTTAGTGAGTGCAGAATTTTTTTAACCACTGTTCACTCTCAACACTTTTAACATTATTATTCCATTACATGTAGCATCTCTTTTTGCTGCTGGATCTTCTAATAGCTCTAAACTTCTCTTTCATATATTTTGTCTCCCGGGTCTTTCTGTGCTGTATTCTTGTAATTTCCTTAGATGGATCTTCCAGTTCACTAATTCTCTCATCATCTGCTCAGTGACTCTTGTAGCTCCAGCTAGACTTTATCTTATCCACTGAACTTTTATTTCAATAGCAACAACATAATTTTATTTCAATAATTTTTATTTCAATAATTTTCATTTCCATAAATATTTGCATTTTTTTGGAAATCCTTTTTGGTTCTTTGTCAGATATATCTGCACTAATTTGACAGACTTGATCTCATTTTGGGATGTGGTTTGTGCTTCTGATTGTGTCGCAGTCTCTCTGTGATATGTCTATTATCAGGTGTACTCTTAGTTTAATCCCAGTGTTTAATTCCTTCATGGTAGACTATAGGCAATTTCAGAGCAGGTTTGAGTCTTTATTCTAGTTTTAACAAGAAAGTAAGTTATTTAACTTAATTAAATTTTATTCCCTCTCCTATAAAACAGGATTAGAGATTAAAGCATTTGTCTCAGAATATTGTTGAAAATTACATGAAATAATCGTACAAACTCACTATGCAGCTCCCAAAGCATAACGCCTGCTACCAGCAGGCAGCTCTAGGTTTTCTGTCTAGAACTTAGTTACTGATCAGTAAGCACCCAGTAAACTTAAAAACTTGGATAATTTAGAATAAATTGTACCAAAACAAATAATCTAAACACTAGACTATAAAAGCCTAATTTAAAAAATCCCAAATGTCTGTTAACTTTTTCTATACATGAGAAAAGACATTGTTTTAATGATGAGATAGATAAATAAAAATTCCAGCTCTCATGGAGTTAGCACCCAGGGTGCAAGAACTCATGATGGATGGTCACCCAATGGGAATGGACAGACAGATGGATGGATGGACGGACCAAAGGAAGGGAAGGGACAGGCAAAGGAACAAAACAAGGGAATGCAGAGGAACAAAGGCAGGAGGGAGAGAAGGCAGGAGGTCAGGTTATAATTGAGAACATCAGGAAGGTGAGTTCGGTGGCTTCCTGGGTGAGCACTTTACACTTGGTCAGCGCTGCAGTGGTGCTGAGCTGCGATCTGAAGCCCCGATCCATGCCTTTCAGAGCTGTGAATAGGAGTATCCCAGACAGCGAGAGCCCGGCCCTGAGGGAGCCGGCAGTGACACTTCAAGAAGCACAAAGAGGCAGCGTGAGGGGCGTGCAGGACACTCTGGAGCACGGCCTGATGTGAGGTCCGAGGAGTAACACACACCAGCATGCACAGGGCTCTGCCCACTAAGCAGCCCCCTACGGCCCTCATTGCGTGTGATTCCAGGGCTGTGAGAAGAAATGTCACCATTTAGACTCTGGTCTCACAGAATCACACCGCCAGGGACCCCAGCACACTGCTGGTGGGTCCATAAATGAGAGCCGTATGGAAAATAGCCAGGCACTTCCTCAAAAAATTAAAAATAGAATCACCAGCAATGATCCAGCAAGGTCTGAGTAAACATCCAAAGAAAAGGAAATTGTTGGGTCATAGAGACATCTACACTCCCACAGATATGGTGGCACTCCTCACAGAGAGCCTGGAACAGACACAAGTGACACATCTATTCATCAACTGACAATTTGAACTATACCGTGGAATACTAGTCTGCCATAAAAAGGATGAAGCCATGTTGGAACTGGAGATCATTGTGTTAAGAGAAATAATCCTCCTCAGATGTGGAATCTAAAAGTGGATCTTGTTGAAGCTGAGAGAACAATCAGGGTTTAGGGGAGGCAGGGGAGAGAGTGGGGAGGCAGAGGCAGGGAAGGGCTGATCCTCGGGCGCTGAGGTACAGCTAGACAGGAGGCAAGAGGTCCTCATGGACTCCTGCACAGCACGGCACCTGGAGATGACAGTGTGTCCTGCGCATTTCAAAGAGACTGAAGAGAAGACGTAGAATGCCGTCACCATGGAGAAGGGATAAATGTTCCAGGACGCCAATATCTTAATCTGATTTAAACTTTGCAAAACCTTCATGGATCAAGACGTCACCTGGTGCCCCATGAGTGGGTGCAATTTTTATATCTTTGTGTATCGCATATCACAGGGGCTCACAAGTATTTGAAGTTAAAAAGCTATCTGAGAAGATGTGACAAAAATAAAAGCTGGGCAGGTCCATACTTTTCCTGCCTTGATCTCCAGCCTACCCTGAAACTAGTACTACTGCCACCACCGAGCGCAAAAATGTGTCTGGACGCCAAGGCCTGGTCTCATGGTGCCATCTGGTGTCCGTGGCGGGAACTGCTTGGATTTGCAGCCTCTGAAAATACCCAGTATACTTTCTAGAATATTCTCCCCAAACCTCAGCTCCTAATCAAGTTCTTTCAAGTCTCACTTTAAAAGGACCCCTGATCCAATTCACTTATTTTTTATAAATATTAAAACTGTAGGATTAAAGCAGGGACCAGGCTGTAACAGCCTGGATTATAAACCTAGGAGTGAAATGCATTGTTAATCATAATAGGTTGCACGGAGTATGAGGGTACTGCCCTTAGAAACCACTTAGAAACACTTCCAGAACATAACTGAGTGGTAAAGAAGATAACTCGTGGTGTTGAAGAAGATGGAGCTCCAGCTCCTGTGGATATTTTTGGCTCACGATGTGATCCTCGACGTGGAATCGTGACATCTGGACCAGCTGCTGAGTGCCGAAAGCAGCTCAGGACTTCTTCCTTAAGAAAGCAGCAGTTTGAAAGATGAGGCATTGTTTTAAGAGGGAAAGCTATTTATAACTGGACTTGGCAATTGTTGAAGCGAGCTCTGGCTACTTTAGAAACACGGGTATAAAATAAAATGCCTACAATAGTCAAATCAGGGGGAAAAACCTCCAACTTTTTTCTCGACTTAATGTAATGCACCTTTTTTTACACCGATGTGAATCTGTGCCATCAAGGCCACCAGTGTCCTTCGAGAGAATTTCCCACTCACCAAGTGGTGCTAATTGCAAAGGGAAATCTCCTCTCGCGTATTTTCTTAACTTGCAAGACCTAAAAAAATCAGTGCTTCCTTGCCCAACTTTATCCTGGAAACTTTGACACAATCGAGCAAGTCTGTGAAAAATTTATTTCACCGGGCATAAAGCTCTCCTGCTGCTTTGCTAGGCGAAATGGTGCCGGTAAATTTTTACCCCATCTGTAACTGGAGTGACGCCCACTTTGGGGATACTTTTGAGTCTTTCCACACCGAAGTAAGAGCTGCAGGAGCAATGGCACCATTCCTCTTTCTAGGAAGATTAATGGCCGCGTGGCTCTCGGTGGCTGGAATGGGCATAATGAGACAGGCCGGGGCTCTGAGCGATGACCAGCCTCTGCTTCCTGCCCTGCCGTCCTGTTGTAGGCACGCTCTCCGGGAAGTGAGCTAGGGGTCTCAGCCCTCTTAGCAGACACTTGTCACCGAACCTTTCTCCATCATCGGTAGCAATTAGCACTAATTGGTACCCTGGGCACCATCACCCGGAGGTCAGTGACGGAGTGAACAGAAGCAGGAATTACCCTTTCAACTCTGCAAGTGAACTTATTGGCTCTGTGTGAGGCAGCTCTGTTCCTGCTACTTTGAGGGCCAAGGAGGTGGATTAAGGAGAAATTTATTCTCCCGGGCTGTCAAACAAGCCTACAGAGGAAGGTCAGTGGGCAAACAGAGCATCAGAGTCATAACCACAGGACAGAGCAGCCACTCTCAGGGTTCTCAGCTTCACCCCACCTCCCTTCACTCTCCCTCCCCACCCTAGGTTTCTCCTCTAGTATTATAAATCCAATCAAAGCCAGGGCTCCGTCAGCATCTTTCCCCTCCTCCACCTTGAAGTGCATGGTTCATGCTCACTACGGTGCTACCTGGGTCACTCAGTGACTATTTCAAGATGCTGTCACTTGTCGTTGCTTGGCTTCTCTATCGACTCACTCTGTGTGAACTCCTCAGGAGATGAGGGAGTGTCAGTAAAAGGAAATTCTGCCAAGTGCCCTTGTGTCTGTAGTTCTAACATCTCTACCCAGCAACTTTAAATCAGGGGGTGGAAAAGCTCCTTGAGAGGATGGGCAGGGGATAATTAATAATCCTTTCCTCTGGTGCAAGGAGCCACAGATGACTTGGCATCGCTCTCCAGACAACAGAAGGCAAAGGAACGTTGGCATCCTGCCACCTGCCAAGCCTGGCTCCGCCTTCCCTCCTGCATCCAGATGCCAGCCCTGTTCTTTAAGACTGGGCAAAAAGAAACTGGGAAGGGAGTGGGCAAACTCATAACCCATAAGCACAACATCCAGGATATCCATCAGTGACCTCCACGTTCCTACAAAGAGCAAGAAGTTTGAAACAACAAAAGCCTTCCACTTTTCCTCTCATTGCCCAGAAAATGCCTTTTACTTGAGTTTTCAAGCATTCTCTTGGGAGAAGAGAACCTAGAAGTGGTTGACCTAGAAATAATTGAGTCTTGCCAAGATGCCTGAGCCCAGACATTAGCCAAAGCCAAAAGGGACCTTTTAGGACCATTTATAACTAGATCAATATGTCAAGGGTCCTGCCCTCAACCCACTCAAGTTTTAGTGGGAATCAAAAGATCAACCCAGAAAGGAAACAGCCAGAAGCGCAATGGCTGGAGATAATGTAAAGAGATGAATCTGTTTTCTTGTCTTCCTTTCCCTTCCTAAAATGGTCCAAGACCACGCTAAGAAGATATACACCCTGGACATGTTTTTATTCTCTATGACTAGCAGAACGCCTGGCAATAGAAAATTCTCCACTATGATTATTAAAAAAAAAAAACTCACTCAATGACTGAATAGTTTCCTAAAGGCTAGAAAAGGAGTAGAATAAGTCTATGCCATCCAACCAAATGATGCTCTTTGCTCTTTGAAGGGCCCCGAGAGAGATGAAAAATATATGCCATTAGCTAGAGATGTGACTCGATTTGTGTGGTGGGCTGATACCTGGTGGTCAGCTTGTAACACCAGAGGAACTGAATCAGCGTGGTGCTGAGCATGCATGGCCCACCAGAGGACTGTTGCCAAGGTAAAGAGAACTGGAGAGGAAGAGGTAGTGTCATTGGTCCTCTTGTTGCCATTGGTTCTCCTGGAGAAGCTTGTCAAGTTTCTTCCCTGATGCGACCTCAGCTGTTCTCATTATCGGTGGAGTATGGGACCTCGTTGTCACTGAGGATGGCTGTGGTACTTTTGGGAAAGCTCTGGTCCTTACTCTGAGCGTCATTTCCTGAATCCAGTGCTCAACCCTCAGCCCAATGGCACAGCTCCTTCACCCCACTGGTGTAGTCTTTCTAGGTTTCACGGCTGACCTTCAGGCCCTCCCAGTGCAGATCTGTGAAAGAGACCTGCACAGGTCATTGTCACAGGCTCTAGTCTTCAGCTGGACTGTCATGGGATTTCAAATTTCCTGCACTCTTTCTTCTTGTATTTAACTCTTGAGCAACTGTTACAAAATGCTACTATAATTTTGCATCCTGTAGGTAACTGTTTTTCTTGCAATCCCTGACTATACTTTTGCATCTACTCCACGGTGAAATGCTTACTAACACCTACGGTAAACCAGGCCCTGTGCAGGCGGGCGCTTGACCACTAAGATAAAGCACATTGCCTCTGCCTCTGTGAGCAGTCAGTTCAGTTAAAAAAGGGAGACTCCGCTACAAACAGATGTTAAAGCTGCTGCTCCAAGCTACAGCGAGGGGAGGATGGGGGCTGCATTTGAGCTCGGTCTCTGTGCACCCATCAGGGACCCGGATGAGAAAGAAAATGAGTCACAGGAGAGTGGGAGCTCGCAGGAGAGGAAGCAGCTCTATGGCAAAGGATGCTAAGGCCAGTAGAGGATCAGTTTGATCACCTCGCCTCCCCCACCAGGGATTGGCAGAGCACAAGCCAGCTGGTGGTCACCGCGGTGTGGCCTGGGGTCTATCTGGTCCCTTGCGCCTTCCTCTCTGGCCCTGTGCCTCTGCCCCGGTCCTGCTTGCCGTGAACCGAGCCTCTGCTCTGCCAGGCCTTTCCACCATGATGGTCTCACCCTGGAGCCAGCTGACTGTGGACAGGATCCCCTTGACAGTGTTCACCCAGTTACACCCCTCTGCTTTGAAACTGTGGATAGTGGTCTTGGTGTCCCAGTGACACAAATGCTGACCCACGTGGGTAGAGGGTGACAGAGGTGAAAGGGACAGAAGGAAAGGAAACAGGACCGGGACTGAAAAACCTGGACTCCGTTGTTTAACCAGGGCCTGATTTAACACGAGGGTGGACTCCAGCCTATGGTGCCAGCACACAGGCGTTTGCAGGACAGAGGTAACCTGACCAGACTCCGTGAGGACAGGTTTGCCACTCTGGTCAGCACAGCTCCATCCTTTTGTTCTTCATCCATTCCTACAGGATCTTCTGGAAGCTTCTAAGGAGTGTTTCCAGATAGCCACTATGACGTTTGTTTCTTAAAAAATAACAAAGAGGAGCTCCATATCAGGGGTCACCTATGGGATACAAACTTCAGCAGAAGAAGTGAGAGGAGTTCAAAGATCTATTTATATGTGAGTATGGTAGTAATAATGTATTTTATTCTTGAAAATTGCTAACAGAGTGGGTTGTTAAGTGTTCTCGCCACAAAAAAGGACAAATGTATTAGGGTAATCCCATGTACCTAGTTCATTTCACCATTCCACAGTGTGTACATATGTCAAATCAACCTATTTATACACAATAATTATGAAAATTTTTATTTGGACAATTTTTTATTTTTATTTGGAAAATTTTTTATATGGACAATTTTAAATTTTTAAAATACAGCAATGTATAGGAAATGGGTCAAAGTAGAAGAACAATGAAGTCGGGAAGAATGTCCGCAAGTGTGAGCCGATTTAAACTTTCCCTCTTGTGGGTATTGGACGTGCTTTCTTTAAGGGCAGTGTTGGGGAGGTAAACCTGGTTAGCCTGGATGGGATTCTGAAGTCTGAAGGGAAAGAGGTATCTCTGAGGTTCCTAGCCAGGGCCACCGAACGGCTGATGAAACGCTTATTGAAAGGAGACTACACTCTCTATTTTTAACTCCAGAAAAGAGACCCGTGGCTCTCAAAATAGTCTCAAAATTATCCGTCATCACACTGAACTATTTATATGCTTAAAGATATGATCAGGATATGTTCCCTGCATCAGAAAAGAGCCAGAAATACTATAATCCAGAGGGGCCTTGTGGAGATCAAGGGAAGTATTATCTTACAATGTTATAATTTCACCCAGGTGAGGTCGCGTTTTCTGGGCTACCCTGGAATTATGGGTGAAAATACATGTCAGTGGTAAAACCCCCAATCACTCTCTCTCCATTTCCTGATTTTTAATGCACTCCCAATTTTACCTTACTAGAAGGAGAGAATATATTTGGTCTCATTAGGAAAGCTTTGGTTCAAAATGAGCGCAGACATTCCAGGCCCAGACATGTGGAACCAGGACAGGAGAGAGACGCATGTTTCTGTGCGTGTGAGGCCATGGGTCCTGCATCACCATTAACCCCTCCTGGGCCTCGGCCTCCTCAGCCTTGAGCCTCGGGGACCCACACCTGTACATTATTCATTTTGCCTTGAGCACCCAGAGAACGCATTTTCAAACTTATGGGCAGATGGGTGGACAGAGCTGGGCTAATAGTCAATGCCCTCTGCAAAATGTACCTGAAAATCACATTGCCCAAGCTTCCCCTCGGGCACTTCTAACACTCAAAACCAAATAGGTTTTTCAATTTTGCACTGAAGTTAGCAAGTACTCTGTTATGCAGGAGTTTCTTTCAACTCCAAGAGGAAACGGTACTTGTAAAAAGTTATATGTGATTTACATATGATTTTGCACAATAAGCTCTTTCATTTGGGTTTTAATCAGTATCAAAATGAGAGAGGGGGCAAAAAGTTTACTGCTTCCTAACTGATTTTAGTAAAGGTTTTATTCTATGTCCTCACTCTCTTTTCTTCCCCAAAGCCAGGAAATTAAGGATAAAATGGGAATTAGTGGTGTTTATGTTACCAATGCAAACACAGGGATGCCCAGCTACATTTCAATAAGGTTCTCATACTCGTTTTAATTCATTCATGATGTGCTCGTGCAAAAACCCTACATCCTTGCACCATTTTCCACGTACAAAGCTCCTTGAGGAGTGGGTAGTCTGTAACTTCTTGTCTCCAAAGAGATTCTTAGTCTTTGCCTGTATTGACTTGAATCTGTTCCCATGGAACCTATCACAGAAAAAGCTTGATTTTTCTTATTGTTTTGCTAAGCGACACCAACCAGGAAAGCCAGACAAATGGACTTCACAATTTCCTCTCCCTCCACTGGAACCATTTTCTGTCTTCCCAGCTTGCTGTCTGAAAGCTGCCAAAGGGGACGGGAAGCAGAAGTGCACTTAAGCCCCACAGGAATTGCCCCTCACACTTGTGTTTTGCCTTGACTATCAAGCAGGACTTTTTCTAATGAATTCTTGTAAATATAAAATCTTTGAAGAAAGCAGATGCACAAACGAAGCATCCTGCCAAGTAGCACCCTGAGCA
This sequence comes from Cavia porcellus, assembly GCF_034190915.1. NCBI lineage: Eukaryota > Metazoa > Chordata > Mammalia > Rodentia > Caviidae > Cavia > Cavia porcellus. Next base: position 47,850,879 of record NW_026947487.1, on the reverse strand, counting down.
GAAGATAGGCCGACTGCTGGCTCCGTCTGCCCTGTACCAGATTTACCAGTGGCCCAGAATTTCATCTTCCTGTGCCCTGCACTGAGCGCTTTAGGATCTAAGGCCCAAGCCACAGATTTTTTGAAGTCTAATCACAGCTCCCTGGCTATACTGCTGTTAGACTTCTAAAATGCCAAACTAGCTTGCTAGCGTGATTACAAGTTTCTACAGTGCTTAAAACAGGAATTTCAACCTCACTCCCTTTTGGAGTCAGTAGCAAAGGTATCTTCCAAATGACAGTCATGAAAACCTTGAGAATTCATTATTAAATTGCTTCCAAAAGAAAGGAAAAAGAAAAATGTGATGATCACACAATGTAGCAATAGTCTTCCACCTAATAAAAAGTAAAATCCAAGAGAACAAAGGCCACACCAGCAGACAAGTCCAGACTGGGAACCAGCGCCATGCAGGGGCCACCACCAGACTGGGAACAGCCAGTCTCCAACCCCTTCCAGCACACAGGCTAGCAAACAAGAAGTACCAACCCCTACTGCTAAGCCATGGGCTAATGCAGAGAAGCACAGGCTGTGGTGATAGCTATTGAGGTGAAACGCCATTGGAAACCTGTGGTGCTCTGGTGTCTCACTAATATTGCAGGTCTAGGGCCAGTGGTCTGATTGTGTGTTCAGAGGGTAACAGCAGGTAGTGCGGCATCTCGGGGGGGGATCGCCTTCTAAGGGTTGCAGCCATTGTTGATTACCTGTGGTCTTGTTTTGAGGTCTTATACCATTTCCATTGTTTTCTTGGTTTGGGTTTTATTTTCTTTTGTTTTGTTTGATTATGTTAAATCCAATGTCAGGAGAAGCTATTTCAAGGATAGCAAGATATATTATGGTAGCAATTTTAGATTTACTATTGGCTTGTTTTGAAATCCTTTATTATATTCATTGTTTTGTTTTTATTGTTTCTATTCTATTCTGTCTTGTTTGATTTTTACTGTGTCTGAAATTATCTGCAGCTATTTTGAAGACATCAAAAGGACTTATGGTAATTATTGTTGATTTCATAATGTTTTGAAGTCTTGTGTCTCTTACACTGGTTTGTTTTGATTGGTTTATTCTGTTTTATCCTCTTTCAAATAAAATTAAAAAGTTAATTTAAAAAGTAAAATTTAATGTATGCAGATATTGGCCAAGATAAAGGAAAGAAGTTAAGTCTAACGAAAGCTTCTCACCTAAGTGGTCACTTTTATTTGACAATATTTAGCTTGTGAACAATAAATTAATTTAACATTTCTCTGCACCCGTTTCCGTAAAGGACTTGGAAGAGCTTAAGAGAAAATGGTAAGTTGATTTTTCAAGAGAAATAATCTTTTTATAGGGAATTAAAATTTAAAACTATATTTTAAAAACTTAAAAGGCTTTCCCCAGAAATGTCTTGGGGCCTGTCTTTTACTTGTGGCTACGTTTATCAATAGAAATAATGAATATGGTAGGAATCTGCCTCACTGACACAGGCCTGAGGCCATGGGTGAGGGTTCTCAGGGCTCAGATGGTCTCAGCCATCTCTCAGTCCGCAGAGGGCCAGGGCCCTACAAGCGGGAAAAGAATACTAGGTACTGATGGTAATGCTACTGCCTGCCTCAGACCAAGAATTCTCTGCCGTTTGTTACAAAGCCAAACAATGCTTTAGAGCTCTCGAACAATCTAAAGAGCAGACCCATGCTAAGACTGGTATTAACACTCTCCACACTGAAGAAAATGGAACATACCAATTTGTTCTTGATCTTAAAAAAACAAATGAGAAGTATAATATTTTACACCAGCGTTGCCACTCATACATGTTTCCATGTGAAATGTACACGAAGTCGGGAAATTCAGCTCAACTAAAATAGGGGCTTAAAGATGCCAACTTCTGGCCGTGTGCTACTTTGAATTGTAAGATTTCAGTGTTGAGTTGCTAAGAGCTCTTTCAAAAAAGCAAAGTTCTAAAACAATTTTGTCACTAATACTTAAATTGAACTTTCTGGAGAAAACATAAAAGCTTTTAAGACATTATTGATGATCACTTTCAAATTCCCTAAATGACTCTATAGACACAGGAAAATGTCCAGAGCCAAATATGAAGTTCATGTCCCTTAGAGGGAGCCAAGCTCAGGTCATTCCCCAGCTCCTTGCAGATGACTGTTCCCTCCGACCTATTCCATAATCCTTGCTTGTGTTTGAGTAATTTCAGCAGTTATCAAAAGGTAAACACTAGACCCTGAAATTGCAAGACTAGTAAGTGTTTGAGTTGACACAGGGCAGGAATTTCCACAGGAAATCTAACATTTTATATTGTCCCTGGATGACCCTTCCATGCACACCTGTGGGTTCCAACACGACATTTCCAAATGAAGTCAGAATCTTGAAAGAACACTTCTTAGTCCCCACCATATCTACAAAGTGCCTTGTTATGTTAGCAAAATAGTAAAAATATTCAGAAAGAAGGCTCCCCACTGGAGACCATGTCTGCAGCAATGCCTCAGGCTGGGGAGACCACGATTTAAAACATAATATTGAGGAACCATGGTGTGTATTAGAAGGATAATTAAGATTGCAAAGGTAACATCAGATGACAAAAGACTGGAAAAGAATTGGAGAGGTTTAAAATGAGAGACATTAGCAGACAGGCTGTCTTCTGCTTTTCTCGTTGCAATTTTATCAAAAGGGTTTGTTTTGCATAGGAAAGGCATATATTTTGTTAGTTACAAGAGGCGAGCAGGTTTTAGCTTAATATTAGGAAGCCCGCTCTTCTAATTAGAAGATACTGTTTTGTCAGAGTTAGAGCCCTTCTCCCTGGAAGAATTGCTGTTCACCATCTGTTAGCCATACTTTCACACTAAATGAGAGAGTAGACTCCTAACCTCTAAGGTAGCGTTAAATTCCAGGTTTCTAATCGTCTATCTGTTAAGTTAATTCACAACATACTTAAAAGTTGTTTTGCATGAAAATTCTGAATCGTTGCTGGAGCCAAGAGTTTCCTCTAACGCAATGCAATAAACCAAATGTACTTGATCTGATGCCAGGAGACATCCATTCCCCTTAGCTTATAGATTGGGTCACTGATAAAAGCGTGAAAGCATGGACCTGAATGTTAGATTTAGGTTCCAGTCACTCTTTTACCATTTATAACCTGCTGTTACCTAAGTCTCTTAAACCTCACTAAGCTTTAATTCCGTCATCTGCAGAATGGGATGATTTAGTTCATGTTTGAGAATGCTGTCCACAAGATCATCGTGAATGTACACAATGAAAATAATGAACTTGGCTCAAAGAAAGCCTGTGTTGTACACCTGGATATTTTACACACACACACACACACACACACACACACACACACATGCAGGCACGCACGCACACACACATGCACACCACTCTTTTTCTATTCTTACTTTTCATTTTAGGTAATCATAGATCTGCATGTACAGTAATTGTAAAGCACAATGCTGACCATCCCTTTTACCCACCACACATACGTTTTGATGTCACTCAATTTTATACATTGTTAAGCCTTGTCAGTGTTTTGTCCTCCATCCAATTTAGTGACACAGGCAAATGCTGGAAATGATAAAAGGCTCTGAACTGATGTGGCTGTCACAGCACAGAGACCCTCAGAGCCATACACCCTGGAGACCCCTACGGGGCACAAAGCTTTTCCCTTTAGCTGCAACATCATTCCTGGGGACGCTGCCTTTGTGGACAGCACCTAGCCAGGACTTCATGACCACTGGATCCCCAGTGCTGACGGCCAGTGTCTGCAGTTCCTGGAAATGGTTGAGCTGTGGTTTGTTGAACAAAGGTTGCAGTGTGTGTCTCACATAGTAATACTCCAATTTCTATCGATTAGTATTCTATCTATCAATTAGTATTTCAGTGCTAGAGGGAGGTAAATGGTTGTTTTCCTCCAAAAATGATTCTTCCGTATTGGCTGAGCTCCAGAACTGTATCCTAGAAGATAGCTGAAGTTACTTTCAATACAGTTGAAGTCTTTCATGTGGAAAATTCTCCATTTAGCAATTATATGCATGGAGAAAATTTGGAATTCAAAAGTGGTTCAGTAAATTACAAGCCAGGAAGAGCACAGTAACAGCCAAAGAGAAAGTCTGGCTATGATTAGTCACAGACACCAACCCAGTATTTCCCCAAAAATGTCCGATCGGCAAAATTTTGGGGAGCATTATATTAAAAAAGCATAGATTTCTGCACCAAAATGGGGCTATGTCATCCGCTGTTGGTTCTTGTTGAAAGCGTCTCTATACAGCCTTGAGGCAGTTCTGCTTGACACAAGATTGAGAACCAATGCTCAGAATCACTGCATTTGAAAGTGACAACTGTGTCCACCCAACATTGAGAAAGAGAGAACGAGGAGCTCCCTTCACCCTCACCTCCAGAACTTCCCCATCACCTCATGTTACAGTTGTTTCACTGTGATGAAGATGATGATGATGAAGATGAATTCTAATTTCTCATGGAGACTTTTGGTTGAGGATGCTATAAAGTTATTTCATAGAAGAATATGATTTTAATTTATCACAAGTTTGGAGAGAAAATACATGATAGGTTACCATTGGAATATTTTACATGCACCTGAAAAAATGTCTCACTGGTGCCAGTCACCCTCTAGCCCACCATGTAGGTGGCAACGGGACAAACAGGACGCTTGCCTAGAACAATCTATGGTGATGAAATCGAGAGCTCTTCTTAGGTGAGTTTCTGCCTGCCCTACCTCAATTTTGAAAAATTCCTTTGTGCCAGCACAAATCCACCAATGCTGTCATTATTTGGCTTTATTAGAACTTTGTAAACTGGGAGCCAAATCTCCAGGGCTACAAGCATCAATGTATTGTTTAGTTAAGAGCCTGAGTATGAAATTTTACATACCATTGAACTAACATGAAGTATTACCACTGTCTGTTCTTTAATAGCTCACATGCATTTTGTATTCCGAATCCCCGATTTAAAATTTCAAGAAATTACTCTCTTACTTTTTCACTACAAAATAATCTCTCCAAGATTTTTCTTACATCCTTTTTACAACATAGACTACATATATCCTTGCTTAAAATGTCAGATTGAAGTCTTCAAAAACATACATAAACTTAAAAGAATGTTAAGTACAAACAAAAAGTTTAACCAGTTCCACAAAATGGTGAATAAAGTCATAAAGGGTGATCAAAAAAGCGGTGTATGTTTAAATAAATTTTATTTTATATTACAGTAAAAGACGTCACAATCAAGCTCCCTGTGTTAGTTACTTTTCTTGTTGCTGGGACAAAATACTTAATACTCAAAGTTAAAACAGGAAAGGTTTGTCTCTCTCTCTCTCTCTCTCTCTCTCTCTCTCTCTCTCTCTCTCTTTCTCTTTGTCTGTCTGTCTGTCTCTGTCTGTCTCATATATCACATCCTGTCTACTGGACTAGGGCAGTGCCAATCCAGTCAATGGACTGGTACAACAATCACCTACCCTTAACCCCAGCACTGCACCACCAATCAATCACATACTCTAGATTCAGCTGCCTCAGCAAAAGGCCCACCAAAAACTGCATAAGACTTTGGGGGGACATCTAGACTGAAGCCATAACACCCCATCCAAACACTTCCTTTCATTTCAAATACATTTATCCTGTCTCTTTGGCACTTTGGGAGGCAGGTCTTTTTTGAGTGTCTTCAGGAGGTGCAGCCCATGAGTCAGCAAATACTGCTGCACTGAGTGCTCTCCAGTGGAAAGGCAGGCTCATAAAAAACATAATGTCCGTCCTCATCTGCCTTACCTGGCACTAGGCAGCAGCTGGTTCTTTGCCAACATCCTAATGACCACAAAAGATAAACCTTTTGGATTCAGGACATTCAGCCACAACAGCTCACCAAAGACATTCACAAAAAAGTACTTCAAGCATTGCTTAGAACACTGCAAGAGTGGTGGGACACGTGTTCAAAGTAAAGGATAATATTTTGAAGTGGGTTAACAGCAACGCATCTTTTGCTAGAGCAAATTTCTGAACTGTAAACATTTGTTGTATTTTTTTCAATCACAACACGTATCTCCCCAGTGCCTGGGAAGGATGGCACCTGGCAGGATAAGTCACAGAAGGCCTCATGGAGGAGAGGGGGAAGACACCATGGAGCTTCAGACCCAGAGGACCGGAGAGTTCGAGGAGACAGGGCAACAGCTCTGCAGAGCCGGCTCCCCTGTGTCTGGAAGCCCACACCTCACAGGACTCACACTGAAGTCTGGAAGGGGCGCAGGTCTCAGCCTGGCCCCCAGGGCAGCAGCCTCCCCTGGAACTCAGTAGCAGCCCAAATTCCTAGGCCAACTCCAGGCCCAGTGAGTGAGAAGCTCTGGACTGGGGCTCAGCAAGCGATGGTTTTAGGAAACCTCTGGTGATTCAGATGCATACTCAAGGCTGAGAACCATAGATCATAAGGCACAGCTGTCTCTCCAGATGTTGTCTCTCCAGCTGTGAGCTTTAAGGCCTCTCTTCCCACCTCAGATTGGTCTCTTCCTGCTCCATCTGTCCATGTTGTTCCTCCTTTCCTGCTACCCCACCTCAGACACACAGGTGCACACGCACTCCCATTTATGATCAGCCAAACCCCAGTTACAGTGTTCAGAGAAAGAAACTAGCCCCTCTTTCCTTCTCTGGACTCTTCATTTCCTGATGTGCACCTACTGAGGTGAGGGGCAGAATCTTAACAATGGCTGGCTAGGAAGCAACACCACCTCCGCAGCACGTTGTGCTGTGGTATGTTTACCGCTCACCATTCTACATATAATTTTTAGTAATTCAGTTCACTTGTTTAAATCACTTCTTTTTATCTGCATTTTTTCGTTCAGAAGGGAGAGGTTTATTCTACAGACCACTGGGGCCTCTGGTGGCAACTGCATGTAATTTCTGACTGGGATTTTTATTCTGGGAGTTTTAGGGAAAGGACATCCACGTCCTTAAATTTTCACCTATTTGATAGAAACATGAAATAGTATCAAAGCAAGAATTTTATCCAGCTAGATCAAATCAGCCTCTGAGGCAAAATTTCTCCCAGTGTTGGCTTTGGTGTCTTGCATGTATCAGGCTGCACACAGAGTGTGCACATCAAGGTGACATTAGCCAAGTGGAGTGCACACGGTTTTGCACTAAAATGATAACGGTGGTACACACACACACACATGCACACACTTCTTCCTCTATGATAAAATCATGGGCTTTGAATTTTAAAAAGAGACAGCTAGGAAGCTCGGGCAAGGTGGCACATGCTTGTAATTTTGGTGTCTGGAAGACTGAGGCAGGAGGATCACACATTCAAACACAGCCTGGCCAATTTAATGACTTAGTCAAATCCTATCTCAAAATAAAAATAAATTTTAAAGGGCTGGGGATATAACTCAGTGTGAGATACCCTGGATTTGATCTCCAGGACTTTAAAAAAAAAGACAATCAGCAGGCTTCCGGTTCTGTGGCTTAACACAAAACCAGCTGGGAACACACACACTGAGAAGGGTGCCTGACAGCTTGAGCCTGCGTCCCTCCCTCCTGGCCTTGGTAGAGACTACACTGAGCCGACACTCCCCTCAGATGCTTTGAACGCGTCATTTAAATAGGTCCCTCCTCCGGGCTCTGGAACATTCCTTGGCTCTCAGCCGACCCTGGCTCTGGGGGTGGTCAGCCCAGGATGACCCCCTCCAACACCAGGGTGGCAAATAGCACTGCCCATTCCTGCGTCAGCTTACAGCTGTCACCTGTCGAGCGCTTTGGCCAGGCTGTGAAGCTTACTCTGCAATATCCACCTGCCAGGGGCAGGGCCTGTCGTGCCCCAATCTCGGGCTAAAGGACACCTACAGCCATCTCTCCTTTGGCAAGGACTCTGCTGCCCAAAGCACCGTGGCCTTGCAGCCTCCTCATCTGCAGTCTGCTGCCTCCATCTCAGTTCACCTGTGTGGCCACCCCAAAAGATGCCTGCCTCGGAGGTTCGGGGGCCCACTGTCCTCATTCATCCCCAAGATTAACTCTGCTGATGCAGACAGTCTCATGCCTAGTAACAGGCCACAAACACAGCACCCCCTGTAAGCTGCCCGTAAACATATCAGATGCGGTTCTCAAGTTCAGCCCCATCCCTTGGCTGTCTCTTCTGCAGGGTCACCTGAGGCCACTGTGAGCTTCATTCACTCCATCTAAGGGTTCTTTCAAGAAAAGACAGTTTTCACTTGCTCCTCACCAAGTCCTTCCCTTGAGGAGGTCCTCTTCATCCCGCACCCAGCTGCTTTAAGATCGACGTCTATCTCTACATCAATTTGTCTGTGTGTCTAATACGCCTTGCAAAGAAAAATGCATTCAAGCCTTTGCCGCGTGTGTGCTTACATTTATAACATTGGACTCTTGACAGATTCTTGATGAAGAGGGGTTCATATCCCCAGGTGCATCTCAGGTGCATCCATCTTGAGCTAATCTGTGCTTGGGAGGCAAACAAAGATGCTATTCACTAAATCAGCAGCTCCCCTTTCACTGGGATCAAGTTCAAACTGAGAGTTTCCTTGCAGAGCTTAAGGGGAATATTCCAAAAAGAACACAGGCTGCAGTGCTGGAGGGAAGGACGTCCCCAGGCCACCTGTCACCTGGGGAAGATGCTCCCTCCCTGAGCCTCAGAATTTTCAGATGTAAATGAGGCAAACGCCTTTGGAGTGCTGGGAAGATTCTGGGAGATGCTGTACTGTAAATCACTAACACAGACCTGCTAGCGCTGGGTATTCCACTGACGGGGTTATTATTCCAGCATGCTTTGACAGAAGCCACAATTTTCCCACTGAGCACTTCAAACAGGCACTCTCCTCAGCCTTTGAGGCGCAGCAGCATTCGCTGCTCCTCTGAAGCATCTGACCCTTCTCTGCACTCAGCCTTCGCCCTCCACCTCCTCTACCTGGGGCCTGGGGTAGGTTAGGTGGCCCCTGTCTCCCAACACCCCTCAAGGCTGCGTTTGCTGATGTTGCTCAACTGTGCCCTTGATTCCTCTACCTGTGTGCATCTTCACTGAAGTACAAGTGCCCAGGAGCACTCGCTATGTCTGCAGGCCTTGGTTGGCACAATGTGGGTCAGAAAGACACAGGGAAGGAAAGGAGGAAGGAAGGAAGGAAGGAAGGAAGGAAGGAAGGAAGGAAGGAAGGAAGGAAGGAAGGAAGGAAAGAAACAAACAAACAAACAAACAAAGAAACAAAGAAGGAAAGGAAGGAGGGAGACAGAATAAACTATTAGCCAGTTCCTTCAGGAAGAAAAAGTAAAATCCAAGGAAATTAACAGCTGCATTAACTATTTTGTATTCTCATGAATGTTTCCTTGAAAAACAAAATCAAGGCCAAGAGTTTAGTTCAGTGGCCCAAGCACCTGCTAGGAAAGCGCAAGGTCGTGAGTTCAATCCCAGGTACAAAATTAATTAATTAATTATAATTAATTTCAATTATAATTAATTATAATAAAAACAAAATCAAACAGAACAAAACAAACATTAAATCTGTCCCCAAGAACTCTAGTGTCCCAAAATGCTGCATAGAATTACTCAATTTCTCTTTCTGACCGTTGTAAACTGTGCTTATCATGTTTGATATCCTTCTAATTCTTAAATTGACTTAGTCACGGAACTCCTAAAGAAGGAGCATGTCTTTAGCTGAAGAGAGTTAATAATTTACTAGTTGCAAACTGTACTTTTACCCTGAAGACCAAGTGGGAAAAAAAACATTACTCACGTTTTTTAATCTAAGAATTTCATACATTTTTATGGCCCATCCTTTGAGCTTATTTATGACTGTTTGTGACAAAAAGACTACTTTTTCCATTATGATTTATACTCTATCAACAAAGGAAACACAGGGAGAAATAAGAAACCCAAATTAAATCATGACACTAGATAAAAATCTCAAATTAAATCAAGATGCTAAAAAAATTGACGGTAAGGGGCTGACTCGTCATTTAAAATTAAAACAAAGAAGTCTTATAGACATTAATGACTGTGAACAAAGAAAATTTCAAACCAACCCTACAAAATCTAACATTTGCCAAATTTGTAAAAATCTACATCTTGTATTTTGGATATCATGAAATAAGACTTGAATATAAAATATTTACATTTTAATCTGTTTTTGCCCCTGCATCTGTTTGAAAAAAATCCAGTATTTTTGGTGTCATAAATTGGCATCGGTTGGCAACAGTACTTTTCTATACTTTCCATTAACACTAGTTACCACAAACTTGACCTAGATATCTGTTTTCATCTTTTAGTGACCCCTTTAAAAGTTCCTTGATGGTGAAAGCCAATTCTAAAACTTGATTGGATTTCATAGAAAGACAATTGACTTAGAAGAAAGAAATTGAAAGAATCAAGAGGGAAATGCCTGCCCTTGAGCTTGCTGAATGAAAGCATTGTTTATGATGGAGGCCAAGGGTTAGTTCAATAGAATAAGTCGTCAATAGTGTGTGCTTAGCAATCTAAATACTACACAGCTATCCACCACCTGAATAAAAGATAACACCCAGCTTAGGAACCCTTAATAAGTGGAGTTAATATAACCTCAGAGCTAATTAAGGACAACCATGGTCACAGAGGACACCTGGTTCCACTAAAACTACCATCTATTTGTACAGAACATGGCCTTCCAATGTGCATGGACCTTGGAAGCTGAGCAAACACTGGCCACAGACTTACAGATAATGTGTTACACTTCATTTCTCACCACGCATCCGAAGGACAAAATCTGGGCATGGTGCTCAATTGTGAGTCACTTCCTGGCTTCCTACATAAGATAAAAAGAACTGGGTCCGCAGACATAGAGACAAAATGCCTGTAGTTTTTAAATTTTGTTTTGCATATACCCCCAACACACACATACACGCACACTTGTCTTAGTTACTTTTCTTCTTGCTGAGACAAATACTCAACACCAAAAGTTAGAAAAGGAAAAGTTTATTGTAGCACAACCAGCTCCAACGCACTGCAGAGCAGAAAACAGTCCACAGCAGGCAGAAGGCAGCAAAGCACCAAGTTGCAAGTGATGGCAGCAGCCTCCCTTCTGTCCCTTGTATTCTATCCAAGCTACCGGCCCTTGGGGAGGAGTAGAGAGGTTGCCCTCACACCCAGAGTGGACCTTCTCATTATCTACATGCAGAACTATATCAAACCAATCAATGGACTAATTTAGTAATCACACACTTTTAATCCCAGCATCACATAAGCTACAAAAGACCTATCTATGACCACATGAGGCTTTGGGGGGACATCTAGACACAAGCCATAACACTTTTGCAACTGCAATTACTTTCTCCTCCATTCTCAATTTTGTTTCCCATTACTGCCATATAATTTGGTTTAAAAATACATATACTTGACAATTTTTATTTCCTCCACATATGGATTTCCATGAAAAGCAAATTAAAATAAAGTATCAAGAAGCATCCTATACTAATTTTCTCTTAGTCCTACCAAGAAGCTTGCTCATCTGGTTTGCTTAAGGTAGACTGAATTTAACCCTTTTATACTTACAATCCAAGGTTTCTTGGCTTGTTTTCAAAGTTAGTGCATGCAAATCTCTTCTTGTATCAAAACCGTATCCAGGGGATGTGTTTCACTTCCAAAGGATAGTTGGAATTATTTATCTGTTTACAAGCAAATGACACTGCTTAAAAAAAGTTAAGCCTGCCCTGTAAAGATGGGGCATTCAAAAAGAACACCAACCACCTAAAATTTTAGGCCTTAAAGCAAAACAGGAATCTTCTATTCTATTTTGTTGCTTTCTTTTTCTTCTCCCACAACACTCGTTGGTTGCAAATCTGTTAGAAAATAACCCAGTGCCACCCATTCTTTATCCTAAAAAACAGAACAGAAGGTGAATAGCAGGAAAAGACATTTTAAGTCTGGTAGTGAAAAAGTGGTAGAAGTGAAAGAAATGTATCATTAAAGTCTATAAAAGAAGAGCCTGGAACTCAAAACTCTTGGCCCCCTGTTGTCCTTCTCAGTGGCTGACCTTGCCCACAAGTGGGGCCATCTTCCATGAAGTATTCACTATGTACCTTTCATAAAACCTGGACCATCCACATGCCCATCCTATGGAATCCCAGAACGTTACCACGAGAAGTGGACTAGGGTTTTTAAATAACATAATCTGACTTGTTAAAAAAAAAAGATACAAAAGCATAAAAATTCAAAGTAAAACTCCTTTGGATTGAAATTCACAAATCAATTCCTATTCACATAAAAAGACATTGTAAGACAGAAAGACAATTACATCTTTTGAAATTCAAACCTAGAAAACCATGGAGAAACTGCAGCAAAAGATAAAAGAGTTGATAAGTGCTAGAATGCAGTGAGACATATGAGGCCTGGCTCGCACGGGTGGGTGTAAAAGTTTGCAAGTGATGCTATAAACAGAATAAAACAATGGAATGGAACCTTGCGTTTGACAGACTGGCTGCTAGGGAAAGAGGGACTTGGAAGAACCATGTGGTCTGTTCAGAGCTCACACTTTCATTAAAGAACACTTTATCCATTCTACTTAAAAATAACTTAGAAATGAAATGCAAACACGCTTTTCACAGAAAAATCCACGTGTTTTCATTTGTTATTTCCAAGGTCCATGCTGCTGCACCCACATAACTCAGGCACTGAACATCTTTGAGGCGACTTTCGGGAATCTGAGGACTCTATTAGCCAGCTCCAAAATCAACTGTGGCACTAAACTCCTATCAACAGGTATGACTATAACTGAGGAGAGGAACAGAACCTCAAAAGAAACCCCCAACCTGTGTCTAATCTCTTAATGTCCACGTGCCTCAGGACTGACCTTGTTATGGCTTGTGTCTACATGTCCCCCTAAAGCCTCATTCAGTCACAGGTGGGGCTTTTCAGAGGTGGCAGGACCTAGAGTATGGTGCTGGGATTAAAGATGTGTGGTTATTAAATCCATCCACTGATTGGTTTGGCACTGCCCTAATCCTGGCAGCCTAGACAGAGAATAAAAGAGGTGTAAGAAACTGCTGAGGTCCCTTGCTGCTTTGCTCTGTTCTGCCCATCGTGAACTGCTTCTCCTCTGAGACACCTGTCTGCCATGCCACCCTGCCTGGGAACCAGCTGACTATGAACTGAAACCTCTACAAACTGTGACCTAAATAAACCTTTCCTTCTTTCCACTGTGGCTGTCAGGTATTTTGTCTCAGCAATGCGTGAAAAGTAACTAAGACGGTCCTCATTTTACTGTTCCTCACTCCCTGAAAGAGCTTCACAAATTGCGAAGCTCTTTCTAAGGTGGTGACCCTCCGGCCGTGTCCTGTGATGCAGCCCGCATGCTTCCAAGTCAGCCTCTCATGCACTCCACACCCAGTGTGG